>NC_089388.1:1916378-2546004 GCF_016767815.1 Penicillium digitatum
AAGACGAGCCGCGCAAATGCTGGATTTGCTATACAGACGAAACGGAAGACTCGCCACTGAATTTGGAATGGCGGTCGCCTTGCCCTTGTGCCTTAACAGCCCATGAGGCATGTCTGCTCGACTGGCTTGCCGACATGGAAAACCCCCGATCGCGCAAAAGCAACGGTGGTGGTGTAACAATGATGTGTCCTCAGTGCAAAACGGAAATTGTGGTCACTCGCCCGCGGAGCTATGTGGTCGATATGCTTCGATTGGTCGAGCGTGTAGCAGGCCGATTAGTTCTTCCTGGCATGATGTTCACGGTGGCCGGCACTGTATGGGCCGGGTGCTGCGCGCATGGTGTTTATTCAATGAACCTCGTTTTCGGAACCGAGGACGCTAAACATATCATAGAGGATACTCTGGATGGCCCATGGAATCCCGGAATGAATATCGGATTGCCGCTTATCCCGCTAGTCTTAATATTCTCCCGCACTCGGTATGCCGAAGGCCTTCTTCCAGCGATTCCGGTTCTTTTCTTCGCTGCACATAACCCGGGGCAGGAACCCGACTTCGACTTGTGGCCACCTACACCGGCCATGACGTTTGCCGCGCTGCCATACGTCAAAAGTTTCTATGGGGCACTTTACGAACGGTTCTTCGGTGGCCTGGAACGGAAATGGATTTCCGAGGTGCAGCCCCGTGCAGCGGAAGAAATTTTGGATGATGCGCAGCAACAAGATCAAGCGGAGGGTCTCAACCAGTTCGGCGATAATGGGAACGGACAGATCCTGATGGAGATTGATCTTGAGCTGCAAATGGGAATAAACGATGGAGATGAACCGGTCCTTCCCGTCAGGCAAGATGAAGATGCCGATGGCGGCCTCAACGGAGCTCAAGATGCTGAACAAAACAACAACCCACTAGGACTTGGGCGGCGACAGAACGAGATCATTGCCGATACCGGCAGCATTGCCGAAATCGTACTCGGGGCGCTCATCTTCCCAGCAGTCTCAGCGTCAATGGGTGGCCTGTTGAAATGTCTTTTGCCCAAGTCATGGACATCCTCAATGATGGACCGTGGCCGCTTAGGACTGCTCCAGACCCGCTGGGGTCGCAGCGTTGTTGGCGGGTGCATGTTTGTTCTCTTGAAAGATGCATTGGTTCTTTATTGCCGGTGGAAGCTAGCCCAGACACACCGTCGCCGCAAGGTCTTGAACTACGATCGATCTAAGAAACACCATGGCACAAAGCGGTCCACTGGATAACTTTGAATTGGCCATTTCCTGTTCCAATAGGCTTGAACCACTTTCCTCTGCTTATTTTCGGGGCGTTGACTGCATTATACGGCGTTCATGACATTCTCTTTGACGGCTTTGGTTGGATATTTCACATATAATGCCCTTTATGACTTTCGTCATTGTTGAACATCTCTACATTTCGCTATTTGACAAAAATATCAGGTCATGATGTCGCATGTATCTATCCATCTCTGCATCTGTTGTCAATCTCAAGACTGGCTCAGTTGACCGGTCATCTGGCGTAGAAATTATCAAGCCTTTTGGGTTCCTACAACCCTGCTCTTTGATAATTCAATCAATACCGAAAAGCACGAGCCACTAATGTGTCGTAGCTACAGATGCATGCAGTGGAATTGTTGATCTCACCAAGCGCGCGGCTAAATAGGCGGACAGGATTCTGCCGTCAAGGAATTATTCCCCGTAGAACTCAATTGCATCGAGGCCTTCCCAATCCTACCACCCAACAGACAACCATCACAATGAAGTCCTTATCACCAGCCCTCGCGTCTCTCGCGAACGTCTTCAAGATTCCCGTGTCAATGGCGCCGGTCCGCCCATCTATTTCCCGGGCATGCCACGAGACCCTGAACCGCCGAACACAACAGCCCGGCCCGGTCATAGCAGCCCTGCAATCAGCGCCATTCTCGACGACAAGCGCAATGGCCGCGAGGAAGGGAAACGGCCCTGTTATTGACAAGCGCATTAGTATGTGTCATCACCCTGCGCCGAGCTCTCCACACTCTCGCCCCTCGTCCCGAGCCCCCCCAGCAAAACCAAACACAACACGTCTCATAACCCATGCCAAAGACGGAAATAGAACCGAAAACTAACACTTTGTTCTCAATTCTTTAGCTCTGATCCGCTATTTCCTCCACCACCCTCTCACCCCGCGTCCCCTCCGCTTCTCTCGCAACCGTTACCTCCGCCACTGGACCATCCACCGCGCTTGGCAATTGTTCAAGGCCCAGCAACGCCGCACACACGAACTCGAGATGATGCGCCAGTACCAGAGTATGCAGGATGCGTGTGAGGAGTTGCGCACTGGTGCGGGAGATGGAGGAAAGCTGTTCCGCGTCTCGATGAACAAGAAGGGTATCTTCACCGATATGTTCCCCATCGAGTATGCTCGCATGCAGACTGAGTCCCCTCCTTCCGATGGATGGAACTATGACTGGAAGAAGCCCGGACAGAAATAGAGGACTTAGGGGAGAGGTTGTGTGGTTGGATTTGATGGTTTGAAAATTCTTTGGACTGGAGGGCCTAGGAAACGTACCATTTTGGCGCTATGTAACATATGCATTTCCTTTTTTTTTAATGATATTTTTCAAGCTCCACAACACTTTGTTCGATTTGCACATACATCTGGTGTTTTAAGTCCCGCGACAAACCCTACAGTTTTCAAGCACGGGTTACTAACCCCCCAGCCGTCTAACTTTCAATCAGTTTCCTCTTTGATATGATCCACTTTTCTCCTCCATAAGTGGGTAAATACCTCTAGAATTGTGGGAGTGTGGTTTTAAGAACACGGGGTATACGTCGGGGATTGACCTCCACATTTGCCCGACACAAGCCCTACTAAGCACAAATGATAGTTACTGAAGGTTCGATTTTCACAGTTGTACCCCAAATTAGTTAACATAAGTAGAAGTGACGCGGATTAGGCGTGTTTAAAGAGAGCTCTATGCAGTGTATGGGATGCACTTGATCAAAAGGTAGTCGACCGGTCTATACTTAGGAGATTGTTTGCTACGCATTTAGAGAGCTCCTATGCTAAAATGTGGTATTTTCTTGCTAGTTAGCCAATTTCCTATCTATTTAGATTTAATTAACATACATGATGGTATGCAATTAAGCGTCTGAACGTGGTTATGAATATCCTAAAAGATGCAGGCAAAAACCCACTGTCGCAGGACTAAGCCTCATAGGGTGTATGCCTTTCCTGTGCGACGTATCTAACTCTATGTGTACAGAGAGCATATAAAATATAGGACTACAGGACATGACAGACCGAAAGGAGATAGTAGATTATATGGTACCCTGAGGGGGTGGTGAGCACAATGTATGGGAAATGAGCGCTGAAAACAAAGGCACTAGGAGAACTACATGAAAAGAAAAGAACACAAGGAGTGAGATCACAATATACTTCGGGGAATGGAATAGTGAGAAGGAAGGGAATCCGGAGTTGCACGTGCATAAGCATCAGCCACAAAGACGCAATTGATCAAAAAGGAAAGACGTAAGAAAATACCTGCAAGGGAAAAGGCACGGCTGAAATTAACCGGAAAGCAGACATCATACCCAGATCAATCGACCGGGTTAGCACAAGAACCTCCCAAACACCAGTGATGCATGATACAACGGAGCGTTGGTTGATAAATTCATGGTTGTCACCAAGTTGTATCAATCAACTTCCAAGTCAACAGAAAAACCGAGCGCTGGCAGAGAAAGAGTCGGCATTTTGCACATCCCAAATTGCATCATCAGATAACCACGCAGCAAGACGATTTCCGTTTGTCAAACGTGAGTAATGCAGCACGGGTAGCTGCTTCAAATACATCGTCAACACCCTCGCCCGTCAGAGACGAGCATTCAAGATATTTGCGGGCTCCAATCGACGTTGCGATATCACTGCCTTCTTTTGTCGTCACGAATCTGAGTGACTTCTTGCGCATTTCTTCAATCGCCAATGGGTCTTCACGAAGGTCCTTCTTCAATCCAACCAAAAGGATCGGCACATCTGGGCATCGCTCGTTTGCTTCGTCGATCCACTATACCGCAGATCAGTACCACTGCCGAGTCTATGCCGATTCTTGAATTTATCTGAAACAAACCTTGTGTTTCACGTTCTCCAGTGAATCCGGAGTATCAATAGAGAATCCAATCAGGAGGACATGGGCTTTGGAGTAGGCCAATGGTCGCAAGCGCTCATAGTCTTCTTGTCCTGCTGTATCCCACAGAGCCAGTTGAACTGAGCGGCCGTCGACACGGCAATCCGTCACGTAGTTTTCAAATACCGTTGGTACCTAACGGGGAAGATGTCAGAGATGTGATCGGGACGGGATGTATCGAGGTTGAGAATACTCACATAATGCTGCGATATCAGAACATGTTAGCCACAGATTCTGCTTCTATCGCCGTCCTTCTAGGGGCTACTTAAGGACTAAACTCACAGTTGGGAAGTAGCCGAGGGTAAAGACGCTGAGCAAACTGGTTTTTCCACATGCACCATCACCAATGATGACAAGCTTCCTATCATGAGGCTCAAGTTAGCACATGCGAATGCCATTCTGCCTTCACTCCCATTGGCAATGGTATTGGAAGTGCATGCTGGGCTGGCACTTCCAATCTTGCATAATCTCCTCTTGCCATACAGCGTGGGGGATGTAAGACACCACAAGAAAAAAAAAAAATTTTGGGCTGCACCTACCTTCGCATCACATTATCATCCTGCTGTTGCGACATTGTGGGGGTTGCAAAACACTTTTGTGATACACAAGATGGGAGAGCGGAGGATATTGTGGATCAACACTCGAGATGACGCGGAGTTCCGAGTCAGATTTCAGCTGATTACGAGAATTTGCGGACCGGATAGTAAGGAAAGACCAGCCCTGGGCAGATAGTGCCCAAAACGATTACAAGAGAGAAGATGAATGGGCGGCCTGGAGATACACCCAAACAGTGACGTGACGGTTTGTTGGGGGAGGGGGAAAAGGTCGCGCGGTGGGCTGAGGCTAATGATTGGGGAGGGGGGGGGGGGGGGGGGGGGGTTTGACGTAGACACGAGAACCTCGAGGCAACCTCAAATTGATAGGGGGGTTTAAAGAGAGAGGGGAAGGGTGTAAATTGAGTGAGCGGAAGTTTGTAGAAGAAAAAAAGAGGCTGAAGCTGAAGAGTAATATAAAATGAAGGGGAAGATGCTTACAATTACTACTCTAGGCGGAGATGCATTTATTAAGGCTCACGCCGAGTGCGAAGGGGACAAAATATTAATAGAAAGATGGATATGTTTTCGGTTTCATCATCCTATGGGGACACTTTTTGATTCTTTCGCTCTTGTTTTATCATTTGGCGAGATATTTTTAATTAGCGCTCTCCGTGTCTCACCAGTTCGGTGGATCAGAGCTCATACTTGTTTCCCCTTGCCATTTACCCCCTCACCGCCTAACGAAGGGACATACAGTTTTGCTGGCAGATCAAAGGCGGACGGCTAGAGGATCATGTGACCCCAACCCATGCAGTCAATAGGAAGCAGTGAGATGCAGTTTGTTTATTTTGGTAACCAAGGAAGGGCAACATCGTTGGAGGATTCGAATCCTTGAGATCTAAACTTTACCACAGGTCATAATCTAAACCGTCATCATACAATCAAGTTACTGCCGCGGAAGCAACCGATTCATAATCGAGACCTGACGATTCAGGCAACAGCTCGCTTGTAGCGGCTATCCCGTTGCGGCGGCACGACAACCAGCCAGAAGCCTGGAAAGCCCATCACTCCATCCACTCATTGGCGTTCGATCTGTCGCACCTCTTTTCCCGGCGCTCACTCAGCCTTGATTTCTTGCAGGGTTTTTTCTCCTAGCTTTTAACTCATCGTTTGTTTTTCTCCGCTGGATTGCCAGCACTTCACGAGCTAATCCGAAGCGCAGAAACGTTGTGACCCGCCGGGATCATTGTCTTTCAACCCCCCTCCTCCCGTGTCCTTATCCTATCTCACCCCTCACGTTTGTCACTACAGAAGTGTCTTTTGAGCAAACAACAAAGAACGCGATTGACTCTTTGTGCGTGGATACGCCAAGGGGAATAACTCCGGTAAGTCAGCACCAGATCGTGGAATCATCGGAGCTTTGTTGGTAGAGCCCTTAGGCGCTTCCGTTCTCCGCTTTTCCTCCCCATTTCACCACCCACCTTCTCTTACGTTGCTCTTCTAACTCAGAGCTTGCTCTGGTGGTATTAGTATGCTGCTGAGGCAGTTCCTACAGCTTATTTCACCTCCACCATGGCGACCCATATGTCGGCAACTCCGCTCCCAGCAACCAACGGCGGTACCCACGCGCGGGGTCCTCAAGGTACCACCACATCGACCGAATCGACAGTGACATCTGCACCTTCTGTGAATCGCAAGAAACAGAAACGCAGGCAGAAACAAGCTGCTCGCCTAGCTGCGGAAAATCCTCGTGCTTACGCCTCCGGAGATGCGGACTTGCTACCAACAAATGAACAGCGCTCCTACGATGAAGACCGTGAATATGATCTCAATGCTCACCCCCACACAGCAACCGATGGTCATTATGGATACGCGTCACCAGAACATCCCCGCGAACAAACCACGATGAACGGACCCGATGGCCACCACGCTACCTTGGGCGAGACATCGAAAAGGAAGAAAAATAGAAAAGCTCGATCTAATTCCCAAAATCACGCTGATCGCAGCTCAACTTCGCTTTCAACCCCGTCCGCAACCTCCTCCCACCCTCCTCGGCCCCCTCAATCCTTGCCATACATCAGTCGGTTCACTGGAAAACCTATGAAAAACAACAGCATCTGGAACCAATCCACTCTAGAAGAACGCGAAAATATCCGGACCTTCTGGTTCGAGCTCGGCGAAGAAGAAAGACGCCAGCTTGTCAAAGTGGAAAAGGATGCTGTTTTGAAGAAAATGAAAGAGCAGCAAAAGCACTCTTGCAGTTGCACAGTTTGTGGAAGAAAACGAACTGCGATTGAAGAAGAGCTTGAGGTTCTCTATGACGCATACTACGAGGAGTTGGAACAATACGCGAATAACAATCAAGGCGCATTTGATGAAGGAGCTCCTATCATTCCTCCTCCTCGACTCTATCAACCACCCCTTCGACCCCCAGGGCAGCATACTAGAACGCACGGCCAGTTTCATCCGTCACGGAGCCGGGTCCAGGAGCTACCCGAAGACAACGATGAGGATTTAGAAGAGGATTACGACGACGAAGAGGAAGATGATGATGATGAAGAAGAAGAAGAAGACGAGGAGGAAGAGGATGACGAGGAGCTGTACAGCGACGAGGACCTTGAAGATGATGAAGCTCGAGCAGCCCGGGCTGATTTCTTTGCATTTGGCAACAGCCTAACTGTAAAAGGTACGCAACAAGATCATCTGATTGATGTCATATGGGTTTGATGTCTAGCCTGGGATACTAACCAATTTCACCAGATGGAATACTTACAGTTGCAGACGATCTCCTGAAAAATGACGGCAAGCACTTCATTGACATGATGGAGCAATTGGCTGAACGGAGAATGCAAAGAGAGGAAGATACACAGTACGGAATAGCTGCTGCTCATCAGTCCTACCATGGACATAATCATGGTCCTTTGGATGATGATGATTACGACGACGAAGAGGACGATGAGGACTATGATAGTCAAGAGGAGGAAGAGTTCGACGAGGACGAAATGGTACGCGTTTACGATCTTGTTTAATTCCGGCTTTGATTCGGGCCAATTTACTAACTAAAGCCACAGGATGCCATGACTGAGGAACAACGTATGCAGGAAGGGCGACGGATGTTCCAGATATTCGCTGCCCGAATGTTCGAGCAACGAGTCATGACAGCATATCGAGAGAAGGTCGCCGAACAACGTCAGAAGCAGCTAATTGACGAGCTCCTTCAAGAGGAGACGTTGAACGAGCAGCGCAATGCCAAAAAGGCGCGGGAAGCGCAAAAGAAGAAAGATAAGAAGCGATTGCAAAGACAAGCAAAAGAAGAGGAGAAAGCCCGCCGAGACGCCGAGAAGGCGGCTGAAGAGGCTGCTCTGAAGGCTGCACAAGAGAAGAAACTCGAAGAACAGCGATTAAAGCGCGAAGAGCAACGGAAGAAACGTGATGCCGAAAGAAAGGCGCAAGAGGAAGAGCGTGCTCGCAAAGAAGCTGAGAAGCAGCGACGACTCAAAGAAGAACGGGAACGTCAAGCTGAAGCTGAGCGTAAGCAACGAGAGCAAAAAGAGGAAAAGAAGAGGCGAGAGGAAGCCAAACGCAAAGAAAAGGAAGAGCGTGAGGCCTTGGAAAAGAAAGCCAGAGAGGAGCGTGAGCGCAAAATGCGCGAAGATCAAGCGAGGAAGGACCGAGACGCCGCACGAGAGCAGGAAATCCGAGATCGTAGTGGAAAGCGCGAGCAAGCCCGAACATCGCCACCACACACTCTGCCAGGCGTCATCCCATACAATCTCCAGTCTCAGGCTCCTCCTGGTTTTCTACAGTCTCCGCATTATCCCATGGCGACACCTATCATTCCCAAGCTCTCGACCCCGGCACGGCCTCGTCAACAATCTCATCATGGCTCTTCTGCATCCTCTCCTCACTCTCAACCGAACAGCGCTGATTCTTCTCTCCACCCTTCCATCTCCCCACGTTCCATGGGCCATCCGCAGTCAGGAGCGAATTTCGGTGCTAGACAAAGTTATCAACAGCCTCCTTTGCACCATCCTCAGCCTTCCGCTCCTCTGTCACCTCTAGGGCGTGCAAATCCTTCAGCATTTGCTGGCCTTGGTGGTCTACCGTTCAACCCCCCTGGCATACCGGGAATGGTTCCGAGATTGACTCACCCTCCGGAATCGATGTATTCGTCGAATGCCGGAATGATAAACCCTTTACGATCATTCAATGGGTCCGTTGGAATTCCCGCACCGCCTGGGATGAACGGTGTACGCCCCATGCCACCGAGCCGAGCGTTCCCACCTGATCCAGGACACAGCCTTCCCTTCACTGGCAATCACGCAGTGCCTGGGGCATTCCCTCTGCAGCAAACCGGTCTGTCAAAAGCCCATTCCAGACAGCCCTCTCTTTCATTCGATCGGTCCCCGTTAGAGTCTGGGACTCAGCCATTCCCCATCACACGGCCCAGCCCTATCAAACGTCCATCCAGCTCCGCACAGGACCGGCTGCACAACGGCAATGCTTCGGTGCAGCGAGAAGTCGATGGCTTGAGTGCTCATTTAGGTAGCAGTGCGCTCCTTGATGACACTGATGCTACATACCCATCAAACCTCTCTCAATCATTGCCTGGCGCCCCTGCACATGGGGCATTCCTGGGGCCAACGCGAGCGAGCTTCCAAGGATCGTCCTTGTTCTCGGATCCTCTGGGATCTCCGCATATTAACTTCGCGGTCGGTTCTCCAATGGGCAACTCTACATGGGGTGCGATGCCCTTCGGAGCCTCCCCCTTCCCTAGCACATGGGGACCCACCCCTACTGGAACTGGCTGGCCTCCCAACAACGCTTTTGCGACGGGTGGTCATCACCGGCCCCACACCTCTCGACCTGTCACAATTCGCCTGTTGGTTATCCAAGCATGCAAGCAGCTGAACTCAGTGACCAGCCCGCAGAAGGGTGCTGGAAGCTTCCACGATGTGAACCTTGTTCTCGGCCAGGTGGAGCAACTGCGCAACTCAGGCGAGCCATCGATCTCTTTGGATGAAATGCTTGATATCTGCGATACAGAGGGCAGTCCACAGAATGGCGGCGGATCGTTCTCTATCAAGGAAGGTCCAAGTGGCCAGTCCGTCCGATTCGAGCCCGATCCCAACAGCGCGGTCTCCGGTCATCGGGGTAGCATAGTACCTGGCGATATTGGCAGCCCCATCCCTAGTAACAGCCACCCAGCCCCCTTCAGTGGATTCGGTGGGCCCTCCGTGCTGCGGCAGTATTCTTCGCCTCCGACTGGCTTATTCGGCGGGACTTCTCTATCCTGATCATGATTTGATACCATCCCGGCCTTGGAATAATTCTTCTTCTCGGCCTCCTTTCCGCACTCTTGCTGGAACGACTTTGAAATGCCCTCCCATCTATTTCTCTTCCATTTCCTTTTTTTTTTCATCCTCTTTATTTGAAGCGTCATGGATTAACGTCATCCTCACACATCTGTCTACATCTTTCTACTCGAAAGAGTCACTACTATCGATATGGGTTCTTTATTTGCTTGGTATTTTTCCAACGTGGTTGAATGCATACTTTTTGAAGTATGGCATCCGGATTTGTTTTATGTACCGTATGAGTCTGGCCTTTCTACATTATGCAGCGATATCCGTGGAGTTAGGGTTAGTCTCCCACTCCGTCATCGTCTTGACCAATTGCATGATCGAAGGTTTCTTCGGCATTGATTTGTTGGTTTTTGCGTAGGACGTAGCAACGTAGAGTTGCATATCTCATCATCATTGCCGTGCACATAGGGCTTGTGTTTGTATAGTCTAGAGGGAATTTCACAAGATTCCCTTTGATGGGTGTGATCATATTTTCTAGGATTAACCAACACATCTAGGCTGCCCAGGTGATCATTCTACAAAAAAGTAAAAAAAAAAGTGAAGTTGTCCATGGCCGATACAAATCACGTTCAAAGGGTATGGTGTTATCCGGAGACAATGATACACTTGTATATACTGGGAATGGAAGAAAACCGAGAGGCAGTGAGAGAAAAGAGGCAGGCTTCCAGGATCAAGGGAAAGACAACAAAGAAACCAAGAAAATAGCGTAGAGCAGAAAAACAAATCCTGCCAGGAATATTAAAGCAGGAATCCCACGTGGTACATCACATACAGTGCTCCTTGAAGATCACCGGGAGACGTGTTTCTGGATCAAAATGGCCCGAACACTCAACTGGCAATTACTTTGGCGGATCTGTCACAATTCCTTCGTATTCGCGGGAGCGAATATACTCCAGCGTGCGTTGGAAGTGGCGCTTCGGGCCGTCAAGATTGGCATTTTGCTCATCTTCGTTGGTATGCAGGTTGGAGTGAATGAGTTCGATGAGACCATTCAGGTACTTGGTAGTGACAGTCTCGTTCTGCTGGTCGAAATAGTAGACATAGCGGTTGAGAATTTCCACAAAGAGCTCGACGGAGACAGCGGTGTCCATACAGGCGTCGGCCACACGGAGGGCGCGCTGGAGGCACTCGAGGACTCGTTTGCCGTCGCGGTAGAGCTAAAAAAAAGGAGAGGTCAGCTAAAAGATATCAAAGCATTGAAAAAGGAGACAAAACTTGCATCTTTGGGATCTTCTTCTTCACGTTGAGGGTTCTCAACTACCCACCAAAGGTGGCTTGCGAGATATACCGCGCGGCATTGATCGGGCTTCTTGAGAAGTTTGCTTCCGTGCAGTGCAGCTTTGGTGATGAGTGTGTCATAGTTCTCCTTGGAGAATCCGCGACTCCCATGCAGGGCGCCTGAGATAATGCAGACGGCTTGGAACTGGGCGCGCGAGTCACTGATCGCATCTTCATAGATGGTGAATGCCTGCGCGAAGAACTCATAGCTGACTTCCTCAAATCCTGTCTGATCAGCAACCTCACCACACATGACAAACAGTCGCAGTGCGAGGTCGGCGCAACCTGGATTTACGCGTTGGTACAAATTGTTGATGCTCTGGTGCATAAATCGGTATAGAGCCGATGACTGGGATTGCCAATTGTCGTCGTAATGCTCGCGCAACTTCAGTTTACGGGCCAGTCGGACCGAGGCCGTTATGATTGCAGGGGTGGTATAACGAATTCGTTCGTTACCATCGGCTAATGCTTTGCGCGTTGCTTGGAGAAGCTGTCACAGACTGTTAGTTATGGATGTAAACTTCCAGGAAAGTAATCCTTCCTACCTTTAGCTGGGTATCATTATCTGATGCTTGAATCAAGTGGACGAGTCTCGCAAGCCACCCTTGTTCTTCGACCGTCTCCTCGGTTTCTCCTCCCCGCCGTTGGGATTGTGACCCGGGGTATCCAGCAGACTGCTGCATGCCTTCCTTGATCAATACTCTTGCCGCCTGGAGCACACGATCGAGGTTTTCCGTTGTGGATACCAAGATCTTGTTCTTCAACAGACTGCGAATGACCTCGCCCGCAACAGCCCTCCTTGTGGGGTATGACTGTGAGGTCAGTAGCGGCAGGTAATGGGGCAACGCCAAAGCTGTGAAGATCGAGATGTAAGACTTGAGAGGAGCATTAAGAAGGTGGAGAATGTGTTGTTGGGTTGGCGCCGAATGCAAATCGGCATGATCAGTGTACTCGGTAGTTTTTTGCGTCGCAAAGTCCAGGACTTGGTCGACATACTCTAACCGATCTGGATAGGCATTCAATGCCAGGTTGACAAGTGATACCAACAACGCCATCGTATCCTGAATCGGCAATGCGCGCGTTCTGATCAAATTGACCACTTGGCCGTAGAAGATATCGTACAGCTTGATTTCTGCCGGAATGCCAGGCTTAGTGTCATCCCCATTCTCAACCCGCTTTTCTTCTGTTGGCGGTTCAGCAGGCTCAGGGCTCTCCTTGGACGTTTCTGCTTCACCGTTCTCGGTACCATTTCCCTTGGAACTGTCATCAGTGCTGGTGTCCTTTGGCTCTTCCGCCTTGATTTCTTTGGCAAGCTCGAGCCTTTGCAATAGCTTGGCGACAGCTTCTTCCTCGCTTTGTTTCTGTGTTTCTGGCTCTACTGCCGAGTCTGCTTCCCTTGCCGCATAAGAAGATAAACGGTCCATAAGACCAATGACGATTTTCTTCATGTCCACGTGCGGGTTAAGTCTGGCGATGGCAGATAATAGAAGGTCCAAAGTATGCAGGTGGAACTCATCTGGGAAGACCTTTGTAATGACTGTTGATTATATTAGCAAATGGACCTAGCAAGAGCGTTTTCCGAGAACAAAAAAAGGAATAAGAGAGCCGTACCTTCCAGGAGATATTCTTGCGCGAGGATATCTCGACATTGTACTACCTGTTCTAGAAGCGCTTGCAAGATACCGGACTTGTACCCTTCAAGATCAACCAACTGGCTGAGTCGAACGATGTTACTACCGACGAGCAGCTCTAGTTCACGTCGTTCTTGTATGCGCCTATCCCGCTCTCGTGAGGGGCCCTGGTGCTGAAGCCGAACCCAGAGCTTGTTCATTTCCACGAAATTCGTCAAAACAAAGTTGATCGAATCCTGCATATTACCCTCTGGGCCATCGCCAGTTCCAGAGGGCAGATGATCTCGTGCTTGGCCGGAGAGATAGTATCGCAAAAACAGGCCACGGATCGGGTGCTGAACGCCTCGGCTCATTTCCATCATGTCCTTCATAATCTCCTTGACCGGCGCATCTTCGACGGACATGTAGACTGTACCCACGGTAATCATCAGATACAAGCGGGGGACGATATTACCGGCATACTGAACGAGTTCGTATAGGTCGGCGAGGTGGTTGACGGGGTGGTTCTCCTTTAGGTAGACGGACAGGTGTCGCAGCGCATCAAAGACGGCCATGTACAATTCGTAATACTGCTTCGGACCGAGGCTGGGAGTTCGGAGTTCGGAGACAAGAGTCGATCTGTGGAGGTAGGTACAAACTGTTAGCACATAAACACATTGCGCACTTTCTGAGGTCGCTGCCTGGGAAGTTTCGTGGAGGAGCTCACCCGCATTTCAGCGCATCCATAAGCTTTCCAGGAGTCTCTAGGCATTTGCGCATCAGACTCGACTGCTGCCTCACCACCCCCAATGCCTCCTCGAGAAGGCGGTTCTGGTCCTCGGTGACGGGTGGTGGGCTAGCCATTATGGAATGGGTGAGGGGCGGAAGCTAAGGGTAGAGCAGGGTAAACACATGCAATACAAAAGACAATGAGCTAGCGAGAAATTGTGCGAATCAATTCATGTGACAAGAATCAAGGTGGGAACAATGGGGGAGGGGGGGGGCAGAGCGGAAGGAAGTTGAGTGGAGGATAAGCTTGGGCGTGACACCGTGAGACTCCCCGAGACGTCACCCGTGGATTTTGTACGGCAGCGGAGAGCGACTGCTCACAACATTCCACCTGCATCGCTGGTGCTTTTGCCTAAAGAGCTTTAACTATTTTTACTACTTTAGTTCTTGAATTTTAAATGCCATCTAGATAGAAAAATTGATCGTGTTCTTGTTACCTGTCGTACGGCAGCAAATTGGGTTGCCTGATCATTCAGCATAAGCGCAAAAAGCAACAAAGCCATCCACCTCTCTCCTAAAGATTCAACCTCTCCCTATCCATATCCCAGTCCACCGCCAGCCTAACCCCCTCTGCCAGTCGAGAATGCTCTCCCCCCACCGGGGCATCGCACTCGGGACAGCGACTCGTCTGCCTGGCTAGTCCGCAGTCCCCAATGGTAAACGGATGCCCGTTGCGACAGTAATACCAATGCCCAGTTCCTCGGAACTCTTGAGCCATCGCCGAAAGAACTTCCATGCGTTCCTCGTTGGTGATAATTGTGTAGACTGTGCCTCCGCGCAACATCTTCTCGACACTGTGAACTTCGTCTGCCAGTCCCCGTGTCTGGCCTGGGTGCGCATCGCAAAGACCTTTAGCTTTCTGAATAGCAGCCTGGCCGTTCTTCAAGATATTTTCTCTCTTCTCTGGTGTCAAGCAGTGTGCTCGTTCGAGGGCATGGAGCTGTGCTAGGAAAATATGACCTTCCGTCTGCTGCAGAAGTCGCCGGTGAGTGACCGCTTGGTGAACAAGGGTCTGGCAATCATCTTTGATCTTCTGTAGATCAAGCTCGAATCGAGAAGTTACCTCGCTTGGTCTTTCCTGGGAAACAAGACTCAAAAGATCAACGAGCAAAGCAATGTCCAGGCGGATCAAGAGGGCGGTGCCCTGTAGAAAACCTTTGGTCTGTAGCACGTTCTCGACATGATCAGGGTTAGTTCTTATTCTTTGGCGTTGACGAGCATTTTCAACCATCCTTCGAACTCTTTCAAATGGTTGCTCCTCGGGTTTCACACGGTGCCGATAGAGATCGACGCGCTTCCGCAGGTCAAGGATTGAATTCCAACGATCTGGATTTGTCTTCTGGACAATTTCTCCCATAGTCTGGATTTGATGATTTCGTGCGCCTGATATCTCAATCACAGCTGGCCATGGATACTTTCTTTGGCCTTTGGATTCATGCAGTTTACGAACAAGCTGGGGAAGTTCCTGTGCAAGAGGGACATATTCATAGTTAAGTAAAATTATCAATTTTTTCGTCGACTCATCAAGGATAGCTCGGCGAACCAGCCGGCCAAATCGGGCAACATCTCTCAAAGGGCCACGACAGGTGGCGCATTTTTTAATGTCTTGAATAGAGAACGGGGTCAATGATACCGAGATAGACATGGGCTTGCCACTGGCGTCAACCTCGTAGTAGCTAGCCATGTCCATTTGCGCATCCATGCTTTCAATAGTCAAGAAATGCCCACATTTGGGGAACACGCACGGGTTTTCTAACAGGTCGATTTCTTTGTACGATTGACCCAGGATGAAATCGACCTGATGATTTCTGATGTCTTCACTTCCGCAGATTTGACAGAAGGAGGACAACGGACATTACAGGTCGCGCACGAGCATTTTCTTTGGCTGCTGAATCAAGCCAGGAGTTGATCGCGGTCTGAGGGCTCTCGATTTTTACTCCCAAGAAACCAGCTTCTTGAACCAGTGAAAACAGCTGATCATGGTGTTGGAGATCTGTTCGCTGGATGTAGGACTTGAGACGAGCAATGGGGATTTCCTTCTTCAGGTCAAGAGCGCGAAACTCATCCTCGCACAATGAGAGTCTCTCGGCTGTGCTCCATCTTTCTTTCTTTTCCATCTTTGTTCGTGCTGTCTCTTTCGAAACAGTCTGAAGGTTGAATCTTTCCAACCTCTCCGACCTGGACTGGGATCCAATGCGAACAATTTGCGACGTCACATTGTGGTCCAGTAAAGCCTCAAGAAGCTGGTCAAGAGCATGATTGGTATATGTCACACATAGTATGGGTCCCAATTTTCCTCCAGCAGCCTCTTTGTTTGCCAGTAAGACTTTGACAATAGCCACACCAGTATAACTCTTACCAGTACCAGGTGGCCCTTGGATCAAACCGAGCTTGCGCTTCAAACAACTAATTAATGCTTGAGCCTGTGCACCATCCAGAGTTGAATGATCCTGTACGTATTTCACGTCAGATGGTTGATTGACGCGGACGTAGAAATTAGTGTCATCCTTCATGAGGCAGCAGAGATTGAATGCGAAGCCAGGCTGCGAAGCATACAACGGAGGAGCCATATCAGATACGTTGAAATCTTCAAAGACCCACGGAGTAAACAGCTCTGAGAAAGGTAGGTTTTGGGCAACTTTCATAGATTGAATGGCTTGGAGAGTCGGTTCAAAAGCCGAAAGAATGACTCCTGGAAACTCCACCAGAGACATCGCGGGTTTTCTGGAAGTAAAAAGGTCAAGAACGACTTGAATGTTGGTGTGCCGAGAATCAACCAGCGTCAATGTAACCGAGCCTCTCGTGGAGCTCTTCCATAGCGTTTTTGGCTCTGCCCTGTTCTGTGGGAAGGCATCATACCTTTTGCGCCTGGGAGACATGCCACGATGTGTCACGGTGCAAAACAATACCACATCCTTTTGAATGATCAGGCACACAAGTGCGCCAGCCTGTAGACGTTTTGAGTTCTGCCACCAGATCTCTCGGGCGATGGATGTGTAATTCGTTACTGCAGCAGGCTGAGGGAAGTCGACCTCGAAGTAAAGACCCGAGAGCCAATTGAACTCGAGATTGACCACCATGGACTTGGGATACACGAACCTGCGCAGTTGTGATTGCTGAGCACGCGGTTTCAATTCGTGGTGGATTGCATCTCGAAGTTGACCGACGGTGTCTTCTCGCAGCAACCGAAAGTTTCGATCGAGCAATCCGTCGATACCATCAATATGCCACTGAAGGGGGTTATTTACGGGCAAATACTCCTCTCGAACGCTGCAGATTTCCTCGAAGCTAGGCATGATCTTTATCTGGCAGATGTCGTCAAAGTCATTGTTATGTCTGCCCCCGGGAGCAGCTCGATTGAAGACAAAAGCCACATTGCTTTCCATCTTGATTTTCTTCTCTGGCGTACCGGTTGGGAGCGACTTTCCAGTCTCCATGCGCTGAAGAAGACGATCAAGGTGCAGTCGAGATTGATAAAGTCTACTGCTCATGCCATTCTTGTTATTCAATGAGGCGAACACAGCCTCAAATCTCTGTGCCACGGCATGTAGGCGGTCCTGGATAGAAGCAGTAGAATTTAGGTCTGCCATGCGAGAGAACGTGTGTAAAGATGCCTCCAGTAACATGGCACTGCCTTCGTTGGTTGTGTCAACTTCGAGAACGCCACAGATGAAATTGAGCCATCGCGCTGCTCTGGATCCGTCTATTCCAAATAAGACGTTATAAATTGTGCCCACCGCCTGCTCCAGAACTAGAGAGGAGACAACCTCGGGATTTGAGACTGTCTCTAGAAATGGTAGCACCTGAGTCTTGACAATTAGGTCTCTCGTTGCGGCATCCATGTCTTCGAAGTTCTCCTGTACAAGTTCCAAGATGAGGCGCAAGCCATCCTCGCTCGCCAATGTCCGGATTACTTCTTGTCGTATACTGGCATCAGTTTCAATCAACTGCCTCGCTTTTTGGAAGATGGTCGTTTTCTTCCCAGAGGAGGGACGAATGAGCGTCGTACGTGAAGGGATGCTACCTTGCCATGCTCGAAATGCTTTTTCTGCATTTGGCAAGCCACGATCTCGTCGGGGCAGAGACTCAAGGTGTTGGATCTGGCTGGTTGGGATTTTTGGACTATGGCTTCGGCCATTGCTCATATGAGCAAATTTGCAGGTTTTCCATTGGCAATTGCCTCTTGCGAAGTCACGACAAACTCTTTAGTAGGTTAAATCGATTAGCATTGTCCACAATTTCCTTAGAGATTTTTCCAAATCGATTCAGATATCTCTCAAATTGACTGCCCTATCTTGCAAACGTAAGATGGATTCAAGTCATACCTTTGGGAGTCCATGGTCTGGTATCATTTCCTGGTTCCAGAGTTTGGTAGAAACGAGATGCTCAAGAGGAAGACCAATAGCTGGGTGATGTCACAAGATGTGATTTGTGAGAGTCCAAACGGTTGAAAGCAATGCAATGTGCTGCTTTCTAACGGTTGTTTGCTGTGGGATATGCAAGCACTAGGAGCGTATGAAAGAGCGTGATTGAAAGCAAGAGTGTGGTGGGAAAGGAAAGAAGAGATATGTCAATTTCAAACTCGCCAGCCAAGGTGTAATCACCAATTTCCATATACTTGTTTTGGCATTTTGGTAAGCTTCTTTTGATGCCATCCTTTGGGCTTGTTTAGTCTCCGATCTCTGTTTTTGACTGTGCATTAGATTCAAGTGCTCTATTGGGTCACAGGGCAAAGCAATGGCGAGAAAGCATGCAGATCACTTTGCTTTGCATCCAAAAGTGGCTAACACTCTGCGTTCTAGGTAACTTGCCTCTTTTAGGTAGCTGTATTCATATTTTCAAGCTTCGATTATGAAAGGAGGCAAATCGGCCCAAGCCCTCCAAGACCGGAGGTACATAAATTAAATTGTCGGCAAATGCAAAGGCTATCAAGGACGGTGAACGTATGAGCAAGGGCTTATGAATGCGTGATAAAAACAAGATGAAATGTTTTCAACGACTAACTGCTCCTATTTAATGGAACACGAACGTATCAATTTCCCAAGTCCCATCGAGGATTCCAAGAAATCAATGATTATATACAAGAGGATCAACCTGGCAAGAGAGTAGGCCAATCTCGATCAAAGGCCATGGTGAAGCACGTGTTTCATGCAACTCGCCAAGGTGATTTCAAGGATATGGCTAAAGGCGAATCCCAGCAGGCGTATAGACCCTGCGAGCACCAGACTTCTCTGCCACGGTAACCTCCAAGAGCAATCTGGATAATGAATTTGTTGTTTATCTTAGACAGATATTGCTCCAATCGCTTTTGGTGAACCAGCCAAGAAACGCCATGGATATCAAAGTACAGAAATATGATTGTCGAGGTGACATTGGCTAGTCACCTACTCTTTCCGGACATGGAAGTCCACATTACGCTCGCGCATCAGCTCCTTGCGCTCCAAATCCTTGGCTATAATGAATGCGTTAATAGTGTTTCATGTGAACCATTGGCCAGAGGTGAGCATACCTTCATCGTAGACCAAGAACTCGTGCAGACCACGGCCGGAAGGCACCATGGGAAGAACGGGCACCTTGCGGTCAGTGATAACCTCCAAGAGGGCAGGACCATCGTGTTCAATCAGCCACTTCAGCTTCTCCTCAAGTTCGGAGGGCTTGAAGCATTTATCGGCGGCGACGCGCATAGCCTTGGCGAGGGGAACGAAGTCGGGGTTCTGCTGGTGAGTGTGGGAGTACCGATCCTCGTAGAATAGGTTTTGCCTGAAAGGAGGGGGGGAGGGAGAAGTAAGTCAACTGTACGGGGGAGAGATCAGAGATGACAGCTTACCATTGAGTGACCATACCCTGCTCCTCATTGTTGATCAGGAGGACCTTGACACCAATGTTGAACTGAGCAGCGGTGGAAAGCTCAGTGAGAGTCATGTTGAAAGAAGCATCACCATCGATGTCGATGACGAGGCAATCCGGACGGGCCACTTTGGCTCCAAGAGCGGCGGGGAGACCGAAGCCCATCGTACCGAGACCACCGGAGGTGATCATGGTACGAGGGTGACGCCAGCGGAAGTGCTGAGCAGTCCACATCTGGTGCTGCCCGACACCAGTGGTGATGATGGTCTTTTCCTTCCGGTCGGCGGTGAGTTCGCTTAACTTCTCAATAACAGCCTGGGGCTTGATAGGACCATCCTTGGTCTGGCGGTCGTAGAGTGATAGGGGGAAGCGCTGCTTCCAGTCGTTGATTTGCTCGAACCACTCGGGACGCTCAGAGACAGCCTTGACATGTGGCAAAAGAAGACGTAGGTTATCGGCGCAGTCACCCTCCACGGCCTCGTTGGCCTGCACAACTTTGTTAATGTTCTTGGGCATGATCTCGAAATGCACGATGCCACCGCGGCCTTCGGTAGCGGCAAGCTTGGCTTGAGGCGCGAACTTGGGAATGCTGAGAGTCACACGGTCATCGAAACGGGCACCAACAGCAATAATCAGATCGGCCTCCTGCATAGCCATGTTGGCGTAAGCGGATCCGTGCATACCCAGCATGTGGAGAGCCTTAGGGTCCAACTCGTCAAATCCACCGAGACCTTGCAGGGTGGTGGTAACTGGGATGCATGCCTTATCAGCAAACTCCTTGAGGATCTCGGGGCCATCGGGGCGAGCAAGAAGACCCTGGCCGACGTAGAGGACGGGCTTCTTAGCAACGTTGACAAGGTTAGCAACACGTTTGATGGTGCCCTCAAGATGCTTCCGGCTTATTTCGCGGGCTGCCACGGTAGCTGCGCTAGGGAGCGAAGGAATAGTGCTATGCATGGGGATGGGGTTGCGGAGAATGCCTGCAGTGATGTCTTTGGGCAGGTCAACCAGGACGGGGCCGGGACGACCACTTGTGGCGATCTCGAAAGCTTCCTGGATACGGCGAGGCAGCTCACCAACAGACTTGACCATAACGTTCCACTTGGTGCAAGCACGGGAGATACCGATCACATCAGCTTCCTGGAAGGAGTCGGTTCCAATAGCGCTGGTAGGGACCTGGCCACAGAAAACAACCATGGGGGTACCATCGGACATAGCATCTTGCATAGGAGTGATAACATTGGTAGCACCGGGGCCAGAAGTAACGAGAACGACACCTGGCTTGCCAGAGGCACGAGCATAACCCTCAGCCATGTGACCAGCACCCTGTTCATGCTTGGGAAGGAGGAACTCGAAGTGCTTGGAGTTGTAGATAGCATCGAAAACAGGGAGAATGGCACCACCGGGGTAACCGACTGCATATCAAGTATTAGAATTGACCAGTTGTGGAATATCAAGCCTGGGATACTCACAGACGTGCTTCACACCCTGGCGAAGCATCATTTCGTGGAAGATCTCTCCACCACTCATTCCAACCATTCTTTATCCAGCTCATCAGTTTCAGTGTGTCCAAGCCGCCATTAGGGTAACATACGAGTCATCGAGCTCGGGGAGCTGGCGGTGTTGTAAGGGAGAGATCTCATTGCGATGGGGCTCCTGGTTGAATGCTGGACTGGGCACGGGTCTGGACTCGCTGAGGATCAAATAAATTAGTACCAGACAGCAGTTGCATTGTGATCACAGGGGGGATAGAAAACGAACGGATTTGAAGCCGTAGCTGTGCTCTGGGTACGCTTCTGGACAGAAGAGCGGTGGGGCGAAGCGGCCGAAGCCACGAACGAGGTCGAAAAAGGCCGACGTCCAGCAAGCTGCTTCTGGAGGTGGAGTGCGCGCAGAGCGCTTTTTGAGGGTCTTAAAGGCATCATTGTGAATGACGGCCAAGCCAGAAAAATTGAAGGGATAAAGTGGTTTAAAAGTAGGAAAAAATGAGTGCCAATTGACCGCTGAAGATTGCCAGTGACTCCGTCTCTGGGGTTTCCGAGAAAACGTTTAACCCAAGTCCGATCGCTCTGAGTCAAGAAATTCGGGGCTTTTGATTGGCTCGACGCCCCTTCGCGCCCTCCGACCTCGGCCGTTGCCAGATCACCTGATTTGTTGTTTTCGTTTGTCCTTGGCAAAAATGTGGTCTATGGGCCCTATATCTGCTGTGCTTCTCCCAACAAAATATTGACAAACCAAACTCGTCCGTGGAAATGTCAAGCATGTCGGGGATAGGGACTATCCCAGTCTCTTCACGACTCAGAACTCACCAGAGCCTTGTCCAATTTGAGATCCCCCTAAACTTTCTGGTCAAGTGGGTCCAGATCGGCCATCTAGGCCTACTGTGCAAGGTAGCTACCGTTGTAAGCACATTTTGCCTGCGCCTTTCGCAGATGCAATGTGCTTGGTCCCTTAATCTATGATCTGCGAAGACCCAAGCATCCGAGGTCTTTTGCTTGGCTTAATTCCTCTTCTTTTTCCTGACCTCGAAATCTGGCATACGCCTCAACTATCCTTTCATAATTTTGGAATCTTTGATTATTCAATACCAATATTCTGCGCCTTTGCTCTAGGCTATTTGATTGACATGAAAGTCATCGATATCCTTGGAATAGCAAGTTGGCATATGCAACTAGATTGAGTCGGATGCGAGGGAGCAGAAGACAAGATAGAAAGCGCTTTGTTTAGAGCGGGTTGGGAATCTCAGTAAATAGTGACCCTACAACCTTCCCTGTCGATATCATTATACTTGCTAAGCTAAAACTCATATATACTGTACCTTTGAGTCCTACTGGCTACTACTGCCGGAAAAGTACTGTGCTGTACCTAGTTTTAATAACTGAAGACTCGCGCTAGGGCCCCGGGGGTGAGCTTTACCTAGATATGATCGACCTTGTAGCATGAATGGTTTTTGTTTACCTGATCTATACGAATAAAAAATCTCTATGACGTACGGAATTGATAAATTAGATCTAGTTACATGCAATGTCTCTTAAAAAAAGCAAGTGATTGGTCATACACTTACATTTTATACCGACGTAGTTGACATATGCATCTGCGAATCTAAAAAGTGGAGGAAAAGTAGTAAATCAACATGGAATAACATGAGCCAAGTCTCACATGGCAAACTTCTTTGCTCGTAGCCGATGCAGCGTAGTCAGCCCCCACATGTGTATATTCTTCATCTGCTTCTTTTTTTCGTGTTGCGAGTCTTTCGATATTTTAATGACGTTGTGCAGAGATCTCACTTAAATTCTGGCCAGATCGCTAATGACGAGTTTTGACATCGGTTACAGTAGAACCCTTGTATAACAAATGGAGCGTCTAGAAGAACAACTCCATAACGAACTCAATGAAATAGTGAAAAGTTCGTTGTGTAAGTCAGATTGCAACTCAACAACCATGTATATCTCTGGCTCACGGGTAGGAATTTCACTTAATGAAAAGGTCTTTATATAGTTCTAATTCTAGCCATAGCTTCTTCGTCGATAGCAATCTCCCAGATTTCCTTGGAAGCTTTGTACTTAACTAAACTTCATCCCGAGCGACTCTCTCGGAGTATGAGAGATGGACCGAGCTTTAAAGAAGTGGGGACTATCCACACGGCATTTTCAATTGGCCAAACCATAGCGGATTCAGCAACGTTAAATCGAATATTGTGTGGGAGAAAATTCGCTAGAACTATGGTGGATCAATTCATGCACCGGTTTTAGATTGTTAAGAATGGGGTGTTTGTTATATCAGTGCTCATAATAAATAGGGTTTACTCTAGCGGGAAAATAGGAATAAGAACGTCGTCATGCTAGGCTCGCTGATCCATTGTCTACCTTCAATCTATCTTTTTATCCTCAAGAGTCTTGCTGTGTTCTGTTCCAGTAGGAGGCACGACCAAAAGAGTAAGCTCTATTGTCATCGGTGATCTCTGTTTGAGCGGTATTTCTCCCTATGGAGGAGAGATTGAGACTCCTTCACTTTCAAAACTAGCGAAAGAGGGCATCCCGAATGCACTTCGTAGCGGCTTTGTCGGAGATATGGCAAGAAAAAGGGTACAAGCTCAAATCCTGGTCTCACGCTTACCCGCATGTACTGACTAGGTGGACACGAGCATCTTGGAATGAGAAAAGATCTTGCCTTTTGTTCATAGCTCTCATTAGAACACTTTGTCTCTAGAAGCTAGCAATCATAACTGTTGTCAGCCTTGGTCGATAGATAAGGATTTCCAAGCACTCGGATTGAACACAACTTGTACATAATCCGGCACTGGTCTTTACAAGTGCCCAGGAAGATCGTCGATAAATAAGGTTGGTATCTACGAGGTTCCTTGTGCAAATTTAATCATTAACTGAATTTAGCGCAGATTTTAGATGACTGATCTGGTAGTTACCTAAAAGCAACTTCGTTGTCTTAGGGAGGGGGGGGTTGGAGAATGAAAATATAGAAAATGCCCCTTAGATTGGTTGGTTTGCGAAAGATCAGAATCAAAATCTCACCATACGACCAAAAAGACTCCATGCGGAAAACGGATTCGAAATTAGGTCGCGTGCTTGTGACAGAAGGCGAGACCGGCTGCCCTTGTGTCATACGACGTCCTACTTTTTAGGCCAGGTCAGGTCATGCCGGATTTCTTCACTACAGTTATAGATACTTCCAGCTACATTGGCCTTAGTTCGATGTAGCCTGGAATAGAAGTTCTGCACGGAATTTATCCCACGAGATCATCGATTGACTACAAAAACTTCAATGTCGATGGGTCATTGATTTGATGATTGTAGTGTGCCCCGCGACTGCATAACGAAAGAAGCCATAAAACCAAGTTTCTCCTTTGAAACATCAGCTGTCTGCACACTGTAGATGCACCTGGGTAGCACCATTGCATTTTGCAGGTTTTCCCGGTTCTATCGGGCCGCTAATGGGTACAATGCCGAGTTCCAGGTCCACTCTCGGAATCCCATGATCCGATGCGCTCGGGTCAAAACCCCACAGCCCAGGAACATATGTTGTACGTATATCATAGAAGGAGAGCAATTTAGTAGATATCATAGAATGAGTGTAGGACTTAAACGAGACACAATTGAACAATCGCAACAAGAAGGAGAGAGGGGGGATATTTTCACATTGAAAATAGTACAACATGCTGTCTGCAGATATAGTTAGTACCCCTGGAGAACATGTCGTCATAGCCAAATCCGGTAGAAAACCCCCGCGAGATGAAAATCAACTGACCAACCAGAAATCGTAGTTTTGTTAATGAAACTGAGACCCTGGAGAGAAATCCCATCCCACATCCCCGCAAAATGGCTGCACGCAGTCACTGAGCTTCCCAAAAAGGCAATAACGGCCCTGCTGTGACCCCACGTGCCCATCACTTTAGCCGGCGAATCGAGGAATATGGGGACATTTTTATGAGACTCTACACACAAATTACCACTCTGGCTCTTCTACTTCTACTTCTTCCGTTCCTTTTTTTTTTCTCTCTTTCGATTCTCTATTCCTTTCCTCAATTTCCCGCCTTCACTCTTCCCATCCCCCGCAATGTCACTCCAACAAGAGCTCGTGCCGCAAACAGAATCCATCGCGGAAGTCTACGCAACAGATGACGCCTCGGTGACTTCAGTTGCACCAGAGCACCAGCAGCGATGGACCAATCTCATCACCCAGTTCAATAAGACATACAACCATCGTCCAGACTTTGTAGCGCGCAGTCCTGGCCGTGTGAACATCATCGGCGAGCACATCGACTACTCACTATACGATGTTTTGCCGACCGCTGTCAGTGTCGATGTAATTATGGCCGTCAAGGTGGTTCCCGCCAGTGCAGAGAGCACCACCATCACGATCGCCAACGTCACGCCAGAGAAGTTCCCCACGCGCGAGTTCAGCGTACCTCACGATAAGGACGTCGAGATTGACCCGAAGAAGCACGAGTGGGTGAATTATTTCCGCGCCGGCCTGTCAGGCGCCGTCAAGTTTCTGCGCAAGGAGAAGCCCGATGGCTCGCTCGTTCCTGCCAGCATGCATATCTTAGTCGACGGCAATGTGCCCCCCGGTGGTGGTATCTCTAGCAGTGCTGCTTTCGTGTGCGCCAGTGCCCTGGCTGTCCTAAAAGCCAACAACCACGACGTCTCCAAGCAGGATCTGTTGGATCTGGCTGTTGTCTCGGAGCGGGCTGTCGGCGTCTATTCCGGCGGGTGAGTTATCCTCCCTTCAAGAGACGGTAGGAGCCAGCAAATGTTAACGTCACCGCGGAATCATAGCATGGACCAAGCAGCATCCATCTTCTCCAAGCGTGGTTACCTGCTCTACACCCAGTTCTTCCCTAAATTCAACGCCCACCACGTCCCAATCCCCACCTCCTCCTCCGAGATAACCTTCTTAATGGCCCAGAGCTTCGTAACCTCCAATAAGGCCGAAACCGCCCCGCGCCACTACAACTTGCGTGTAGCAGAGTGCACCCTCGCCGCAGTGATCCTCGCCAAACACCACGGCGTGACACTCCCGAAGGATAACAGCTCACTGGGCTACAGCCTGCGAAACTTCCACAACGAGCTAATGACCAAAGAAGGCCGTCTCCAAGATCCGCTAGAGTACCAGATCGACTCTGTGATCCAAGCGACAATGGACCTATTCACACAAGAAGAGGGGTACACGCGCGAGGAGATGGCGCAACTACTGAACATCACCGTAGCCGAGCTAGAGGCGACCTATCTCTCCGCATTCCCCGTGCAAGCGGAGCAATTTCAGCTCCGCCAGCGTGCGTTGCACTGTTTCAAGGAGGCACGCCGCGTGCTCGATTTCAAGGCTTGTCTTAGCAAGGCTACTCAGCTGGACGAGAACCGCATTCATTATCTTGGACAACTGCTTAATGAGTCGCAGGAATCGTGTGCTACGGCATATGACTGCAGTGCACCGGAGGTCGATGAGATCTGTGCTATTGCGCGTCGTGCGGGCACATGGGGTAGTCGCTTGACTGGTGCTGGGTGGGGTGGTTGCACTGTTCATATGTTGCCGCAGGGCAAGGTGGAGGCTGTCACCGCTGCGCTAAGGGATGAATACTATCTTAAGAAGTTCCCGGACATCAGTACGGAGAAGTTGGAGCAGGCGATGGTTATTAGCAAGCCGTCCAATGGGTCGTTCTTGTATGTTGTTCCCTTCCACACACTTTTGATCTCTGATGTGCACTGGATGATGGCTAACATTTCTGGTTATAGGGTTACGGGGGCTGCTATTGACCAGATCCCTCTTTGAATATTGCATAGCAGATTGGAGCAAAGCTCGTTTTAATGGCTACTGGTTTTGATGAAATCCAAAAATATAAGAATCACGTTCACTTTTCATGGACTATTCGATAGAGAGTATATTCAAGGAGCACAAAGATGCGCCGGATTTGAGAAAGATACCCAGATCTCCTGGGAATCGGTGTCTTTCAGAGAGCCACTTTAATGTGGACGTTCCAAGCAATCGCGTAGATTCGTTGGGATTGTGAAATAAGGCGAGCGTCTCAACTCGATATCACTTGCACTGTCAGTGCCTTTGATGGCTCTGTCTGGGCAGGAGGCTTTGGCCTCTGGATCTATAGACATAATCTTTCAACCATAGAACTTATCGTGTTGGATTCCTTCGAAGCCAGGCAATATATCGCCAGCACAAAGTACAACCATGGTTTAGTTCAGCCGGTTGTGTACCCAAAAAACTTCAAGTCTTCTTTTTGGGTGCGGCCTTGGCGAAGAATGAGCTCAACTTCTGCATGCCGCTTGTGTTGACCTTCTTGAGATTCTTGACAGCTTGGGATTGCGCAGCCTTGGACTTTTTTTCCTCCTCTTCCTTGCGACGTTTCTTCTCGGCCCGTGTATCCTCTTCCTCGTCATCATGGTCTCGTTTCCGGCTGAAGTTGGACATGTCGCGTGATGCAAGAGCTGTAGCACGAAGGTCCGCAATTTGCTTGAGACGGTCTTTCAGTGGCTCGAAATCGACAGGGCTCTCTGCAGAAGCAAGGATCTCATCTACCTTAGAGGCCATACTAGCGGGTAAATATGACTCCTTCATGAAGGACAGTGCAGTTGAAATTCGGAGGAGTCGAGCAATATGATCCGAAGCTGTCGACTCTTCGCTGGGTGGCTGTGACACGGGTGTCAATTCCCCTGCGGGAGACGCAACAGATGGGGTCATAGCTGTATCTACAGTCGAGAGTGAATCCTGTCTCTCCTCAGATTTCGAGGCTTCCTGGCTCTCATTGGACGGTTCTTGGCTAGTCGCAACATCTTCTCGCTTGACCGACATCAAAGGCGTGGCTAGCGCCTGACGCACAAAGTGTTCTTCCATACTCGCAGGAAGACCCCGATCCGCTATGCGTTCTGCCTTTGCGACGAACTCCTGAACAAGTTTCATCTCATTGAATCGGAACATCTTCTCATCACCAGCCTCAACCACTTCACATATAGCTTCTGTCCGTGCTAGGAGGGAGTCCCGAAATTCATCATCACAAAGAACTTGGCGCAGATGGTGGGGCATGTCGTCGTGAGAGTCGATTATATCGTCAAATGGCTGGAATAGAGAACGGCCCGATTTTGAAGAAGGTGCTAACAATGGAACCATGAAAAACAGCGCATCGATCGGAGTTGCCATCAGGAACTCTGCCTTCTTTGTAATTGAGCCCTGTGCGGAGAGCTTCTCGGGGTCTTTTTTCTCTTCTTCCGACGGGCTCGCAGTTTCGCGCGTTCGAGGGATGAACAGTATACTACGCGCCAGATGCGCTGGTGGTGAAACAACCGTAAATTCGTAAATGCCACGATTTGGACAGAAAAAGTAGCGTTTCAGCTCTCCCGATTGAGGATCTGGCAGCGAGAGGAGCCGCGCATTGTCGCTGGTAGAGGATGGGAGGATGAACGTTTTGCTCGGTTTCTCGGCGGCAACGAGGGGTTTGGTCTTCGTCTCGTCTTCAGACTTCTGCACTTTTGACACTGACGCCGATCGAGTCTTCATTTTGGGTGTGTTATGTAGGTGGGAAGTGAGGGTGAAGACTGGAAGACCGGTGGAAACGGAAGGGGTTAAAATGCAACCGCGACGCGAACGCGCCTTCCCGGCCCAATGAGCCCTGCGCACTTTCCCTTGGCACTGGCGAGTTTCAGCCCTTGTTGTATCCCTGTGCTCTGATCTATGTTATCATTTTGTTTCTTCCACTTACTCTACATTCTTTCATCTGCATTTTGAGGAGGGCGTGAGTCGCAAATGACGCTCCATGGTATATTTGGTCACTGATTACGTCTGAATATTCTTATTAATCACCAGTAAGGTTCCTCCGATCGTCTTGGCTGATCAATGGCTAACCATCCCCCCCCCGCCAAAAGTGGTTGAACCTGCGTGGCCGCCCCAATCGCCCCGCGCGGCTCTCTTGAGTTCGCCGGCTGGACGACGAAAGTATCAAGACATGCAACGCACTCGAGAGAATATGACATCGCCATTGAAGCGCTCAAACACCATACCCAATCTCCGATCAAAAGAGAATCAAATAGTGGACGAGGATGATGGGGAAGACGAGGACGAAGAAACACTACAGCTTCAGCTAGCGGAGATCAAAGCACGCTTAAAGTTGAAGAAGCTTCAGCAAAAGAATCGCGGAACGCCTAGTTCGAATCTCGACGACGAAGGTGTGCGACCAAATTCCGAAATCAGCGCTCTGCGAACCGAAGACCGTGGTGCGACACCAAGAATCCCTAAGGGAGGGAGGCAAAGAACGAGCAGCGATGGAATCCAGGTTCCAGCATCACCTACTAGACGAGAAGTCCCCGCTGAGTCAGTATCACCTCGCAGGTATGTCATGGGCATTGACAAGGGCTGGAAGGCCAATGATGTATCCTTGAAACGACCTCCAATCTCAAGACCCGGCCCTCGACCAAGTAGTCAGATGGGATTTCGAGACGGCGTTACCGGCCGTTCGAATGACATATTCAGCTCGCGGCCCCAGACTTCTCCTTCGTCAACGGGTGGGATCAACCGAATAAAAAGCTTCAGTGAGAGAATGGCTGAAGGCAGAGCGGCTGAGAAATCTCGGCTGGAGAGAGCAGAAAGGGTTCAGGCTAACCGCAGTTCGGCTTTTGAAGTCGACAAGGCGGAGTTGGAGGCCTTCAAAGCCGCAGCTTCGGATATGAATCATTCCCCTCTACCATCGTTATCACGAGAGCGACCTATGGAAAGCTTCAGCCGTGAAGACATTCTTCGGTCTATGGGATCTGGTTTACAACGCAGTGATGCAACTCCGAACTTTGGACGAACTGAGGGCAGTGGGAACAACGAGAGACAATCTCATCTACATAGGCGAACTCAAACGGCAGAAGATGAACCAGTTTCGTCCCAAAAACTTGGCCAAACAGATGATGCTTTGGTAAAGGCCCCGGATTCTTCAAAATTCGAGTCGTACTCATCGCTACATCTGTCAAGCCGAGTTCTCCCGCATTCTTTCTTGAGCCGCACACTCGCAGAAAAAAGAGTTCTGCGCATTCCTGATCTACTCAAGACCGTCAAGGCACCTGCATTCGAGCTTCCAGAGGACATTGATGGGGACTTTGTGGTATTTGGCATCGTTGCGTCTAAGTCAGACCCTCGGGATAAGAAAGCTTCGGGGAGCGCGTCGGCTTTAGAAAAGGACCCTTATGATGATGGGCTTAACAACACGAACAGATATATGGCCATTACCCTGACCGATCTGAAATGGACTATTGACCTCTTCCTTTTTGACACCGCTTTCCCCCGTTATTACAAAATCTCGGAAGGGACTCTTGTCGCAATTCTGAATCCCACAATCATGCCTCCACCAAAGCACAAACTGGACACGAACAGATTTAGCTTGTCCTTGTCTTCATCAGATGATAAGGTTCTCGAAATTGGTAAGGCACGAGATATCGGATTTTGTAAGGCTGTGAGAAAAGACGGAAAGACCTGTCAATCCTGGATAGATGGTCGAAAGACCGAGTTCTGTGACTTCCATGTTGATATCCAGATCCGACGCACTCAGGGCCAACGCTCGGGAGTTAATGCTGACACCGGTGTGCTTGGTCCTGGTGGTAAATCCGGCTCGCGCACCGGATTGTTTGGGGAAGGGATGAAGCGGGGAAATGCCTTCAAGCAAGGCATGAAACACGATGGTCCTCAGTATGATATGGGATCTCAATCACTTTATTACGTGGCACCTTCCAGAAACCGCGGTTCTGGTCGTTCACCTTACAACCCCAGGGGAGGCCCAGCGGCAAATCTGATTGATGCGCATGACGATCCTTTCATCGCCTCGGGTATGATGGGCCGCGGCATGGACAGCAAGGAGGAACGAATGCGCAGGCGACTCGCGACCCAACAGCGAGAGCGTGACATCACTCAAAAGCTCGTTTCCGGCCGTGTCGGTGGCGTGGGTGCCGAATATCTTCGCACCAGGACCAGTAATGAGAGCCCAAACAAAGAGAGAGCACTAGGCACCCCCTTACCCAAGAGCCCCACTAAAACCAACGGCATGGACCTGACCACCTTCGGCAAAGCCAAGAACGTCCGTTTGAGCCCAATGAAGCGTGCCAATGACAAGCCCCACGGCAGCGGGGTCAAGAAGACGCGGTTCATCACTTCAAGAGGTATCCGGGAGGCTGGCCGGGAGAGCCTAGGTGCGCCAGCTGAGACCACGCCCAGTGGGAAACATATTCTCTTTTATGATGATGATGATGATGACGACGACGACCTGGAGTTCATTTGACGCATTCAAACGAGCAAATCCATCATATCACCACCTCAACCTCCGAGTCTCCTTTGAGGATAGGAATAATCATAATGCTGTAACGAATACAAAGCATTCCCCGATTGCACTGGGGCTACACCCTTCAAATTTGATTTGTCGAGTAGCGCTAGATACAACCCCTGTCATGAATCAACGTGATGCTTAGTGCACTTGTAACCCCCTCACATGCAAGGCTTTACTTTCTTTGTCTACACGTGCCAGAACTAGTGTCTGCGCGGACCTAGATTGTTGATTAGCGCGGCTACTGCCAAAAGCTTGTTTTGACCACACCAACTAGCGGCGTAGATTAATGCTTCCCCAACAAAGAAACAATCTCTTATACGGGCTCGTTAGGGGCTGCATGGAGGATTTTTCCAAATATCAAGAATTTCCATTGAGCCGTTCTGCTTTACCATGATTCCTCCCGCGATGATCGCTTCCTGCGATGAACGAAACAAAGACCCCACCGGGCACCAAAAGATCAGACCAAAAGAAAGGAAAAACAATCTTGAAGAGCGTAGATAAAAGACACGAGAAAACGCCGCTGTTCCAGCCGAAGATGCTTTCGTGAGGTATCCTTAGTATTCACGATTCACAAACCCACGCGCGCCCTTGGAACAAAACGCAAAGAAACGAAAGAAAACCAGCGGCCTGCGTAGTAACAAGACGGTCGTCAAAGGGAGAAAGAAGGACATTAAGAGAATAGAGTAGTCCATGCCAGCAAAAAAAATGCGCCCGGTCATAACAAATAAGATTGACACCCTTAGTGCCAAGTCCGGTACAGCGCACAAACGAAATCAGCCGTGAAAGTTTTTAAAGCGCTGGAATGTGGCAAAGTGGAAGTAGAAAATTTGATGTCTGAGTGAGAGCTAGGAATCGGACGTAGATGGCCCAGCAGCCGAAGCCTCTCCTGAACCTTCTGCTCGCAGGGCATGTCGGGTGCGTGGGGCAGGACTACCACGGGCCTCGCGGAGGCGCTTCACACGGTCGCTGCCGGCCTCAACCTCCCGTGTCTTCCTGCTGACAGACGGCCAGTACTTCAGGAGACCGCTGCCACTGCTGACAGAGAGACCTCGTGACCGAGTCTGGTCCTCGGCGGAATCGCCGAAACTTAGGTCCTCAGAGAAAGAAGAGGGTTGGGAAGGTGACACATCGCCTACAGCAGGGCGAGGGAAACGAAGGCCAGCACGTCCAGCGGGGGAAGAGCGAACGACAGACAAGTCTTCGGATTCAAATGAGGGGATAGATGGATCTGGCAAGGTGGAAGCAGTCAGACATGCTTGATCTTCGTAAGCCGGAGTTGGAGACATTGGCTCGTGATCTTCGACATCGGTGACTTCCTCCTCGTCACCATCGGTAGGCTGAACGGGAGGAGAAAAGAGGAGACGAGGTTTGATTTCGCCACGCTTCAAAGGCTTTACGCTCTTGAGAATATCAGGGTTATCGGCCAGCAGGTCAGGGCGGTTGGCGAAAAGGCCAAGGTCATCTTCATCCTCGGCCTCATCTTCCATGTCATCAAAGCGCTTGAATATCTTTTTACCGCGGCTAGAATCGAAGTCAGAATATGGGAGTATAGAGGACAAGTGAAATTCAACTTACTGGACATAATAAGCTCCATTGGTGTGGCTGGTGGTAGAACGAGTGGCAGGTCGTCCGACTGCTCTTCCAGTCTTGGAAATAAACGAATCAGTCGAGAGTGGACCGATCACAGGGATGCGATCACGTGAGTCCTCATGGATGGAGATACCCAATTCTTGTTCCGCAGCTTTCATTGTGTACCCTGTTAAAGGCTCATCGACAAAGATTGCCGGGGATTCAGCGGCATAGTGTTTTGGTGTGTCCATTTTTCTGCGTTTGGGCGTGGAAGTGAAAGGAAACAGAGAGCGAGACGTAGAAGAATTAGAATTGATCACCTTCTTCTTCGAAGGGGTCTTAGCTGGGGTAGGTAAAGCCTGTTCTGCAGTGGATCGGGAGGTGTGGTGTGCAGAAGTGCGGGGAAGGGCCAGTTCCGAATCAAAGGGAGAAATTCGGGAGGCAGCTGTTCTGTGAGAGCGTGCAGCCTTTTTGGGCGAGGGTTTGACAGCGCCAGGCGAAGAGGGTGAAAGAGTCCTTTTAGTTGCTCCAGGTTTGGCAGATGCGCTAGGATGACTTGGGGGCGGCGTAGTTTGGACAATCCTTGACGCTCGTTGACCTGCAAGTCTCGCAGAGTAACGTGTAGGGTAAGGTTCATAGTTGTCGTGCTTTGCCCCATGTCGCGGCGCTCTGGGTACGCGAAGCTCAGACGGTGATGGCGGTGGTGGTGTCGACGCCATGTTGACTTGAATCACGATGAAACAACCGCTGGATGGTTTGCAATCTTATGAGTTAAATTTTGAAATAGTATATTAGTCACAATTTATGCTGGGCCTTTTCTGAATTTCCTGATCTTGTGGAAATGTCGAGGACTGTTGATTCAATCAAGGGCGTGCCACGTCCAACTTGCCAACCGTCCGGCCAAAATCAGGGAAGCAGCTCGGAGATATAAAACTCCAAGAAGAGCTAAGCGTGAGGTTGCAGAATCCAATTGTCCGAGGCGACAACAACAAAATAACGATAAGACGGGGATGAAGGAAGGGCGAGGTTGTTGTGAAAGGCGATTGTCGCCCAGCCACCGGGGTATCCTCACCGCCCGATAATTACGGTGGCTGAAAACCCCGCGTCAACAGTGTAGATTTCCTTTTTTGATCTACCCCAAATGCCTGTTTGACTATCTAACGACTGTCGATCTTGTCGCCCATCATTTATCAATCGATATTCAGGCACATCATACGCCCAAACACTCTAGGACTAGATCCATCCGAGAGTTGAGTCTATCAAGCCTGCTCGTACATACTTCGGCATCTACTCTGCGTAATTTCAACATCATGGCCTTCCGCACCACAGCAGAAGAGATAGAGAGGCTTCAGCTATCCGACGATGATACAGAAGACCTCTGGAACTCCCCATCCAAAAAAGGGCCCCACAAAAAGATCAATCTAAGTACCTCCAACGAGAAGACTACCCCAGAACCTCGAGCTTCCAATGATGGCGAGGATCCTTTCTTTGATCAACAGGAGGCCCGAGAGGCTGCCCTCCGGACAGAATTACAAGGTGTGCGGAATATCAACGAAGTGATAGAAGGACTTCTGGGAAGTTTAGACTCCGCCAAAGGGAACATGGAGGTAATGTGTTGTTTCCTCGTGATATATGGTCAATACTTTGCCTAACTATCTATACAGACAGTCTCACAAACTGTTACCTCGGCCTCGACGCTCCTCAACACATGGACTCGCATTCTCTCCCAGACCGAGCATAACCAGCGGTTGATACTCAATCCCAACTGGCAAGGTGCTACTCAAGATGTGGTCGATATTGAGAATCAAGCAATTCAAAGACAGCAAGCAGCAGAAAGACGTGAACAGGCGCTTCAGCAACAAAGAGAAGCAGCAGCGCGGAAAGCCGAGGAAATTGAAAAGCGGCGCGCTCAGGTCACTCGGGGTACTCGAGGCACCCGCGGAACTACGAGGGGTACAGTTCGAACTATGGGCTTAGGAAGAATACCCAGTGTTAGCACAACCCGCCCGGCAATACGGGGGTCTACGACAACAACCCAACGGCCAGCCAGCGGGATAGCACGAGGGAGTGGGATTTCTCGCGGTCGGGGGAAGATCTAGATGGACTAGACTAGTTTATGTACATTAAATATTTGATTATGAAGCTAAAATAAAATATGCACTGATACCCTTAATTTGACACCTGGGTTTGTCACCTAGCGTCGCCTAAGGTATCGAGTCCGCCTGTGGACGCGTCGCGATCTGATAACGATTGGAAGATTACCCCAAGTGATTCTCCTGATCCGCGACGGTCATTCACCTTTCCAGGTACGACAACACAATGAACTTCGCACCCTATCAAGACCAATCACCGGAGCTTGAACGCGCTCTGTCTCCTCCCCAGCCAGATGGTCACCGAATATCCCCAATCCTCCACTCACCGCGACCCTCGGCCGACCTACCCTCCCCCAATCACTTTGCTAGCGGCGGACATGGCAACACTGGCTTCGGACGGGACATCGAGGGTGGTCATGTGAGCTTAGGGGCTTTTGAAACCAGTCTTCCGATTCGCATGGACATTGAAGCAGCGCTGGCGTATCTGCTTCTGCCTCCCGCGGGAGGTGTGTTTCTGCTACTAGCTGAACACAAGAGCGACTATGTGCGGTATGTGATAGGCGTTGAACTACTTTAAGTCTTCCGAGAAGCCTGGTTTGCTAAAACTACTATAGATTTCATGCTTGGCAATCGAGCATGTTGTTTGCTACCATGTTTGTGAGTGGTCCATCTTTCCTAATGTCGCATTTGCTCACATGCCAGGCATAGATCATCCACCTACTGTTCTGCTGGTCGAGCTTCCTCTCCTGGACATTGTTCATTGTTGATATTGCATTGATTGGCTTCCTTAGCATGCATGCTTACCAAGATGGTGAGTCTTCCGAGTTTCCTTTACCAGAGCTGCCAATTTGGCTGAGCTATTCGTTGGCACTGATGAGAAATCTGATACTAATCACAAAATCTCTAGTTGACACTTTGGACCACTTTGAGGTCCCTCTCTTTGGCCATCTGGCTAACTCCTTTGTTGATGATGAATGAACATAAGCCTTGTCTTTCTTTGGGAATCACCCGCATTTGAAGCATTACCGCGAGGAAGCATGTCTTTCCTTCATATACCCCTGCATTCCAACACTTGCTAGCTTTGTTCTTTGCTTACTGGGTATGCTATGCATGGAGGAGTAATTCTCTTCCTTCGTAGCTTATTCCAGATTTGTAAAAATTTGAATTTCCAATCACCCGAATCATTTTTTCTTTGGAAATGAAGACTACGTTTGCAAAATTCCATTGGCAAAGACTTTCTGAACGCAGCAATAACCCTAGCCATTGGCAGTAGCCTCAGAGCACTCCATCATCTTCAACAATATCGTGGGCCAGGGGTCCCGATCAACATAGCCATAGAGCCATTGATTTCCCTGGGATAAGTATGCCAAGAGCTATTTCTATTTCCTGAGGAGGAACGTGGCTTGGAGCTGTAGTGGCGTGAGTCAGTTTAGGGCGAGCAATGATTTCCTGCAGCCTCACATCGGAAGCATCATGTGGGTCTGCATGATGTTTTGAATCAAAACATCCTGTTTGTTTTAAGGGGTGGCATAGATCTCAACAAAGCCTTCTGTTCTGGCTTCCTTTTATTTTCGGTGGTCACACCTACTTTTGCAAGATGGAGCATACAAGTTTGATCGACAACATAACGTTGAGTGCTATTGTAGTTATGGCTATGTATTCGGCAGCTATTTCAGCTGGCATTTCAGATTTTGAGTAAAACTGGTTAAAAACAAAAGTAATTCTTGGTAGATACACAGAATGTCAGTGAAAGTAAGGTAAGAGGGAGAGAATGGCAAGGAAGTAGTGGTCTCCATATATCTGATCAATGTTATTTAGTGGTTTTTTGCGGCTGTATCCTCTTGTCAGGATACAGTAAGATGTCCAGACAGAGCCGGACGAAGGTGGGATGTGATGTGCACCTTTGGAATCCCCAAATGGGGTTTAAAAAAGAACCTATTGAATGGGGCTTCTGATAGGGATATCATGTTTGCCGGGCTGGGGAATTCAATTTGCTAACTTTCATCGTAATGAAATATTCAAATTCTGTGGCTATGGGTTTTGTCTGATTTTGACACCGGGCACTAATCATGCTAGAAAGCCATCTTGAAAATGATGGCTGGAACCAAATTCAAGGAAACCAATGTGAAAGTCATGTGACGAAGAATCCTCGACCCTCTTAACTTAATTTACCTTTCCATAGGTTTCAAGAGTATTTTGCATCGCACCTCCTATTTCACCGCCGTGTGCGGAGTACGTCGCCTACACTTCCCACCACTACCACGCGCTCCCACTATTCTTCGTGTAGTGGGATATCGACGAGGATATTAACCATCAAAGACCCAGCCCAGCTATTAGATGAATAATTACCGACAAGCGCCAAACGGATATGGAAACAACCTCGGAAGTTGCCCCCATGCTCCGAACCAAGGCACGAAGGGATCCACAGCGAAACCTTAAAAACTAACACGCCAACCTTATTTGTTCAAATTTTGTCGCGTGCTTCAGTCCCCGTCCCCCCAAGGGGGGTCTTTGGGGTGTAGGTGTAGATAACACGGGTTTAACGCGAAGCATAGCTCCTGTCAAAGTGTGAAGCCGAAGACCGAAGTTCGTTTTTTCGTGGGTAAAAGACCGGGGTAAACATGGAGAAAGCCGGAGAGTGGGGAAAATTAACATCACTTTATAATTGTGTGAGATCCACCCACGAGGGATTCAATACCCAGCCTTCAACCACGTATTGCAATATTATGTCGATCACCGGAAATCCTAGTGCAAGCATCACGATTTGTTAGAATGAGCGGAACAAAGGCCCGGGGTTCTTACATGTGACGATCCGCTTGTTATGGTTTATCGTGTGAGATTGACATTTAAATTGCGGATTGAACAGTTAATCCGATCTATTGACGACAGGCAGACCTTGAAGATAGTCTATCATTGGGCAAGATGTGGTCTCCAAAGTTCACACTATTGGGCCCATTCTCCTCTTCAGCCAGGGAGGGACTTTACCGCGACAGCAAACCCATTACTATCCTCAAACCGCAGCGGGATACTCCCCCTGTGCCTAATAACATCCAGACTTTCTGTGTTGAAAATTCCTTCTTCCGTGGTTATGCTGGAAACAAATCTCACCCTAATGAAGAGAAGAGTCTTCTAGCCAACTTCAGGATTGCCACTGGCGTACAGCTGACAGTGCGAGTCGGAAGTACATCTCAATTGTGTCTTGATCCATTGGGAGATGTCCTGTCCTTGATCAGCGGAATCGATAAACGCACATAGAGATTATTGAGGTGCCTAGTCATCTATTAGGGAAATTATCAAATTTCTGTAGTAGACTCTGGATGCGTGCTGACTCGTGTTGCTGAATTGAAGCTGACGACAAGCGCAAAAAAGGAAGCCATCCTCTCTATCCATAAGCTTCGGCCTTTTTCATCATCCGCAACCGAGATGCTTGACCGCTCAATCTGCTGGCTAAATCATTTGAGGAACAACAATCACTTCTAATGAACGCTACTACTCGGCATTGTCATCATTCTCTGTCAATATGGATCTCTCTTCCACCAGAACAATCATAGTGCTTTTGTAGCTGATGAAGGCGGTTACCCCTTAAGGCGCATGGTCAATTTGGAGAAGATTTCTGTGTAAATATCTTAAATCGAGCATTCAGCCCTACAGTTCACCCTAGCGGGCTACGACCAAGTCCATATTTCCGCTGCTTTCGTCTCACAGAAATCTCTAGATTGACAGTTTGTTCTTGATTTAGATTTTCCTCAACCACTTAACTAGGAAGACATTTTGCAAATTCCCCATCAGGTATATCTTGCAAGTCGATAATATAGCAAATTGTAAGACACCCAGTCCGATTTTGGTGTTGATTTGGCCCGTTCCTATCCCTTCACATCCGTCCAGCCCAAGTTGTTGTTCTCTTATGGTTTGTAGACAGGCAAGGGCTCGACTGGCAAGGGCTCCTCATGAGGACAGTAGTGTTCGTACTCTGACGGAATTTCCAGGCTACTAGGTCTCACGTTTCCCATCTCGATGGATTCTGAACGAGAGATTATTATCAAAAACTCTCAATCACATAGTCTGGACGGATGTTACCAGGTGTGGTCTGCTGCTCGTTGGATGTAACTTGAGCTACCGCATTCCGAACAGAAACCAAAAGAGATAACTGTTTGAACAAACGTTTCATTCGACATGCAACCAGATAAAAAATGCTAGATTTGAGAGCTTGGTTAGCGACATTCTTTCAAGGTAGCTGACAAATCCGATGGCGGTAGAACGAGGTATCATCCTACCTCATGACTTACCGAGCAAGTTTTCTGCAAATACTCCAACAGAAGAGTCCAAAGTCCATGATAAGGCAAAAGATCGACACAAGAAGAAAAAGTGCGATAGGGCCCCATAAAACACTTGTTAACAGCAACAAAAATAAACCAGCCTCATCTGAGGAATCATCTGAGCGAGCACGCAGAGCAGCGCCTCCATTGCTTTGTGGCGTCTGCATAATTAGACGAAGAATAGTAGACACCTTTGACAGATGATTCTTTCAGAATGGTGATTAATATTGTTGGAAAATGTGTGATTGATACGATACATCAATTGACAGTGGTCGTGATAATCATTTGGCTCCGGTACCCGAAAGGATTCGGAGGTACATCGACTTCTATGGGTTCCGAGAACCTAGAGCTCGACATTCACTTTTGAGCATTAAACAAAACAACCTGCACAGTGATATCATCCCTCATCTGTCGAGAGAAAGGAGGGCCAAATGCAAGCCGGCCTGCTGTCAACTCGTGGTGATTTTCACCAAGGGAGTTGCGCATCAGATGTACTGCAGCATTATCATCTTGTATAGTTGTTCCCCCTTCCTCAAACTTCCAACTCACATCTTTCCAAAATCTGTCAAAGTCAAATGCTTCATCTGTTGTCTCTGGTAAGCTCTTTTTCTCCTTCCCTTTCGGTTCCAACCAGCTCCCTGACAACTCGACACCTTGCTCACTAGAGAGATGATCCCACAGTCCGTCCGTTGCCATAATCAAGAATGAGGGCTTGTCGGGATCGATTTTGGTGCTTGTCACAACCGGCTCAGCTGTCAAGTATGGAGGTATGCGAACATCATACCGGGGCGTTAGGGGCGCTGGCCCATTGTATTTGTGCGTCATTTCTTTCTGGAAATCCAGAGGCCACTTCCACAGACTGTCACCAAATGCCCGAGAGACCATGAGCCCAAGCACCCGTCCACCTTTGGCGATGTTTTCCTCGCCAGGGTGCTCCTTGGAAATGCGGGTGGTCTCTTCTTCGTTGCTGCCAGTTTGGTCTACTGACAAGGGAATTTCTGCCCACTTTCCGTCTGACCCTTTTTGTCCCAGAACTGCTCTTGAGTCCCCCGTACACGCAACGTGCAGCGGACTTGTGATGGGATCGTACAGAGATAACAGAGCGCATGAACCAGCATAAGCGGGAGCCATTTTCTTAATCTTGTCTTGGAATGAGTCGGCGCTCTTAGACGTTCCCGGTGCAGTCTTGATAATGGAGTCGTCAAGGTCCACGAATCCTTGCATGATAGCGCGCTGGATCGACTCATTTGGCACTGATTCGTCGTTTGGGGGTTGTTTGGCTTCAGTCAATCTGCGTCGCACACAAGGCAGGAGCTGTTTCGTCAACAGGTTCGCTGTCTGTCAGCCTGAATGTCCATCGAAAACTGCCCAGGACATCCATTGATCATTTTCATTCCACGGCGAGGAAAGTTTACCATGAATAAACCGGTCCTCGCATGGGCTATTAGACGCCAATTGAGCACCATCGTATCGATTGACGCCGGAAATATTTCTGACCTGGAAGGAATATGCTTCTTTCGACAAAGTATGTGTGACATCCTCTTTCGAGGGGCCCAGCTCAGAGACCAAGTGCCCCCCTGGTGAAGTCTCGATGCGGGGCACATCGTCCCTTGTAATGGTTAACCATCACAGGCCGGGCATGTTGATCAAAGCGGCAGCTGCAATGTAAGTTTGAGAATTTGAAGGCCATCTCTTCCATAAGAAGGAACGTTTGGTCTGTGTCCGCGCCATGAAGTTGGTCACACGCCCCAGACGTGGTCGGGCGAGACATGATAACATGATGGTTCGTAGATGGGAAAAGGAGAAGCTACCTTGTCGAACTCAGTTCAATTGAAGGATTGCTCCAGGTTTCATCAAGGCGGTCAGATCACGAGGCTCCTTGAGCTCGGACCTAAGAGGCGGAGCACTTCAGAGCCCCAAACCCCAAGTGGCAACACATTCGGTGAAGAGCGAGTAGTTCAATTTCATTCAAGAATTAAAATCAAAGTCTACAGCTTCTACTGTAGACTTGAAGACCTTTCAAGAGAACTGAATTCTGATCATGCGAATTTTTTCACGGCAACAACTGGTACGGGGAAGCATGTTGAGCGGGTACAAATGTCTTAAAAAATTGAAGATGTCGACAGCCAACGACTGTGACGTGTGAGCATTTCATCATGCAGCCTCTCAGAGTCCCAGATAAGACGGAAATCACGCATTTGTCTAGAGAGCACGACAGCATGTGCTGGTGCTCCAGGCCTTGTGAGGCTCGGCCTTTTCGGGCGAGGATTGAAGAATCTGCGAAAAGACCGAGCACCTTGACTTACCTAATTGCGTGATTTTTTAGATAGTTATAAAAATGCTGATTGTGAAAGAAAGCGACGGTACAGATATTTCTCTTTCTTGTTTAATCTGACAGCCAACCAGGGAGAGATTGTTACTTTCTTCAGTCAACTCGGAATGTCTACTCCATCAATTGAACAGGCTACGCCCAATAGCTCCGATGGGCCAGATCAACTCGAACTTGAAAAGCCAACCACAGAATTCCCAGAAGGTGGCACTCGAGCTTGGATGGTGGTTTTAGGAGCATTTTGTGTGTCTTTCTCAACGTTTGGATACATGAACGCTTTTGGGTGAGTTCGTCCGCAACCCGATGCTTGTGGAAATAAAACCCTAACATGCATGACACAGAATTTATCAGGAATACTACACCGAGCATTTTCTCTCCAACGAAAGTTCTTCCAACATTTCTTGGATTGGGTCTGTGCAGGTCTGCTTCCTCTTCTCTGGTAGTCTTATCGGTGGACCATTGTTCGACCGCTATGGCGCTTCGGTATGGACTTGAAATGTCTTCCTGATAGCAGCAATCAGTCACTGATTATCTACTCTCCATTTTAGATCATTCATGGACCCGCAATTGGCATCGTGCTGTCAGTTATGATGACGTCTTTGTGCAAAAAGTACTATCAATTAATGCTTGCCCAAGGGGTCTTGGGTGGGATTGCTTCCGGCATGCTATTTGCCCCCGTCATGACATGTGTGAGCCACTACTTTCACAATCGACGTGCGGCAGCTCTCGGGGTGACAGTCTCTGGATCGTCCATCGGAGGAGTTATTTTCCCCATTGCCTTGAGCAAGATGCTGAGAAATGAATCCCTAGGATTCGGATGGTCCGTCAGAATAGTGGGGTTCATCATCTTGTTCATGGTTTTGATAGCCATGATCACTGTAAGAGAGCGACTTCCTCCTCGTTATGGCAAAGTCCTTTTGCCGGCAGCTTTTACTCGCGCTCCGTACACTCTCGTCACACTTGGCATCTTCTTCATGATGTGGGGACTCTTCACTCCATTTTTCTATCTTCCGCAATATGCGCAGTCTCATGGCATGGATTCGCAGCTTTCTACCTATCTCTTGTCCATCCTTAATGCTGCCTCGGTTTTTGGCAGAGTATTACCCGGTATGGTTGCGGACAAGATTGGTCGCTTCAACATCTTGATCATCACCGGTGTCTGCACAGGAATTCTACTTTTGTGCTGGATCGCGATAACCTCTAGTGCGGCAATCGTTGTTTTTGCCGTGCTCTATGGTTTCTTTTCTGGCGGGATCGTGTCGCTAATGTCTCCTTGCATTGCCCAAGTGACCCCAAGTCCGGATCAGATTGGCACCCATCTCGGCATGTCAATGGCCATTATTGGCCTTGCTGGTCTGACCGGCACCCCAATATGCGGTGCTTTGCTGGAAAAATACGGAACGTATACACGGGCTGCAATTTTCAGCGGTGTGGTGATGTTGTTCGGATCCGTGCTCGTCATTGCGGCGAGGTTGCATCTACAGGCAAAGCTCCTGAAAGTGGTGTGATCCCATCTCGACCCTCTTCGGGTGTTGTTCATCTTGAAATCCATTCTTCGTAAGATCTGCTTTTATTTATCTGCACCGACACTATAATTTGAAAGTGAAACATTGTTTTCTTTTCGGCGCGACATACGAGCTAGACTGATTATTCACGGAAGAAGGCAAAATCAGTACTATCATTGATGAAACCAAAATCCTCTGAAAACTTTTCAAAATAAGTCAGCAAATGTTGCACCATTGAAATCATAGAAACCAAATGCATACCATTGAACTGAGTAGTTCAGTTGCGCTGTCGGGAATCATAGGGCTTGCTTCCGCTGGTAAGTTAAGTCCGCGTAGACTTCTATCATCTCTACAGTCAATCAATACGGATTCGGATGGCGCTTGTCAGGGGGATTGCTTACACTGAACCTAGCAGAGAATGATTTGGCTGAATGGCAGCCCACTTTGTTTGCAGTATTGTGCAGATTCGGATCACTCTATTGGCTGCCTCCTTGTCGGACGTCGCGCATGACTCTGGCCACAGCTTGGATTTGACCAAACCAATTATCATACTGAGTGTGTAATATTCGTTGAGACCGTGGAATGTAAGGATGACCCTCTTTTCCAAAATCTGTAGTACCTGCTCAACAGTAGCCAAGAGAAACTTTGAAATTTCGGGAAATATTGTCAGAGTAGCGGATTGATTTGGAACTTTCGATGAATCAGTTGTGATTGCTTCATCTATGCGGACAAACTTAGAAGAAGTGTGGAGATGCGGTATTGGTCTTTTGCTTACCATCAGGTCCAAAGTTTATATAGATTTCGTGACAGATATTCAGAGCAGAAAGGACCAACCCGATCCTGCAAGCTTGTTCCGGGACGTTTTCATCATGTATAAGCTTTTGGTGATGGTCGAGGAGCTTCAAGGATGCCTCCAATCTTGCACGTCGGCAGATTGTAGATTTGAATGAAGGCGGGGTTTGGGTTGCAACCCGGATGTGCAACAAGAGCGTATACTGGTGCAGGTAAATGCTCAGTGATCTCTTCACGTACATGGTAGTCTGCTGCTGTCGTGGATGGTCTTGGGGATTGTTCCATTCTGGAATATCCTGGAGTGCTTCTTCTAGCTCCTCTCCAAGGTGCAAGACCCGGTCAAAATCATCTTGCTGGTGACACCCATTGACAAACGCACATATTTTCAATCTGACAGTCAAGGAGCGGTACAAAAGGGCCTGGAAAGATGTGTCTGTCAGTGTAGCGAGCGGCATACCTTTCAGAGGATCTTGGCCCGATTCCTGGAGCTTGGCATCGTCGATGTTCAGCGGTGATACTATGTTAAAATCTTCGATTCCGACACTTGGGGGCATACCCCGTTCTATCGAAGCCTGGAGATCAAGTTCCACGATCGTCATCCATAGACGTCGACGCATCTCCTGATAGTATGGTGATATCCTCGCTGTCGAGCCAGATTCACGATGATATCCTGCTGCCATAGCCCACCGGACCAGTGCCCCAGTGCATGTCCAAAAGGAGCTCTCTTGGATATGATTGGCACGCTTCGCAATGAGCAAGAGACAATGAGTTGCTAAGGTGTCCCATGATTGAGGAGGCTGATTAGTCGATGAATTGAGCCATGATTCTGCAGCCTCAGCCCAATCAAGTGCATGCTCATGGACTGTTTTTTGATTCATGACGTCGATGCATATTTCGGGGTGAAAGCTGGCAGCGGTTGCTGCCACCAAGAGGAGTTGCACCAAAAAGGAAGCGGGAGTGGAAAGTGGACTGGCCCAGTGGCGATTGTAATCAGCTATGAACCCCGATTTATTGAGCACTCGGTGTATGATCTCAAATCTGTCAATATAAGTCTGGACCAATGTGTCTGCGACCGTCTTGATGGGAATCAGTTGTCTCAAGGTGTCCCTAAGTACGGTGGCATGTGCCAACGGACGAAGCCGATATTCATCATTGGCCAGAGGATAAATTTCGTCACGGAGGGCATTGATCACCGGATTTTTGGTCTTTATTTTAATGATGTAAGATCGAAGCTCGGTAAACTATCACTACTGAGAGGATGCTCCATGTCTTGAGATGGTGTGGCGTACCTGTTGGTAAAAGTTCAGAGGATAGCTATACCCATAAAACTTGGTAATGGCCTCTTGTCCTTTCAAGTGGGTCATTTTCCCATTCCGGTCGGAAGAGGTTCGATGTCTTTCCGGAGTCTCTGACAACGGAATGGGTGTACGCAAGGACGTTATCACAGCACCAGCGCTCTCCAAATGGTGATTGCTGAGCATTCCATCTACCGACGAAGGCAGTGCTGGATTACCACGGTAAGTGCATCTGTCGGCATTTCCTGCCTTCGAGCAGCGGCTGCAAGATGGAGACTCTCTTCCACATTTGAGCTTACGCTGATAGCACTGGATACAGGCCAATGGGGGACGTCGCTTCTTGACACTTGGTTTGACCACGCGCTGTGAGCTGATTGGTACACGGTCCATCCTTTGGCTCGAAATTGTGTCTGGCGTGACTAGGAAATTGACCAGAGAAATCGCCGAGCGGAAGCTTTTATGCCGGGCATGGTGTCGTCGGTGATTTCGGCTCGGCAATTTTGGACTCGGCAATTTAGACCGAAAGGCTTGGCGTTGCTGGACGACTCCATCCTTAGCTCGCAGCAAATTTTATCCAATCAAAGAAGGATCCCATTTGTCCAGTGGAATGGACATGGAACTGCAGCCAAGAACAGACGTCAAATTTGGCACTTTTAAATTCCAAGGGACTTCTCTTGTTTTAGAGTCTCCACGGTAGAAGAGATGGCATGAAAGGACAACCTGCTGATATTGTTTGTGGGAAGAACTGTATCAAAAGTAGGAATAAAGACACTAGACTAGTGCGACGATAGAGAAGTTCAAATGCAATGAAGATCAGTTACTATACAATGCGTCTCCATCCAAACTGTCCAGCAACTTCCCGTCCGCAAACCAAACGTCCATTGCCTTGGCCATCCCTTCGACGTATGCTCGAGGGGCGTCATCTGACATAGCCTTGACAAGTAGGTCTTGTGACATTTCGTTCGTCACATCCGCCCGTCCACTGGCTACCACTTTTGCTTCATAGCAACGCACTGCCAGATCCAAATCTTCAGGGTGAGCGTAGATTTCGTGAAAAAGATCCAAGGCGTCCAGCATGGCCAAATTTGCACCTTCCCCAGCAAACCATGACATCACGTGCAACGAATCGCCGATTAAGGTCAGGCCTTGCTGGTGGTTGTAACGCAGCCCTAGGGGCATGCGATACTGGGCACGTGGAGTCATGCTCGCGTCAACATTGCGGATGACATCCTGGAGGCGAGGTTCCCAGGTTGCAAAGAAGGAATCAATCAGGAAATCAGTCATTTTTTTCTGGTCACTCCAGTCGAAAGAGGCCTCCATTGAAGCCCAGTTCTCTTCGACTCGCAGGCAAGGATAGACACGCACGCTACCATCTCCATTTCGTTGCATAAAGATTCCACTGCCTTCGGAAAGACAAAAGTGGGTACCGCGGCCAATGAACTCTCCCAGCTTTGGGAATCTTTCATCCAGGTCAGAGATACGGCAGTCAATGACAGTAAGGCCAGTATACTCGGGCTCCCAGTTGGTTAGGAGTGGCCGAACCTTGGACCAAGTTCCATCTGCACCCACAAGGAGGTCAGTTACCACTGGCTCGTGTTGGTTTTCGAAAGAAATTTTCACGCGACCATCGGCCTGTGGAGATACGTCCAAGACACGGTGGTCCCATTTAATGTTCCCTGGATCAAGGGACTCGATGAGTATCTTGCGAAGCATTGCGCGGTCGATTTCTGGACGCCCATCTGCGTGAGCTGGTGCTTGATGAAACAACCATGTGACAGCTTTTTTGTCGCCAAAGCGGTAGTCCTGGTCGTGATATCGGGCATACTTTTGGAACTGGGCCCGAAGGCCAGCTTCGAACAAAGCCTGTTGACCAGACTCTGGATGAAGGTCCAGAGATCCTCCTTGAAAGCGAGAACCGGTAGATTTCTCTCGCTCGTAGATGGTAAAGGGAATCGAGTGATGTTGCAACAGCGCTGCAAGGGTCAGACCGGATGGCCCCGCCCCAACGATGGCAATATGCTTGGACATGATGCAAAATGGAAGATGATGTTCTGTGAGAAGGAAAAGCTGTCTGTGTATTGAGAATATCTATTCAAGACAGGTGGAAATTTGCAGATCCTTTATATAGCCTTCATTTGGGCTCCTACTAAACCACATAGACCCATAGACATCAGGTCCGAGAATAGCAGCAAACGCCTGTCCGACTCTAGGTGCTACAATTGGGATGGAGTAGTGGTGATTGTCTCTCTATTCCTTCGGCTACCCTACTAAGCACATCCGACGAAGATGGGAAAATCCGATGCAGCACCCGATGATCCCGGCCTTTTCGGTCTCGGTTTTCGCCTCGGTCTATGCTCGCGGCAAATTCTTCATGTCCCAACCTCCGAGATTGGAGATGAAAAAAAAGGTTCCATTGTTGAAGAAGCCTTGAAGCCGACATGAAAAACGAGTCATCTACTCACCTGGAAGCCATCAAAATGCAAAAGCACAAGGCTCACGTTGTTATTGTCCCAGCTTCTTTTGCCCCATCATCGCTCTACTCGGAGTTTGTGCGGCGTCTCTTAGAATATGGGGTGAGTGCAACTACTATTGACCTTCCCTCCGTTGGAAATCGCGATCCATTGCCAGCTGCATCGATGACGGAAGATGCCGAGCACATCAAGATGGTGACGACGAAGCTAGCGGATAATGGCCATGAGATCATCCTCTTGATGCACTCCTACGGCGGGGTATGTGGCACTGAAAGCACTGCGGGGACTTCAAAGGCTGAGCGGCAAGCCATGGCGAAACCTGGGGGGGTATCATTCATCTCGTCTACATCAGCTCTCCAGTACCTGAAGTGGGTGGATCTATCATGACAATGATGGCCGGGAAATTACCTCATTTTATGACACTTCAGGTAAGAAAAGGCACATTTAGAGTCCACTATTGTCAATGCTCAATGCTTTACATAGGGTGAATATCTCACTTCTGAGCCCGACGGCTGTGCAAGCGTCAATTTCTCGGACCTGCCGTACGCCCAATCGATCCAACATGCAAATCACATGAAGGCGCATTCAGCGACGAGCTTTGCCGGGCCACTTCAAAACGCAGGATACGTCGACATCCCAGTCTCCTACATCATCTGTAAAAACGATGTTTCTGTACCGCCTACACTTCAGAGATCCGTCATTGACATGATTTCTAAACGGAGCGGCCGAGAAGTGACCACCCTCCGTTGCAATTCTGGACATTTCCCCAGTGTCAGCGTCCCAGTTGAGCTAGCCTCACTTATAGATAGGGTTGCTACTTCTAGTTGATAGGGAAAGCCATCGTATGGGAAAATGATCTTCTGTGCATGTTCTTCAAAGAATTTATCCATGTCACTGAATAAAACCATCGTGTTGCCTTATTTACCGTTTTCTCCCTTCATCTCCAAGTAAAGTCATCAAACTAGGATTCCTTCAAATGTAGAGACTCTAGCCAGCTCCAGGCAAAGTGTTAGAATGGAGCCAATTCCTAGTGGCAGCCCCCATTTTATTTCCCTCGTTGTAGTTGTAAGTGGAGAAACACCGTTCTCTATTTTGAAAAGGAATAAACACATTGCTCCGCGCCCTACTGCTTGCGAATGGTTTCTGGGCGCATGCTTGGCGAGCTAATGGGCAAAATGTCCGATTGGGCTGTCCGAATAAGCCCATAAGCCGATTATATGCCGAAGAGAAAACACCGACCTGAAATGTACGCAACATCGGATTTTCGCATTTGGTTATCGGTCATCAGAGGCTGCCAATATAGAATACACCGCATTGAACAGTGTCTCTCATCACGATACTCACGCAAAAGCACATGATGGATGACATGAAGGATACCGACCTCTTCGCTCTTAGAAGTCTATCGGGTAAGACTGCTATTGTGACAGGGGGAGCAAATGGCATAGGGGCGGAGACTGTACGGTTGCTCAACTCACGAGGAGCGAATACCGTTATTGCCGACCTGGAACGTACTCGTCCCGACGCTGAAACATTGATTCACTCATTACAACACCCCACAGCTGCGTTATTTGTGGGCGTCAACATCCTTGTATGGAGCGAAATGAAGCTCCTTTTTGCTCACTGGATTCAAAAGTTCGGCAAAGTCGACATTGTTGTGGCCAATGCCGGCATAATGGAGAGTCAGAAGCTTTTTGATATTGGTAACGTTGACGAGCATGGGGAATTGCGCGAGTCGACTGAAGGATTTCGCGTAATTGATGTCAATCTCAAAGGAACTGTTGACAGTATGTAATGTTTTTTTTTTTTTTTTTGGAATCTGGTGATACCTGGAACTGTTCCCGGTCACTAATCTGCTGCGTCCCGTTCTTGAAGCTTTGCGACTTGCACTCTACTACATGCAGCACAACCGAGTTACATCTGCCAGTGGCCGGAGAGGATCCGTGGTTCTGGTGACATCGACATCTGGATATTTCGGATCAACTGGGGTGGGAGCGTACATTGCATCAAAACATGGGATCACCGGCCTTCTTCGAGCGGCGCAACAAGTTGGTCGAGAGCTAGGGATCGGAATCAATGGCGTTGCTCCATTTTTCACACCAACCCCTACATTTAAAGCAGTGGCCGAGAAGTGGAAACACTCGGGTCTCAAACCGAATATACTGGAGGGTGTCGCAACGGCTATTTCTCTTGCCTGTACGCGGGATGAGACTGGAAAATGCTACATGGTACTGTGCTTGACACTTTCTCCTCCTAGGCCTTCACTTTATGCTAATGTGTACATAGGTTGCAGGACAAGTGTCCGTAGAAGTAGAAGACAGCAGAAAATTGATTCTTCCTCAGTGGCTTGGGAAGGAAACAGCCGAGGTGTTACAGTCTGCCAGCAAACTCTTCGAAAATGGCAGCTATCCGTTGCCTGGGGGTGACGACTGAGATAAAGATGCTACAGCATTTTTGCTTAACAGTGAAACCTCGGATTCAAGCCATTTTTAACTTCCGCTCAGCAGCCATTCTACATAGATTGCTATTGTAGAACATCAAGAACTCGGGGGCGGAAGGGGAAGCCGTGCTTACCTGCCTTTGGAATCATATGCCACCTCATCAATCTGATAGAGAATAATATTCATTATAAATTACCTCTTAACAGAAGGAATGGATTCTTTAGTTTATATGCCGGTGTGGCCATTTGATGCAAATACAATGATAGGATGTATGCAGGTAAAACAGTATTCAATTGGATGGACGGGGGGAGAGAGAAGGTGAGAGTGGAAGGAAGACTATCTAGTTGGTCTATCCTACATGTGATGCCTGAGGCATCCAACACCATTCGAGTGTACAAGGTGGAAGGAGAGATCGGGGGGGGTTGAACTATCCAAAGCTCCTTAGCCTTAGAATGCTCGATCACGGAGGTCTACAGTCTCTTAGCTTCCGGCCCTCTAGAGCGGGGGGAAATCTCCCTCAAGCTGTAGTTAGGATGAACTAGGGGTCAACTTCTAATATCTGAAGGATATCATCCACGGATACTGTCTCCGGTAACCAGATGGTACGGATCCTATTGTGGTGGTTTTGGAGAGATGGTTAAATTCTACATCTGGGTTGTTGTGATTTGACAAAAAAGAGGTAATAGTCAAGTATACACAAAGACTGCCTCTAGTTCAAGTGAAGCAACTGTTATCGGGATATGCCTACAACTTACATGTCTCATGGAAAATACAGTGCAGAAAGGAGAGCATCAATTAGAACAAAGAATATCGTAACCTCCATGACACTGGAGGGAGCGTCTAAACATCGAGCGAGGCAAATCATCGTGAATGGGGCAAAGAAGGGGGGAATAAGAAAATGAAAATGCCGTGACGCGCCAAGGTCTTCAGGGCTCGAGATTGCTGATCATACAATTTCCTTCGAACAGATCTCCTTCGAGAGGTGAAAAAAAAATTTGGAATTCAAAGACTCCACATGAAGCACATGGTAAAGATTCCCAGAACACACACGCTAAAGTTTCCAAAAACATCTGCAGGAACAGAAGAATAAGATTAAACAGGCTGTTCGCTGATTTCAAGAGGGGACTATAGCACCATGTGGGAAATGACAAAAATTGGAAGTAGGGTCAGAAAGGAATCGTCAATGTGCAATAAAAGTCGACGAAAAGCATGGTATGTACGTGAGAATATCAGGAAGAGTTTCACCGCCAGGAACGGAGATTTCGAGGATAGTGGCAGGTCGGGAGATCAAAGAGGCATTAGATGATTTGCAGATAGTTGCTAGGCACGAGACCAGGGTGGCCACGTGCGTTGGTGACTTCGGCTTCCCACCAGCCGTCATCTTGCAGGCGAATGACGGAAAGTACATCGCCCTTGCCAAAACTGAGCTCTTCAGGGATAGCGGCATTGTAGGTGTACATGGCACGAGCTGCGAGATTGAGATCAAGTTAGATATAAAGAACGCATTGTCAAGAGAAGAAATAAATGCTTACCGAAGTGCAAGATAGGGCGACCATCACGACTGAATTTACGTCCAGGCTCTGCAACAGCCAAAGTACGGCTGCGGGACCGGCCAGTAGGCGGACCGTCACCGTAGATCGACGAGGGGCGGCTGCTTCCGCGAACCGAGCCACCATATCCACCGGGACTGCTAGAGCCGTACATATCGTGGCTTCCAGATAATTGTAGCTCCATGCCACCAGAACTAGAAGGACGAGCTGGCTGTCTGAACTGGGGCTGCGGGGATACAGCACGGTGACTCATGGCGGGCGAGGCTCTCCGAGCAAAATCATTGGAAGTATAGGGTGGTTCTTGAGTACGACGGGGAGTGGGCGATCGGGTATATTGACTTCGCATGCTGTTAGACTGGTAACTACTCGGACTTGGGCTCGGGCCCCTGCCGCTATTCTGGCTCATCCGAGTGTCCACGCGGGGAGAGGCAACCTGAGGTTGAGGACTGGCGCTTCGTCTCGGTGTTGGTGCTGGCGATCTAGCTCGGGGGGCTTCATGAGTTTGACCGCTGTGTCTAGATCCCATGCTGTTGTTTTGTCCTCGAAGCATACTTTGGGTTTGACCAGTATACTTCTGGGTTGTCTTGTGCATTTGCTTTGCTGTGAAAGCCGGTTGAGGTGCGCCAAGTCGCTTGACTGCGGTATCATTGTAGGCTGGTGGCGGAGCAGCAATGCTGGAATTGCTGCCACCATAGGTGGAAGAGTGCATCGACGGAGTGGGTGTAGAGATGCCATGGTATCTATCTGCTGATACTCGGGTAGCTGATTGTTTCCCGCTTGTCTTGAGGTCTGCTAGAGCCCGCGCAACAGGGTCCAAGTCATCCTCGGATGCTTGGGTTGGCTGCGCTCCTTTCTGGGGTGAGCTCTGTTCTGGGGATGCGACGTCAAAGACGTTATTCCCGACATTGAGTTGAAAATTGGCTCGGGGATCAACAGGCTCCGGGCTGCTAGGGGAACGACCTGGCGCTCCTGCTGAAGACCTGACTGGGCTGACTTGCTTGGGTGGGCTGATTTGCTTCGGTGGGATCACTTGCTTGAGTGGGCTGATGACTTGTTTGGGCGGGCTCACTTGCTCGGGAGGACTCATTTGCTTGGGCGGGCTCATTTGCTCAGGAGGACTCACTTGCTTGGGCGGGCCTACTTGCTTGGGAGGACTCATTTGCTTTGTTGGAGAATCCCAACCACCACGAGACGAGGGGCGAGGTGAAACAACCGCCTGTGGAGAGACGACTTGCTGTGAAGCAATGACAGGCCTCTCTTTGTCATGGCGACTCTTGCGACGGAACGGGCTGTTGCTAAAGAAAGCGCTCCTTTTTTTGGTTGACTTTTCGTCCACCGAAATCGGCATTGGCGCACTGTTTGTTGGTTTGACTACAGACTTCTTGGTTGGAGTTTCCTCGACACTGGAGATGGAGGTTGGGTTCGAAGCTTCGCTCTGAGAGTCACGGCTAGACGGGCGGTACGCGCTAGTCGCTGAGCTTCGCTCCGATGGTGGCCCAGCACGACAGAACATGGTCATACCATCTGTGGGGTATGCGTTATGTGGAACGGCTCCAATCTCGCCATGTTGCTCGGGGTCATAGTTTGGCGGCGGTGCGCCGCCACGGCGGAAGTCCAAAGGCGCGGGTTGCTCGGGCTGTGATTCTTGGGGCGGTTGCTGCGGTTGGATAGAAGGCTGCTGGTGCATAGGGGGTGGCTGTTGGATGGGAGGCTGCTGGTGCATGGGATGATGATGTTGTTGCATCAGAGGCTGCTGTTGGGTGGGAGGCTTCTGGTGCGTGAACTGCTGCTGTTGGGTGGGAGGCTTCTGGTACATGAACTGCTGCTGTTGGGAGGGATGCTGCTGCTGCATAGACTGCTGTTGAGGTGGCGATTGCTGCTGAGATGGCGCCGCGTGGCTAACGCCAGGAGGAGAAGAATGTCCCATTTGAGCTGCGAGATCTGACTGTGGGTCATGGTGCGAATCAAACGTTGAGGGTTGAGGAGAAGATGTGCGGAATGCAGGGTTCATGGTGCGTTGGAATTGGGCTACCGAGTAGCCATCGGCTTCATCTATATCAGAGCCTGAGTCATCATCTTTGCAGAAGTTGATAAATCGCGGTGGATCTGGGATCTCTTGGCCAGTTCCTTGCTCCTTGATGAAGAAAATGATATCCTTCTCGACTTCACAGTTCTCCAAAGACAGACGGACTTTCTCGCAGGACTAGATGTCGAGTTAGTATTGCAAATTAAGCACGGACACAACAAACATACAGCATCATCGCTGACACAAACGGTTGAAGCAATGTTCGCGTAGGTCCACAGACTACTCTTTGTGAAGTCCAGACGCTCCTCTTCCAAATCTTGGAATTTGTCACATGCTGACTTCCATTCCTTATTCCAGCGTCCAGTTGTCTCCTCGAGCTGTTTGACGGCCGCTTCGTATTCCTGGCTATTTGATGCCATCTGAATCTGGGTCTTCTCCAGCTTAGCCTTGTTCTTGCGCTCTTCCTGACCCATGACCATGTGGCCCTGCGCGAGGTATCCCTTGATGCGGAGACAATCCTGCTCGTAACGATCACGCGTCTGTGGAATTAGCATATTTACCTCTCATAACTTCACAGAAGCACTCACTTTGTTGACAAGCTGTGTCTGTTGCATTTTGGTCTTGTGTAAGCGCTCGATGCACTGTTGAATAATCTTTCGTCGCTCCTTGATTCCACTAGCAAAAGCAGCAAGTGGTTCCTCCAGTTCTGTCTTCATTTGTCCCGCTATAGCAGAGTGTGCCTTGGCAATAGCTTCAGTCTCACCGCGGACAACGTCGAGGGAGGCTCGGAGCGACCCAATCTCGCATGATCCCAACGACTTGCGACACAGGGCTTGGAGTTTCCGCGCGTATTCATCTTCGATAGAGGCTCGAACTATTAAGATGTTAGAGTTCGATATCATCGCGCCCACATGCATATCACATACTGCTGTAGAAAACTTTTAGCTCGTCGTTTGTGATCTTTGAGCCATGCACGTGGTCCAGCATTGGTTGAAGTCCCGCATCATCTTTGCCCCAAAAATTGTTGGCAACTAAAATAATCGTCAGTGCGCGCAAGGATTTCTTAGTGCAGTAGCACATACAAGACATGGAGACCGTAGGTCCGTCTGCCACTGTCCCCGGCATTGTTGTCGATGCTGAGCCTCGGCCAGCCTTTGCACATGCAATCGAAGCGTGTTGGAATCTCAGGTTCGAAGAAAAAAAAAAAAAGAAAGAAAATCTGTTGAAAATTGATTTTTAAAAAAAACCCCCCGTGACAACAGAAAAGACCCTTGGAGGTCACAGGTCGAAGTTCCAGGGTTGAAGGTGAGAGGGATGACACACTGTTTACGGTCGCGTCTCTCAGGGCAACCAGCGCGCCGCGGGCCATGAACCGCGTTACATAAGCTCCACATCTTCCTAGGCCCTAAATAACTAATCTTCGAAGAAAGTTGATGCAAAATGTGTAGAATTCTTCATTTCGAAATTGTGCACAGTGCCAAGAATAATGTCATTAAAACTATCCATTTCATTTCGTTAATCTCAGTGCAATATGCAACGCTTCTATATAATTCATAGACCCGTCAAATTTTCAAATCCACTCTATGTAGGCCAAGCCTACGCGAAAACAACCCAATCCCATATTCACAAAAAGTAGAAGACACATGAGGAATTGCAGTCATTTAAAAATCGCTTCCGGTAAGAACTCCAATCAAATTTGCATCCCCAAAACCATAATGGGGATGAATCAAGTCATCCCAATCTTTTTCTTTTTCATTGTTGCAATCATTTCGTGCCATAAGTCAAGCAGTTCATCAGTTCAAAGAAAGTCTTGCCCATGTTCCCTTGAAGGAAGCCAAGTTCTTTGGCCCATGGGATTTGTCTTAGTATGCTACAGGAGCAGCTGATGCAGCGAAGGTGCTGGGGACAGGCGAAGAGACACTGGAGGAGCCCCAGCCGTGGACATTTCGGGCCACAAGAGCGGGAGAGGCAGAAGGTGCACCAACGGAGGAAGCGCTGGGGACAGGAGAGTACCAGCCAGAGAGGCCACGGACAGCAAGAGGAGCAGCCGAAGTCCGGGCGCTCGAGCTGGAGGGAGTGCCGGAGGGAGAAGCATTCATGTCGCGGGCAACGAGGGGAGTAAGAGAAAGAGGGACATTCACTTCAGAATAAAAAGGGGCGGCGGATGAGTACAGACCACCAAAGCTGCGAGCTACATGAGCCACAAGGGGGGTCGCCGACGCAGAGGGGGTAGCAGCAGAAGAGTACAAATCACCGAAGCCGCGAGCCACGAGAGATGTAGGGGAAGCGGTAACGGTGGCAACAGATTGAGTACCAGAAGCGACAGAGTACCAGCCACGAGCATCGAGAGACTGGGCGGCACAGTCAGTGGGATACTCACTGGCATACACTGAAGCAGAAGAAGAGCTAAAGTGCTCGCGAGCAAATAGTGCAGGCTGACCAGTGGCTGTCAGACTCCGGTGGAAGAGAGATGAAGAGCCAGCAGTTGGAAAAACATCGGGTGTCACCCAATACGGAGTAGAGCTAGCCGCAGGAGTCGAGGACTGGACCACGCTTGAAGGGGTGGCAGTCACAGTCACAGTGATCGACACTGAATTTGTACCAAGAGCAGTGACTGTGGATGTCTCGAAGACAGTTTCGACTTCACGTGCAACTGAGCTGGATGATTCTTCATCGGCATTGACCACGGAGTAGGTTGCGCGACGAGCAAGGTCTTCGTTCTCGGGATTGGGGAATGGCGCCGCATGGGTCACGCTAATGGAGCAAATGGCGAGGAGTGCAGCAGAAAAGAAATGCATGATGACGGGAAGCAATTGAAGCTTGCACGAAAAATTGATCAACGCTGAAGATTAAAGACCGAAATGTAAACAACGGAGTGGAGATACGAGTGATGTTAGAAAGGATATTTGGACAAAAGATGGAGAGTTGAGAATGAACGGGAAGGGCTCTATGGATTATTCCGGGTTTAAAAGGCATACCAAAAAGATCTACAATAACGGTGAAGGGTACTTCGATTGCATCAAAAGTAGGCGGCTGGGATCTACGGTGGCTGGGTTGGCGTCAATCCAGCCATGGCTTTTATATTTTTTAATTTATTTCTAATCGTCTTGTGATGACTTTGATTGGGTGGAGCTAGATCTAAGTGAATCCACATGCCACATCTGCCAACCACGATGTTGTGGTGGCGTTTCCACAGCGACCTTAAGTAAGAAATTGGTGTGGCTGGGGGATCCACTGTGACACAACTGACACACTATATTTTTCCTTCTACTGTCGCCTAGCTTCTTTTCATTCAACTATGATGTCCTCATGACCCTGGTTGATAGGACGATCGTAAGCAAATCTCCTGTTTCATCAACACAGAATTCCTGATTACTGCTGTGGCACTAGATAGCAAGATCCTCCACTCTCACTAATCCACACCCCAGAGCAGCGCTGGCCCACGCTGCACAAGGGCGGTTGGGATTCCACCCGAGGGCTGTGACGTGAGTATTTTCTTCGAATATCGTCGAGGTCCCCATCCCATTGACAGGGTTGGTCTCAAACAGCTTGTTCGTTGCCAGTTTCTGGTTCTCTGCTCGGTATCCGTCATGAAACCGACTGGTGCCCACAGTGTCTGTCTTGGAGGTGGGAATCCATTCATGCGTAAACCATATCTGCTGCCAGATCTGCTCCTTGTTGTAAACAACTCGTCGGAAGGGATTTGTTCCTACGACCTCACCTGCAGCACTGCCAAATAGGGCACAGGGGTGATGATAACTGCATTGCGCCATGGCCGAGATGGTGCTGCTGAGCCGCGCAATAGTGGTAGTGGTGAAAAACCGTCGAATTGGAATTATGCGAGCAAATTCGTTTTCGTCCCCGGCAATAACGGACTGGCAGATTGGAGAATAGCTGAGGTAGGGAGAGGCTCCTCGCATGCGGCCCGTCGAGGTCATTTCACTGGTGGGATCGAGGACTGACCACATCCTTGTCTCGCCATCCATAGAAATAGTGATGATTAGTTGAGGATGGACCGGGTATGCCGATGTTATATTGAGGATGTAGGTGGCGTGGAGTGGCCGATAGAAATATGGCAAAGGTTGAGATGTAGAGGAAGGTTCGATGTTCCAGATAGCCACAAAGCCATTACCGCAGCCCACTACAAGATCACTTGGAGATAGCCAAGTGACACATGTGCAAACTGTTGATGGCGGTTTTGCCTCAAACGCAGGCGATTTGATTTTAACTATATGTTCCACATTAGCGGGACTGGTGAAAATCTCTCAAAAGGTTTACTCACAGAATTCAGTTTCTTGTGACACTCCACCTGTTTTAATATCCAGAACTCTGACGTATCCATCCCCCCAAACTGTTGCGAGTAGACCGATGGATTGTTTTTCATCTTCTTCGTCCTCCGCTCGTTCGGTCCGGGGCAAATTACACCATACCATGCGTCTAAGATCCCCCCAATCAGCACACCAGACTTGCCGAAGCCGGGGTTTAGAATCCATATCGAGAGTCATTGTAGGGGTATCACTCGGTTTGCCTTTGAACTCCCAGATCTGCAGAGCGCTGGGGAAAGGCTCTGAGGGTTGAAACGATGAGACAGGCTCACTTTCTTCGGATTTGTATTGGTTTTTCTGATCTTCTTTGATCGCCGCTGCCACAGCAAGATATTGGGTCAGACCGTTTTGATTTGGGGCCCAAGTCATGCAATGTGCCTTTTGGCCGATGTTTAACATCCAACCTTCACGAATCCTTTTGGTCCCAGTTTTTGATTCATCTACTTTAGAGCTTGGTTCCTCCCAGGCTTTTCCAAAATCAAAGGATTCATGATAGCCCAACTCGAACAGTTGTTGATTATCGTGTGGTCCCAGTAAAATGCCACATTTTTGTGTATCTGGCTGAGGCAGGTAATTTTGGAACGCCACTGATTCTCCAATCGTCTCAATGCGCTGTCGTTTCCGGAACCTCTCACCGGTGTCCCGGTCATAGTACCAGTCCCATCCACGAGTGCTTTCTTTCATAACATCATCCGGGTGAACCCCAAATGTGGGCCCGTATAGATATTCAGGCTTCTTCTCTGTCTCCTCCAAGGTGAAGCGAGATGGAAAGACCGCATCAATACCCTTGTTCCATCGCATTCTGAAGTGGATGGCTGGCATTAGATCTCGATCGTCAGAACCGAAAGTGAGAGTGTAATATGTGCTTTTGGACAGGTGATCTCTGGGTTCGATGATGCCACGAATGTGTGTTTCTTCGGCGGATGGCACAACTGTCCCATCCGCTCTTCGCTTCTTGAAGCTCACATCGTGTTGGGACGATGTCGAACGGCCTTTCCCAAGAGCACTCTCGATGCCGTCGATCTCCAAGTCTTCGGGGTCAGAGGCATCGGCTTCTGATCCAAATTCCTCTTCTAGTTCCTCTTCAGGTTCATCTTCTTCGTCAATTCCTTCGTCGGCTTCTTCGCCTGAACCAGCCACAAATTCATGATCTGAGGCTGAATCTTCTGTCGGGGTGCGCTTCTTTTTCCCGCTGCGAAGACTCTCCTGCTTGGTGGAGTCCTCGTCATCACTTATACCAGCTGCTTTGAATGGATCATCAATGTAAACCGCCCTGGGACCCTTGAAGCGGCCAGACCTGCGGCCAGAAGTCATGTTGCTCAAATAAATCGCGTCGTTAACGACAGCCAATGACAAAAGCAGGGTGCATACGCAAAGCGTGTCAAATTCTCCAGAACTCAGTAGTTTACTTCTAACTGAGCAAAGCAACCGCGATCTTGTGTACTGGGATGTCCACTAATGATTGGCAAAATAGAGAAGCTTCAGCAATACACGAAGGTCAAGGGCGGTGACGCTAGTCCCAACATGGCGGATTCATCTCCTTATGTTTTAGGCATCAATTTATTTCAGCCTCATTTTGAACAACTCGTGGACTACATCCCTCATCTTACGAGTAAAATTAATCAACGTCCAGGTCTGAATAGTTTCGGACTTATTTATTCAAATTTTTGGTTGTTTGTCACGAGGTTACCTAAGATCGAAACTCACCAAAGAGTCCCGTGCATGTTTAATTGTATTCATCGACGTGTAAGGAGAACTACAATTCCAATCTAGATTACCTGTAGACTAAGCTAAGTTCTCCAAGTATATACATACTACCTTCCTAGCCTAGAGACTTAATGACCTCATGTGCTGTTCGCCAGCCTCGCAAGTTTTGTGGCTCTTGTGTCTTTAGATAAACGGCTGGTAGCGGAAATTTAGTTCAAATACTGTTTTCCAAGGTTTGATAATAGTGGAATAGCATCCCTGTCTGATTGCCAGAGCCGTATATCATTCCGTCAATTTGACATAGTAGTGTGCAGTATGCTACATACAGCATGTCAATCCCCAATGCTATAGATCTACTAGCAAGCTGTGAGATGTCGATAAGTAATTAAGTGGAGTAAATTTACATAAGGATGTATCGTTGCAATAAATTTAGAGTAACACACGCTCTTCAATGGCATGTCTGGGCTCGCACTTTTATGCTGTGAGCTCTCAGAAATCGGCTCTGAGAGGATCTCGTCCATTTGCCTATTTGCCTATAAATCGTGAATTTTGCATTGCCTTCAAACGCTTTGAAGGATGAGCTGTTTAAAAGAAGTTTAACGTAGTACTTCTTCATGGGTGACGGCGAATTTCAATCTTTCTCTGCATGCCAGATGTGGATATTTTGCAAGTAAAGTCTCCAAACTCAATGCCCCAGTCTTGTGACAATAGCTTCATCTCGAATACAGAGGGGTCAGCGCCCTCTGCAAAAGGCTCAATTGACATGCGCTGATATTGGGCTCTTCGTTCCTCAGTCTATTTGTCATGGTGGTCCCGGCCCTTCGGCAGCTATTCATTGAGTCTCCGAGTTGCCATTGGTGTATCCAGTTCATTTTTAAGCATCCACACCACATAGGTCAACAAGCCCCGTAGACCAGGTGGCTAGTGACATGCCACTAGCATTGATGCACGACATATACAAGGCTTGTTATGAGCTCCAGCCCTACAGTTGCCCTCCCCGGCAAGTATGCAGACTGCAGACATCGTGTCTTGGGGAGAATTTGCGCGCACGCATATACATATGGCCCGCCGTCAGAGCAGCCCATAATTTCAAAACGGGAGAGGCTGAGATGGTGAGCTAGTTCATGATACTCCGGTATGGTTGGACTGTATAGATGCCGAAGCCTGGGCTATCCGGGGCAATCAGACAGATTCCACGCTGGCGAAATATGTGGTCTATCGCAGAGGACTTGAGACGACATAGGAAATAGCCATGCATGAATGTCAGTGGATAGCCTGTTTCAAAGCCATATTTGGCATAGCCTAGTGCCCTCCCGTTCGAGAGCCTCATTGTTTGATCGACCCGCGAGCTGGTAATTCCAACTTATCAGCATTTTGTAGTTGGCTGTATGCTTCTCAAAAGGAAGCGCTTTTTTGCGGTCAGCTTGATGACAAGTGAGTATGACCTCACATCTTGATAGATAGAGGGGTTTCGGAACGACAGGGCAAACGAGGTACATCGTCTAGGGTTCATGCGGATCGTCCTTGGGGAAAGTGTGAGCGTGGCTAGGCCTAAAATGTATAGTATGAGTCGCTGCATAGAGTTATCTGTATGTCATAGAGTAAATGTTATCGCTAAAATCTGATCGAAAATAGAAAAAGAATGTTCAAGCTCATGAGATCAGAGAGGACCCATATGCAAACATGACCGGCCCCGCCTGCAAAGATACGTCAACTGCTGATCTCCCACTTTCGTTCTCACCTTTCCAATAACCACCAAGCTTCAATAATGTCCTCACATGCTAGTCGCGGGTCGTCGCATAGCGGCGTCCTCCACGAATATGTATATTATACCCTGCTCATTGCAGATGCCAAGCTAATACCCACAGGCTCCCAAACTTGTGGCCTTTGAGTTCACCCCACCAACAGAGGAAATCAACAAGATAAACAGCCTTATATTCGTGGGTGGACTGACGGATGGATTATGTACTGTTCCCTATGTCTCTAAACTAGCCAACGCTCTGGAAAACACCGATTGGTCGGTCTTCTCTGTCCTACTCTCGTCCTCTTATGCCGGATGGGGAGTTGGAAGCCTTGATCGCGATGTAGAAGAAATTGGGCAATGTGTGCGGTTCATTCGCGATCTCAAGGCATCACGCCAGCCAGGTGCGCCGACAAAAGCCGGAAAGATTGCGATCATGGGACATTCGACTGGAAGCCAGGACGTGCTCCACTACCTTTATTCGCCGAACCCCGTGCTGCACAAGGAGTTTGATTTTGGCCTTCGGCACATGGTCCGCCCAGAGCTCGATGGTGCTATTATGCAAGCGCCTGTCTCTGATAGAGAGGGTCTACAGGCTATTATCGATTCCTCCCCGCATGCCGATGAGCTTAGAAAGGTCTACGATCAGCTTGTAAGCTTTTCCAAGGAGCAACCATACACAGCGGAAAAGAACGACACGATTCTGCCAATGAACTTGACTGCGAAGCTTTCTTATCCCCCTGACACGCCTCTGAGTGCCCGGAGGTTCTTGAGTCTAGTCAGCCCTCAGAGCCCCGACAACCCATCCGAGGACGATCTCTTCAGCTCCGACTTGAGCGATGAGCGCTTGCAGGAAACCTTTGGAATGGTGGGCACCCAGGGCATTATTAAATCAAAGTTGTTGATCTTGTATTCTGGCGGAGATGAATATTGCCCACACTGGGTGGACAAGGAGAAGCTGTTGCAGAGATGGCAGCGGGCCACCGAGGCCGGAGGCGCAAAGTGGGATGCGGAAAACAGCGGGGTCGTTCCTGGAGCCAGCCACAATGTTCGTGACGAAGGTCAGCAAGACCTCATTGAACGAGTTCTACGATACCTCCAGGCCCTCTGAGCGCTGGAGGTTGATGGTATTGAAGCATAGAAATGGGAAATCTAGAAGACAAGAGAACGTTGAATTGATATCGACAATAAACAGGTCATTCAAACACCACCCAGAAGTGCACGGATTCAGAATAAAGGAGGTGAGAAAGGGGTATATCACAGCACGGGCAGTAGGCAAGTCCAGTCATGATGCCGTGTTGGACTTGAAGCAAAGATCAATCGAAGCATTGGGGCACCAAATTCCCTGTGGTAAGGCCTAATTTAGACATTGACCCACAAGCTCAACACGCCCTTGAGGTACTCGACAATCTCGGATCCACCCAGCTTGCTCTCGCCGTACAGGCGATCGACGAAGGTAATCGGACACTCGGACACCTTGTAGCCCATTGCCTTAGCACGGACCATCATCTCCATCTGGAAACTGTAGCCCTTGCTCTCGGTCTTAAGGATGACCTTCTCTAGAACTGGCTTTTTATACAACCGGAAGCTGCCAGTCAAGTCGCTCACACCGGGCATCAACATGACGTCCGCGATGAGGTTGGCAGTGCGCGATGTGAACTTGCGGAACAAATCCCAGCCGTAAACACCACCCTTGACATCTCCACGGTTCGCATATCGGGTTCCGGTCACAATGTCAGCGTCAGTCTCTTTTTGAATGCGGATCATCTCAGGGATGAACTTGGGGTGGTGGCTGAAGTCGGCGTCCATGATGACAACAAAGTTTCCGGTGGTAAACTTCAAACCGTGGACGTAAGCTGTACCGAGACCGAGCTTGCCCTGGCGAGGCTTGATGATGATGTGTTCGGGGCCATAGAGTTTCTGGAGCTGCTTTGCGATCTCGAGGGTACCGTCAGGAGATCCATCGTCAACGATGATAACCTCCCAATCCAGCTTCCTGTGATCAAAAGAAAAAACTCGTTTTAGCCGCAGTGCTCTCAACTCATATCAGCGTAAGCGCATACTCCTCGTTGAAGGTTCTCTGGATCAGCCAGGTAATGATAGGGAGGTTCCTCCGCTCATTGTAGGTGGGAAGAATGACCGAATACTTATTCTTAGCCGCGACCATTTTGAAACCCCACAAGTCAATTAGTATAACAAAGAGTGTAAAAAGATCCGAGCAAAAATTAATGGAGAAAAAAGGAGGAACGAAAAGTAGGGAACGTGTGGCTGACAGCTTGTTGCAATCAGCAACGCCAGATCGCGGCCAAGTCTCCAGATCCGGAGCATGCCGCCCTGGCAGAATCCGATAGCTTATCGGGTGTTTTGCTTCAACTTCAATTAGAGTACTTCCCAGGTTACTCTTCTTTACATTCTAATGGATCGCAGAAGCACGTCAAACTTTGTAGAGATGGAATCTGTACCAGCCAAGCACATTCGGAACATCTCCCGGTGTAAGTGCTTACTTCATTCCCCTCACATTTCGACCGTCCCTTACTGACTGCCTGTGCAGCTTCTCGGCCTCGCAGCTCGACAAGAGGTCCCTTAGATGCATTAGATGAGTGAGCATGTCATTTTGGCTTCCACCGTTATAACTTTGGCCTTACATGACTCAGCCCTCTCGCTCTCCCCGAAACGCCCACCTCACCTATCAAACACAAATCAATCATTGCTGCCGACGACACCTTTACCGGGGCATCCTTCTACAATTTAGATCCACTTGCGCCAGACAATCTACCTGAAATGGTAGAAAAAGATCTCTCCTTCCTACTCCGGCATAGCAACTTCCACACCCTCTCTCATCTGGACATCCCTCCGTCTCTACGATCCGATTTCCTTATCCTCAACCTAGGGGAACCCCTATCAACTTCTCTAGGTACCCTCGAAAAGCTATTGGCAGACGGTCGATTTCTCGTTGCTGCCCACTTCTCTGCTTCGATTTTGACTTCGTCTTCAATATCTCCGACGGATACAAAGATCATCTTCTCCCTTTTCTACACGCGCCTAGCCTGCTTAGATCTGTCTGGCAATACAGTTCTCGCGGCCCAGGAATCGAAAGCCCTAGAAGATTTGAGTTCAGCGTTCTATTACGTTGATCTCAAACAGGAATCAGCTGCAGTCGATATTGATAAAGACCCAGAACATGAACAAGATCCTCGTCATATTGTTCCATGGCCTCTTCGCGTGCTAGCCGTGAGACTCCAAAGTATAGGCTTCGGTGATTCTCGCCGAAGCATTGGCGGTTTGTATGAGATCGGCCTGGAAGCGCGCCAAGAGATCATGAGAAGTGAAGCTACTGAAGATGAGCGTATACTATGGAAACAGCGACTGGCAGATCTTGGCGTTAGGAGCGTGAATGCGCTTATAGAGATGGGTGATTTCGATGCAGCCAGGAGATCACTTGATAATCTCCGAGTTCCTGGGCCAGAGTCGGACATCACAAAGTTGAGAAAAGCACTTTTGCTTTTGCGGATTGGCGATCTAGATGCAGCAAGTCAGGTATTTGGTGATGCTAATGAGACGAAAGAGGCTGCTCTCCTGCAGCCTCTGATAAGCATGTCAGATGGTCGATTTGCCGATGCCGTGGCTGAGTGGCGCATTCTCGGGGAGGATAGGACAAGGACGGATGGGGCTCTCGTAGCCCAAAATCTGGCTGTTTGTCTTCTTTACAGTGGAAAATTGGATGAGGTATTTGATCCACACACTAGACACCTATTTGAAGGGTGATTTGAGCCTGTTGACTAATTGTTTGTTCCTAGTCTCGTCAGATCCTTGAGGCCCAGGTCTCATCCAACAATTCGTTTGGTAGTTTGATATTCAATCTGTCGACAATATACGAGCTTTGTACCGACAGAGCAACTCAAATGAAGGGACAGCTGGCTGATACGATAGCAAAACAACCTGTCATCGGACAGACAAATTTAGATCGGCCAAACTCAGACCTAAAGTTATAACGCTTTTAAATTGAAAATCACTTCGCCCTGGGGGCCATTGAATTCAATCTGTCAGCACACGATCTAGTTAATAATCAATGCTCCGTGAATAATATCCGCCTGCTAAAGATACGACGTTTTCCCAACCAACGCCATGCAATGAAACGAACGCCACCGAATGCTCTTGTCCAAAGAATTTCTTGCCCGACATGTACTCATGCACTTGATCCGCTTGGCTCCGGCTTGGGAGGGGCCCTCTGCTTCAGTCGCTTGATGATAATCCTATCGCCTTCCCGCTCCCAACGAAGTTTTTCTTGCTCGACCAATTTCTGCCATGTCCAACTCTGTTCGTCTCCTGTACAGCCACCCAAAATCCAACTGATGTGCACGCTAAGATAGGCACTGCCTACGGCCTTGAGCGCATGCCTGCGAACTCTGTCTGCGGCCCAATTCATCACTGCACGGATGTGAGAATCCACACTGTTGTGTAATTGCCAGAACATCACCCAGTTATCGTGCATCAAGGCAGCCAAAACCTTGTCCACCGTCTGTGACTGGTAGGAATGCTCTTTTCGCGCTCGGGCACGCATTTCAAATGCCGCAATCATATCTCCTTGCCGACAGGCATAGTCGAGAATCAAATAAGTGACCAGTTCCATGGCTTCGGCGCCGGGAAGTGGGTGAGATGTGGAGTGCAGTTTATCCAGAACGTATCGTAGAGAGGGGAAGTATGATGGCGGGTGATGCGCGAGAATAGACAAGCGAATGGAGAATACATGAACCCGCTGTGAGAATTCTGCCGGTATAGTCGTGGCTGTTGCCAGAACGGCTTCGCGTAGCTTCCGAAGTGAGAGAAGGAGTGTGGACAACTCTGTCGATGGTGGCGGGACGCCCTTCTGTGCGGGGTGTAATTTCAAGGGCGACCGGGAAGCGGGCGGATTGGAAGTCGCATCATTTGAGGGACTTGTTGGCAGAGAATTCAATGCTGCATCGAGGTCTTTCGAGTGCTGGGCACAAAATCGCATATATCGGTCGACTATTTTGTCAAAGTACTGCGTCTGTGTCTTGTGGTCCAACAGTCTGCGAATATTAGCATATTAGTCTTGGCTCGGGAGGACTGCGCATAACAAACTTCTGATCCCCTTTTGAAACGAATCCAACATTTTCCAAAGAGTCAGATACTGGGCGTAAACGACTCATCTTTCCATGTGTTGACTTGTGTTGACAGTGTACAATCAATCGTCATTGGAGTTGATCTGATGTTTGTCTTGTTTGTCTTGTTTGTCTTCCCCCCCCCTACCCCGAAGCTTCCCCCAACACGACGATTTCCCTCAACTACCCAACGGCTGGAGTTTCTTCTCGTTCTTTTTCATCCTTTTTATATTAAATTCCTTCATGTCTGCCTTTTCGTCCTTCATTCATTTCTGTTTGTTCTAAGGAGTTCATCTGCTGATTAGTCTTACTTGTTCTATCGTTGGTCAACTTCAAAACTTTCCTGTAACTCATTGCATACTTGCATACTTGCATGATCACATGTGATTATGCCTCACCAGCGTCGTCCTATTGAATACCAGAAAGTGTCGGTAGATATTCAGCCTACAGAGATGACTGTCGGGGAGGAGGCTCACTATTTGGTAAAACGACTTCTTCATTGGGACGATCTGCCTCATTGGCAACGCGACAACCATCACATCCATACTGGATATCGGCCCGCCTCGTCCTCATTTTTAAGTTCATTCCAATCGCTGGGTTACGTTCACAATGAGACGGTCAACATCTACACCCACCTTTTGCCAGCAATGATGGCTGCCCCCGTTGCATACTGGCTCTACCACTTGCTTTCTCCGCGTTACCGGGATGCGGCCGATTCTGACATCCTCGCTTTTTCCTGTTTCTTCGCGGGGGCAGCCTTCTGTCTTGGCATGTCCGCAACCTATCATACCATTTCAAACCATTCACCCACGGTTGCACGCATTGGCAACGCACTTGACTATATTGGTATCGTGGGACTCATTGTAGGCAGCTTTGTACCTAGTGTCTTCTATGGGTTCTACTGTGTACCGGATCTCCAGCACAGGTACTGGGCCATGATCTGTACCATTGGGCTAGGCTGCGTGATTGTATCCGCTTCTCCCCGGTTCCGCACACCACGCTGGCGTCCGTTCCGCGCCACCATGTTTGTTGGGATGGGCTTGTCTGCCGTCTTCCCCATACTTCATGGGGCTTTCCTATTCGGACTTGACCGCATGCAACAGCAGATTGGTTTGAACTGGCTCGTTTTCCAGGGCTTCTTGTATATACTTGGGGCGGGTATCTATGCGGCTCGAGTACCTGAGCGACTCATGCCCGGAAAATTCGATATTGTGGGGAGTTCGCATCAAATCTTCCACGTGCTTGTGGTCTTCGCAGCACTGGCTCACCTGACAGGGTTGTTGAAGGCATTCGATTATCGGCACAGCGGGGCTGCCGAGACCTGTCAGATTCCACGCGGCTGAATCGGGGTCTGGCGCAACACAAGTTCGAGGTTGGACAACATGCTCATGGCAATTGTTTTAAGAGGTAGCATGGAATCAAATGTTCACGTTGTAGCGTACGTGGCGCGGCTTATGTTCAAGAATCTCTCTCAAGGGTCAAAGGTCCCCCTGCTGACGATGACTCGAGTTAGTATGTGCAACAATGACACCATGACGAAGAAATGAAGCGGTGAGGACATAAACTACTGACCGGGACTAGACCCGGTCAGCCGATTTAAAAAAAAAGACACCTTTCATGCTTCGATTTCACATGGTGCCCAGCGTTGCCCATTCGAGGTTATTGTACTTGTGTACCATTGGCGAGAGAGCAGGCCCTAGCGGAATTGAAGACCAATAGCCCTTGTTAGGAAAAGGTTCATCTGGTTCTCCAATAACCAAGAAACTTAACCCCGAAATTGGCATTTACGATGTTGCATCAGGGTGTGACGACTACCAACAAAAGGACCCCTAGTCGGGTTCTCTTGGTAGACGCTGTTCTCTCAAATCACGAGCAGTGTTCGAAGATAGCGAACGCTGTCAACCTATGCAATTTTTCCTTTTGCCAGATCAGGTTGAATCAGATTCAAGAAGGGATTTCGATGGAAGATGCGTCTTTTTAACCTCGAAATCCCGGTGCCAGTTGACGTCCCATGCGTGGTTGATCAGATGGAAGCATATGGGGTTTCACAGCGGCTGACCTCTGTATGCGGCTGCCGTCGGTACTGCATTTGAATGCCAGAGTGACATTTCTTCTCTCTGAAGCTTGAGCTTGTTTATATACATACAAGGAGTGGGTGTAGAGGGGGGGTGGGAAGCATCTACTTCATTGGATGTGTGCGGTATCATTGCACTGATCCTGGATTTCTATTTCTATTTTCCCTTTTTTCTTTTCTTTTTCCCCGTTTTTCCTTTCCATCTATATCCATATATCACCGAAGCCCGGGCTATACGTCCTGTCTTTGACACCGCGTTGGGGGCGCCTACTAGCTTCTTTCGTGTTTCCCACCCCCCCCCCCCCCCCACTGTCCCCGGTCGACAACCAGCACCAAACAGAAAATGCTTGCAGATCCTAATGGCAACACATATTCTGGCGGAGATACACCTAAGCTCCGAACTGCGTGCGAAAATTGCAGGCAATCCAAAGTGAAATGCAACCTGTCCGGCAAAAGTGTCTGTACTCGTTGCCTACGTCACGGCCTACAGTGCCAATACGGATTTGCGAATCGATCTGGCAAACCAAAGGGTAGCAAAAACAGAGCTACGCTCCGCAAACTAGGCCAGTTGCAAGAAGAAAAGCCCACGATGCGTGGCTTCCGCGGTAGTCGGCTTGTTGCGCCTGTGGCGGACATGGAGCCGCTGGTTGGGAACAGCTATAGCAGTCGTATTTCTGACCAAACAATTGACAACGATGTAAGTTCTCCTTTCCGATGACCAACTCCGCAAGTTTTCAATAATTTACCGTTCTGTAGGGCTGCTTGATGTCACATCAGTCGGGCTTCTGGGAAAGTCCCCGAGGCTTCGGCAACACGGCAACCCTAGAGTCATCTGTCTGCCCAGTGCAATTGACGAGGGTTGAGAACTCTCCATTTACAGATCTTGTGGATCCATGTCCCGTTCTCCCAGCTGGTCTGGGATATCCACAAACGCCCGTCACGCCGACATTTCTGTCCGGAGAACTGGCCGACAGGATGACCAGTCCATCTCTAGCGGGTTCTGTGGCTTCTCCGTATCCGATTTTGCCATGCGAGTGTTTGGATATGCAGCTATTCCACATGAACCGGCTAAACCACCTACTCGCTGGAACAATGCCGCTGCGGCTCGACCACAGCCTGCAGACAATCAAATGCACTTTTTGCGCCTGTCAGATGTTCCTGCAGTGTACTAAGTGCGGGAAAGACAGCACCAACCTGCTGCTGACTATCTCAGTACTGAATCTTACCCTCCAGCTCTTTGAGTACTGGGTTTCGCGGGAAACGTCTCGCGCACCGCGGCCAGAACATGGAGTCGATATCCGCTACGGATACTATGAGATCAGCCAGGAGGAAAACCGGCAGATTCGCAACTTCCTACTCCGCGGCCTGTTGCTACAGTGCCGGGATGTATTGCTAGCCCTGAAAAGCACCGCTAGTGCTGCTGATATCAAGTTGGGCGACCACAAAGGTCTGGCAGAGCTGAAACTACCAGATGAGCACGCCAGTCAGCACTGGGCTCCTTCGGAGCATATCGACTTGCTTCCCGAATTGGATACCGATCTTCTGAACTGTACACCCAAAAGCGAAGGTCTGCTTCCCATCATCGCAGGCTATGAAGCTACTGTCTCGGCGTTCTTGCAGTCGACTTCATGGGGGGAGTGCATCTGTGGATCCGGACGAACGATGCATGGCGAGTCTCTTTGAACTTCACCCCCATACGGGAGGTCAACTTCTATCTGTCGCTACTGTACGCTAAGGAAAAAGGATGTAGAGAGCGCGGAGAAGCCAGAGTTGGATTCGCAAGTTGGACAGTAAACGCAGATCGGCTATATTGACAGAAAATTGAAACACATATCGGTATACACGACAATTACAACATGTAGAGTTATTACTACACTAAAATTGAATGGTGGTCATAAACTCCCATCTCTCTACTATGTGTACCGCACAATCTCGATCCGCGGTGAGCCTCGGCGATCCCAGAGCCGAGCGGTTGCAGAAGACCCTTCCCCTCTTACAAGGTCAACGATCGCCTTTGATTGATTCCATTTCAAAGATGGCTCCCTCCGACCGTTTTAAATCAAATCAATGAACACCTCGATTACCCAGCTGGTCTACTAGCGGGCCAAGTAGCCATTATCACCGGTGCAGGCCAAGGCATCGGCGCCGAAGCAGCCCGACTATTCGCAAACGAAGGCGCCAAGGTCGTAGTCGCTGATATCGATGCCGGTAGGAAACCCATAATTACAGAATACAATCGTGTTCCTTGACTGGACCCATGTATCTAACCAAAGCAGAAAAAGCCAACGCCGTCGCTGACACGATCAACTCCGCCAAGGCTGACCGTGCCCTCGCCGTCGTCGGTGATGTCCTCGATGGTAACTACATCACCGAGCTGGTAAAGAAAACAGCCGAGTTCGGAAATGGTAAAATCCACATAATCGTCAATAACGCTGGGTTCACCTGAGATGGCGTTATTCACAAGGTTGAAAAAAAAAAAAAAACATGCCAGCTTTGACAGAGGAAGCCAAGCTAGAATTCCACTAATCCACTTTCCCTGTATGGAGTACAGATGACAGATAAGCAGTGGGAGACCATGCTAGCTGTGCATAATACCGCACCCTTCCAGCTCGTGCGCGCCGCAGCACCTTACTTCCGAGTGAAAGACCAAGAGCCGCGCGTGGTGATCAACATCAGCAGCACCAGTGGCATCCATGGCAATGCGTAGGGACCCGATATATCCAAGACCCAGTCCCCACTCTTTTCTTTTTGTCTCAATGCCCAAAACAACATCAAATGCTAACGGCTTTCTAATGGGTCAACATAGGGGCCAGGCTAATTATGCAGTTGCGAAAGCCGGCGTTGTCGGCCTGACCCGTACAATCGCCAAAGAATGGGGTCCAGCATTCGGTGTGCGGGCAAACACCATTGCCTTCGGCTTTGTGACGACCCGGCTGACTGCCGCTAAGGAAGAAGGCGCTTTTGTCACCATGCCCGATGGCACAAAGGTTGCCCTGGGCATTCCGGGCAAACAGCTCGCGACTAAGAAGGGTGAGAATGAGGAGGTTGCTACCCCTACTTACCCTGATATTCCACTCAGAAGGCCTGCGACACCCGTTGAGGCTGCAAGGGCGATTCTGGGTGTTGCATCGCCGTGGTTCTCATACGTTAATGGGGAGACGATTCGGGTTACCGGGGGGCGGAATATGTAGATTCTAAAAGAACGGGGTGTATACATCTGGAGTTTAGACCTAGATGTTTAGAAAATGCATGTGAATGAAGATTGGATATCTCCTTTGGTGAAAGTTGAAGTTCGTCTATGAATATCTCATCATTAGGACGTTAGAGGTACCATGTCACCATATCACCCTGCTGGATGTATCTGGTCCACTCACCTCGAGCTGCACAGGGTTGGTACTGGAAGACCTTATCCAACTCACCAGAGACCCATCTACCATCAACTTGGAGTGGATCTGCCCCGTCTTGCGTGCCACCTGGGCAGCCAGCGGTTGCACAGTGACGCTGGCCCATCACACACGACACAACACCAGATATCATCCCCTCACGCCCAATCGAGTCTCGACCGTTGTCACACGGCTCGGACGGCACAACGTTGCACAACAGTACACGGGGAAGCAGGTTGAAGGCGTCGTTTGAAGGCGGTTAACTTTACAACGTTCTCTTGAGAGATTGGAGGTGAAGATAGCAGAATGCAGTGGTGTAGATTGTGAAGGGTTTCCTCATGCCACACCGAGGTATCATATCGTAAGAATCAATGAGAGGGAACAACAGATGCCCCGAAATGTCCCGCCAATGCAAAAAGTCTATGCACATATGAGTAGAAATGAACTGAGATCATCCTTAGATCGTCAAAATAACAAAAAGCCTTTCCCAAAAGATAAACAGAGAATCCAAAAGAAAAAAAAGGGTCAATACCGGGTTGAAAAGTCCAAACACACCAATTCCAAAAAAAAATCAAACAAACCCCCGTATTTCATCAGCCCTCCCAGGGGCGTTTCTTCAAATCATGCTTCCCGGTGTATAGTGTCACGCCAGAAAAATAGAAACGTAAAAAAAAAAACCCCCTCCAAGTATGTGTGGAAAATATTAAAACAATAAGAAAGGAGACCTGATCGCAAGACACAGAACTGTGGTCAAATAGTCCATGCAAGGTCGTGAAGCCAGCAAAGTTTGGTGGTCCAGGAAAAAAGTAAAGGGGGAAAGAAATATGTCCAGAGGGAAAAGAAAGCTGGTAGCCGAGTCCAGTGGATCATGATCAACGCGATCAACATGTTTGTTGTTCGGCAGCTTTTAGAGCCCGCTCGGCGGAGGCAAGAGAGAAGAGAGTAAGGGGACCCGAGATGTGCGGGAGAAACCTTGGATCCTTCAATCCAGGAATGGGAAAGGAGATGGAAGAGCGTCAAGTCATGCAGCTGCGAGGCAAGGAGCAGTTAGACGGGGATCTCGAGGCCCTGTAGGTTGGGATGAATAAGGCCATAGGCAAAGGAATCCGCAGGAACGAAGGGCTCCGCGCAGACAGAAGGGAAGACCGGTTTGCAGTCGGGGACCCGCTGAGAGGCTGCAGGCGACATGGTATCGAAATCCGAGTAATCCTCGGTGATCGCGGAACCGTCAGAAGCAGCTGATTGGGAGAAGGCAGAGTACTGCGCGGAATCCAAGGATGAGCCAGAGGTCTGGGCATACAGGGGTTCCATGGGGCCCATGAACAATGGCATCTGGGGTTGGGGAATGTAGTCGATTTGTTCCGGCACCCAGGGGGTTTGAACCACGGGATTCTCTGTGAAGCGGGTGCACTCCAGAATGAGCTGGCGCAGCTTCGGGACGGAGATCCGCTTCATTGGGTCAAGCTCGAAGACACGGCTCAGGATGTTCACCATCTCGGAAGAGAGAGGTAAAATAGTCTTCAAGAAGAATGGGTCCTTCAGGTAGGCCTGGAAAGTAGAATCCTCAATCGAGGCACGTCTCCATGGATTACGACCACAGATTAAATTGACAAGAATCACGCCCAGGCTCCAGACGTCGTTGGCTGCGGACATGTAGCAGGACATAGGTCGTGCGTTGGATTGTTGGCATTCTATAAACGTATCGAGTTAGCGCCACAGCCATAACAGAAGAAGGGGGAGAGAGCTTACCCGGCGACATGTAAAACGTGGAACCGCATCCAAAGTCCGTCGTATAGTAATCTGTCGTTGCCAGGCCAAAGTCGGCAAGTTTGACGGTCATTCCACTGTCAGTGACTAGGACATTCTCAGGCTTAAGGTCCCGGTGGTAGATCCCGAGAGAATGGCAAAATTGTACGGCATCCAGGATCTGGAGGAACACACTCTTGGCCAAGAAGTCATTGCCAACAAAGTTTCCCTTATCGGTAATGTTAGAGAACAGGTCTCCTTCTGGGCAGTACTCCATAACGACGTATGTACAATCCACGGAATCCATGATGCGGACTAAAGGAACCACGTTACGGTGTTGGCTGGCCAGATGATGGAGTCTAATCTCGCGCTGCTGGAACTTGAGCTGACGGGCGTCCAGGCCATCCTTGCAGAGAGCCTTGACGGCATAGACTTCGTTGGTGTGAATGTCCACAGCGGTGTAAACAACGCCGTAGGCTCCCACGCCCAAGACTCTGGTGAGTTCCAGCCGGTTGGCTAATACGAGTCCTAGACGATCCTCGGGAGAATAGCGGTGGGAAGCCGGCGATGGTGGCGGTGTTGGTAGCATGGCCGGATACATTGTCCTTGGGGTTTTTGTAGAGGGGATCCAAGAGTCCTCTCCCGGATGAGACGAGGAAAGAGTGAAAGAGAAGAGAGGGCGTAAAGGTAGTCTGATCCAGGGAGATCATAAGAGAAGCCTAAGTCCTTGGATGTTCAAAAGGCATTTATTTCCAATTCCAATGAGGGTTTCAAGATGGTCCAATCTAGGTGCGTTTGGTCCAGTCTGGTTGTGTTTGATAGAAGTCGAGAAGGAGAGTTGTTGCACAAGGAACCAGAAGCAAGAACAACAGAAAACGAAAGAAAACCAAGAAAGAAAAAAGGAAAACAAGAGAAGAGGAGTTGTAAATGTAGGGAGATGTGAAATATACAGAGCAAGCTGAGAGAGAACGAAGATTATTATAGAAGAGATACAAAGCCGATGGCCGCCTCGTGGTTCGAGAGACAATAATAAAACAAAAGGGAAAGGGCGCTAATCAAAAAGGAAATTAAATTAAATCCCCAAAGGCAAAGGGGAAAGGATCAAATGAAATCTAAAAAAGAATAAATCACATAACAGAAAAAAATAAAAACCCCAAAAAAATTTTTAAAAAAAAATAGGGAAATTCCCCAAAAGAATCTATGATGCGTACAGAATAGAGTGGCACTAAAATGAATTTTATTTTCAAAGGATTAATAATAATAGGCCATGTGTACGAGGCGGTGTGCATGCTCGAGTGTGGTTAGACCAATCATTCTGACTCGGTCGGTCTTTCCTGCAGCCGCCACAACCGATGATTGGACTATGGGTCATAACGATCGTCTACAACATAGCAATTTTGGAACTGCAGAGTCTCCTATTTTCAATTTCCAAAGTTCCAAAGTTCCAAGGTTCCAAGGTTCCAAGGTTTCCCACTGCCACCTGGGCAAGCTCTTCCGTTCTAGGCCTAGTGTGGCAATGCCTCCACGTATCCCAACCCCTGTTCTCTCCAACGGTGTTTCTGCCTTGAAACCTCCTGACACACATTTGCCAACGCACCCGCCACTCACATTCTACCAATAAGCTCATCACACCCCCCCAGCCCCCCAGCCCCGCAAAGCTACGGCATCTTGAGTCAGATCTGGTCCATGCCATATGCCCATGGATCGGAATGTGTGACTGTAGCATATTTGTCCTTTTTCCGTGAATGATGTTAGCTGTCATTTTTAATCCAATTTCTGACTGTGAAGAAGCAAGCGACCTCTTCTCTCTTGATTTTCCTACACCGTCCTTTGCACAGACACCCAACTTTATGATGGACCCCACCTGGCCCCCTCCCCCCCCCGTTCTAGGCTGACTCGGGTCTAGACAAGACGCTAAAGAAGTCCAAGAGTGAGGCGAGGATGGAGGGGCGCTATGGCCAACCATTTGTTTGAACTGTTCATTTTTTCGAGAAACTCCCCTAAAAGGCAGCTGAGTGGGGGTAGGCGCTTCCCTGCTGACTAGTTCCGCACGGGCCATACACTTCATCTTTCTTCTCCTGGCGCTAATGTACATTGACCATCTGGGCCATCTATAATGGAAGAAACTCGTATGCTTATTGGCTTTACCGTGGACTTCCACTTCTTGTTGCCGTCTCTCCTTTTAGACCTTGGTTCTGTGGGTGGCTGGGCTACCCTTTTTCCCCCTCGTCCGCACAATAGGTACTCCATAGTTCAAGATGTACTCCGTACACCGTACAACATGAAAGTCGCCTCGTCGAGTCTTCAATCTCACCACTTCTTTTGTCTGTATCTCATCACCTGCGTCATACACAAGCAAGGGCCGTGTGATGATCCAGGTCGATTCATCCCCAATCATCCCGGGAAAAGTGTGTTGTATAGCCGCGAGAGGGAAGTGTGCCAGTGCTCTGGGACGGAAAATTTATCACACCTCACTCTATGGGTAGGACTTACTGGATGGATATTGTGTTGCGGTGAACAACGCAAAGTACGGAGTACTCCGTAGCCAAATCATTTTTTCACCTCCTCCAAGCTCCCTAGATCGACGCATGCCCGCAGCCAGTCCAATCACCTGACAGAGATTTGAGGCTACGATTCATCACATCCGTTGTCGGTTCTCAGGACCCGAAACCTGCCCATGCAGAGGTAGCTGTACATGAGCGACTAGTCTCATGTACAACGACGGAGGATGTGCTTCGTAATCTGTATGCCGCACCAAGGGCATATCGACGGATCCGTACTGAGTACGGAGTAGAATATGCTGACTCGTGTGATGTGACATGTGCCAAATGGAATGGACGCCCGTTCCCCCTTGTGTACCGTGCCTTGGCTGCTTCCGGGCACAACGATTAATGTACCCCAGGATTGGCAATGCATCTGGCTCATCTAAAGATCAACCAGTTTTCTCGTTTCTCCCTCAGGCCGTTGCTAGTGTTGTTTTTAGTTTCTTTTGGAATAATTTTTTGGGGGGGGGTTTTGCCTTTTTGGGAGGGGGGGGTTCTGTGACCGGCAGATGTTGGTTTCGGCTTTTTAGTCTCCGGGTCTACACACCGCTAGAAGTGATCTCAGATATGTCACTATAATGCTAAATTATAGACTCCGTGTTGTGCTCCGTAATACTCTGTGACGATGTTGTACAGAGTACAGCATGGATCTTGTTAAGTGGTCAACTTATTGGAAACAAGACTACTCTACCTACAACGCGAGTATGACACTCAGCTGCGATCGCCACAGATCATCCATATCCCATGCCGAATGAGTACATTTCCCTGCATTTACTACCCTTCATAACTCATTGTCTCCTTTTCCAAGGATTGTTTTTCTTTGCCTCTGGATGCCCAACACCTAAGATAGATGACTCGGTGCCCTGCAGGTGGCGGGACCCACAAGATAAACGCATCTTGACATCATGATTACCTGTTTTGAACATCCATGTCTAGTTCCGATCGCTAGGCCAATAGATCAATAAACCTGACGAAAGGGGGGTCGGAGATTAAACGCCCGCCCCATTTGTGCGGTCGCGGATTCCTTTGCCACGGGGCATTTTGGTCTTGGATTTCGAACAATTCGGCATTTGGACTCTGGCGATTGGGCATGGAATTCGTACCCGGCGGGTGGCAAGGGGCTCCTTTCTTCCGTTGATCGCCGTCTCCTTCTGGAACCCTCCACCTCCACTCGAAGATCATGGACTACAACGTAATTATCTGTACGGAGTACATTGTCATTGGAGTCATAGTCGGGAAAGTTAATGTCACCTGTATCATATCGGAATTGACGTGATGAAAACTATGATGTACAACGTATAACGTACATGCGCCTGCAAGTAAACTAAACGCCATGCAGCTGCTATCAAATCAGCACGGAACAGATTTCCATCCGCATTGCTTCTTGGGGAGCCGGCTGTGATCAACACTATAGGAAAAGTTTCTCCTTAGTTCCAATTGACTAGGCCAGACCAAAAATGCAAAGCCAAGACAAGAAAAATGAAAAACGAATAGATCGGGAGCCAACGGTAGCTCTCGGCAGCTATCCAAGCCCAAATTGTCAGCCTCACCCCCCTCCCATTTACCAATCATTTACCTCGACGACACGTCTTCTACCCAATCTCCACCAACAGCCACCGGAAAACACGAGGGCTATCCAGAACTTCCGCCTTTTACCGCCCCTAGGAGACTAGACCCGAGAACGGAGGTAATAGTCTAGTCTAGTGTCCTGCACTCCATACTTAAAATGGATTGCAGACAAAGCATAGTGCCAATCGGATATTCTGGCATCTGTCATCTATCACCACTGACTCCCGTGCTACAGGTAAGATAGACTTAGACTCTTTCCCGATTCCAAGGCTCTCTCTTCCCCCCCCCCCCCCCCCCCCCCCCCCCACAACCCAAAAATGAGAACCGAGTCCAGGAAGACCTCAAAAGTTTCGGCTACGTGATACTGAACCGCGGATGTGGGCTGGAGTAAGACTGAGTTTGGCTTAGAGGCGATCCAGAACTCCCAAAGTCTTCGTATAGTTCTTCGGTTCCGTGGGTTTCGTCGGGTGCTGGTGTTTTTGAGTTAGGCGTGGCCGTGTTTGGACCGGGGCCAGGCTTGAAGGCTTGGTAATTTAGGAGTATGGGGTCATACGATGTTGTGCAATATCTGGAGTAGGGTATTGTGGAATTGAGATCAACATTACCAGGGGGTTGGGTCGATAGGGGGCCAAGGCCGAAGGGGCCCGGGACCCGGGGCGCTTGTGGTTCGGTTGGGGGTTGTCCTTTGTTCTGTGATGGTGATGGATTGGATTCGGGATCGGGTTATCGCGCGCTACCGATGTGTTGAGTGTTGTAGTTGGAGGGCAGGGTCTTGTTGGCTTTTGGTAGGAGCTGGCCTTCAGTGTGGGACTACAGGATGGGACACGGAGCAGTAGGGGGTTTCTTTGTTGGCTGCACAGAGCTATATTTCTCTAATCTAAGATGGAATGAAAGCCCAAGCCATTCCCGGTTTCGGTAGGAGTCTGAGGATGGACAGGGGTTGATGCCTTTGGGGAAATGTTACAACGTACATATAGACTTGCATTTAAGAAACTAGACGCTAAGTTACAGTCACAATTTGCATATTGAAACACCCCCCCCCCCCCCCCATAGATCAACTCTCCCCGGTAGTGCCGATCCTTCCACCCAAGCTACGCCATTTCAGGAACAGAATGAGACATCCTGGTAAGCTCAGATAGATCAGGGTGCAATCCATGCAGTGAAAGAAAATCAATGCAGGAAAAAGCCCCTTTATCAGGCAACATGGTTACACCTTTGGCGCCAGGAATGGATGTTTCAAAGCCTCGGCCGGTGTGATCCGTTTTTCGGGATTGAGACTCAAGCACCGGTCAAGTAGATCCAAGAACATTGTCAGCTCTTTGACCTCAGCATCCGGCATGCCGCGTGTTCCTTGTGCCATGAGGCGTGACTTCAAGTCACGTGTAGGTTTCTTGAAATCCACAATTTTGGTGTGAAGGCGGCCGGTGATCTTGTCTTCCTCCACGCTGTGGAAGTTCAGCTTTTCATCAAAATGATGAGGCGCCAGGGATCCGCGGCGAAGAAGCTTCGGCGGGTACTTTCCCCGGCATTCCATGATGGAGCGAAGCATCTGGTTGTTATTTCGGCCGGTGAAGAGGATTTTGCCCGTGTACAGCTCAAAGAGGGTACAGCCAATAGACCAGACATCGATGGCGTAATCGTAAGGGATACCCAGAATGATCTCCGGGGCACGGTAGAAACGACTGACGAGGTAAGGCGTAATCTCATTGTCAGAGGCCGGCGATGCCGAACCCAGGTCGCAAACTTTCAGGATGTTTCGTTGCTCGTTTACGAGAAGATTATCCGGTTTAAGATCTGCATGTAGGATGTTACACCGGCGGAGGAGGCACAGCCCCAGGAAAATCTGTTGGCCGTAGGCCCGAACCGCGCGCAGGTTCAAGCCCACATCCCTACCGAACTTTTTCAGGACCTCACGTAAGTCCATGCTGAGGTTCTCAAACACCATGCACAAGTGACCCTTGTGCTCGAAGTATCGGTCGAACTTGATGAGGTGCATTTTGTTTTCCGGGTCGGCTTCCTGCAGTTGCTCTAGGATGCCGATCTCCTTCATACCGGCCTTGCGCATTATGGCGTTTTGGCGAATGATTTTGACGGCAACCAGACCCCCTGTCTGGGTGTCAGTTGCACGCACGACCGACGAGAACATTCCCTTGCCAAGGTTTTGATGGACATGGTATCGTCCGTTGATCAGCTCGCCGAGTCGAACAGCGTAGTAACCTTCCGAATCGTCCCAGTTATCCATCATGCTGATATCCAATTCCTTGCCCTGGGGTACAGCTGTGGCCGAAGCATGCGCCGGCTTGGCGTCAGGTATTTCCTCTGCGAACATGTCATCGTCGTCGTCTGCAAACATATCGAACGTGTCGGTCTTCGGCGGTGGCGCTGGGGGCGCATCAGGGAGAAGAATGTCCTGCTTGACATTCTTGGTTTCGTCGTACGCTGCAGAGGAAATGTCGTCTCTTCCATCCTGTACGTTGCCATGTTTTTGTCGTTCTTCTTTCGTATCCAGTGTTGGATCATAATCAGCAGCAGAGGCACCATCTTGATCAGTACCGCCAACAGGCGCATTGAAATTGACCATGTCACTGTCTTTTCCAATGCTACCAGAGAATATCTCCCCGGGTTGTTCGAAGGGGGATGCTCGTGGAGAATCTATTGATTTCACACGCGTCAGTTTCATTGCTACCTAGGTAGGCTTGTCCAAAGGAAACTCACCAAACGTTTCCTTTACGCTAGTTGGCTTAGTGCTAGGCGTGGATGAGTCCGTTTCAACCTCACCGACGTTCAGTGCTTTGAGATGTAGCGGCGTCGCTTGGCTTCGGTGTTTCGCCCGAATAGCTTCACGGCGTTTCCGGCGAGCTTCAAGGGCATCGGCTTCGTTAATGGGCTCAGCGAGCTCCGGCTCTTGCACAATCTCCGGGTTAGGGGTGGTTTCTCTGGATCGGATGTTAGTCACACGATGTTCTTTTCGGTTACAAAACAAACGTACTCGTCAGCCACATGAGCTTGAAGATAAAAAGAAGCCTGCACCTGGTTCTTTTGTTTTTCAGCACCAAGCTTCAAGTCCTGGGCGACGACCGGAGCCTTTCCTCGTTCCCTCACCAACTGTTCAGTGGGCAAGCGCCTTGCGGTATCCGCTAAAGACCTGGCATTGACCACGTTTGAATCAAATTCATCACCGGAATATTGCTTGGGTCTTCTCGATTCACGGTAAGGGGATCGGCTACGGCTGCGGGTGCGCTGCCGCTTGTCCTTGTGTCGGTCATGTCGGTCGTAATCATCACTGTATCGTAGCGTTTCTCCATGGGTCTCTTCGCGGTCATAATCGTAATATGAGTTCGGGCGCCTGTTGGAGGTGGGTCTATCACGGCGTCTGTCGTCATACCTAGACCTGTAGTGTCGCGGAGGCTCATAGCGGGGTCGCCGGTCGTAGCTACCATCATAGGACTCGGGAATATCGTCGTGATTACGCTTATGGGTCTTGTTCTCTCTGTACGGGGAGCGAGAGCGGGATCTCGATAGGGACCTGGTCCGCGACCTCTGCCGGAGTGGCGATCGAGTGCCTTTCAACGACGCGGGAGATCTGGATGCAGAGGATGGGCTAGCTCTGGTGGGACGGTCAACGCTGGTGCCATTAAGAGGAGATTTTGACGCAGTTGCCTTCGTCTCTGGGCCTGATTCGACAATCTCACCCTCAGAGGGGACCGATGGGGACCTCGACCTGGGATGTGACATGTTTACAATGTTCGAGGGAGTCAAACAAGGTGCGTGGAATTTTTTTTTATCTTGGATTCACACGGCCTTTGGGGGAAGCTTCAACAACAAGGCTCAGTTAGCAAAAGCTCCAGCGACAACAAGTCTTCTCAAAGGGTTTGTGAAAGTCCAACCGGCTGTGAGAGGCCTGCCTTCACACCAAAGCCTTGCAAAGGTGATTGCAGTCCCTAGCGCATTGCTTGCCGAGGAAACAGGCTTGGGGGGGGGATGAAAGCACGTGCACAGGAAATTGATGACAAGATGAGATAGACTGAAAGCCATGGCGAATGCTCGATGGGGTCGAGATAGCGCAGAATCTGCGCTAGGCCAGTTGTAGTAGGCGGTCGGCTGATTTTCTGCCCTGCGGTGAAGCTTGGCGGGACCGTAATTTTCAAAATGCCACTAACTGCTTCAAGGCAAGGCAAGCGGGTATTCCCAATACTAGGTCTCGGTTGCTGGCCTGACTCTCCACATTGTGAGTGTGTATGAGCTTGAAAGAATACAGGAATATTTCCCACTAGTAATATTTTGAAAAGTGCCAACCTCGCCCCAGCCTAGGTGGCCACCAAAGGTGGGGATAAGCACCCCTCTCTGTGTTGTATGTATTTTTTTTTTCTCACTGCCAACGCCGTCAACGCCCCCCTAACAAGACTCCTTTTAACCCGCTCTCCCAGTGATTTAATTCAGGAAAAATGGGTGGTATCGGCAGAGAAGGTTCGTTTACTTCACGTTCTAATCTTTCTAATCTTTCGTGAAATCTTGTTCATTGATATCTTGTGATCTACAGGTGGCAAGGCTAAGCCCTTGAAGGCTGCCAAGAAGGAGAAGAAGGAGCTTGACGATGATGACATCGCCCACCAGGCTAAGCTCAGGGCTGGTATGGCTCTTTGAACACCCTATTTTAGAGATTCGCTAACTGACAACTTTCCTCCAGACGCCAAGGCCCGTAAGGAGATGCAGGATGCGGCCAAGGGCAAGAAGGGTCCTCTCAACACCGGCCAGCAAGGCATCAAGAAGTCCGGCAAGAAATAAACGGATCGCATACCCTCGGCGGAATCACTTGCCAAAAATCCCCACAACGAGCCTTGATGCCAGGTTTCTTGAGTCCATCTTCATGACCTACACGAGCTATGTTCAATGAGAGAGCGGAGGATGGGTGGCTTCGAGTGTGTGATCGCGCCAGCATCACTGTACTCATAGTTCATTTCTTTGGTTCTGCTGTATATCTTTAGCCACCAATACCTATTTCGCGCTTGATCGCATTTTCACACACTACGAGAGTTTCCAAGAAGGATGAATTTTGTTTAAACGGTTGTGAGATTAGTCGGACCAAAAGTACATCAACATAAAACCGCCACAACTTGGGCAAATTCCGAATAAAGTGGGTATCAACCTGCCACGCAGGGGAATCGAACGCTCAAAACGCAACCACCATGCCCCAATATCGGAAAACGAACAAGTTAAATGCCCTGAAAAGAAGATGGAACCACACAGGACGCGAACAACTTCACAGTAGCATCAGAAATAAGTTCAAGATCAGCCGCGCATAGACCAACTCACAACCCAACAGCAATCAACAGCCACTAACTAGTGACTCGCTTGACCCAGAGATTGTTGCCATCGCCAGAGTTCTCCTTCTCGTCCAAGCGACGCCACGCTCGAGCAATCTTCATCCCAAGATCGTGCTCTTCTTTCTTGATATCCGCAATCTCGCCTTCGATGTCATTGATGCTTTTCTGGACCTCGGCTTTCGCAGCCAGATCATACGCAGCTGAGGTAGGCTGAATGGCCTTACTCAATTCAGCGATCAACGTCTCCAAACTATATTTGCGCTGAGCAAGATTGTCCCTCTTGGTCTCCATTGCTTTGATGCGGCCCTGCGCGTCTAGTGGCACCTCGGGTGGGGGCGAAAGCGACCGCGCGGGCATCTGCCCGACAGGTTGTTCGACCTGGGATGGAGTGGGCTTTCGGGCGGGCTTGGTCGAAGTCGTCACGCCGGGTGGGACTGGGCGACGGCGGGCCATGATAGAGGATATCGATACATCGTCTGTCGATCGGGTTTCGAGCTGCAAACTCTCCCGCGGACTTGCATCTTGACTTCCGGGTTCGGTGGCTGTGTATGTAGTTGCACTGAAACGGCTCCTGGACTCATCACTCGTGAGCATCAGGTCGCCGAAATCGTTGTCGAAATGGAGTAGTGGCTTGTCCTCCTCCGGCAGGCGGATTGGCGCGTGCTCTGTTACCGGTCTTCGGGGAAATGACACTGGACCACCGGCGGTGATAGTGGTTACAGTTGTAGGAGCGAAGCTAAAGTTGTCGAGCTGGGGACTCATCTTTAGCGCACCGTTGCCGTTGCGCTTGCTGGAATGCTCCTCCACTGGAAATACACGTGATGTCGATCTACTTCTGGATACCTTTTGTGAAAGATCCTCGTGCTTCGAAAAACTGCTGATCCGGTGTCGAGCTGCGTTGAGAGTCTTCTTGGGATTGAAGCCTTGGCTCCGGTTGGACGTAGGAGCCCCGAAGGCAGGAGCCCCGGAGGCTTTGTAAAAAGAGGTGTTGCGGGTATCAACCTGGCTAGCTATCCCAAAGTCATTCGGTTCGGCCGCAAAATTATCCCAGCGTGTCAATTTGCCAGAGATAAATCGTCTAGAATCCTGATAATGCTGGGGAGGTTGGACAGGTTGAACCCGGGAATGAGCGGGTGTGCCATCATAGTCTGCCTGGGGAATAGGAGGTGACGATGATGGTATCCTAGTCTCCTGTCGCGCATCCTCCGGGAAATGGTCTTCATCCCGGATAGGTGAGACACAGAAACTACTTAGGCTTGCCCGACTTTGAGCTTCAAGTATCGGCGAAACAGTAGGCGAAAGGTCTAAGGGTCTCTGGATATGGTCCCCCGGGATGGAATCCAGCTGTAGTGAATGTAAATCGCTGGTTACCATTAGATGTGCTATTAAACACGTAGCAAACACACGACTTACTCAGGCAGTGCGGGCAGTTTTTGAGGGACCATATCATGCACAGGGTCTGATGTGGTGGGTGGGTTGCCATTCAATATGGGGCCGCTGATCGAGAGCCGTTTGGGCTTGTGAAACGGCCTTTTGGACCACATATTATCTCACGCTCCCACTGCGGTACAGGATTGATTTTGGTCGGAAAAGAGAGGGCAGAATTCCCATAAAACGATGAAGAAGCTCAAATCACAACCAGGTTGAAAAAGGGAGTGACGAGAGGTAAAAGGAGCGCAAAAATTTGGAAGGGGTTATATCTTTTGGGCCACAATGCGCAGCCCACCACAGAAGCCTGTAGAATATAGGACGAACGCAATGATTCTACAGATATAAAAACGACTCGAGCGGCTAAGCAGAAAAGGATGAGAAAGAAGAACTAGACAAAAACCAACAAAATTGAAAATTGAAATAACCTGGCATCTGCTAATATTAATAGAAATGGCCAGATTAAAAATGGGGGTAGGTCTAGTGGAGAGAGCTCTTTGAAACATTTAAGGGACTGCCGGCCATTTGTTACGTTTTTGAATCTGAAGCCCGAGAGAGCCTAGTCTCCAATCGATTCACTAGAAAAGTAGCTAGATGATTTCTAAATGTAATCCTTGCGAAGAAGCCAAAGAATGGCAGAGAATGTGTGAAGGATCACGTGGAGCGGGGGGAGAGGTCGATGTCATCCCGAACCTCCGGACTTGCTGCTCTCTTCAAAGTTCAAAACACAATCTGTCGCAATGGGTAAATGTCCCACGTTGCTCATGGTCGAAACCACTGCTAATTTGGGAAACTGTAGATAGTTCAGCACCACAGGCTGAAGTGTTCGTGTCCCCCAGATCCCACTCGATAACGGAAGACGAGACACCAACCCAACTAACCGCTTGCTACCCAACAGGATGTCTATCGCTTCCCCTATCAACCTGATCCTAGTCTCCCTCTTTGGAGTCTTGGTGTACTGGCACTTCCGGCCCAAGGCGCCAATCACTCTCCCCCGTGCTCCGCCGCCAACCGTCTTCAAGACCTACACCCCCAAAACTCTTCTTCAGTTCAACGGCGAGGAAGGCCGCTCCGTCTACCTGTCCGTCCGCGGTCGCGTCTTCGATGTCACCCCTGGCAGGAACTTTTATGGGCCGGTATGTCTGTGGATCGTGAAATGCCATCGGGCAGCGCCGTTGGAGCCGAAGCTGACTACAATGATTGGTATAGGGTGGACCTTACGAGAACTTCGCTGGTCGGGACGCCTCGCGCGGCTTGGCTTTCCAGAGCTTTGATGAGGAGATGCTGACCAAGGACCTGTCGGCACCGTTGGATGATCTTAAGGATTTAGATGCGGAGCAGCTGGAGAACCTACAATCGTGGGAAGACCGCTTCTTGGAGAAATACCTAGTTGTTGGAAAGTTGGTCGCGGAGGGCAATCCCGAAGCTCCGAAATAGGGACCGCCTAGTAAAAAGGAGTGGGCGGATACAAATTTTGGAGTGTACGACAATGACCGATATGGAGCGTGTACAAGGACGAGTGTGGGTTTCCAACACAAGGATTACGTGTTTTGCTTTTTCAGCGTCAATTATTCAAAAGCGAGTCAATGGAATTTCGGGTTTATTTGAAACACTGTCAATGCCCTGGAGTGTAATGCAGCTGGCCATTGTTCTGCTGCTGGCATTAACGCACGATAGAGACGAAACTCCGAACACAGCCGAACCCATGCCTCGCCCCAAAGATCAGAATCTCAGAAACCAATATGACCAGATAAGAAGAAGTTGAGTAGGCCAGCAATATCCATGAAACCATCAGATGCAAGGAATCCTGAAGACTTCAACGTTTCCCATTTATGGTCTTCTCGGTTAGTCACATCGCCCATCCCACTAGCTGTTTAAAACTTGGTGAAACGCCAATGAAGTTCCAGAAGTTCTCTAGAGGGGAGGGGAATTCCTGTGATGCTTTTCGCAAGACATTTTTTGGGTTGGCGACATGGGGCTTGTATAAGGAGTCAAAATAGTTGGTATGTCTTGACGTTGTAACTATTTGGGGCATTCCATTTAGATTAATTAGGATAGTGAAAGCTACTTACGAGTAGAATCCATCTCACTAATGGGTGTAGTAAAGATCAAATTTTTTTTTTTTTTTTTTCAAAAATTCCAATGCACCATTGAACACACACACTAAGGCCATTTTCCGGTTGGTCAACTTGGGAGGGTCTGATGATCGACCTCGTTGCTGGAAAAAGCGAGGATGTTCCATCTTCGGGCCGCAGCTGGACCAGCGATCTTGCCTGTATCAGTGAAAGCTTACATTATCATGGGAAAGGCTGACCCGGAGAATAGGGCTCGGTAAGCGTTTGCTCTAGAGTAGCGACTTGGTATTCTCGTTTTGACGCTGGCGAGGATAGGGCCTCGGACAGTAGACACTTCACTATAACGGTGCTAGCAAGTCCATGATTTTGATGTGCACACAGTAGGTACATCCATCTTTATAGACATTGGGGGGTGAATCACCCTGAGGTTCAAGTAATTTGATTGGATGGGAAGGTGAAAGGGGACGGGAGTGTCAAATGTGGATCGCTGCAGATCAGTAGATCACGTAACCATGTACGGAGTAGTTAACTAACTAGGCAATTTCCACTTACCTACAGTTTCGACATGGGTAGTTTACGAATCCATCGTATGCTTTGCTATCTCGGAATCAAGAAAGCGGTTAAGAATCTACAAAAAACGCACATTGGAATTCAAATTTCAGATCTCAAATGTCATTATCATCGTAACTTAAAAAGATATCACAAAATCATGTTTGAAGAAGCCAGTGATCCCAACTTTGTCGCAGAAAAAAGAAAAAAAAAAGAAAAAAAAAAGGATCTGAATAGAAGAACTGTAGTTTAAAGCTCCTCACGCAGTCTTTCCGTGTGCTCGGAGACCTTCTTCTGAACCTTTTCAGCAGCTTCAGTGCCTTGGGCGCGGCCGCTGGCAGCGCCGATCTTCAACTGATCCACAGCCCACTGCAAAGTATCCATGATCTTGGCGTAAATGGTAGCTTGGGGGCTTGTGGTGCCGTACTTAAAATACTGAGCGTTGCGCCGGGCTGCAGCTCGGAGCTCATTGATACTCGAGCCCTGGTAGGTAGGAATACCGTAGTTGTCCAAGTATCTCTTGAGCTCGGATTGCGACCATTGATCGAAAGTGGCATCCTTAGCTGTTTCAGTCGCCTGCGCGAGAGCAGCAGTTGCAGAGGCGTACTGTGCCCCGCCAGCCATGGAAGCCTTGGCGTAGGAGTCTTGGGCACTCTTGATAAGCTCTTCGCGTGAGGCATCAGCCTGCTGGGCAGCCTTGTGATTCACCGAAGACAGGTATTTGCTAAAGAGGTTAACCAAGGATGTCTTAGCCAACAGACAGGTACGTACTTACACCAGATGTTCTTTATCCCAAGTATCAAAGTTGTACAGGTTCCATCCACCGGCAGCCTTGTGGGCGCTGGCGCGGACCTTAGCAACGAGTTCATCCCGCTTGCCATTCTGAGGGACGGGAATGTTTCGGGCATCAAGGAACGCCTTCAGGCGGGATTCCGACCAGCCATTCAGCGCAGTCTCAAAAGCATCCTCGATCTTCAGCTTGGCATAATCGGTAGCGCTTGCATATTCATTCCCAGCTTTGGTGGTAGCAGCACCAAACGCACCTTCCACAGCGGAAGAGGCACTTGACACCTGACCGGAAAGATAGTGACGGTTCTTTCGGGCCAGAGCAATGAGTTCATTGCGCTTCGAGCCTTGAGGCACCTTGACATTATGCTCGTCAAGATATTCTTTCAGCTTCGAGTCAGACCAGGCGTTAAAAAGCTGATTACTCAGGGTCTCCTTGGCGGCCTTAGCTTCGGCGGATGCTGAAGCAGCAATGCTCTGAGACTGCAAGCTGATAACGCGCGAGTTGCGGCGAACAGATGCAATGAGCTTGTCACGGTAGGACGGCTGAGGCACCGGCCATCCACGCTCGTCGAGCCATTCCTTGAGATCCGAGTCAGACCACTCCTCATACAGCCAGTCTCCGGGGTAGGAAGCCGCTTCACCAATCTTGGTGGCGATCTTCTCATAGTTCTCACGCGCGGTCATGATCAGAAGGTCACGCCGGCGGGGCTGGGGGGAAGGAATGCCGTGGCGATCAAGGAATGCCTTCAACTGAGAGTCGGACCAACTATTTCGGTCAGCTTTCATTCAGGACAGGGATACGTGAGCAGCTTACGTGTCAAATATCCATTCTCTGGCATGGTGCAGCTCATGATTGATATTATCGGCAGCTTGTCCAAGGGGCTTCTGCACTCTGTTATCCCAGTTAATTTTGACCAGGTTCTCCAAGTCACGGCGGTCGGCAGGACTGGGGTGGGGGATATCTAAGTGAAGTGTGAGTGCATGAAGCTTATTAAAGAGGAGTGCCACATACTATGGTCCGAGAGCCATCGCTCAAGCTCAGTTTCATGCCATTTGTTGTAGACTGTTGATAGTGTTAGCTTGCGAAAGGAGATCTTAGTACCCAAGAAACCATACTAGCCTTGCTCCACCAGCTGGAAGCCACCACTACATCAGTGGAAGCGAGCAAGCAGATGAGGCCAGTGGCCAAATGCAACTTCATCGTGGGTTATGTTTGATAGAACGATAGTGCTTAGATGTTTGGCAAGAATGAAGTACGAATATGCCAGTGAAAAGAATTGTGAAGGAAGACGTTGAAGAGAGCCGCAAAAGCAAGAAAGGGTGGATGATTGCGCAGTGACGTAGTTGGGGAATTTGCCTTGGATTGAGCTGGAGTGCATGAATCATCAATTCTTTGGATATTCTGCCCAGATTTGGGACATGTCTAAGGTTGTTTCTTTACATGATTATTATATTATCACTTCTCATCTACAAAGTGCTTCTGCTCTACACATCTTGGTCTCTGGGAATTGCCCAACACCGTTTAGCGTGCTCATGCATCCCCTTACCGCACGCACCATTAAAAGCCTTACTTCTCTCCCATTTTGACTCGCCTCGGTGATTTGCAATTAGTGAGTTGCTTACCATTGATCCCGTATCTCTAGAGCTCTGCTCGCATCCACATACTATGCACCTAGATGTGGATCTGCGGGTGCATCCAACAGATCTCCAGTAGCATTATCCAGGAGAGAGAGAGATTTCATCTGTGCTCACCGATTAAATCAAAAGCGATGAACTGGCTGTCAAGAGAGAACTCGAAATCGAGCCCCTCTATCGGATGGCATTGGAATGTTTTCTCCAAGGAGCCAGTCGTGGTGTTCCAAAGCTTGAGCATTTTACCCCTTGGGGAAGTTGCCAGAAGGTGAAAAGAATGGAGGACCCGAATTTGATCTTATTGCCCATCCAGAGTTTGTTCCAGGAAGAAAGAGCCTGTCCTGGTGTCTGCATCCCAGAGCTGGATAGTGCCCCCCGAAAGGGAGGCTGGAATGCGGCTATAGGGGAGAATAGATCACCTCACAAGTCTCACACGGCTCGTCTGCAGACTTTAAGCCTTGTTAGGTCGGAATAGGCTCAATTGTGGACTTGGCTATTCTCCACGGTTTGGTCTCTTTGTCGACTGAAGTAGAAACGAGAACTTTGCCGCTGAGTGCTAACGCACCATCCGATCGAGGAGAAGCTCCCAATGGTTGCTCTGAAGAAAGACTGATAATCTGGCACCACATTGCAGCTTTTCCATCATCCGTATCGCTGTTAGTGGAAAAGGTCATTGACCTTACCCCGCTTGAATGGCCCTCGTAACACCGTTCGGGTTTTGGTATACCTGGGCCAAAATGCCAAAATTTGACTGTTCCGCCGATGCAGGGACGAGGAATTGACTGCCAGGGGAGAAAGCCATAGAGAACACGCTATCAGTGTGTACGAATTTTTAGTATAATGTTCTCCGTGCTCATGTTCTTGTCCGTAGTAGGTCGTGGGTGTAGTTGCAACCTTAGAAGACCATTGGCACTAATCCTAACTAGGAATAGCGCGAAGCATCAAGGCATCAAAGCATCAGCCTTGGAAGGAAGAGAGGGGTGCCCAACGAGGTACTCGAGTTTATGATCTTTTGGGAATTACTTCTCATTGTCTTTGAAATAAACAAATTCCCTTCCATCTCGTCAAGGTTGAGAGCGAAATCTCCAATGTGACGGATTGGTGTAATCAGCTGTAGTCACGAGCTCCCGAACCCCGACCTCCTCATTTGAGCTTCATACATTTGAAAGACAACAATGGACTCATACTGTCGCGAGCTGGCCTCGCCAGGCGTTTTCCAGACTGTGCTATCTGTGTACGTTCTCCCGAGTCGAAACTGAGAATGCCTCCATAATCACTGACGTGCGATAGCCTGATTATCCTCGGTATAATCCTCTCATACCTCCCCCAACACATCCGCATCATCTCCCGACGAAGTTCCTTCGGTATCTCCCCATACTTCGTCCTCCTGGGTGTAACATCGGGGACATCGGCATTTGCCAATATCCTGGTATTTCCATCCACCGCGCAAGATGTCGCCTGCTGCCAGGAGATCAGCGGGATTGCATGCTTCGCAGGGCTGCTGGGTGTCTTCCAGGTGGCCATGCAGTGGCTCTGTTTCTTTTCCATGTGAGTTGAACGAAGCACTGCGAGGGTTTAGATTCCCCAATTCCCAATTCCTGACCGAACACCCACACTCAATGCCGAACCCGAGCTTGCCTAACTGGATCTAGTCTTTTGTTATACGTAATCTATTTCCCGCGTGCCACTTCCCCCACAGACCCAGTGGGCACCGTATCTTCCACCTCCGGTGGGCCGACCTACCGCACCGCGCTCGTCATAACGGGGATATGTCTCTTGCACGCGCTTGTCACGATCATGATTTCACTAGCGTTCGAATTACGCCACCCGGCCGCTGTCTCGGCCTGGGCGAACTTCCTCGGTGTTCTAGCTGCGATCCTCGCGTCGATTCAGTACTTCCCGCAGATCTATACTACCTTCCGGCTGCGTTGCGTGGGGAGCTTGAGTATCTCTATGATGTGCATCCAGACGCCCGGGAGTCTTGTCTGGGCTGCTAGCCTGGCTGCCCGTAAGGGTTGGAGTGGTTGGAGTATCTGGGGCATTCTAGTTGTCACGGCCTGCTTGCAGGGTACCTTGTTGACGATGGCAATCTATTTCGACTCCTTCGGATCCAAAACCGAGTGGAAAGTTGGGCAGCCGGCTGGTCAGAATGAGGTTCCCGATGGATCGACTCTTGCTGGTGAACCTGCGCATGAGGAGCGACCATCTGAGGAGACGCCGCTGCTTCAGAGCCAGTGATGTGCGTGCGCATGATAGGTTTGCTATGCGTTGCTTCTATATACTACTATCCTGTAGCTTGGTAGAAAAGAAATCGCGTACAGTTTAGAATGATCGGTGATCCAAAAAATAAATTCTTAATAAATCTTTCCATGGGCATGTCGCAAGTCGAGGGGTGTCACTTGCGACAAAACGACAGATGTTTAAACCCGATCGCCACCGAGGTATATCCTCTTCACAAGAAAGCGCATCCCCCTCCCATCGCGTTGGGGTTATTTGTTTCGGGGCCCATAATTTACTGGGCGCTGTAGATCAGACGGAAGACGTCGTTGAGCACGAAGTAGCTTCCGGCACCATCGGGCTGCAGCTTGAAGCACTGGGTGTAGTTCATGGGCTTCTGCTCCTCATCGACCTGTTGATAGAGAAATTGACATTAGCTAAGAGGACAGCAGTTATGGGCATTCAACATACGAGGAGAGCGCCAGTAACCAGGACAACAATGCCATCTCCGCTGGAGGGCTGGGCGTCGAAGGTAGCAATCTGGTGCTGAACCTTCTGGAAGGGCAAAGCCTAGAGTTGCAAAATCAGAATTAGAGTACTTGAGATGAAGGATTTCGGGATTGACGAACGCTGAGCTTCTCAGTGATGGCAGAGACACCCTGGACCGAGCTGGTCTCGAAGGTAAGCATAGACTGGTCACGCTATTGGTTGATTAATGTTGTTAGTCCACATTCCCATATCTCTTGCTTGTAAGGATATCTCGAGAGCGAGGCTTACGTAGAGGCCAGCCAGGCCAGCGCGGTTTCCGTCGAAGGTCTGGTAGTAGAATTGCACAAACTGCTCTGTGCAGGTTGATCACAAGTTAGGACATAATTCTTTGTTTATGATATGTCATCCATCTCTTGGGGCATCGGTTTTATCTAGGATGACCCGGATCGGGGGAAACAGGCGCATCGCTGGATCTGTATGGATGAAACAGGCAAGCGTGGGTTTAACGTACGAGCAATAGCGTTGAAGTCTGTACAAATCACCATGCTTGTTAGCCAATTTCTCAAATTTATGTCCGCATTGTTTTCTTCGTTAGTTCCCATCGCATTGCGCATAACATAGTCACACACTGCTGTCTGGGATCCAACTGATCAGACCCCTCCATCCCCTTCGAGAGGGGCGTATGTGAACCAAGTGTGAGGGGAAAAAAAAACATACCAGCCATTTTGATGAACTTTTGAATTTGGAATGAGGAAAGAAAAAGGGGATGCGATTGTATTTGAAGGATACAGGAAGTTGAGCGCGAAAGAGAAAGGTATTTGTTGATGAGGGGTTGTGGGGCAGGAAATGTTCTGCCAACGATGCCTGGCTGCCTTATGTGTTGAAGAGCCTCCGCTTGACAGGTCATTTAGGTGCTGCAACCGTCTCTATCTATGCAAGGGATATAGCTTTTCAATAATCGTTCAATGTTCGTGGTAAATCATTATAAGTATCTTTCAAGTATCGTCCGGTGCTATCCATAATCTGTACAATTGAATGCCCAACCTTACTCCGAGTCCGAAGCAAACATATCTTCAGCTTTGGGTCGTGGCTTTCGTCGTCGTGTTTCTGGCTCCTGCTGCCCAGCGGATTTTTCGGATTTGTCAGATTGAGTTGGGTGCTGAGGTAGCTGGAGTATCTCGGTTTGGGTATCTTCATCGCCCAATGGCGGCGTCTTAAGCATGGTCTCCCCATCAACATTCTTCAAGTCACGAATTTCCATTGCAGTTCCATCCTTTCCATTCACTGATTCATCCACTGCATCAATAGGGGTAGATAGCTTGTCCTCATTCACAGAGCGAGCAGGGTCAAACTTTCCACCTCGCTCATCATCAACTGTCTTCCATCGACTTTTGCTTTTGGCAAATGCAACAGCAGTCTGATCTGCCTGGGCCTTTTCCATCTCCTTCTGCTTCTGTAATTCTGCTTCTGTGAGCGGTGGGTTCTCAAATACTTGGGTGAAATGTTCCTGGTTCAATTGCGTAAAGCAACACCACCCTTCCCACAGATGTAAAAGGGAGCCAACGCTGCGCTTCCACTTCTCTGCTTTCAGTCGTCCCCATTTCAGGTCCTTATCCAGTCGGCCAAGGTGCTCAAACACCTTCCGCGAGCGGAGAGCGTTTTCAAACAGCTGGCGGTATCGCCATACATGGCGGACGCCACTCGTTGCCGAAGACGAGAGAATATCAGAGATTATGTAAAGACCGACTAGCTTCGCAGAGGACATATCCAATGGTTCAACGGATGGGGTTGGATTGTCGTTATCTGTGATCGCAAGTCTCGCAACACTTTTTTCCAATTCCCGATTTGGGTTGGCTCCGGTGTAAGCGAGTGGCCGGAGAACGTTTCGAATAGCCATGTCCACAACCTCGGATGCCCCTACTGCCGCATGATCGATTGCGAATGCTGTGACTCGCACAACATCTCCTCGACGGAGCTTTGAATGGGTCGTTGGAAGTCGTGCAAGAAGATGAGTGAGTTTGGCCATCTTCAAGGGGTTCAAGAAGTTAAGTTCATCGCCGCGTGTGTTGGTTCCGTCCGGTGCTCCACCAAAATTCCGTCTTTCATCTTCTCCATCCGAATTTTCTTCGTCAGATGAGTCGTAGTCGGGGTGTGACACGAATTGGTCCAAGCGAGTAACGTTTTCAAACTTGAGATGCTGTTTTGGGGGTAACCAGGTCGGACCACCCTCAAAGATCATAGCCGGCTTTTCAATGTTCTTTTTCTTAGGATCTGTGATTATTTGCCATAGTTTCCACCGGTAGTATACACCACCAGGCGACCTTGAATCGAACAACCAGGCCCACTTTTCGTCCATCTGGACTTCGGGCCGACTCATCAACAAGGCCTCGAAGCCAGGACCCTGTTTTACAAGTTGCTCAATAGTCTTGTGTATCTGCCTCAACACTCTTATGTCTGTTGGTAGCTCCACCTGGACCCGAGTGGTAGGGCCGTTCTGACCAACGTTTGATCCATACGAGCTTGGGGGTGCGATCCCACCGCGATGTGATCCTGGTGGTGGAGCTCGACTCAAGCTTGTGCCGGAGCTCTGTGGAGTAGGCTTGGCACTAAACGGAAGAGAAGTAGTAGTCGATGAGAGGCCGATTGGCAAAGGCATGTTTGGATTGATCGCAGTAGAAGAAAGGTGTCGACAGAGGGTCAGGTAGTACCCCCAGCCGAGGTATTTGTTCTGCAGCGTACTCACGGCTGTTTCGATATGAGAGGCGGCTGAGTCGCTTGTGAGGGTGACGAGTGCAGAAGAGGACTCCCGGTGGGTTGGCAATTGTCCAGGTGGTGTGATGATCTTGACATTGTCGACGGTCAGGGTTGAAGGGATCAAGGCCTTGATAACCGACGGAGATGTCCCAGGAGGAAGCGATGCGAGGTACAAGGTGGGTTTGGGAGCCGCTCTCTCCTCCTCGTCAAGTGCTCGATCGGCTTCAGATGGCGTAAGCATGTTTTCGAATTTGAGATGGTCGCGACGAGAGGGAAGAAAGGTTTCGTGGGAACGTTTGTGTGAAAGTGAGGGCGGCGGGGGGCCTAAGGGTCCATGGCCACTGCCGCGCGAAGAGGGAGCTGCGAAATGACGCCTGAGGGGACCACCACCCCTGCCTCTAGTTGTATTCGACCCTCCATCCAAGGACTGTGGTACAACTGGATCCTCGTCTTCAAAAGATCTGACAAATTCTTCATAGACTGCAGCTGTTTCTGCTTTCTCCCGGGCGCGTTTAGCCTCCGCTTCAGCTTTTTGACGCTCAAAAAGTGATTTCTTTGGAAGCGCGGAGAGTTTCGCCGAGACGTCGGGGAAGCTCTTCCCCTTAGACTCGTCCGGCATGATGAGAATCAGCTGTAACTGTACCGCTAGCCAGTCTTCAACATAAGTAGAATGAAAAAAAAACAAAAAGATAGAAATCTAAAGAGATGATATTGCTAGATGAGCTAGAAGAGTGAACATCCTAATCATGAACCAGCTATAGTAGGCGGTCGAGCTTCATCCAATTAGCGTGCGTTCTCCTCGGGCACGTGCCCGGCATTGCTTTAACTAGAAGTAGTAGGCGGTGAGTGTCCAAGAGTTTGTCCTCATCGACAACACCATGAGTTGAACGATAAGGAAACCCAAACAAGCCGGGAATACATAGGGGTTGAGGCTTACAGGATCTAGGCCTGTAGAACGTAGAATAGCCGGTGTTTACGAAGGGGGGAGAAATCATAAAATCTTTAATCAATGATGCTGATGATCTTAGTTGACCCTCGAGCTAGTAAATTATTGGTTGGACTTCAATCGGAGTGTCTTAGCGTAGGAGCTCTGTAAGAACCTAGTCGGATTAGATGAGTCGTTAACAGTCGGAATTGATAAAGTCACGAGCTGTGTTTAGAGGGATGAATGTCAGAGGTAGTTGGTAGAAAAAAACATCTGGCGAGGCTGGGCTTTGGCGTGATGCTGAACGACAGCCTTCTCTCATTAGACTCAAGCGATTTCAGGTACATCCGTCCTCGTGATGTATTTTGAAAGAATTCCTCGAGGTGCGCTTGCGAGCTAGTGGAGAAGTGATGGGAAATAGACAGTGCGGAATAGACCCGTGGCTTGGAAACAGGGAAGAGGTGATTTGCATTGCCGAGTCTCTGAAGAAACCTCACCGTTGTTCCAAAAAAAAAAATACCGGAAATGTGAGCGCACAAATTTGTTTCCTAGTAAAGGTCAGCGGGGGAGGAAATAGATGAGGTTTGCTCTATACATGCCAGACAGCCCTAGAGACCTTAGCCAGTAGTCGTAGCTTGGCGAACCCACGGTTCCCTGGAGCCAAACTTCAGGAACATGTACGGAGTAGGTCCATTGGAAATCATTCTATGTTGAAGGACTTTTGTGGTGCACCCTAATCCAATGAGAAACATCTAGGGATGTAGACAGAATCTATATGTTTGTGTTCTCGATTTGCACCGAGTCAGATGCTAACATTCTTTTAGAGCCCAGAAAATTTGTAAATGTCTGTTCGAGATTTGTACGCTATAGAAGAGCTATTCAATAACCAACCTGTCCTTAAATCTCTCCGATTCTTCAATCTATCTCATTCAGCATTTATCCTCTTTTCCTCTACTGTCTGGATTGTTTCAGTCGTAGACTTGCTTTGAGGACCCTCCTCTAGTGCAACATTCTTCCCCACGGAAACTGTGACATTGAGCTCAGTGTTCCGGTGACTGTCCATGAGAATGTTTTATTTTAAACGTTCTCGTAAATGGGAAAAGCCAATGCGAGAACGAAGCCCATCAGTGGGATTGTCCTGGCAATGTGAGCATCCTTGTTCATCTGCAGAGTGTCACAATGTTGATATCTGAAACTTGGAAATGCCCTACAAAACCAGGTTTTTCAAATAATCCACCACAGCTCCCATCATGGGAGGAAATACCATGCACCTGAGATGATTGCAACGAGCAAAGAGCCATCATGCTTGGTGTGATAACCAAGGCCACGAAGAGCTAGAGAGAAAATGGTTGCAAAGCAGCACAGTGGATTTTTTTAAATAGGCGCAGAGCTTACCTTGTTGATTCATCATGTCATTCGCCGACTCAAAACACAGAACAAGGTTAATCATCGCCACTGAAGTATAGCCCTCTGTGGTCATAGCGGCCACCGAGAAGACGCAGCAGAGGATTAAGTTTATTTCAGCCTATATCGAGGCTCGAAAGCTTTCACTTTATCAAGCCAGTAGTTACAAAACGGTTGAAAGTACAGAGGCCCTGTGTAATGGTAAGTAAGTCGGCTAGGGGAACATTGCTTGACTTCTACATCTGGGAATAGTCTTTATCATGTCACTTGCATGATTCTGTGGACTTTTGATGGGCTTCTTCGCAATACTTGATTAAATAACCAGCAACGGCTACTTCTGCTTCCACATAGCATTACAGACTCTACACGCCGAAGGACAGATCATTTTTGCTTTTTGAACGGGCCCGGTGTTTTCACCATGTTCGGAGATTTGCGCTTCCAAAGCTTCTTAGTCTGTACTTCCAATCTCAGGGAATGAAGCTGATCAGCAGAGAATGTTGAGCAGAGTGATGAAATAGGCCATCCCAGATATGCCCATTGGACATACTTCAATCTGGAATTGTCGTCCACGGTGTTCGCAAAGAAGACACGGGAGACAAGGAGAGGTGCAACAAAAGTTCCCACTCCCTGGACAGCTTTTCCTAAGTCCAGAGGGATCTAGTTATCTTTTGGGATCTGTGGATTGAATGGGAGGGGTCAGCTGCGGTTTCTAGTGTGGACAATCCAGCACCAGCAACAACCTGTCAATAGGGTTAGAAGTTCATCTCGGGGCGAGTTTATTTGTTGTACTCACAAACAGATTGACGCAAACTCCACCGAATGACATTTTTTCGCCACCAGGCCTGAAGAGACGAGATCCAACAGCTAAAACGATGAAAATGAATCCCTGGAGACGTGATAGTCCACTTAAAGATACCCATGATGACTCGTTAAATACTCCATAAACGGAGGCCTATTGATATTCACGCTTGCAGCCAAGTCGGACTTGGAATTTAGAAACAACCCCCGGGTTTTCCCTAGCTTTTCCTATGCTCCGGATTGAGCCCCAAGAAGGTTCCGGCAACGGGACAATGCGTGGCAAAGCCATACAAATCTCTTCAGATCAACTACCATTCATCCCTAGCTCACTATGTAGCACCAGTCTTGTGTTGAATCACAGAACGAACAGGCTAACCAGAGCCGTGGGCAGGGTGGTTTATTTTAGTTAGTGGACCGGATGCGAAGCGGTTTAGGTTGTGGGAAGCCGGGGAAGCTTGGGGCCGAGAGACTCCTCACACATACTTGAAACTCGCTGTGCTTTGATGAAGATGATGTAAAATCATCGATGTCGAATGTGGCCTTGCCACCATCTATGCCCAAAAATTATACTCTTTTCTGGTCAGCCTCACTGGTAAGACGTTGGGATGATCTGGGATTCCTTCACAAAGCCCGTTATATATTGTGCGCTTCATGATTTGGCTTATCGGAAGGTGCACACATATCCTGTCCAATTGAAAAACATGGTGGTCCCCAAATCGATTACTGTTATACCATGACACGCGTGCTTTCATCCGCAGTATGGAATATACGGTAGACTATGATCTAGGCGTTGTAGGGTTCGTGGTTGGTCTTTAAATCTACAATCACCCAAGAATGAATGGCCTGGGAAGACCATGAACGGGGATCGTGGCGGGAAATTAAGGAAAGCGATATTGCGTTTGCGTCCTTTCTGAGATGCAAGTGTGGAGCTGAAGACTTTTCTATAGATCTGGTGTTTATATGTGAAGCAATAGAATTGGATCTTCATCGGTTCATCGTCCTTGTTCCGCAAACTGGGGTCTTTGGTTGATCAGCTCGAATGTCTCATGTGATGCAGCGCTGAGCTCCGCGATGCACAATATCATGTTGATCAAACAGGTCTAGGTGTCAAGAATAGCGGATGGACTGCGTTCAATAATGCGCAAAAGTCTATCAACCGATGTATCTTGAGCCCATAGAAACTTTGAATATCTGTCAAGCATCTGTTGCACATTCCTATATCCTATTGAGGGGTCGTGAATTTGTTTCAGGAAGGAATAATGATTTTCCACTTCGCATCCTCGCTGTCTACTATGCGATCCTGGATGGAGAAATGCGGTTGATGGTTTGTATGATCTGTTAGTAAACCAACAATAATGTTGAATTAAACTGTATCAAATATACGATTACGGAGGCAACTGTTTTGATCTTTTCTGCTATACGGAAGGGAAAACATGGACGAATCTTTGACGGGTGAGAATTCCCCAGTTAATTGCGAACTACACGATCTTGTAGTTTTAGATGCAAGCCCTGGATGAACCAGGTCTAGAATAACGCCAAGGAAACATCTTGGGTTCTGCTGAAATGCTGGTCCATTGATACCAGGCGGAAATCAACCCCCATTTACCCAACATCAGATGGAGTCAGATGCGGTCAGATGGAGTCAGATGGGGTTGGTTCTGGATGGATCCCGTTACGCAACCTCGTACTGGAGGGGCTGGACCGAAGAAGCCCTGGCTGAAACTGTTGACCCATACGGCCGTTCCTCGGGCGGATGGGGGTGAGACCAAATCTCGCACCCTTTCTGGGTATGAGTAGGCAGATCTTCCATAGATACAATGATGATCTCAAAGCCCTCAACCCGAGATTCGAATAGAATTTAAAAGGACTGTAATGTGTATCTACCCCTATATCGTCTATCGTATCTTAAAATAGACTTTCGATTTAGCTGTAGCTGTGAATAGGAAATCCCCCAAGGCACGATCAGCTAATAAACGAGACATGATCATGAAAGGTGAATCTCCATATCTCGGATTACGATTAGTCCGCAAGACATAGGATCCGAGTTGTCCGCTCAGCCCTGAGGTCTGAACGTTCCAAATTTCCAGGTTGGGACTCTTTTTTTTTTGTTTTCATGATTCCAGACTCGAGGCCCTGAACGGTTCTGATCGATTTCTCCAGATCATGGACTCTAGAGCCAAAAACACAAAGGGGTTTGGTATTGTTTCTGAGAAAACGGTTCAAATCGGATTCATGTAGAACCAAAGTTGGAACACTGGCCTAGAGCTGGTACCTGGAATATGTAGTTATGATAGTACTCCAAACTCTGTACCGTGATACCAGCAAAGAATATCAAAATAGCACAAGAGAGCATGCGGCATGCATAGTGGCGAAGTCCATTCAGGCCCACTGTAAACGGGATGGGCTCGCTAGTTGGTCGCCCTAATCGTAGTAGCGTAGACAGAGGAGTCCCAGACACGAAGTAGATCATACAGAGTACACCGTAGGATAACAAAAAAAAAAAAAGGAATTTGGTGAAGAAAAGAGAAACAAAAAAAGAATGTGAGAAAAAAAAAAGTCCCTCAGTCCGAGAGACGGTGCAAATCCAAAAGCCAAGAATTTCAGTGGTCCGAGTGTGGTTGACTTCTTCTCCCCCGGCTCCCCTCAGTAAACTCGTCACACCAAAGTCTCAATCTTCTTCCCTTTTCTCAACTTGAGTCTCTCATCCCCATCTTCACCATAGTCAACATTGCTTCTCCCTCTTAGTTTGCTTCGCGAAGAGTCTGCTCGATCTGCTTGTTCCCCAGTCCTCGCCCATCCTCGCCGGGTAGCGAAACGGATTGATCAAACAACGAGGTGGCCCGACAGGGCTGCCAGACCGATAGGAAATGTCTGGTCAAATTTCATCGGAGCATCCTCGCTCTGATTCAAGTTCCTCTCACACACCACAAATCTCCGGCGATTCGACACCTCGCCACTCCTTCGGTCGCGCCTCCATCTCCAACCCAAACGTCTTCGCCGACGAATACTCATTAGAAGCCATTGATTCCGATCGCATCCAACGCCCCCACAGTCCCTCTTCCATTGCATCCTCCTCTACTCGTCGAGAAAATACACAGTTAAGGACCGTGAACACGGCACCGACCGAGAATGAGAATCCTTTTGGCGATGACGCTCGGGTGTCCATCGATGAACCTCATCGGTCAAGTCTGCCCCAAAAGGGGTACAGTTTTGCCAACAACCGCAACTCAACCTCCTCGCTCAACTCGACGCCTTCGATGATCCAGCGAAATCAAAGTGTTTCTTCTCGTTTCTCAATTCCCCGCGCTCTCAGCCCCTACACTGGAGCTACCGGACCCAGCCATCCATACGGTATGTATCCACAAGTTGGGGTTAGCCGGTCGCCCAGTGTAGGTAGCATTTCGACCATACGCCCAATTGAACGTCCGCTCGAAGAATCAAATGGTCCACAACATCCCTACGCGATGTACTCGCAGAATGTTGTCGAGGAAGGGATGGATGACGACATCATCCCAGTCGGATTTCCAGGCCATCATCCATCATATCAACCGCCCGCTGGTCGCCAGGCTGATGATGTGGGTGATATCATTGGACCGGATGGTCACGCAGAGCCGCTACCACCCTACTCACGCTATCCAACTGGGGTTGTACCTAAGCCTCCAGGGGCCGAGGCCACGGCCGATACCGACACACCACCAGAGGAACACCCCGTCAACAATGAAAGCCCAAGTGCGCCACCGATACCAGAAACCTCATCAGGGGATTTGGTGCCTGAACACTCTAGTGATGGGGATGACGGTGGGGACGGGGAGGAAACGGTCGCTGCGACCACAGGCATCATGGCCTTCGAAGAGAAGCTCAAGCGCAATGGGAAACAGACCGCATGCTGTGGCCTGCCGGTATGGACGTTAGTTCTCATTGCAACTATAATGCTCATTGGAGGGTGTATAGGAGGTGTCATTGGAGGGGTTTTGGGAACCAAGAAGGCTGCAGAAGCTGCAAATCAAGACGACCAAGAGACTCAGAACTCCAGCGCCTTACCAATAATCACGGTCACTGCAACTCCTCAGATGGATGCGTCCATAATATCCACCCCCACTTATCTCAAGCAAGTCCCTACGGGTCATTTTATGGTTCCTTCCGGTTATCAGAATGGATCGGGGCTTTGCGTGGACGAGTTGAACTACGGGAAAGCCTGGAAATGCTCGCAATCGCCGAGCAAATTCGAAATTTTTGTCGGCGAATCCAAAGGTCACCATTCCATCGTTTTCGATAACAGTTCTCCAACCCCGACAATTACATATGGTGCCCAGGCGCCATATTGGCCGGCTTCGCCTACACAAGCATTGAGCATGGCCATTGATACCACCGATATTGGCATGGGTCCTGCTCTGTTCTTCCTTGCTCCGTTCGACAAGTTGATCATTGTCCCAGACGATACATTCTCTAACTCCCTTTCCAAACGCTCGTGGGTGGAAGACGGGTGGGCAAACGCAAACGCCTACAAGAACCTGAAACAGACTGTGGAAGTCGGCGACAAGCCGTGGTTTTGCTGGTGGAATAACACGATAATGGAGTTCTTTCTGTACGTCAACCAGTCAACGTCGTATTCCTTGACCACTACGGCTTCCATCAACAGCGACATGGCGGCAAGCACAGCTGGCTTAATATCTGACTATAAACGCGATGAGTTATACATTTCCGATTACCCACGGAGGATCAAGATTGAGGAGCGTCGCGACGACCCATCACGCGAGTCTCCTTACTGTCAACAAATGCAAATTCGCAATGACGGGGGCTTGGCGCTCCTTTCGGGCAACATCGTCAATATCAAAGAGAATGAGCCCACACCGACTACTACCTACACCAATTATAATGGGGGCACTGCCCAGACATATACTGCGCAGGCATCTTATGCCAGCCCGTGCTACTGTGTGTCTCTGACTGACTAGTCGAACTCAACCTGAAACAATATCATTTATTCATTGTGGTCCCTCCTGCTGCGGACATAGGCGTTGGCGTTGGATTGGCCAGCGAACCGGTCTCAAACTCATGTGCACATGACCATCTTCCTTTTTGACTGTGTGATTTTATCTTCCTTTTGTCCCCGCAAGCTACTGGCCTTGTGGGATGTTTCGTTTCTTGCATTATCCGTGACTATGCCTCCCTCTCATTTTTTTTTGCCTACTGTCATTGCGGTACGACATGATCCCCATTACTCTTCGAGTTATTCTTTCATCTTTCCTGGGTTATACTTGTTCTATCTGTCGATCGGCTCTAACTGGTTCCGACCCTGGCGTTCGTTGGATTAGCATGGTTCAGGTACTGCGATATGCCTGATCATACATCGCTCTCATCTACCATGCTCTTAGGATGCTAGGTTGAGTTATATACTATCTTAGCATTTGATGAAGAAGCAGTTCTTATCATCATCTCTCTCAATCATATTGCAAGACAGACAATTTATCTTAACCCTGTGTCGGATAACACAGTTCTTAGGGAATTTCTGCCCCAAGAACTTCTGAATAAGAAACTTTAAATAGGAAAGGTTGAGGATCGAAATGCATCATACTTTATAATACCATCAGTTTATGCTTAACCCACTCTCTGCATACAAGGATTCGCTTTGTCAGGACGACGGACTCGTGCCGCAGCGGGTGGGTGGACCCAAGAGTGGATGATTCAGCAAATCATCACGTGCGGCGCACGTGATCATCTCCCAAGACCAGCATGACGGTTTGTAAATTGATGGGCAATGAACAGCAAGGGAAGCGTCAATCAGATAATAGTCAAGTCTCTAGCAAAGTAAAGCTTAAGCAAGCCTTTTGACACTTGAAAGACGGCAAGGTGTGCCTAAACTCCCCTCCCGGTGCCTGATTAGGAGCTCCCGCTCGACACCTGAGGCAGGCACACTTCCGACAACTCGCACCTTGCACCCCATTCCTCTTGCAACCTCTCCATCTCATCGTTTCCCCATCCATTCCTCTTCCGCAGTATTATCTTCTTCCCCCAATACCCCTCTTTCTCTCTATATCGCATTATCTTGCGTCCGTTTCAGTGATCTGCTTCATCGATTTCCCCCCGTTTATTGCGCCTGTGTCTCTTAAAAATCTGTCTTTGGACCTCCAGATCAAATGATCGCGTCTCCTAGATGACCTTCCCTCCCCCTCACCCTTCTGCCCAATCTTCGATTGCTTCTGGCACCGATAAATCTTCTTCGACCAGGACCGATATTGGTGCCTGGGGTCGGTCCGTGTCGCAGTCCGGCGCACGTCGTGGGTTGACTCCACTCGCAACCAACATATCCTCCGCCGCTCCCGCCACGGCTTCCCGGGGCTTGGACGCAGGCCTTGGGGTTTCGACGCCGTCTTCTTTCTCTGCCGTGCTGAGCTCTGCTAGGGGCCTTTCCGGTGGAAGTCCCAAACACACATCTTCGCCCTTCACATCATTGCAATCTGGCTCGCAACAGCACGCAGCAACCCTCTCGTCTCCTAAGTTCCGAGCTCACACCCCTTCCATAGGGTCTCATTTGGCCTCTGCTACAGGCTCCACCCCAGGTGGAGGAGGTACTGGGGGAGGAGGTGGTGGGCCGGGATCTTCCAGAGGCGTCTTCTCGCCGCTCTCGTCGGGAACAACCGTGAATTCTCCCACAGGCTTCGCTTCTGATAAGCCGGGTTCCACAGCCGCACACTCGAGCCAATCGTCGCTCACCAAAATCTCCATTGCTCAGGTGTTTCTGTTGCTGGATTCTATCACAGAGAAGGAAGGAAAAGAGAAGTGGGAGACAAAGGCTGCCCAGATTCACAAGGTCGGTGGTGCTACCCTATATTCAAGTCCACTAGATTCTAACAACTGTAGCTTGTGACATCAAACGGAATGGAGGTCTTTTCCAAATACTTTCGCCGCCTCCTAACAGGAAATGCGCCACAAATCTTCCCGGGTGTCAACAAGTCCGTTGAGAATGCGGGCAACTACCCTCTCCTTGTCCAGGAACTGCAAAAGGTGTCCTCGGACATGGAGCAAGCCCAGAAAATTGCTGAGACAGTAGATACTTCTGAAGGAGACATCTTTCGTGACTTCGACCTTTCGACTTTCCTAGATCACTTCCGACTCGACCCAGTTGTCAAAGTTGCACTTGCGTTAGCTTTCAAGCTGACTAGCAAGTCGGATCTTCGTGCTAAAGGTATGTTTCCTTCTTTACATCTCTGGATTAAATCTAAACACCCCCATTAGCCGATGCCATCCTCTCGAACTCCCTCGGTCCTTTCTTGCAGAGCATGGCGAGTCCCAACGAAGTGACAAAGGACTACCACAACTCCTTCCTTGGCATGACGATTGAACGTTTCATCTTATACCCTCCGCGAAATTTTACCGACGATGTCAAGGCGAAGCTGGTTTACGCAGCTAATCTGCGGTACCAAAAACTTGGCTTAGACATGCCATTCGAAGTTTCTTCTGCGCTACAGATGTTCAATTTTGTCAACCCCCAATATCTCCTTGTGCGACAACTTCATGCTAAGGGGGGCCGTGCCACTGCAAACATCGAGACAATTAGAGAATTGCTAAATTCAGACCAGAAGAACTGGAGCGAAGAACATCTAGCTAGCGCGCTTCTCTTCATGATCTTATCACAATATTGGGAACAATTCTCTCTAGAGACATTCTTAAGTGCTTACACCGACAAGCCAATCAATTGGCCCCTGGTGTTCCGCCATTTCGATCGGGAGGGTCTCCGAGTGGATCCGAAGCAATTCACCAAATTGTGCAGCGTTCTTTCCGCCGTGGCCGTTGAGGACTCGTCTTTGGATGTTCAAAAGCTTTGGGGTGGAGACTGGGAGCATCGTGACACGCAGATGTCATTCCTGACAGCCTTTGTGGCCTCTCGGATCGACCCATCGCATATTACCAACCTGCGCACAACATTCCCCACTGACTTTTTTGAAGATGCCTCTGATATTGTCAAATTGCAAGGCGAGCGTGCAGCAAAGTCACCTCTTCGGTCCATGGACGCCATGAAAGCAATCTTTGACCTTGCCTTGTTTTCCCAGGCTTCGTGGGCTGCGACAGAAAGCCAGCTACTCATAAAAGCAGTTGTTCAATTCGATCTGCCAGTTTTCCTCGTTTCCGCTCTGGCTGTTCCCCAGCCGTGGTCCAGTGTTCAGCAAAGCTTTGTGCTGCGCACATTCATTGTCTTCATCTCCAAGCAAGAGGATGGGTATCAGCTTGCACTCCATGGTGCCTGGCGACAAGACCGACAATGGGTATCAGAGCAGCTTTTCACCACTTTCACTCAGGATCCGACGTCTACCGCTGTGATCTATGAGCATGCCGCAGCATACGGATGGCTTGATTATCTCCTTGGATTCACCAACGGTCTTGCTCTCGATCTCGCCTGCTACTCCCACCGCAAGAGTTCCTTTGATCTTGAGCAGTGGGTTCGGACTGCCGCACAGAAAGGCGCCATCGATATGGGTGGTCTGCTTTCCAAGTTCCTGCGAATCAAGGCCGAGGATGAATTGCACGTCCAACGGAAGGAGCAGTCTGCTCATCAAATGGTCAGCCTCGCAGTCAAGACTGTTTACACCCTTTTGTCTGTTTTGGAGGAATACGTCGGTGACCGCGAAAACCTTACACCAGTCCAGCGAATTTGCATTCAGACATATCCTCGCCTGATAAACTACGGCGAAGGTTTTGATGATATAATCGACGCCAATGGCGAGAACGGCAACACGTTGCCTGACTCAATTGACAAGCAAATGCAAGAGCTCTTTGGTAAAATGTATCATGAGGAACTCTCGCTGCGTGAGATGCTGGAATTGATGCGCAAATACAAGTCTTCGCGCGACCCCACAGAACAAGATCTGTTTGCCTGCATGGTGCACGGTCTTATCGACGAATATCATTGCTACCATGAATACCCGCTCGAAGCCCTGACCAAGACTGCGGTCATGTTTGGTGGCATCATCAACTTCCGTCTTGTTGACGGCATCACATTGAAGGTCGGCCTTGGTATGATCCTCGAGGCTGTCCGCGAACACGAACCCCACGACCCGATGTACAAGTTCGGTGTGGAAGCAATTGAGCAGTTGATTAACCGTCTTCCTGAGTGGGCTGGATTCTGCCACCTGCTCTTCCAAATCCCCTCTCTTCAAGGCACGCCCATCCACCTGAAGGCAGAGGAGGTGCTCCGTGAGCAAGGAAACCAGATTGGTGAAGCTGAGGCAGGACCCTTTGATGGTATTACGTCTGTGCCTCTGACCAACGGTAATTCTGCTGATTCCCTCATGGCCGATGGCTCCGTGCGCAAGTTCCGTGCTGTTCAACTCGACCCACCTCTTCGATCTGAAGTTTATGAAGACCCGGATGAAGACATTCAGGACAAGATTCTTTTCGTTCTCAACAACGTTTCCGAGCAGAATATTGACGAGAAACTTGAAGATCTGCGAGAAGTCTTGCGCGACCAACATCACCAATGGTTCGCCGCATACCTGGTTGAAGAACGTGCCAAGTTACAGCCCAATTTTCAACAGCTCTATCTTGACCTTCTTGGGCGCATTGGCGACAAGACTCTCTGGGCCGAGGTCCTGCGGGAGACCTATGTCAGTGTCGCTAAATTGATCAACTCCGAAGGCACCTTGAGCTCGTCTACTGATCGCGGTCACCTGAAAAACCTTGGTGCTTGGCTTGGCTCGCTGACTATTGCCAAAGACAAACCTATCAAGCACAAGAATATCTACTTTAAGGGCCTGCTTCTCGAAGGCTATGACACCCAACGCCTCATGGTTACGATCCCCTTCACCTGCAAAGTTCTTGTGCAGGCTACCAAATCCACAGTCTTCAAGCCACCCAATCCCTGGCTAATGGATATTTTGGGCCTGCTACTAGAGCTTTATCACTTCGCCGAACTGAAGCTCAATCTCAAATTCGAGATTGAAGTTCTCTGTAAAGATCTTGATCTCGACCACAAGGCAATAGAGCCTGCGATTGTCATTCGTGATCGTGCTGCACATGCCGAGGAACCACTGCCCAGTTATAACGCCCCAGAGGGTCTTACCGAGCCGTTTGAAGACATGTCCCTCAGCTCTATCAACCCAACCATCCGGAATGAAAGGTTGTCTCCCGCTGCCATCATGTCAACATTGCCAAGCCTTGACAAGATCCTCGTCTTGCCCTCATCGGCGAGCAGCATGGTTGATCCCAGCATTCTCAAACAGATTGTGCACACCGCAGTCGAGCGTGCCATTGCCGAGATCATCACTCCTGTCGTTGAGCGCTCTGTCACCATTGCGTCCATCTCCACTGTGCAACTTGTCTCCAAGGACTTTGCTATGGAACCTGACGAGGAACGAGTGCGCCATGCAGCGGGAATCATGGTCCGACAACTTGCTGGTAGCTTGGCACTTGTCACCTGCAAAGAACCTCTGAAGGTCAGCATGACAAACTACATTCGTATGATTCAGCAAGACTACTCTGAGCAGCCTATGCCCGAGGGCCTGATTCTTATGTGTGTCAATGATAACCTGGATGCCGCTTGTGGCATCGTCGAGAAAGCCGCAGAGGAAAAATCACTTCCTGAGATCGAGAAGGTGATTGAGCCTCAATTAGAAGCCCGTCGTCGCCACCAGGCCAGTCGCTCTAACGACCCTTTTATTGATCCTTCAATGAATCGATGGGGATTGTTCATTCCGGAGCCTTACCGGCAAGCGCCAGGTGGTCTCAATAAAGAGCAACTCGCCATATATGAAGAGTTTGCCCGTCAATCCCGAGGCCTAGCGCCATCCGCCGATGCAACCTCCGGCCGCCAACTCCCCGACGTGCTTGGAGAATCTTACCCTGCTATTCCAAACCTTTCCACGCCAGCTGAGCAGCCAGCCATTCCTCACAGAACCCCCCAGGCGCAGTCTGCCATTTCTCAAATGCCCCCCGTTCAGACTAACGGGTTCCTCGATGCTCAAAGCCCCCGGGAAAGAGTGGAAAGCCTCGTGTCCGACCTACAACAGTCTGCTCGTAGCGCCCCCGAAGAACACGTCAAGGATCTTGGCAGAGATAGTGCAGTTCTTCAGGAATACAATCAGGCATTGCGCAGCATCCTTTCCTCCACGAATGGGGAGGAGCTGGCACGACTGACCTCTTTGAAGGTTTGTACCCTTCTGTATTCCCAGCCACATGGATCTCTCGAGATTGAAGTTCTCGTGCACCTTCTTGCCAAGCTGTGCGATATGTCCAGTCTCATTGCTCGGTACACCTGGGCACTGCTCTCCGAAGTTGATGATGAGCATATGTTCAATGTGCCGGTCACCGTTGCTCTCATTGACGCAGGTCTCCTGGATATCCGTCGGGTCGATACGAACCTGACCCGACTCATTCAATCTAGGAATGTGCCCGCTTTGGAGTTGCTGGGCAACCTAATGGATCGTGTTCTGTTCAATGAAGAGCCTTCGGCTCTTCGATCAGACTTCTCTGGCAGTCTAGATGCCATGAGCCAATGGCTTGCCGAGGATGGAAGCGTTGCTTCCGGTCTCGAAATTGTGCGCAAGCTGCGCGAGTCCGGTATTCCCGAGGTCGTCAATACACTCCTAAGTGACCAAGCCAGGTCCAAACGCGATCAAATGGAGTATATCTTCAGCGAGTGGATCGGAATTTACAAGGCCCCCGGTGCGACTGACCGCACCTTCCACTCTTTCCTGCAGGATCTCCACAACCGCCAAGTGATGAACAGCCAGGAGGACTCTGCCCTATTCTTCCGTCTCAGCATCGACATTTCCGTCGCCATGTTTGAGCATGAGTCTCAGAACCCCAACGGCAGTCTTGATGAAGCCTTCCTTTACATCGATGCTCTCGCTAAACTAGTGATTCTTCTCATTAGATTCCAGGGTGAGAACGCTGGCGCCGTCAAAGCCAGTAAGGCTACATACTTCAACTCCATTTTGTCTCTCTTAATCCTGGTCCTCAACCACCACCAGGTCATGAGAGGAGAAGCTTTCAACCAGCGTGTATTCTTCCGTCTCTTCTCAAGCATTCTGTGCGAGTACTCTATGAATGGCCTCCAACACACTGAGCAGCACCAAGGAATGATTTTCGCCTTGGCCAACAAATTCCTCTCCTTCCAGCCCCGTTATGTCCCCGGCTTTGTTTATGGCTGGCTTTGCTTGGTCTCTCACCGTGTTTTCATGTCTGACATGCTCAACATGCCCGATCGTGCAGGATGGGCGCCTTACTGCGAAATCATGCAAGCATTGCTGTCCTACATGGGCGAGCAACTTAAGGCTGCGAACATTACATACGTTGCTAAAGATCTATACAAGGGCGTTCTCCGTGTCTTGTTGATTTTGCACCACGATTTTCCCGAGTTTGTTGCTGAGAACCATTTCCAGTTCTGCAATGTGATCCCGGCCCATTGCGCTCAGCTTCGTAACCTTGTCCTTAGTGCCTACCCCTCGTCCTTCCAAAAGCTCCCCGATCCTTTCCGTGAAGGCTTGAAGGTTGAGCGTATCGAGGAGATGCGCGAAATCCCCAAGATTGCTGGTGACATTGTTGCTCCTTTACAAGTTGCTAACGTCAAGGATATTATTGACGGTGTGCTCCAGAATGAGACCATCTCCGAGTCTGCTGTTCAGCATCTTTGTGAAGCCATTCTCAACCCCGATTCCAAGGACACAGGCCTCTTCTTTGTCCCCGTGGAGGTGGACGTCGTTTTGGTTAATGCACTTGTTTTGTATATTGGCCAACAAGCCGCAGTGGAGCATGCTTCCAAGGACAACACCCGAAGTGCCTTCGAGAACTCGACTCACGCTGCTCTTCTGGAGAAAATTGCCCAAGTTCTGCGACCTGAAAGTCGCTACTACTTGCTCAGTGCAATGGCCAACCAGCTCCGCTACCCCAACAGCCACACCTACTTCTTTAGTTTCACGATTCTCCGTCTGTTTGGCGTGGACTACTCTGAGCAAGATGACTCGGATGTCCGCCAGCAAATCATTCGTGTGTTGTTGGAGCGACTAATTGTCCACCGTCCGCATCCATGGGGTCTGATCATCACCCTGCAGGAACTCCTCCAGAACCGGAGCTACTCATTCTTCCGCCTCCCCTTTATCCAAGCGGCCCCTGAGGTAAGCTCACCATTCATCCACCACCATTCCGCGATACTAATTCCTTCTCAGATCGGTCGTCTCTTCGACGCTCTTCTCCAACACATCCAACAACAGAGCCCTCGGCCCATCGCTTAGGCTTCTCTTGGCTTCTCATCCTCATCCTCCCCTTCCATATCTCTCCTCAAGTTCTTTCTCTGGTAACTCGGGCGGCACTGGAGTACTTCGTTGCATGTAATTTTCACGGAGTTCTCTTCCGCGATTGCTCCTTTGCGTTTCCTTTTCCATTTTGTCTTTCCAGTTTCATGTTACGGCAGGGGTTAGCCATGGTGATGGCATGCATATTTACTTTTTTTTTTACGATTTTCGCACGACCTGAGGTTCCATGATATTTTTTCGCGTCTCATGCTGCCCGCGACCTGTAATGATAAGACTGTAAAAGCTGGAGTTGACGGTGTCATCACTATCTGCATGGGGCAATGCCAATTTACTATTATCCTGATTGTTGTCGCTTCTTTTCGGGTTTTCCGTTCGGCTTCACAATGTATAATGAACGATGTCTCTTTTCGTTACTTGTCGTGAACCTGGCAATCCTGCCTTAGACTCAATATCCCAAGAGGGGAATAGCTCCTGAAAGCCTCGTTTGTATATTGCCATATAACCATCGGATTCAAATTAAACGGAATGGACTTGGCAGGTATCTTCAGCATATAGTTCTAACCTTGACGGGTGAGGCGAAGCTTGGAGACCTTGGTGCAGATAACAGCGATAACAGGATAAGACCTCCGAGGTTATGAGACCTCAACTTTTGAAGGTTGTTTCTACCAACTATTCCCCAACAATGGCCGACTCGGAATTTGGAGACGAGTCAGAATATGGCACATCTTCTGCCAGGGCAGTCATCATGGTGAGTATATCGATGCCAATTTCCCAGTTGCAACTGACGCAAGACAGGACGCGATCCTCGCGCCGTTCCGCGCGCTGGTATCCAAGTCCGCCTTACGGCTATATGTGAACACGCTACTGTTCATGGGCGCCGCGTCATTTCTAATAGGCACTTCCGCAATTGCCTACGGGGTCTTCTATTTTAAATTCATCCCCACAGTTGGACTACAGCGCGAAGTTCATTTACAATTCGGGCATGACAACATCCCCCACAAACAGACACCCAGCTCGACTAACTTGTACACAGCAATGGCAACCCCTGGGGTATAGCACACTTTGACTCCGAGTTCGTGGCTCTTCAGCCCTACGATGTATCCGTGACGCTCGAGCTGCCACGCACGCCCTCAAATCTCGATACAGGCAACTTTATGCTCGACCTTGCCCTCTTCTCCTCCCGCCCCGCCTCGTCTCTCCTACCCGGTCCAAATAACACCCCCCTCACGCGGGCCCGCCGCCATGCTATTATGACCTATGCCTCGCCGCTGGTGGATCTTGCTCGGAGGGTGGCGTGTATGCCGCTTTATGTTGTTGGATGGCACCGGGAGTCGGAGACGCTAGAGGTGCCGATGATGGAGCTTCTTGAGTTTGCGAAGGGAGCGCGGAATTTGCCGCAGAGTCTGCGGCTGGAGATTCAAAGTGACTCGAAGATGCAGATTTATACCGCTCAGGTGGAATTCCGTGCTAAGCTGACAGGGCTTAGGTAGGTCTTCCTGGGGATCGGAATGTTGGAAATATGGCTAACAGATGGGTAGATGGCTTATGTATCGCTGGAAGGTTACTTCTTTTGTTGTTTTCAGCTCTCTTTTTTGGTCTGTTTCCATGCTCTCCGCTGGTTTGACGTGGCTGGCGATGACTTGGGTTTGGGGGACTATGCCCAAGAATGAGATTAAGGAGGAGCCGGAAGACTCTATCAAAGAAGATCCTGATGACCAGAATACCTCTGAAGAATCTTTGGAGGTTAAAAAGGAAGAACCAGAGGAGCAGGAACAGAGGTTGCTTTCTAGTTATCCGGCGGAGGGTGAGGAAACTGGTACAGGCTCCGGGCTGGAAAGTGCAGAAGCTCGTGGTGTACAGAGGCGGCGGAGTCATTTGACACAAACAGATTGAAATGCTTTCATTGGTCTAGTTGGTCTGATTGGGTGATATATGTTGTAATGTCGTTTATGATCTACGGAGTAGGTAGTGTGAATGGCATTTGTGGATCGTTTGGGCCGATTGTGACAACGCAAAGCGGGGGGAACTTTCTTCTCCTCCATTCTTCACATTTCAACCACTCCGCCCGCCATGCATATCCTGGTAAGCAGATACAGTTCTTACAGTGTCAATTTGGAAGACTCATCTCGATCTAGGTCACCAACGATGACGGTCCTCCGTCTAACCAGTCATCGCCCTACGTGCATTCGCTCGTCCACTCACTCCAGTCCGCCGGTCACACGGTCTCGGTCATTCTCCCACACCAGCAGCGATCATGGATCGGTAAAGCGCACATCGTAGGCGCAGCCGTCAAACCGACGTACTTCCGACCCGGAACGCTACATCAAGAAGACGGGACAACACACCATTTGCCCCGAGGCAGTGACGGTGAACTCGACGAAGGAGACGAATGGGTTCTGATCGACTCGACCCCGGCGAGCTGTGTCCAGATCGGTCTATATCACTACTTCCAAGAACGTGGCCCTATTGATGTCATTATTTCCGGTCCGAACTATGGTCGCAACACTACCGCACTCTTTGCATTGTCGAGCGGAACCATTGGCGCAGCGTTGGAAGGTGCTTGCTGTGGGAAGCGCTCAATTGCTCTATCTTATGCTTTCAGTTCTCGGAACCATGACCCTGTCATTATCGCAGAGGCTGCGGGTCATTCGGTCAAGGTGATCGAGCATCTTTGCGCCAACTGGGCAGACGGGGTACAACTCTATAGTGTCAATGTTCCCCTTGAACCCGGCGTGAGTGAGAATAAGGTCTTATATACCAACATGCTGCAGAATATGTGGACCGGGAGTTGCTTCCAGGCTGTCGATCCCACAGCCGCAGACGACCCTGATTTGCAAGAAAAGCTGCTGCGCGACGGAGGCGAGGCTGAAGGAAAGAAACCGGATCAGACCGTCGGTAACAGCGAGAAGTCATCTTATGGACCCCGGATTCAGCACAAGCATTTCAAGTGGGCGCCGAGCTTCCAGGACGTTTTCCGAAGCGTCGAGGAAAGTGAGCCTGGCAATGATGGCTGGGCCGTCAAGGAGCAAATGACTAGGTTTGTCCAATGCCCTCTTGTTTATGAATATCGACTGACATTTACAGTGTCACGCCTCTCATGGCCAATTTCATGCACGGGCCCGGTATCTCCGGGGAGATCAAGCTGTGAGTGACGACTTTGACGCGATGTGGCATGGTATGGAGGGTTCTATCCGAAATTTACATGTTGCATGCACTAGAAATATCTGGCTTAGCTGTTAGATGCCATGTCCCCACCCCTTTTATCTGCTTTTATCTTCAAGTATTGGCGCCCTTTCTGATAGACGGAGATCTTGTAGATCGGCTAATCAACCCTCGTTGTACTCCCTCGTCGACTGCGATGACTCCTACGTGCAAGAGATGGTTGACCGGGCATTGACCCGTCGCCTGGGCAGTGCCACCAAGCGTGTGTCTTCTGTGTCCGAACTACCAAACTCTTCCGCGCCGCTTTTCCAATACCGCGAATATGAACGCCTCGACTTCGAACATGTCATGTCCAGATCGTCGACCTCTCTTTCGAATGCATACATCATCCGCAAGGCTTTGATTCGCAAGCACTATCTCTCCAACACGGTATCCAACTGGATCTCAAAACACCCAGATAGCATCCTACGACACCACTTCAAGCCCGCTTTTGACTTCGAACTCGATTATGCCGAGTTCCTCGACGACGCCCTGCTCGAAGCATACGAGCTGAACGACAGCCTTGCCAAGAACGAAGGACGACCCGACTCCGAGAAAGAATGGTGGATCCTCAAGCCCGGCATGAGCGATCGAGGCCAGGGAATTCGTATCTTCAACAGCGAAGACCAGCTACGCGAGATCTTTGAGGAGTGGGAAGAAGACTCAGACGACGAGAGCGGATCTGAGACAAACGCCGACGACGTGGAAGCCAACGCTCGCGCTGCCCTGGATACAGGAATCGTCACTTCGCAGCTCCGCCACTTCCTCGCACAACCCTACATCGACCCTCCCCTCCTTCTCCCGTCGTCTTCGAATCGCAAATTCCATATCCGCACCTACGTCCTCGCCTCGGGGTCACTGAAAGTCTACGTCTTCAAGGAGATGCTCGCGCTGTTCGCTGCTAAGGCCTACTGCGCTCCACACGAAGAAGACGATGTCGCCGACCTCGCGCGCCATCTGACCAACACCTGTTTCCAAGAGGGCGGCAGCTCGAACGCGGGTAGTGTGCGCCGCTTTTGGGACCTTGACCATCACGTTCCCGGTCTCAGTGCAGACTGGAAGGAGAAGATCTTTGAGCAGATCTGCTCGGTGACGGGTGAAGTGTTTGAGGCTGCAGCTCGGGGGATGATGGTTCATTTCCAGACTCTACCTAATGCGTTTGAGTTGTTTGGTGTTGATTTCATTGTTGATGCTAGTGGGGATGTGTGGCTTCTGGAGCTCAACGCGTACCCCGACTTCGCGCAAACTGGCGAGGATCTGAAGGAGGTTGTTGTTGGGCGCTTATTTGAGGAGGTGGTTGATGTTGCTGTTAAGCCGTTCTTTGGTCTAGGTGACGGAGCTGGCACGGATGACATGAAGCTAGTTGCTGATCTTGATCTCGGGAGACATGCTTAGACCTGGGATTAGAACAGATGACATAGATATACCACTTGTGATATGCAAGAACAAAAGTTTTGATTTGGATATCTCGGGTTCTTAGGTCTATTCTCTTCATGTTGGTTCTACCGAGTGATCTACAAAGTCTTTCTCGGATGCCAATCCACCCCCATTCACCCGCTCAGTTAATTTTCTTCCATAAAATGCGGCCCTCAAACAAACGACGCGCTGTACTAAAGACTGTAGCGGAGGTCAACGCTCCGTCTACATCGAAATCTGCACCAACCAGCAGGTTCCCACTGGCATGACCAATAGTGATGCCAGCACTGTCGACGGGATTCTTATCCACAACGCCAGCCACTGTACTCTGCGGCACACGAGCAGCAGCAGCAAGCGACAAAGCGACAGTAATCGGGACTGCCTGATGTGGCTGTCCAACCGAAATCGCACGAGCCAAAAGATCAACATCAGCAGACGTCTGTCGCTGTTTGATATCCCTGGAATCGGTTGGAGATGGAGTTGCCACGATACAGATCTTAGGTACACTACCAGGAACCGCCCCAATCTCATCCACAATACCCATCTTAACGCCCGCCTGCCGACGAATCGACTCCAAACGCAGCAGTAAATCTGAATGAGCAGTGATCTCATCAGGAGTCAAATTCCCACTCACTCCAAGATCAAGCGCCTGCACAAAGACACACGGATTCCCGACGTCAATGCACGTAGCTCCGATTCCATCAAAGGTATCGACGACATTGCCGGTAGGCAGGAGTTTCCCCGTAACCGAGCCGGCGGGGTCGATAAAGTCGAGCTGGACACGGGCCGCTGTACCCGCGACACCGTCTATAGCAAAGTCCCCGCTGGCGGCAGCTTCGCCATCGACAACAGGAAAAGAAGAACGGATGATCTTGCCGGTGTTGGTGTTGTGGATGCGTACCGAGGCTGAATCCGGGTTGAGATTCTGCAAGGGGAACACATGTGCATCGACGGCGAAGGGGCCGACGGCAGAACTCATGTTCCCGCAATTACTGGAATAGTCAACGTCGGTGTTCTCGATACCGAGCGAGATGAAAGTATAATCGACGTCGGCTTCGGCGTGTGTTGGTGCGCCGACGACGCAGACCTTCGAGAGGCTAGATATTCCACCTCCTAGTCCGTCTAGCTGTCGACCATGGGGATCTGGACTGCCAATCACACTGCGGAATATGGGGGCCCAGTCTGTTCTGTTTGGGGGCAGGTCTTCTTGCTTGAAGAAGACTGCGCGTGAGGTGCCGCCGCGGTAGTAAGCTGCTGGCAGGTAATGTTGCTTTTTGGTTTGGAGATATCGCCGGCTACCGGGTGCCAGTGGGGTGAAGGTTGACCGGCATGGTAGGCGAGATAGTTGTTTGAACATGATGGGCTTATAGTAACATGGGTGTTGTTTGGGGAAGGTCGCAAATGGTCTAAATATCTCGGAGTCACTCCGATGGCGGTGTCGGATCGTTCCGTAGGAGCAAATAGGCCGACTGGCAGAGCATGGGGATGTAGATTGTATTTATCTAATTGCTTTATGAATCTGACAGTAAAGTATACAAGATGTCCAGATCAAAGAGGGCGCATAAACACCCTAATCTTTGTAATTTTCAGCCAAATCGCTGCTTTGCCAGAGCCTGCAAGAAGCTCATAGTCTCCTGCTCCTTCTGTCGATAAGCCTGCGCACGTTCTTCTCGCTCCGCTGTACGCGCACGAAGAATCTCTTCTCTCCGGATCTCACGCTCGTTCTTCTTACGCTGGTCTTTCTCCTTCTCCCGCTTCAAGGTAGAAAACTCATCGCCCCCTCCCATTAAATCTTCATCCCGAGCTGCCTCTGGCGAGCCACCACGCGCGTCCGCGAATGCACGGTTGCTCAAAGCAACTTCTCGTCGCTTCTCGAGCTGTCTCTCCCGAGTGCCCGCCTCAGCCCGCGGGGCAATCTCGTCCTGGAGATAACGCATTTCGGACTTATGCGAACGAATTTCAGCATGGTATTGATCGCGTGACTCACCGCGAGCAGCGATCGCATCCTCCATAGCAGATTCTGGAGGGAAATCAGCACTCTAGCCATATTTGGGAGAAGGAGAAAAGCGTACCTCGTTTGAGCTCAAGATCTTGCATGGTTGGGATTGTAGGGCCTACTTGTGGACCGCCTCTCCCTGAGCCAGCTTGTGGGAGACTAGGCCCGTACTCGTCATCGTCATCCTCATCGTCATTGCCTACTGGAGGATCCCGTGGGGCTTTGCCAGTCGCTCGCTGGCCCCGCGTGTAATCAGGCGATTCGCGTCCGCCTCTAGGGCCAGCTGCCGGTTCTTCTTCTGCACTCCGGCGTGCTTTGTCAAGTGTGACGGGATCATACCATCCCTCCGCGAGTTCTCCACGGTTCCTGTGATGTCAGTTTATGTCGCGTCAGGCAATGGACACCCTTATGTTTACCATTTTTGTGTGAAACTCTTCCACCGCCCCCTCACCTCATCTTCACTCAAGTCTTCGATATATTTTCCTTTTTGAATATCCAAGTACATGCCAAACATAGGCTCGTAAACCTTCAGGTCACGCCCTGAGAGCTCGCGCGCTTGGTAAGGGAGCACGATTGGTTTCGACGGGGCATCTCTATGTCGTCGCTCGAGGTGTCCGCGGTCTTTGTCCTCGCCACAACGGTGGTGACGGTCTGATCTATGTCTGTCAGATCGGTGTGGAGACCGTGAGCGCGAGCTCTCTCGGGGTCGGTGGCGGTGGGAATGGCTGTGGCGGCTGCGGTGATGGCGGCTTGAGCTTGGAGCAGAGGGAGAGGCAGCTCGGTGCGATGAGCGAGTTGGTGAAGGCATTTTGGCTCGTTTCCTTCGTATTTGAGATGTTCTGGAAAGTCTGGAGAGATTTGTCTTCTGGGGTGATAAAGAAACACAGGTCGGCTTATCGGTTCGGTCATCCGATTTCCAGGATTGTCCCCGGGTTTTCGATTTCAACGCATTCCTACATTCTTCATCTTAGTTTTGTTAACTTCCGCTGTAGATTGGCACCGAAAGAAAAGCTTCCGTTTTACGGGAGGAATTGCTTTCACGGTTTTTTCTGTTTTAAAACTTTATTATGATAGATACAATTAGATGAAGAGGTATACAAAATCCTATAATCTAGTAAACCTAGTTCAACTTTAACTGGAAGGAGCACTCTGCTCCAGGCTCGGGCTAGCAGTGTTTTCGGCAGGTGTAACAGGTGTACTCGACTGCGAATTGGCCTTGGATCGATTGGCCGCGGCCATTTGCCATGCCGGGATGGACGCAGAGCGACCAAGTTGCGAGAGGGGGTTAGGGCTCTGGCTTGTGCTCGCTGGGATAGCGGTAGGGGTCGGCTCCTGTTCAGGTGGAGCCACAGTAGCAGCCGAGGTGTTGGTTGCGGCAGGAAGGGGGGAAGTGGCCGGGGTCTCTTCCGGTGCCGGGCGAGGAGTACTGGGGATGGAAGTAGACCCAACGGTCCTGCCAGCAATAGGGGTAGCTCCACCACCACCAAGTCGGTTGCTCAGCAAGGTCTTCAAACTCTTGAGCTCAGTGCCGAGTTCCTTCAGTCGATTCTCGTTGCCTTCTCGGGCACCTTCAAGGGCCTTGGGAATGGCATCCTTCAGTGACTTCACTTCGTCGCTAATGCGACGAGTCTCATCATCTCTTCGGCGGGATGAGCTCTTGAGATCAACAACAAGGTTCTCCACGTCCTTGAGAGCCTTGTCCAGGCGCTCGGTACGTGCTTCCTCGGCGGTCTTCAATGCAGCGGTGTCGGTCGATAGTTGCTCGATCAGAGTAAATGCACGCGAGAACTGCTCATCGATGTTTTCTTTATCTTGCTCCAACTGGGGAGGGGTCGGTGGCGCAATCAAAGGTGCGATATAACGCTGAGTGGATTGATCAGCGCCATTGGTTTTGAGAGAGGGGACAACTGGATACCTTTGTGACGGTATACAACCCATAGCCAACTCCACCCACCACTGTCGCCATAATAAACCAGTCCCGCCAATCTCTTTTGGGTGGCCTTTTCAAATGGTTAGTCTCAAAATCCCATGCGACAACCGACGGATAAACTTACTCGGGAGGTGGCTGCCATTGATTATATGAAGTATAGCCATGTGCTTGAGGCAGCTGTCGTTGCTGGTAAGTAACTGGCTGTGAAGAATAGCTAGGTGTCGGGGATGCTGAAACTGTAGCTGCGCCCGCGGCAGACGAGTCTTCGCCCACTCGCGATAAGGCAATATCCACTTCCTCTTGAGTCAAGTTCTTGGATTGAAGGAATAAGACCCTCTTCTCAATGGGTGAAGAAGCAACCGATGGGTCCTGGAGGACTAGATCAAGTCAGCGATTATCACATGTCAAGTTGTGCCCCTCGTAGTCCATACAGGTAATCTAGCGGACAGATGAGTTAGCGATGGCTCTGAAAGTGAATTATAGTAGACAGTGAAAGAAGGGCAATAGAAAACTTACAGCTGAAGTAATAAGCTCCTCTCGTGGAGCCATTATGATTGATGTCGACAACCAGTGGAGTGTAGGAAGAATGAATCAGGGACAGATGCGACGCTCACATCGGGAATCGCCATTTGGACCTCGGAACTCGCGCCAACGCCAAGACTTTCCCCAGACCGGGAGTCTCGTGATTTTCGGCCAGACTGTTTTTCCGTGTGCCAACACCGCCTACCTCGTTTGAAAGCGGCACGCATTTGTTTACCTCGCCGAAATCCCGCCTTGTGCCTACCAAACAACAGATCAAACCCCGCCTCTCGGATTTTGTGGTGCAACCCAGTTGGACGTGGAATGTTTGTCTATAAATCACATATCCAAACCCCGTTGTAAAAAGAATCGCCTTGTCTATTGCCGCCTTCGCGGCTTGATCATCACCATGTCGCAAGACACTGGGCTTTTCAGCATTAAACGCTCCCGAGAAGTATAGGTCCCTCCTATTAAGCGCAAGACTTGGGGCTAATTTTTATTGTGATCAAGACTCTTGGGAGTGTGCAGAATTTCTCTGCCATCCCCCAACCGCAGTCGGCACTGAAGCGCGCAAGCTCTATCGGATTCCAAAACCCCCCGTTCAGCTCACAGAACCACCGAACTTCCTTGATGGGCTCCACTGGTCGCCCGCAGCAGCCCAACTTTACGCGCATGTCAATTGGTGGACCATATGGCGCTGATGCCGGTCTTTCATCTGTTCGTCGATCAGTGTCAAGCAATATGTTCAGTGGAGCTAGTGCCAGTCGGCAAAGCTACGCTCCAGGGTCTCTTTCCTCCAATCCTGCGATTCCTCAAAACCCACAGCGCAGAAGCAGTGTGTTTTCGCGACCATCCACGGGAGGAGGGCCGATGGGACATCAGTCGTTCTTCACTCAAGTTCCCACTGTTGCTGGTGTTCCCAGGGACCCGCGCCCTCTCAGAGACCGATCTTTCCAGGCACGAATTGGTCAGGAACTGTTAGAGTACTTGACTATTCATGGCTTTGAGTTGGAAATGAAACACTCCTTGGGTCAGAACACTCTTCGCTCGCCGACCCAGAAGGATTTCAACTATATCTTCCAGTGGCTATACCATCGAATCGATCCAGGATACAAGTTCCAAAAAGCAATGGACTCCGAAGTACCGCCAATCCTGAAACAGCTAAGATACCCGTATGAGAAAGGCATTACAAAGTCGCAAATCGCGGCCGTTGGTGGCCAGAACTGGTCGACCTTTCTCGGAATGCTACATTGGTTAATGCAATTGGCACAGATGATGGATCGTTATCAGTCCGGTGAGTATGATGATGCCTGCGCCGAGGCGGGTGTCGATGTCACTGGTGATCGCATTATTTTTCGGTTTCTCACTCAAGCCTACCACGATTGGCTGCAGGGTGGTGAAGACGAGGATGATGACACCGCAGAGAAGCGGTTGATTCCGCATGTCGAAAACATGTCGCGAGAATTCGCTCAGGGAAATGAGCGGTACGTCCAGGAAATGGAGGCCTTAGAGACGGAGAACCGGGCTCTCCGCGACCAAATTGAAGAAGTGGAGAAGAGTGCTCCCGACATCGCCAAGTTGGACAAGCACTTCCGTATCTTGGAGGATGACAAGAGGAAATTTGAGGATTATAACCAGAACGTCAAAGGCAAAATTGAAAAATACGAGACTCGCATCAAGTTCCTCGACACGGAGATTCAAAAAACCGATACCGATCTTCAGGCCACTGAATCTGAACGCTCCGATCTGCAGGCTAGTGTTGATCGCCAAGGTATCACTATCCAGGATATCGACCGCATGAACTCTGAGCGAGAACGTCTACAGAAGAATCTCGAAGACACTGTGGCTCGCCTAGAAGAGGCCCATGCCCGTGTCATGGAGAAGGAAGCGGAAGCCAGCCAAAAACTAGAAGATCTGGAACAGATCGTGAAAGCTTACAATACTCTTGGCTACCAAACTAGCTTGATTCCCGCGGCTGCTGAGAATGCCAAGGGCCAAAATTATGAGCTTCGCCTGCACATCAATGAGAGTAACTTCTCCGCTAGCCAGATTGGTGGTCCTCCCAACCGAATTTCTCCCGAGGGGGATCGCCTATTGGCGGAACCTTTCACTGGCTACCACCCTGCGCATTTGCTCAGTCTGGATCTACGGGGCTCTGTCCGAAACAGTCTGCAATCACTCCGGAAAGAGATCAATGAACGACGGAAGCAAGGGATCGATGACGACCTTGAACGTCGCAATCTTCTCGACAACATCAAAGAGGCAATGGATGAGAAACGAAGCGAGGTCGAGGCCCTGGAGCATCGACGCCGAGCAGCAGAGGAAGAGTTCGAACGAACAAAGGAAATCACGACCACTCAGAAGCTGGCCTCCGATGCCCAAATTGAGAAGATGGAGAAGGAGTTGGCGAAGATGCGCGCTACTCTCAGTGACAGTGTGCAGTTGATGGAGCAGCGCGAGATGAATACCAATATCGAATATGAGCAACTGACGCTTCGAGCAAATTCTCTGCGCGAGGAGTTGCACACTAATGTCGAAACAATGCTTAACGACGTGATTCGCTTCAAAGTACATGTTCAAAAAGGCCTTGAGGACTACGAAAGCTTTGTCGTTGACGAGGTGGAACAAGAGCTTGGTGGTGATGAAGTTTTTGAAGAGGAACTTTGAAGTTGATGATTTCACGATTTGGTGTTCAATTTATAGTGTTGGTTTCATGTACAATACCCCGGATCAGTTGAGGATGCGCAATGCACATATCGTTTTAGTGGATTTTTAATAACAATCTTTTTGTAAAAGGCTGCTTAGGTTGAAGCACAGGGAGAAAAGCAGTCGAGACAGAAACAATTCGAAAGTAAGTCTAGCATGATACACGAAAAAAAAACAGAAAAAAAATGGGCCTAGGGGGGAGTCGAACCCCCGGTCTCCGTGTTCCTGTAGATGTATACAAGCACGGCGCGTTAACCACTGCGCCACTGGGCCAATTTTAATTATAGTTCGAAATTTGCAGCAATATCTAGGTGGCCAGACTCACAGATCACACTGTTTGGACCCTTCTATAGACCTACCTTTCAAGTTTCTAAAATCTACATACACTAGCCGTACATAAAGATTTGACAAAGAATCGTCAAGAGAAATGAGATTTGCGTGCATCTATCTCTTCCTACCATGACGCCCTCAAAAATATTCACTGGTCGGTTCATCTTAATCATGGCGACGTCCCCGAGTAGACCGGTACGTCTTTGGTAAAGAGTGAGTTACCTTTATGCTACAGACTTCTACACTTCATTCTAAACTTATCTTCTATCTATGACAGGATCTGATCGAAATTTTTCACAACACTCTCCCCTGGGAACTTAGGACCCACGAGTTCTGGCTACCATACAAAAACAGATCAGACCAAAGAAGAACACGCCACTGCCATCCTTCTTCCCTTGCGCTTCCAAGACATACAACGTTACTCCCCGTAACTCAGGCTGGGTTTTCCATTTCAAGGAGGTCTAGAGTCATATGTTCCTTGTAACGGGTAACCAATTTCGCACCCGCCACAGCTTTTGTTGGGACCAGTACAACTTTTCCATCCGCTGAAAGTAGCTGGCGTCCGTCTCTCCGTCTTCCCGTAGTGTGTCCACAGCCCTGGAGCAAAGTCTAGGGTGACATATGCTGATAGCAATAGGGATCCTCGAATCTGGGGTTTTCTTTCTGGCCACATCGGAATACTTTGCCCTTGGGCATGGCAATACACTTGATATTCAGTTTTTGTTTAGATTTCTGAATTCTGAATATTCCACCCTGCGCACTGCTTAGTTCAAGCCAGAGATTAAACACACCCAGCCCGTTACCCAGTGTTAATAGGCTTGGCACGACTATGGCAATTTAAACGGCTCATTAACTCAACTTCTTTTTAGCGTCTATTTTTGATCCGTTTACGCTACTCGAGAAGATCGGCCCCTTCAACTATCGCGACTGAACTTAACAAGGGTAGTTTGGTGGTCCCGAGGCTGGCCTAAGCCGGGTCCGTGCCTTTCTTGTATGCATGTGGTCCGTCCCCGCGAAGGATTGCATTTTTTTTTTGGCACCGCTAGTACACGCTAATGCTGGAAGTGGCCTTGGTTAGGGTAATTTGAGCTTCGGAATTGAGCTATCGACTAGCGCCATTCCGCCAAGCTTGTGCCAAGAGCGGAAAGGGCCTCGAGTGGTTGAAGGTCTGTGGCCAGCTGATTTAAATTCTAGGATCTGGAGGATTTGGCCATAATGATGTTGTTCTGGACGTTAGATTCGTCTATACTCTACAGCCCCAAAACGAAAATTTTAATGACTTTGTGAGTGCTTGGTCGATCCTGATATCTCTCTTAGACATCTGCACACAACGGCGGACCTGCTTCCCAATAACGTCGAGCCATCCTCATTAAATGCCGGCACTGGCAGCATTGCCATTGATGTGAAAGGCAACATATACAACACAGCGACGATGGCCAACAAGAATTTCGCGTGATTGCACCAAACGGGACAACCATTTTGTTGGTGCGCGATACCAGGCTGAGCTGAGTGGACCCGCTATGGATCGATCTGTAGCAGGACCTGTGGATGTGCGCTTTGCAGTTGTTTCACAGCGCTCGCTTTGTGCAGCCAGGTATTAGGACCAACAATATTGCGAAGCCTACTTATGCCTACAACTTTGAGACCGGCAATAATCCGTCTCCAACTGGCCATGCTTAAGCCTACTGTAGGATGTTCTTTGAGCTTGCTTTCGGCCAAAAATTGGGTTCAGTATGGAATTACCGCAGAGGGCATGGAGTAAACTTCTCGTCTGAGACGATGAAAATCCAAGGACGGGGATAGTGAGCGAGTACGGAATAGAGACCGTACAACGTTGCCAGCTACTTTATTGACATTCTCAGTTGCCTTTCCACATGTGCTAAGATGGAAAAATAATTCTATGTCATGGTGAATGCACACGGGCAGGTGTGGCTGGCTTTCCGAGTTACGTTGGCGTCTTCTTGCAAGCTTTGACTAGTTCAACGCATCATTCCTATGTGGGTATCAAGTTAATTAAAACTTTCCCAGATCTATTAAAGTGCCAGAAGGCGTTACTTGACTAAATTGGCCGATTTGACCCCGACCATATAGGTTTTTTATAGACTGTTCTATTAAAAGCGATACGAAGTATAACGTTTGATCTCGACAGAGCGAATTAGCGTGTAAGATTTTGGTCGAAATGCTCAAATCACACCCATTTACAAGAATCTGAGAGATGAGGGATCGAAATCCTTCTAGGGAAAAGAAATGCTACAAATCAGATGCTTCAATGAGATACTACAACGAGTATTCCGTACTCAACACAATGTTTCTGGACTGTCTTGGCGCGGCATGCCGTCTTTTAGGACTCCGCCAATCTCCATCGAAGCAGGATACACCTCCTTCGTCACCCAAGTGATCGTCAGGAGCGATGTGCAGAATAAGTGGAGATCTGTCATTCACCTGCTCTATCTGTGTCTTTCTTGTCTGAAACAATTTGCTCCGCGCAATTTACGGCCATTCCGTCCACCATCTGTACAGTTATTCCTGGTTCCACTGTTATATGCCGTGCCCCGGGTGATAGGGCTATTTTTCCATCGATGAATATCTCTCCCTGAAATCTTTCGCCATGGGATGGGACTTGCTCCCCTGCAGATCCAAATCCTCTCAGGGAACAAAGAGTGTTTCGGCAATCTTTGAACGCTCTTTTTGACGACTCGGTCCAACATTTTGACTCTCAACAATGATACATAAGGGGTATATGACCAGCTAAATCCTGTTTTCGCGGTTGTTTTTCAACTACCAGTGCCACGCACCCTCATTCGTTTCCAAAGCTTCAAGTCTTTCTTTACATTGTTCCCTCTTGCATCCATTCATTCCCGACTTTCACTTTCTCAGTATCCAATAACTTAACCCTCATGAAGTTCACTGCCGCCTTTGGTGTTGCTGCCCTATTCATGGGCCCGTCTGCTGCGGCCTGGAAGCTGCCTGTAAGAATCAACTCTGCACATCCTCAATTAGAAATCGTTCTTTGCTGAAATTATCTCCCCAGCACGCTAACAAGGCTGACGCTGCCACTCCTATCGGTTCTCCTCCCAGTGGCTTCCCTGAAGGTTTCCCATCCGGAACCCCAACTAGGACCCCATCTAGATTCGCATCTGGAACCCCATCTGTCACTCCATCCGGAATTCTATCTGAAACTCCAACTGAGTTCCAAACTGGATGGCCTACTGGATTCTCCTTTAGCCGCCGAGCACCTGGTCACGGTCCTGGTCCCAAGGGACCCGGACACGAAGGGCACAAAGGACACGGTCAGGGACCTAAGTTCACCCGCTTCCCCATAAGCTCTCCTACCAGTGTGCCTCCTGGATTCCCTGAATCCACCGGTGCTCCCCTTGGGTTCCCCGCTGGCTTCTCTGGTAGCCAGGCCTCTAGCGCTTCCTTCGCCGTTTTCCCTATCGCGACCACGACTGTTGCTACTGTTAGTGAGCAGGGAGACTTTGCACGTCGTCACTCTCGTCAGATGCTGTTTTAGATACCGCATGTTGCAGCTTTGCTCGTACAGTATGTGAAATAGATTATTACTGAGTTTACTGTGGCTGCTGGATCAGCTGTAGAGAAGAGCCTGTAGCTATTTTCGAGTCTTCCCGGGCATCCGATATGGTAGTATTCTAGAGAAACTGTGTACATATGACAGAACTGTTCTCGTATAGGAGACTACAAGTTCTGACTTCCCTGTAGAACCCTAGCAAAGGGTCTTATCGACATGCGCCAGGAAACAATATTTCTACAGCCCACCACATCACCACATTGCAGATTTCGGATCGATTGGGAGGTTCTCTTTTTTTCGTATCTGGAACTACAAAAGAGTTCACGAAACCACTCGAAAAGCACTCCATGGTGTAGCAAGCCATAGTCAGCTCACCGGCAGATTTTCACGATGATTAAAATTTCTAGAAATCTACTTGAGGCGTGTTTAAAGTTACTTAACACTGTCTAAACTAGCCCCCACCGAAGACCCCTAACAATCCCTATTTTGCCTTCGTCGCCGGTCTTCGTATAATTTTTACTTACAAATCCGAGTTTCACTCAGGTCGTGTTTTTATGCACTGGACGCTAATCATGAATCGGTTCTTTCTAGCTGCAGCATCACGCGGAACGAAAACGCCTACATCGCTGTTGACTTGCTGGCAACGCTTTGAAGCAAGTTCAACTTGAAGGGGCTTTGGGTTGCACCATAGCTACCGGGAAGCTTCTAGTAGAATTTCGTCTCTCTGACTCTCTCATGAACTACAAAACTTTGGGACTTGCTCGGAGATACATGACAATATAGACCTCCAGGGCTGCATTGGAAGTATAAGGAACTCCGCATTCTGTGGCCTCCGATTGGTTCATAGCTCGGTGCTGACTCAGCAGTTTCTGATCTCCAAAATTCTCGAAACAACATTTACACCTCATCTCCCTCATCTTTGCTCATTTGCCCCTGTTGGTACGGGGCTCAATTGAATCTCGTGGAAAATCCCGCTATGTACCTGTGAAATCGACATGTATCAAGCCAATCCCGTACCCATCGAGATCGCGAAACCTATACACCCGCCTTTGAGCCTCGTCGCGGTACCATGAGCAGGTGCTTGCGCCCCGGCCGCATCCTGCCATTCGGTCGCAGGCCAGCTGCTTCACGCATCTCTTTCTTCCCATATCGATCCGAGGCTCATTTCTCTCGGCCCACGTGGACTCAATTTACCCAGAAAACTCGCAATGACCTGAGAGAGATTAATTTCCCAGATGAAGTTCTTTTCCTACGCCAATACAATTTAATCAAACACCCTCGCCTCAGGCATGACCAGAAGAGACATATTGAGGAATGGATGCCATTGCTGAGGGATTGTATTCCACCAAGAATCGCCAAATCACCAGACGTCGTCCAACCTGCAGGCCAGCCCAGGCGGCTTCGACCACTCCGCGAATCCGAACATGAGCTTGATCGGACCCACGCTCTACTGGGGTGCCTATGGGATGGAAGGATTCATTTCGAATTTCACCTTCTTGCAAATCTTGGATTTGCACACCATGAGTGGTCTAATGTGCAGGCTCTTCTAAACAGCTTGATTGACACCTATGAATTGCTAGCTCCTCATATGCCCCCTAAACACCCTTCGCCTGGGCTTGATTGGAACAGACCATTTCGCGTGCGCCGCAGAGATGAGTCAACTTCTGATCCGGTGTCTCCCATCACCGAGGAGGTCTCCCTCAGCAAGCTCACGGGAGGCACAAAATCAACATCTCCTTGGAAATGGTCTCATCTAAAACCTATTCCATCAGACAACATTTCTCTTGATACTCTGACGGTGGAACCTGCCCCAAGGTTTTTTGGAGAGAGAATCTTGGCTGAAATACTCGCAAACCTTGGCTCTCTAGTTTTGTTTGCTGCGCGCAGTCGATCAGTCGATTCGAAGCATGCAATGTCCTGTGTATTCCGAACTCTTGCCCGTTTACACCATGCAGGCATGATCTCTGACAGAGTTTATCAATATCCGAAACCAGATGCCAGTCAGATTGTATTTCGCCCGCCAGCGCTCCATCTATTGTCAAATTCTATAATGAGCGTTTTGTCCGACGCGGCATGGCATGAACATGAAACAACAGTGGCTGCAGCAGCCGCTGGTGCAGGAAAGCCGTCACCTTTCATTCCCTATACACCTGGAATCCGAGAGCTGGGTCCCGAAATCTGGCTTGAGCTCATTCTATGGTGTTGTGTGGAACATGGGTTCTGCAGAACGGGCACGCTGCTGGTGCATCAAATGACTCGGTTTAGTGAATGGAAGGCTGAGAGTTGGGCGCCTCTAATAAATGACCTTGATACAGTACAACAAACTAATGTCAGTATCGAGCAATCTTGGCGTCGACCAGGCCAAACCGTGAAACCTCCAACACTCAAGGGTCAGGACAAAGCACCATTCAATGGACTTGGATACCGCACTATCAGCTCTGAGGTGGTTGCATCGCTACGGAGTGGCTTGGCGAACAAAGCTTATGTGGGAATGGGAGATCGTGGATACCTTCCTGAGGATCTCACCAATTTATCAGCCCCTCTGACTAAACTTATTGACCCTCCCGTGTCCAGCCGTCAGGAGCTTCGGCCAACAAACAAGTTCACCAATTGGCACATTGCACGGATATTGGCCTCGGGCTGTTTGAAGCCATCCTCTGATCCTGTTTCCTTCGAGCATCTCCTAAGGTCCCAGAACAATGTTGTTCCTCCGTGGGAAGGGAATGAGTTAAGCCTGGCACAAGTGTTGAATGGGAAAACGCGGGCCCAATTCTATGATGAATCGGCAGCTATGACTGGCCTGATTGAATTTAATCTCAATTATTATGCTCGGGACAAGCAAAGTGGACGCCTTTTCCACGAGTATGCTTGGCTCCAAAATATTGCCGATGCAAGCAAGGCTCAGCACATCCAAAAGTTCTTTGAACGGATAAGCCAAGCCAGCGATGAAGAAGCTTCTTTTTTGTTTGATTTCAAATCTTTCGAGCCTCAAGATATCTCTCAATCGTCCATCCCGCAGCTATCATGCGCCACTTTTGCCAATCTCCTTGATGTGGCGACAACCACCCACGCGTTTGATTTTGGCCAACAACTACTCCTGGACAATGACATCGATGGCCCTGCCATCCCTCAAAGCGCATATCGAAATCAGGCCTTAGCGCCATCTATTCTTCGATTTGCAGCTGCCACTGGTAATGTCGAGCTCGGCGAGCGTGTCATCGGGTCGCTCGCGATCCCTCTTTCAGTGAACACCATTAAATCTTTGGTCAACTTCAGTATCGCACGCAAAGATTGGAAGCGTGTGGTGCTGATGCTTAACTTCCTGACCGAGCATCGGGCTAAATCCTGGGGCTACATCAATATCGGCGTACTGGCAAGTGCAGTAATTCGACTCGATGCCACCGTTAGACATAAGACAGCTGCTGGCACCTTGACCCAGGTAGATACAGAAGACCTGAACCAGGCCACAGACATCTTGCTCCGCCTTTTCCGCGGCGAGTGGCATGCTAATAGTACTCGTGAGAAAGTCAGGAACTTCCAGCTTCGAACACTCTCTCGTATGCACCGCGTACTCTCTGTCATCCCAGGCCCTCTACCGGACATCCTCAAGCAAGTGGAGGCACCTAGGGAAATCACCGGACGCCACAAGGCCACTTTGATCCCCCCAACCACCTTCCACGAGATCTTCGCTGCTGTCGTGGAGACGCAGGGTGCCGTCGCTGGCAAGCAGCTCTGGGACAAAGTCTGTGTCGACTGGGTATCTCCGAAGCGTCAGCTCCAATCTCCAGGCGGTGTTGCCCGGCTGCTGTTCAGCGACGAACGGGCCAATTCACACGGTTCCCCAGGATGGGACGCAGATTACATCAATCATGTCCGAAGCAAAGCCACGATAGCAGACCTCAACACCGTCCGCATCCTCGCACGAAGTGCCGTCCGAGAATATGCAGAAAGCGTCAAAGAAACCACGGACGGACGGCTCCGTGGCCGCAATCCCAGTCCCAAAACACCCCAACCCAAGACCACCGATTCTCTCAAGACCGCCTCTTCTCCCTCTTCTCCCTCTTCTTCCTCCTTCGTCTACGACTCCACTGTCCCATATTCACCCTCCATCTCCCGTAAGGAATACCCTTACCAACTAAAGTCCGGCAAGATGCCACAAACAGAGCTCGAGTCCATTCTTGACTTCTGTCTGGAGACGTTCCTCAAATTCGGACTCCCGGAAGACCAAGTCGACATCGAGATTCCCGGCCACATGCGCCGCATGCAGCTTAGAAAGGTATTTTCTTCGCCCACGCGCAGGCCAGTTAGGATGCGGATCAAGTACAACAGGTCCGATCCTTTCATGCGATCTCACTGGCCAAAGGAATTGGCAGAGTCTTTGCCGAAGCCGGAGCTGGCACCGGAGCCAGAGCCGAAGTGGCCTTGTGATAATCACAAGATCTAGGATGTGGATGAGATGACTTTTTTTTCTCTTGAGTCCGGTCCTGTGTGTATTTTTATTTTCACAGTAAAAACTATTCTCGAATGTAAATACTTTTTTTTTTCTCCTACTCCATGGACCAATTGTCCTCAGGAGGCTGTGTAATTGTGACAAGGCGATTCTGCGGGTTGGATGCTCATTCTCTGATATGTTGATTGCGCTTGGCAAGACGACCAGGTTGAAAAAAACAAGGTGAGTTTGGGTATCGGAAGTCGTAGTCCTAGGATTCCACGCTAATAAATCCCCAGCGCCAGCTAGAAACCAGCTCAGACCCCTCAAACCCCGCAATATGAGTCCAGCTCTAGACCCAGGCACAGCCCGGATCCTTCAAAGTCTTCTCAATGCTAATATCGTGCATGTGCCTGAAGAGATGTCATGCGCGTTTGTCTTTGCTTATGTCTAGGCATCATCTGGATATCACTTTCGAGGCATCCAAGCATTGGTTTACCATTATGAGCCTGCAAAGAGATGGTAGGTAGATCAAGGGGAAATAGTTTGCAAAATGAAGAGGGAAAAAGTGAAATGGGCATCACATCACACACGTGTGAAGTGAAGAAGGAAAATACTATAACATGGGTAATATAGAGAACAGGGTGTGAAAAAAAGATTATGAAGGTTAATAGGTTTAAAAAAGGGTTCCTAGGCATATGCTGTAGATGGGACGATTTGGAGATGGAATATGATAGTTGTGCTGAAGGGCAATTAATGAGTGGGAAAGTCAGTCGACAAAAGATAGTATGATACTTGAGAACCTGCATGCTTTTGTCGTGTTCTTGTATGGAATTTGGTGGTCTCGTATACAAGGAATTCGTGAGTATGGGCGATAAAAGTTTTCAAGATTCCCAGTTCTCGTTCTCATGAGAATGAGGAAAGAAAGAACGCATAAACTCCCCGCTGATGGAATCATAAGGGAAGTACGAGTCCTGGGCCTCAACGGTCAAGGAGTCCATCAGGTCCGCAGTCGGGAAGCTCGGGTAGATGTGCTGGTCTTCACCAGGCGGTGCATCCGGAGCAGACACCGGGAGGTATTCTAGCTGCGGGCCCCGGTAGTCACCAGTTGCATGAGAGATAGACTGGTTGGATGGCGGGTTTGAGCTGATAGTGGATGTAGGCTCTGGGGTATATGGGTAAGAAGGCATGTCGTTGACGTCGTACTTCATGCCCTGAGCCAGTTTGCGGAGGCTGAGGTCGCAGAGCTGCCAGGCGCGTCGAGAGGCAATACTCTGCTCGGACATTGCGAAGAGCCAACGGATTGCCTTCTTAGACAGACCAATGAAGTTGTTTTCTTCTTCTGGCATGTGAACGGTGCCGAAAGACAGCTCGAGGAGGAGAACGGTCGCTGCTTGCATGAGATAGTGGAGGATGCACCACCATGGAGCAACTCGGTAGATCTGGAGAGCATCTGGCTCATCCGGGATCAGATCCAGCATGTGCCGTGCAGACTTCAGGGTGACCACTGCCATTTCGTGACTGAAGGAAGGAGTAGGTCCCTGGCGCGCGTCACGCCGGCAGAGACAGGGGCGGCCTAGTGTGATCCGCGCACTGTAATAATGCAGCGCTAAGGTCAGTTTGTAGCGAAGGATATCTGGTGCATTGTCTTCCTTGCGTGTAAAGTCGAGCCCGATTGGAAGGTTGGATTGCCATGTCTCAGTTCGGAACTTGAGTTCACCAATCCGGGTCTCAATTTGTGCCCATGGTATCATCACGCAGTCCACTGAGTAGACTCTATTGACGATTTCTTGCACTATGACTGACAAGTCGCAATAGTAGAGATAACAGAGCCCGTAGTTGACAGGCAGGTTTTGGATCCATGTCGTGTCTCGTGCTCGAGTGTGACCACTGGCATCCTTACCATTTACCGGGTGGAACGGCATTTGTCTGATAGACGCACTTGCCACGATGTTGTTGATTCGTTCGTCTCGCAGTGTAGTGTTTGTGAGTACTTCCAGAGCACTGGGCTCTTGTAACTGTTCTTCTTCAAATGGAATCGGGAAAGGCGAGGTCCACACTCCGTCCTGGACACAAGTTGCCCGACCAGTCATTATTCCGAGCATGTGTTCAAATGTATAGAGACACCACCAGACTCGGTAGCGAGCTTCTTTTGAAAGATCGGGTGTGGTTGGACTGCTGCTTTTCATGTTGATTCCAAGTGTGATTGCAGACCGCACTGCCAAGGCCGAGATTCTCCACGACCTATGCTAAGTGTTACAGTCTGCTCGCTTCGGGGAGTAAAAGGAGGCTCTTAAACTCACCGGTTGATTTGATCAGAAGCGAGAAGATAGAAGGCAATCAAGCCCTCCACCTGGACTTGCTGGAGATCAGGATGGCTGAACAGGACATCGCCGTTCATACTAAGAATCCTAGCCCTAGTCAGATATACCAAGTGGTCCTTCTCGTCCCCACGCCACGGTGCGTCGATGAGATGGCCATATTTAGCTCCGATTGCGAATATCATGTTCAAAATAGCCAGCCACTTGTCACCGGGTTGAGCAGCGCTGTCAAAGAACGTCCGGTATTGTGCAGAAAAAAGAGGTTTGTTGATAATGGGGTAGAACGGATGCACGGTAGCCAAATACGCCTCGAACATGTGATCCGCCACCTCTCGAGAAGGCATGGCATACAATTGTACCGGTCCGGGCACGGAGATATCCAAGTCATCCAGATGATAATTGACCGCATGCAGGGATAATGCATTATCGGTCTGGAAATCCTGCCCTGGCTCCAGACTCCCCGGAAGACCTTTAGCCCGTTGGTCTGCTTCTCTATGAAGCCGTTGCATCCAGGTAATTTCTGAGTTTTTCCCCATGTAGCCAGTCGCTCTAGCATGTTCCGATCGATTGATGTCCTCTTCTACTCGATCAATTGCCTCAAGAGACCCGATAGACGAAGGCGAAGTCGGCTCATCGTTTTCCGGAATGTCATCATGAGGGGTTACTGATTGAGACTGAGAATTATGCGACGAGTAATCCACTTCCGGTCCATGCTGTATTTGCCAGTGTTAGCAATACTCCGGTGTCCCGAAAAAGAAGGAACTACCTTGTCCAACAAGCTCCTGATCCGTTCCGCGGCATTGAAGTCAACAAGGCCCCCCAAATCCTTCAGCAGGTTCTCGTATTCTAGTGCTTTCTCCGAGAGGGTTTTGATTTGTCTGTATTGCGCAAATAGTCGATCAGCATGCTTGGTTGGGATTGCATTTATAGCCATAGATATACGCACTTCTTCGTTCTTTCCCTCCAACCCTCGGGGTAGCTACATGTAGCCCTTAACTCGCGGCATTGGCGACAAACCGGAGTGTCACCACTACATTTTGTCTTGCGCTGCCTGCAGGATGCGCACGCGCGGGGCACTCGCCGATTATAGCGCGGGGCAGTTGCGACCCGTTGCCGAGGAATGGCAACTTTAGTGTGTGCGGCAAGTGCTTTAGTCGGCCGAGTCAGAGCTTCATTGGCTGTTTGGGGGCCTGTCGTTGCCAATGTGTTTGCGACGGAAAGAGGGCGGAATCTGGCGGAGCCGAGATCTGGTGTGATTTGTTGAACGGACGCCTCGCTTTGAGAAACGACGCCGTCATAGTTCAGCTGTGCAGGCGCTTGCTCGACCGTCATGGTCGCAAAGTCTCTGTGTATGTTAACTAAGGAGTGTTTGGAGAGTCTCAATCGTTTTGCCTTCCTGCGGTCCTCAGGCCCTATGGGGTATAAAGTTGCGACGAATAATAGGGCTGAATTCTCATATGTGAGGGCCGAGAAATGATGTATGTACAAGGGATATTAAGACCCATTAACGGCAGCACAACATTGTACCTTGGACGGGAAAAGACAGTAGAAATCTGAGATTGAAATCGCCGAGTGGCGGAATATGCGCAACCTTAGAATCTGTGGACCAACCCTCGGAGATTATAAACTGCCCGCTTTCCTAATTGAGTACGGCTTAGTCAGGAACAGTTCTCGTGGGATTTGAAGATGATGAACATAAAACTTGAATTCATGGTAACAAACGCTAGTGATTTTTGATACTTTTGAGTAAAGCCATTCCTCCAGCCGTGAATATCCTCCCAACATACCCATCCAGGGTAAGTAATCCAAAACATATATATACAAGAGAAAATAGGCATTAGCGAGGGAAAAAAAAAAGGTAAGAAGGGTGCGCCGAGAAGACAATGAACATGTACAAGCAAGGCAAGAAAGAGGTAAAGAGAACACAGCGGGTCACAGTCCAACCAAGAGTGGAGAGCAAGACAGGGAACATAAACCGATGGTCGAGTTTAGTTTAGAATTCACCAAACATCTCGTCGAGCTCATCGACTTCCACCATCTCCGGATTTTGCAACTCTCTCCAGGACTCGAAGACGGGCTCCGATTTCATGGAAATGGCCCGAGGGGTAAGGGTGAGTCTCTCATGGGACTCGGTCAGATCCGACATCTTCAGATCGACGTCCGGAAGGCCGCTGTTCAACATATCAAGCGAGCGCTTGAGGGTCGAAACAGGTGCGGCATCGAGGTCCACGGGGAGACTGATCTGGGGGGCAACACGAGCGCCGGCAAGCTCCTCGCCGTCCACACCGAGATCTATCAAAGCGCTCGTGCCAGACGAGACAGACGATGCGATGGAGGTGAGGGAGGGGGAGGGGGAGGTGCCGAACAAAGCAGCCGCAGCAGCCTCGTCCAGATCCTGGGCCATTTGGTCGACGGGCATGTGCGAGAAGTAGTCACTATACTCTTCTTCAGACATGCCGTCGCCGTGCACACACGGAGACATTGAACCACCATTCATAGGGGACTCAGTGATGGTCATACCACGGTCCTCCGAGGCGCTCAGGCTCTCAGAGAGGATGGACTGGCTACGGGTTGACTCGGCTTTTTCCTCGGATGCACGCTCACGCACAGCGCTAGCAGTTTGAGTGAATTCCTTCTCGTCACCCTCCAGGGGTGGAGAAGCCGCACGATGCGAGTTCATGAGACGCGTCAGATTACTAGCGTTAGAGAAGTGATCAGAAGAGCCGCCATGGCTAGCGGAGGTATTCAAATCGCCATGCTCCTCGAAGTCGGGAGAAGATAAGTCCACTTCAGGACTGGGGCTACGTTCCCGCACCATTGCATCTTCTTCATCCTCGAGACTGGAAACACTGGGTGTGATGTGCTTGCTACCCACGGCAGATACCAAATCGTCGGTATCAGGAATAGGTTGATGGGGAAAGGTAGTAAGATAGTAGTACACTTTGCGAGGATGAATTAAAATAAGCTCCTTAGCCATTGGACAAGGGGCGAGAGCCGTCCAAGGACGCTTCATATAGGCAGCTAAGCGCGATGAGAGCAGCGCAGCGGGATTTGCGGAACTAAGACAGAACATATTAGATATTCTGATTCAAAGAAACCGCAATTGGAATACATACTTAGCGACATTGACATTTAGTGTGACCAGGACTGCAGCCAATTCTTTTACGAGATGAGGGCGATTCCCTGTCTTCTCAAGTTGGTTGATTACAGCGATCACGATGTCGTCGTTAATTCCTTCTGTGTCGATTTTGGGCGCAAGCACTCCATCCATCGGCGAGGGAGGAGGTGTGATCTCAAATAGTCCATGTCGGCCAGCGCGCGCCATCGTTTTTGGGTCGGATGGCTCGGGTGATAATGAAGTCGAACCATGCGATCTCTTGACCTTTTTTGTGGGTTGTTCATCGGTATGCGCTTTTGAGATAGAAGGAGAACGACGAGTGGAATTTGGCAGCTGAATGCCCAAGGATGGAAGGGATAGTGACTTGCGACGAGTGTTGTACGGCATTGTGAGGAGAGTAATTGGAGAGAACAAGGCAAGAGTCAAGATAGAGTAAGACACACAAAGATGAGGATATAATAGTAACGAAGCAAAAGGATATAATCAAACAGAATAATAAGAATAATAAAAAAAAAAAAGATTCTAAAATGTGGGTTAGTAGAAAGGGGGATGAGAAAGATAAACGGGGGGATCATCAAGATGCGACGCGAAGAGCTGTTTGGATGGCAAATTACCAACGGGGGGCCTGAGGAATCTGCAAAAAAAAAACAGAAAATTAGAAAATTTAAAAAAAAATAAAAATAAATAAAAATTTGAAAGGTAAATTACGGTACGGTATTTATGCCCTTGAATTTGGTAGCCTCCCAATGGTTGTGACGATGATTGGTTGCACTAGGGCTTGTTTTTATCTTCCCTTTTTCTATTACTCTTTAAGAATGTACATGGAGACTGCCTATCTGTACTTAGTACTGTGTATGGAGTACAGAGAAGATAATCTCACACTAGCTTCTATATACTACGCTCCTTCACACCGCTATGTTAAATCCACCGGAGTACGGAGTACGGAGTACAACAAGCGACAATGCGACACGCACAGGCAAAAAGTGAGCAATTCCCAGGCGGTGGAGATCAACCCATTCCTCTTCAGGCGTTAGTATGATAATCCACAGTTCTTTCATTCTATCTTCGGTTTAAGGGCATACCGGAAGAGCTGGGTGGGGTCGTCCATGTGTTCAATGACCCGACTGGGACCAAAATTGATGCTCCATCAATCTTGGCGTCTCCATTAACCCAACAACTCCAATGGTTATTTCAGTGAATAATGTTTAGACCTACGATTCATTGATTGGTAGTCGCTCGGTGGATGTCGGCAGAATATTTCGAACTCGGATCCTTCTCACTGCGTGGGATAAGTACAGTAGATTATGGATTTGATCTGTCACCTGTTGGTTGCTAGGGGACCGAGGCACACACCGCTGCTGATAGATCGAAAATATATTAACCTACGTGGTACGGAGCACTTGGTGAACTAAGCATGCAAGTAAACTAATCAATCATTTATACAACACACACACACACACACACGACATCTAATCCAGGGACAACAATAAACAGCCCACTAAAATTGACCAAAAAAACCCCCGAAAAAGACACAAAGCTTAAGCCGAGCCCTCCGGTCGGAAACGCCGAGACCCAAATCAGCTCCCTAACGCGACTGTTTACAAACAGAAAAAAATTTTTGAAAAATTGATGTGGCCACTCAAAAAGCCCACCCAGGCCCACTCCTTAGTGGGTCTTAGGGACCCAATCGACGGGACAACGATCAATCAGAGCCAGTGTATCGTAATGTACATGACGCTAGTAAGGGATGCTCACATTAGCGTCTCGGGGAGAAAAGGAACGTTTGCCACCGACGATGCAGCAAGCTAAGCCACTTTTGTTTTTTTCTTCTACTCCGTACTCCGAGTAGGTATGTTGTATGTCCAATTTCACTTTCAGCTTCACTGCACTCCGTACCTAGGGTTGTATACCATAACTTTAGATCCGTATTTTTTTTTTTTTTTTTTTTTCAAAGTTCCAAAAACCCCCAAATTAAATTTACTGCATGTGCCTCTAAAAAAGTGGTGATGCCATCAGGAAAACAATAAAATAACACTTTTAATATATATATATATATATATATATATATTCCTACGTGCATATGATGACATCCTTCTCTCAAGCCATTCGGATTCATCATCCACCCTCTCGACTTTCCGTGAGATGATGATGATCAATTGGGGATATCATTGTTTATCGAACTCCGTGCTCGTATGTAATAATTGTACATCACATCCCAGGTCTTCTTCGGGATAGGCTTTCAGCAAGGGATTTACGTAGTAGGGAGCACCCTGTATTATTGGAAACATCATTCCTTGAACTAGCCCCTGCAACTTGTACATTGTAAAAGAATACTAACTACGGAGTAGTTAACTAGGTACTAAAATGGAGTAGTGTCGCGTTGATTCTCTGATCTCCGTTTTCGTGACATCGACCACTCTTGGCCCAAGGGATCGGGACCCGTCTACCATGGGAACAACCTACCCATTGTTACACCGGCCGAAGGGAACAATTGCTTTAGCTCAAGCTTATCTGATCGCAATGTGAGATTATTCCCTGAGAATTTTGAGAAAACTGTACCATTTGTACTTCTTCATACCTTGTACAGTATGCAGGTGCATGGGAATTCTCCGCACCTCCACATCCATAGGTACATACGGTATTGATTTCCATTTCGTCTTCTTGTATGCTCTTTGTGTTTACATTACTGAATTCTGTACAGTGTGTCTACAGTGAAAAAAAAAAATTCACTGAGGGCTTTGGATAGATAAATTACTATTGATGGCAACGCTGATTAACCACAGAGATACCCGATTTGGTCTCTTCAATCTATACGGAACACACCCAAGTCGAGATCTACCAATAAAAGTACTCTTCAATAATCGATGCATCAACTATCCAAACCTTACCTAAAAGCCATCATCCTTGGTTCTGACTTCCCCGCCACACTGGAACCAACCCGGGGGATCTTGACATTAAACAAAGAACAAATGCCTCCCAAGACACGAAATGACCTCTATAAAAAGATCTGCATCTTGCATGGCAAATAAATTATGGGGAGTGGTAGCCAAACCCGTTTTTAATGCGGGCCAGATTGGATACGATAATCAGCCAATACCAGTCGTGAGAAAAGGTGCCAAGTGGCTATTGGCATCGGCATGTATCGTATGTCACCCGGTTTACCAAGTTCTAGGCCGTTGCGATTTTCCTGATCGGGGCACTGCCGCTTGATGAGGGGTGGTCCGTCCCACTCGCTGGGTATTTCACAGCACAGGTGGACAGGTACGGAGTACTTTTACGGAGCAGTGAACGCTTAGGGCAGACCTACGATCAGTGGGTACCGAGTATCTTTCACACTAGGGTTATGTTGAACATATAAGCAGTTGTCGATAAAGCTTCTGATCATTGCTAGATATGTAATTCCCTAGTGGTATCGTTCAACCCCTTCTAGGAATCACCCGTGCCTTACAAATCTATGAAAGATGTGTAGTAATTTGCCAATCGGTAGAATCGCTTCAAGGGTAAAAGTTCCAAACAATTCCAGCCACCCCAACCCCTCAAACCTCTTCACCAACCTCTGCAAAGTCACCTACAAACCCGCTTCTGGAACGGTGAACACGACCCTGAACCATTCCATCCTCTGGCTCCTCTGCAAATCAATTCGCTCTATCTTTGATGGAGACACCGTTGTGCTTGCAGGTTGCAACGAAGAGCTTTTTGATAGTCGATCTAGTGGAAGAGGAGACTATTGGATCGTTGATGTTGATTAGGCGAGATAGAACCAGGCGGATCTCAATGTAAACTGTCGTATTGCTCCGAGAGAAAATAAAATTGGCACGCGAGGGATTTCATCACGGGAAGAGATTTAGAGTGGGACACGCTGCAAGTGAAAACGCGTCATGCTTTGAACCCATCTGTCGTTCAAATGAGAGATGCGAATGCCTGGATGTTGAAGAAGGATTCAGTGTAGCGTCCAATTATGGCTGCGCATCTGTGCAGATAGGCCATGGCTAGATCGTACAAGTAGGCTTCTGTGCAAAGAACTTCGCACTCGGCGAAATAGGCTTCCAGGAAAGTTGGGATACCTAGAGGGCGGCAATTTAGCACCGGCCAGGGAATGAGGGTTACTGCATAGGAGGCCTGCGGATCTGAGAAGATGGCGTCGGGGAGGGCAATATTGTTGCGATGGGCCAGTTTCCAGCGGAGAGGGGGGTGCTTGGGCACCTTCAATGTAAACATGGAGCTCGAGTTTGGGAGATTCGCTATGAACCAGTGATGGTAAGACTGTTCATGATGATCATCTGGGTAAACTTTCAGCACTTTATTCCAAATAGAATGAAAGATCTGTCCCAGTCCGTAGGTAGAACCGGAAAAAGAATCAGGATTCAAAGTTGACGTACGTTTGGAGTACAACAGAAGGCGACGAGATACCACTCCATATTGCCATGACAGTATCACTTGTTCCAGCACTAAATACCTTGGCTTCATTCCTGTCCAGTCGACACTTGAAGGGACTCTGGATTGATAACGTGCAGGGTTGGGCCAATGGAAGGTGCGGGGAAAGATAACAGGGTGCAGATGACCATTTTAACAGGGGTTCGAATTGTCGTGAATGAGATTCTCGGTCTTTTCTTTTCACTAGAAATGGCCATGGACACAACTACTCCTGATACGGGAGAGCAGGGGACGGCGAAAACAGTGCTGAGGAAGATTGACAGACGACTGATCCCACTGCTGTTCACAACTTACATGTTAAATTTTATGGACAAAACCATCCTGTCGAGTGCGTCTGTCTTTGGGATGAGGCACGATACGGTAAGGAAATGAACCAGTCAAGAGAAACAACCCCTGTAACTAAGATCATTTCTAGGGTTTGGTGGGCCAGCAGTACAGCTGGGTATCATCGATCTTCTACTTTGGCTACCTGGGATGGGTATATCCAACAACTTTGCTCATTGCTCGGCTCCCCCCCGCCAAATACTTGACGGCTAACACGGTATTCTGGGGTGCTGTAGTGGCTCTCACTGCAGCCTGCACTAACTTTGGCGGTCTCATCACAGTTCGCTTCTTGCTGGGAGTTGCTGAAGCAACGATCACGCCGGCGTTTATGTTTATCACGTCGACGTGGTACACGCGTGATGAGATTCCGACCAGGACAGGCCTGTGGTTTGCTGGAAACGTATGTTGCCTTGTGTCAATATCATCATTCTGGGGGGTTTTTTTTGAAAAAAAAAGCTCATCTTGGCATAGAGTGTCGGTGGCATAATTTCCAGTCTCCTCGCCTACGGGCTAGGTCACGTCAAAGATCACGTTGGTCCGTGGAGGTGGATGTTCATCGTCCTGGGCTGTGCGACATTCCTCTGGGGATTCGCCATCTGGACTCTACTACCAGACTCAATCTCCAAGGCCACATTCCTCACAGAAGAGGAACGCCAGTTCGCTACCAACAGAGTTATCGTTGCAGGCACCGGCGCAACGGAGAAGACCGTCTGGAGATGGGACCAGCTCGTTGAATGTCTGATAGATCCCAAAACATGGCTGATCTTTGGGCTGGAGCTTTGTACCCAGATCCCCAACGGAGGGACGCAGAACTTTGCCAATCTGGTGATTGTCTCTTTTGGGTTCACGAACCTGCAATCGACGCTACTGACCATCCCTTACTCCCTTATCACCGTGGCCACAATCACAGGGACGGGCTGGCTGGCCGGTCGTTGTCGCCAATTGAACTGCTTGCTAATCGTGGTCGTTGTGATCCCTTGCGTTATCGGCAGCGCGATCATCTACTCCCGCGCGCATATGGTCTTGGACGTGCAACTATTAGGATATTTCCTCTTGTCGACGGGACCCGCGGCAATGCCGCTTGCTATGTCGCTGGTGCAGGCCAATTACCGTGGTGTCACTAAGAAAATGACAGTTACTGCAATGCTATTCCTGGCTTACTGTGCTGGAAACATTTCGGGGCCTCAATTCTTCCTCAGCGAGGAGGCGCCCACTTATAACACTGCTTTCCGCACGATCATGATTTGTTATACCTTGTCTGTCGTCTTGACGTTGGTTCTACGCTGCTACCTGCAGTGGACTAACGCTCGCCGTACATGTCTAGAGGGCTTCGAGGGTAGTGCTGGAAACGCGGGTGCAGTTGGTGGGAGGGGATTGGAAGGTGACCCCGATTTGAAGAATTTGGTGGATATGGTCAACCGGGTGCAGTTGGTATCGGATGATTATGATGATGTTTCGGACTGGAAGACAACAGGCTTCAGATATCGTTACTAAAAAAAAAGACAGGGAGGAAGTATGTATGTGGACTATAGGCCTATTCCTGAAGCAGCATCATTGCTGATCACTTATGCTCATCATGTTTTGCTACATAATCGAATGAAAAGAGAGCAAGGTCTATCCCAGAATCTCATCTATATCACAACTATTCCCAAGGTCTCTTTCACGCCAAATACTCATACACATTTCCAATTATGTTACATCGAAAAAGGCTCCAGCCAAAGCCACAAGATCAAGAGTGAGCCCTGACAGTATTCTGCTTCGGCTTCAACACATAACGCCACGTAGTCCCCAGATGCCAACGCTTCTCCTCCACAACCTCCAAGCCACTTTCGCGCACAATCTCCCCAATATCACGGTTCCACCAACAACCATGCCGATCCGCATGAGCCGGCGCAAGATTATCTAAAATCCGATTAAGCCAATCATAGTAAGACCGTCCATGCTCAAGCAACAAGATCCGCCCACTCCCAGGCTCCGTAACAGACCCCAGATGTCTCAGCGTAGCAACCGGATCCGGCATCGAGCAGAGACCCATGGTCTGCACAATAGTATCAAAGGTAACCGGCTCCCCCTTCATCTTCACCCCAGAGCGCCCAATCTCAGATGGCTCAACCTGACCCGCATCACAAGCCCGAAACACCGCCGGGAACGCAGGATACAATTTCTCAAACTTCTCCTTCGTAATAGCCACCATCTGCGGGCTAAGATCGACAAACGTCACCGAGCGACAACCCAAAACCGCAGCATGGCCATTGGCATCTAGCCCGCGACGTTCGCCGAGCTCGTAGAACGGCAAATTGCGCCCCGTGCCGCAGCTGACTTCGAGCACATTCCCGCGCGCCAGGCGCACTAGATCACGCCGTTTCTTGCCGAGACCCATTGCCTTTTCGGAGAGCTCGACGTCCGCGTCGAAGGTTGCCGCTGTCGTGTTGTAGCGGTCTGAGACATCGCGTGGCACGTTGAGTGTGTGCGCTTTGCTTACTTCGCGCATGTATGACGCGTACAGGTACCCGCAGTACATGCTGATGGTGAGTGCTGTGATGCCCAGGAAGGTTAGGGCTCTGGGTGGGATGCCATGGCCTGGTTTTGCTGTGGTTTCAGCATTAGGGCCTTCGGCCTGAGTGCCCTGCGGGTTAGGGCGCTCTTGGTATGGCTGGCGAGGCGGAGTTGCTTGACGCCGTTTTATAGCCACTGGTTTGGGACTGAGGGGACTGAGGGGATATTAGTTTGGGGCTGGGATTGGAGGGTTTTGGTGACATACCTCGGCTTTGGGGTTCGAGGGCCTTTGCTTGATGCGCTGCGGCAGGGTGTGACGGGCCACTGTGCAACTAATGGCGCTCTGCGCAGTTGATATAGGTTCATTGTGATGTTTTGAACTGGCAGAATCGGCTGGCAAGGGGTTTTGTGCAGAGCTTGTTGCGCATGTACGGTTTGACGTGAGCAAAGATTAAGTGCTTATGCGACAGGGTTGTCAACCCCGCGCAATACCAAAAAGAGATGGAGGCTCTAAAAGATGGAAACCAAATTGGTCAAAAAATGAAATCTCGAAATCGGTCGCACAGCTCAGTCCGTATAGATCGGAGTAACGATCTCGACCCCCAGCGAAGAAGAAAAGTCGGGAACAGAAGCCGACGGGCAGTGCCGTTATCGGATCGACTGTTATCAATTGGAGAAATCCCCCGGAATCTCCAATTCTTGTGTTCACCCACACACGTATTTTTTTACAAATGACATTGCCGTCCAAGATTCTGATTGTAGGAGGGGGTGTGTTTGGATGTGAGTGTTCAGAACAATCCTCGGAAACCCTCTGTTTACACTGTCGTACTACACGTTACACTTTCATATACTAACATTCCCCAGTATCCACCGCCCTCTCCCTGTCAAAGCGACACCCAGAGTCCAAAGTAACAGTTGTAGAGTCCTCACCAACAATCCCAAACCCGCACGGCTCATCCGTGGACACATCCCGGATCGTGCGGGCCGACTATGCCAACGCAGCATACTCCAAACTCGCGGCAGCAGCCATCGACCGCTGGCGCAGCACAGACTGGGGCCGAGACGGCCGCTACACGCAAAACGGCCTGCTGCTCGTGTACCCAGCAGAAAGCGCTAGTGCCAAGGAATATGCACGCAAGAGCTACGCCAACGTGCGCCAGATCGAGGGTGAGAACGTCACCTTCCTGCCGACCCAAGCGGACGTCCTCAGCGTCGTTCCAGCCTACGGCTCGACCCTTGATGTCGCTGGTGGCTATGTGAATTGGGGTTCTGGATGGTCTGATGCCGCGGCCAGCGTGCGGTACGCAAAGACTCTCCTCGACGCTGAGGGGAAGGTTGACTTCCGCACTGGTGATGTCGAGCGTGTGCTTTACGACACGAACGGCGCGAAGCCTAAAGCTATCGGTGTCGCCTTGACGGATGGTTCAACCATCGAGGCTGATCTCGTTGTGTTGGCGACTGGCGCGTGGACGTCGAAGCTGGTCGACTTACGTGGAAGGGCTGTTGCGACTGGACAGGCGATTGCTTACATGCGGATCTCTGATGAGGAGCAACGAGAGCTGGAGAATTTACCTACGATCTTGAACTTCGCGACGGGAATTTTCATTATCCCACCCCGGGACAATCTGCTTAAAATTGCGCGGCATGCGTATGGGTATTTGAATCCGGTTGAGGTGCCGGTTCCTGGTGCCGGGGCTTCAGGCTCCATGGTGGTTAGTCTGCCTGAGCAGGGGGTTCCAGTGCCTCTTGAGGGACAGGATGCGTTCCGGGTTGCGTTGAGGCAGCTTTTACCGCGGTTTGCGGAGAGGGAGTTTGTTGATACGAGGGTTTGTTGGTATACTGATACGTAAGCTCGATCCCTTAACAGCTGCGAGTTGGGTGGTTGTGGTTGATACTAATCTGTTTAACAGGCCCACGGGCGACTTCATTGTTTCCTATCATCCTGATCATGAAGGTCTTTTCCTTGCTACCGGTGGTAGTGGCCATGGGTTCAAGTTCTTCCCCGTTCTTGGAGACAAGATTGTTGATGCGCTGGGGGGCACTCTTGATTCCGAGTTGAGTAGGATGTGGAAATGGCCAGAGGCTGCCGTGCCGGATGAAGAGGATTTTGCTGGCGATGGCAGTCGGTCTGGGGAGAGGAGAGCGATTTTAAAAGACGAGTTGGCTAAGACAAAAAAGGCATTGCGGAGCAGTGTGCTCTAGGGGGATGTGCCCCTTTGGTCTATGCATGTAACATGAAAATTACATGTATATATAGAGAGGCATTTATACTTGAGACAAAGCACGAGCTACGGTCGAAGCTACAGAGCTAGACTCTACTCCGTACGTTGATCTAGTAGAGCACACAAGGAACATTTTGCTTCAAGAGAATTTTTATTGACTACTCAAAGGTAGTAATCACGGCAAAAAACCGGTCCATCAAGCCCCAAATCGGGAAAGCAAGGACGGAACTAAGTCTAACAGACTGCCTTAGGTCACCGTTAATTTTTTTTTTGGCCCGTGGGGGTAACAATCCACCACAGATGAAACCATAGAACGACAAATGATTAAATCGAGGCAGTCATCGACCGGCGCACAACCGCCTCACTGCAGTGTGCAGCAATCTAATTGTGTGGAAGAACGCGAAAGTGTGAGGAAAACCGGGGATCATCCGAATCGCTAAAAACGCCCAACTATGCTTGCATGAAAAAGAGTCGTAAGAAAGGAAAAGCGAGATACAGACCGAAGGTGACTGTTCTGGGAAAGGGAAAAAGCAATGTTAATACAGGTTTGAAATGCACAGTGATTTCCTCTGGAGCTTTCTTAAACCTTGCGGAAATCTGAAAGTACATGTCAGTAAGATGTGGTGGCAGCGAATCCAGCAAGACAACATACCAGAAAGTACGGGGTAGATCAGCTCGAAAGCCTGGTAGATCTCCTCGCGGACTTTAGCACCAGTCAGGACAATCTTGCCACTGACGAAGATCAAGAGAACGATCTTGGGCTTCATCATGCGATAGATCAGACCAGGGAATAATTCAGGCTCGTAGGAACTGAAATTGTGGTGACGAGAGGCCAACCCCTCCAGACGGATGGGGAACTTGATGTCGCAGGAGCCGACAATATTCTGGATTTTGAAATCGGTAAACTTGGCATTGAAACCAAGCTTCTGAATGATGCGCGCATACTTGCGCGAAGCCAGCTTTGAATCATCCTCGGACTTGGCACCAGTAACGACCATCTTGCCGGAGGCGAAGATGAGAGCAGTGGTCTTAGGTTCACGGATACGCATGATCACGGCAGCAAAACGCTAAGGAGAGAGCCAAGTTCAGCTACATTGTACTCTGATATGCGCCCTCTCAGAGCAATGTGAGGATGGGTTGATAAATACCTTTGGATTGTACTCAGCGTTTCGTGCGTGCAACGCGATGGTCTTGAGATCAAGGCGACAGTCAAGATTGACAGTGGCAACGATGTTCCTTTTGGAATTACTAGTTCAGCCATTCTGGTCACCCAGAAAACCATCCAGAGTATACTCACTGCAAGGTAGGAACAATGCCACTGCTTCCGGTGGTTGCGCCAGGGGTCGCGGCGGGGGTTGCAGGAGAAGCGGGAGTCACCCCGGTGCCGTTCATGGCATTTCCTCCGGCCTGTTGGCCATTATTCATACCATTTCCGCCCTGTGCCATGGCCTCCTTCTCGGAGTTTGGAGGGGTCAGATCCCCAGCGCCACCAGGGAAAGACAGCGACGAGGTAGCAGTGAAGGCACGAGCCTGCTGCGCATTGGAAGGATGGGTCGTGAGAGAATCCATTTTGATGGAATACTCGAGTTGTGACAAAAAATAAAGATGGAACTATCAAAGAAAGATGTGAGTTTAGATTACGAACAGTCGCGAGAGATAAGAATGGCGCGCGGGGGAGAGGCGGTGAGGGAAAGGAAGGGAGATCGAAGCCATCAATAGGGAAGGAGCCCCTCCCGAGGGAAGGAACCAGCAAGATGGAAAGAGGGAAGGTGCAACCTTGGAATAGACGAGGAAGGATTTTCTTACCTGGGAGATGGACAACTCAATGTATCCCCCTACGAGGTATTCGCACGTAACCTCTCGGAATGACAAGCAATCACGAGATAGTGTAGGCAACGAAACCCAACGCAGTCAATAGGTGAACGAATCAAGAAAAAAATCACACTGAAGTGTTTTTTCCAGATAAGTGCGACGGCGATATTATGGACGGAAGGACAGCAATTTTTTTTTTTCTTTCGAAATGTTTCTTTTGCGCTGTTTTTGGAAAATGGGATTGTCTATCTGCGCGATCTGAAGAAAAAAAAAGAGAGAGTGGTGAGGCGAAACCTGAGGCTCGACTTCTATGGTGATTAGGTCCGTGGACAAAAAAAACCTTTTTCCCCTAAAGAAAATAGAATCAAGGGTCTTCCAGAGATAAATCAAAGATCTGTGGGAGGTAGATCTGATTAGTAAGAGAAAGCCAGCAGATATCAAGATTTGATAATCAAGAGGCTTTTTTTTTGAGGAGCGGAGGGAAAGAAGAATTTCCGAAATGAGATCCGCCAAGACCGAGACAAAAATTCCTAAGGTAAATTGGGGGGAGGTTGGGTCTTTATATAGTGCTGAGTCACAGCCCGGTCAGGGGAGGCTGGGCCGCCGGTGGCGCTAAAAGCAGCAATACTTTTCTCCCTTCGACCTTGGCTTCATTGCCCGCTAGCGGCTCTGGGAAACCACGTCATGAACCAATCATAGCCACACAGCATCCCTAGTGACTTTTATTCGCCCAACGCACTCCGCTAATCTCTCTGCGTTGACCCTTGACTGGTTCAAACACCCTTGCTTTTTCCTCCACGAGCCATGGTTGCAGGCGCTAGGTTTGCCAGTCCGCGCTCCTCCTGCAGCTGATAGTCCGTCCGTCCCACACCAATCCAATCACCGTCATCGACTACCCTCGGTTTCTCCATGTAAGACACGCTATCCTCCTGCCGCTTTAACGGATGGCAACTGAACAAAAATTCTGAATTTTTTTTTTACCTTGTTTCTTCCCCTACCCTCTCTGACCTCACCCCACCAAGGAATCACTAGACTCATAACTCCGTATAACATACCAGTTACGGTTGGTAACCCTAACTGATGATTGGGAAATTTAATTCTCACAGCAAATATCTGCTCCTGCTATCCTTTTATTTTAAGTATTTTAGACCGACTCTCTCCAGAGATTTCGATTAGGACAGGTGGCCGTTTTGATTTTGCCTTAACAGGCGGTGGCGTCCAGTGTTGATCCACTGTCCGCCAAGGCTAGATGAATCTCATGGCATATACGGAGCAGTCGGTGATGATCTGTCATTTTTTTCAGCTTCTTCGGATCTCTTGTTTAAATCTACCAACTGTGGTTCTTGGGGGCGTTATTACTGACAACTCCTCAGGCCATATCATGGTATTTTTGTTTTGCATTTTCCATGTTGTAGAGGATCCCGGTATGCTGGTATTGTTCAGTATGCTGAATACCATACCAAGCGGCACAGCTGTCACATTCCCGGAAATGTACAACATAGTAAAAAAAAAAAAACGGAGCAGAACACTGAAGAGTGCATCCTGATCTGGCCAGATCGGTGTTTAACACCCTTGAAACAGTTAGTTTGACTTGGATATTTAAGGATCTCTTCTGGCCTATAAACATGCAAGGTTAACAAGTCTTAAAGCTGAATGTCAAAATTGAAATACGTCTTTGTCACAAGTGAAACTGAACATATGATGCTTGTGATCAGTGCGGAGTATCTCTGTCGTAAAACACATACTAGTAATTTGACATGATGACAATTGAAGTTGTTTTTTCCTGCATACTGAGTACTCCATCTCGATTTTGAAATGTACACTAAGAAAACATGGGCTGAAAAGATCAGTAAAACTGCCGGGTGACAGGGACCCCGACGGCTAGAGGCAATTTCCGCTTCGGGGGTTCTGTCCATGGATGCCTCAGGCCTTCAATATTGGATAATCGCCGAGCTGCCCATTGGTTGAGAGAGTTGAGCCGAGGAAAGGCGGTTTTTCGGCGTTTTGTTGCTTCCACTCAAATTCGGGTGCTGGAGGACTCTGGGGGACATTCATGATCTACGACTTAAATATTTTGCTTCTCCGCATTCACCCTTTCGATCTGGGTATACCAATCGCTGGCTGCTACTAGCATCCAATCTCCGAACAATCTCACACACCGCGATGGCATCAAAAGGTGCCGTTCTGCCTCTTTTGAGGCGTGAAATTCGACCCTCCCGATTCTCGCGAGCTACCTCCTCCGTCTCCGCCATCACCACTCCAGCCCGCCACTCATCCAGTTCCTTCACAGCTTCCGGGTTACGTTCTACTCGGCGAACGGCATTATTCACCGCGCCAATTCAGACACGAGCCTTTTCGCAATCGCTATCAAAACGCTTCACCAATGAGAATGGTGACTTCGATCCCCGCATATTGGAGCGGGAATCCGATGACGTGGATGTGTGTATTGTTGGTGGGGGTACGTGCTTTGTGCCGCATCGGTTCTCCCCCGAAGTAGCGTAACTAAGCTTTGGTATACTACAGGTCCCGCTGGTCTCGCTGCTGCGATTCGCTTGAAGCAACTTGCCAACGAGGCAGGTAATGAAGAGTTCCGGGTTATTCTACTAGAGAAGGCAGGCGAATTGGGCGCCCATATTGTCTCCGGGAACGTTTTGCAACCAACCGCCCTTGATGAGTTACTCCCCGACTGGCTGTCCGAGAACAACCCTTCGCGTTTTGAGGGTGCGACCCCCGCCAAAGGCGACAAGATGCGCTTCCTGACAAAGAATGGCTCGTACCCACTCCCTTCGCCGCCACAGATGCACAACGAGGGGAACTATATTGTCAGTCTGAACGAGCTGACTAAGTGGCTGGGGGAGCGTGCGGAAGAGGTTGGTGTAGAGGTATACCCTGGGTTCGCAGCTAGTGAGATAGTTTATAGCCCGGATGGCTCAGTCAAGGGTGTTGCGACCAACGACCTGGGACTCGCTCGGGATGGCAAGCCCAAGGAGACATTTGAGAGAGGAATGGAGTTCCATGCCCGCGTCACACTTCTTGCTGAGGGCTGCCACGGCAGCTTGACCAAGCAGGTGATCAAGAAGTACGATCTTCGACGAGATAGCCAGCCCCAGACATATGCTCTTGGAATCAAGGAAGTCTGGGAGATTCAACCCGAGAAGTTCCGATCAGGCGAAATTACTCACTCGATGGGATACCCTCTTCCCAAGGATACCTATGGTGGAGCCTGGATGTACCACTTCGGAGACAACATGGTGAGTATTGGTCTAGTGGTAGGATTGGACTACCCAAACCCATGGCTTTCGCCGTACGGAGAATTCCAGAAAATGAAACACCACCCTATGTTCAAAGAGGTTCTCGAGGGCGGCAAGTGCATCTCTTACGGAGCCCGAGCACTGAATGAAGGCGGTTTCCAATCGATCCCCAAGTGCGCATTCCCCGGAGGTGCCTTGATTGGTGACACGGCTGGCTTTTTAAACGTCCCGAAAATTAAGGGTACCCACACCGCCATGAAATCAGGCATGTTAGCCGCCGAGGCTGCCTTCTCGGCGCTTCAGGGTGACAACCTAGGAACCGTTTTTTTGTATGACTACGAGAAATCTCTGCGGGATTCATTCATTTGGAAAGAACTGTCTGAGGTCCGTAACATCCGACCCTCATTCAATACCCCACTGGGTTTCTTCGGTGGACTTCTCTACTCCGGGTTGGAGGCCTACCTGTTCAAGGGCCGAGTGCCATGGACTCTCAACCACCATGGCACTGACGCAGCGGCTACTAAGCCTGCTTCACAATACGAAAAAATCGTTTACCCCAAGCCAGATGGAGAGCTCAGCTTCGATATCTTGACCAGTGTGAGCCGGACGGGTACCAACCACGAGGAAGACCAACCGGTTCACCTACAAGTGGAGGACTTGGATAAGCACACGGACCTAGCATGGCCTGTTTACAAGGGCATCGAAAACCGGTTCTGTCCTGCAGGCGTCTATGAGTATGTGGAGGACCCTAGCAAGAAGCACGGGGTTCGATTCCAGATCAACTCACAAAAGTAAGCGCCTACCTCTATTTGAGTGACTTTGGATATGCACTAACCACTCAACAGCTGCATTCACTGCAAGACTTGTGATATCAAAGTGCCCACACAAGACATTAATTGGCAGACGCCTCAAGGTGGAGAGGGGCCGAAGTACATCATGACATGATCCCAAAAGGGAGCTTGGAATAGGCACCTCGAATCAGGTTAATAAAGACTGATTGTGTATACTTTAACCCCCAAAAATCTGCCTAGGTATGTATGTAGATGCCCGAAATAGGCAAAACATGTGAACCAAAAAAAGACCCCATGGGGTTGGCAGAACCGTGGAATGCCAGTGGAGAGAGTCCACGAGGGATAAGCCTTACTTCCTTTGACCTTCAAACTATGATGTGTTGATTCTGATCTAATATAGATAATCTAAGTAAATATTGTATGGTATCAAATGTTTCACATTGTCTCTTCCCCTCGATATTTTCTATGGTGGAACCACGTGGATCGGAAAAAGTGAGGCGGCCAAAGTTGCTCGTCCACCGCCAGAAGGTACTTTCTCTCTTTTCTTCCCCTCTCGCTTTTCTCTTCTGAATCTTCTGTATTTCTTTTTAGCTATTCGGCTGTTTTGCTTCTAATCTGCAGTACTTCGCACTACATCTGCTCTCCCATCGTTTGTCAGTTACACGTTACACGTTACACGCTTTCCTGCAGCAACACCGCATTTCACAACTTCCCACTGCATTCCCGCCTTTTCAATCTCCCCCATATTCCCTGGAATTTCCTTTAGCCAGATTTCTTTCCATTGTCGCCCATCAGTCATTTCAGACCAGCAGATCAGCCATGACTGAGGTATCCTCAACCCGCCTTTATCTTGGGAACCTTCCCCGCAACGGTAGGCTACCCACCTGACTGTCCCTCTTCCCTGAGCCTTGGAGAAACACACGCACCACCTTGCATGATCCGGTCGCTTCACCGGTCCCCGGGGTCCCATGTGCTCTATTCACTCATATGCTCATGTGGAATTCCTCCCTCGGCCCACCCTTCTCAGAGCGAGCAAATGGGAGCTTCAGCTACCCACATGGAACAGCTTTCGCCTCAGATGATCATCTAACCGGGGCTTTTTGGAATCGCCCTTTGAGAAGGGACTCGCTAACTTGCTTTTTTCTTACCACAGTGACGAAGAGCGACATTGAGGAACATTTCAGCAGCCATGGCTCCGGCAAGATCACGGAGATCAAGTTGATGAACGGTTTTGGCTTCATTGAATATGACGACCAGCTGGATGCCAGAGACATTGTGCCCGGTAAGAACGGCTTATAATGCTTCATTGACTTGCACGCAGATTTGCTAACGTTAGTCTCCTGTAGCGTTCCGTATGTCCCCATGACTTGTCCACCAAACACCTCCGGCTTATCAAAATCACAGACGGCAGTGACTTCAAAGGCGAGCGACTCACCGTTCAGTTTGCACGCGGTCCTCGCCGCAAGGAGGCCTTCCAGGGACCACCTGACCGCAATGCTCTCCCTCGTCCACGTCGCACTATGTTCCGCATGCAGATTTCCGGTCTTCCAGAAACAAGTTGGCAGGTTAGCAGCCCAAGTCCATTCCTTCCCGGGGTTCCTGAGTTAGATCCCTCCAACCCGTCTCTCTACTCGGCCCACACATGTTTCCAGTCCATTGTTCTAGAGGCCATCGGTCGAGCCAAGGATCCTAGGGTACTGATCCACTAGCACTCCTCTCCTGGCAACTGAGAATGCTTTGATAGCTTTTTCTTTTACCTTGAGGTTTGAGGGTTGCTCCTTGATCCTTGCATACTCACTAAGCAATGTTGTCAGATCCCATGGAATCTTTCCTGGGACTTTTGGATGCCGATATAAGATGGCCATTCTGGACATACCTCCTCGGACTGGACATGGAGTGCTTACATGATCTCTCAACATTGCCGGACACCTTACCTTTCCTGGACCTGGACTCACCATGCATTAAATAGGACTTGAAAGACTTCGCCCGCCAGTCTGGTCTGGACGTCGTTTACTCCGAGACTGGCCGCGAACAGGGCAGAGGGTAGGTAGACCACTGTATTCCGCGAGAGACCCTTCCAATCCATTGACATTTGACCAAGTTTTGTGGAATTTGAAACCGCCAGCGACCTCAAGACCGCAGTGGAGAAACTGGACCAGCGAGAGTTCAAGGGCTCCGTCGTCTCTTGTGTCGCCGATGTAAGCGCCCAACCTGGCTCGGACCTGGAGGAACCCCCTCTCACCAACTCTCAGATTCAGAACTTTGAGGAACGCCCCGTTCGTGACCCATACCGGTCTCGTTCCCCACCACGTCGCCCCTACCCTGCCACTATGGAGGAGTATGACCGCAGGATCCCTCCCCCACGTGGCTACAGTCCTCGAGATCATTACCGTGAGCGGTCGCCGATCCCTATCCGCCGCGATCCCTACTATGAACGGGATGGCTATGCCCGCCGGACTCCCCCTCGCCCTCGGATGGAAGACTACCCACCCCCACGTCGTCCCTACGAAGACCCCTATGAAGCTCGACCTCCCCCACCTCCTCGGCACTATGACGATCCCTACCTAGCTGCCCGGGGTTATGGTCGTCCTCGCTCTCCGCCGAGAGGCGAGTATGTGCCTTACGACCGTCCTCGCTACTGGTAGATGGCGCCAGGTCTTAGTTGATTGGACCTACTGCAAATTATTTCGTTTTACCATCAGTTTTGTTGATCTCCTTCGCCAAATACCCGCAACGTCTCGTATTGATTTCATGGGGTCATGATGTTCTTTCACCTGCCGAGGTTTCGTTCGACGTGTTCCTGCGGCCGGGTGCTTTTCTTTCCCCCCTGGTAGCTTTGGAATGGCTGGAGGCTAAACTCTTGTCCATCCTGGACTATGTATGTGTGTTACCATCTGAAAATCTTGATCTTCGTCTCTTAAATTTTTCTTCTGTGGCATCCCTGGGGTCCCATCAATCTATGATATCCCGGCACAACCTACCTTTGAATAGCTGGTTGGGTGATAATGCAAGACTCGCGTCTCCTGTAATCCACTACGTTAGCACCACAGTATACATTTCTCTATATTCCGGGATTGTGATCATAAATCCCACCAAACTTCAATTCCAGTACTGATGTTAATCAGAAATTTGCACCACATCCAGTAATTTACCACCAACTATCCTTATCTAGCCACAAATTTACACCAACGATCAAAATGGGGAAATGCCCATGTGTTTCCACCGTCATGATCTACAACGATCCACGGGTGCCCCGCTTAAAAAAAATACCCAGACCCCTCAGCTTCCCTTCAATTTAAATTCGTTCATACTTTCGCATTGATCAACCCCTCTCCTACTTAACCCCAATACCACTAACACAATCACAATCACAATCACCATGACCGACCGCCAACTAATCCAACTCCTACCCCGCCCAGATGTCCTCGACTGTGTCTGTCTCCGCGATATCGAGCTCCCCCTCCCCTGCGCCCCAGAAGCCTGGCACCGCCAGGGAAAATCTCAACCATGCACTGCAACACTCAAACTCTCCTACTCCTCCATAATCACAGCCGCCGAAACCGATAATGTCTCCCTGACCCTCGACTACGGCAAGCTCTTCCGCCGACTAGAAAGCGACGTACGCAACATGAGCGAGGACATCTCATCCCCATCCCATCCATCCGAGCGACTAGTCAGTCGGGAGGGCATGCGACGCGAAGAAATGCAGAGCCGCGGACTAGGCCAAGACCCGCGCGTTATAGCGGGCGTTGTCGCGGATGCCGGGTTGGGTCTGTTGGAGGCTACGTCTGCTGTCACTGCGGCGAAGCAGCCGAACCCTATCTCGGCGGCTTATGGGGAGTGCGAGGTCTTGCTGCATTTGCCAAAAGCTTTGTTGCGCGCAGATGAGGGGCTTCGGTATCGCGGGGTTATTGCGCTTGGGAAGGAGGTTGCTGATGGAGAGGCACGCGATTTGGTGGTGTTGGAGGAAGAGTTCCGGATTGAGGGGATTCGGTGCTATGCTATTTTGGGTGTGAATCCTCATGAGAGGCTGGAGAAGCAGGCTGTTGTTGTTGGTCTTACGTTCCAGGGCCCTGGGCAGCTTGCTTGGGGGTCGACTGTTGTTGACACTTACCAGGCTGTGACGCGGGCTGTGGCTGAGGTATGTGGTAATCTCTTTTTTGGGGGAAGGAGGTTCTGTTTGCTGATTTGCTTTGTGAAATTTTAGAAGGTTGATCAAACTGATTTCCAGTCTGTGGAGTCTTTGGCTACTTTCATCGCTCGTATTGTTACCGTGGACTTTGGTAATGAGCGTGTGACTGTCAAGGTGGAGAAGCCAAGTGCTCTTGCTTTTGTCCAGCGGTCTGGTGTGGAGATTACTCGATCAAAGGCTTTCTTCATCAGTTGTTAAGTGCCGTGTAAGTAATTTCATGTTAGACCGGAGGCTGCAGTATGCCGATCGATGCTCACATGCAAGTTGGTGGCTGTAGTGAGGCTGTGTGAGGCTGTCTCAGGAGGGTCTGTAGAACAACTTGGTGACCTATCGAGTGCTAGTCAAAGCAGAAACACTGTAAAACCAGGCAATATCAAGACCAGATCAAGATCTAAATCCGATCAATAAGATCACGTTAATGTCAGCAACCTGACACGTGAAGTCCTAATCGGGACTAGTGGCGCAGCCCCCCCCCCCGGATCTGCACCTGAAATCTGATTCTCTGCACGATTTCGCAATTTTCTTGCTTTGTTTCACTTCCTGGTGAAGAAAAACTCTTATCTCTATTTGCTAAAATCCTTATCCTCTATGTGCCCATCTGTGCCTTCGTACTCGCCTTTCGTTTCGCTTGCTGGCTTCTTGGCCAACCTTGATCTAAATCCATCCCTTCTGAACCTCGACTCGCTTGCTCCTGACATTTCCAACGTGTCTGCACATCCAGTGGTTCCTTTTTTCGCCTTGGCCTTCGACTCCTCGACCAGCGAGGTGACTTGGCTAGGGGTCCCGGGTCCGTCCTGAAGAAGGGCGGACGGTAAACCTGCTCGAGAGATTCAAGACTGGTCTATCGACTGGTTCGGGCACTGAAGGGAAACCGTGCTTTCATGCAATAAGTTACGCAAGTTGAAGTATGTTTCTTTGATCTGCTTTTCTTTTGCCAACTTTTTTTTTCAAATTTTTCAAAATTTTTTTACGTTTTTACCTTGGCGATACGTAGTGGGGTGTGAAAACCCTCACCTACCCCTCTATTCATATTTTTATACAGTTGATAACCAAGACTAAGGTGATTGAGGCTAACTGGGTTTCTTCATGTGAACAGCGACTGCGAGATAGGCATTCTGAATACCTTGCAACCCTTATTCACGACCGCGCAAGGTCAATTGTCGACCCTGCGGTAATCGCCGGTGTTTTCACTGAAATTGTTTCACTTTACCCGCGGAGCTCTCGCAAGTGGTACAACAAAAGCATAATGCCTTCCTCGAATGCCGATGACCTGTCGGTCGGAGACGTGTTCGCTCCGCAGGCCGATAGCGAACAGTCCGTCATTGATATCCCAGCCAATCACTGTCGCCCCAATGCACACATGGGCACTATGCCACCCCCAGAGCAGACAATCAAGGGATTCAATGGGTTCACAAACCAGACTTTCAACGAGAACAAGCAGCGACGGAAGAAGAAGAATGACCAATTGGGGCCGTCATGCGCAACCGTTCGCGGTTTCACTCCTCTGGCATCTGGCGACGAGGAATCGGACTTTTCCGCTGCGAGCTCACGTACACCCTCTCGGCCTCCTACTTCCCTTGATGGCGCCAGCCCACTGGTACAGCCGTCCACAGGCCATGGGGTTAGCGCGTTGAAGCTTCAACTCAATACCTTGAATCTGTCTGACGACACAGCTTGTCTCGGCGGCTTTATCTCCAAGACCCCCAGTGCTGCCAGCGTTTACTCCGACAGTGACCAGACTGAGATCTTGACCAGCTATGAAATACCTCTGGATCAGGACTTTGTTAGCTCTGATGCAGTGCAGCCAGAGGCACTGGACGATCGCAACGCGGATGTCCCCGGTATGAACCCGGAATTGCGCAGTCAACTGTGCCGCAAAATGACAGCGGAGGACTTTGTGCCTATCCTCTGCCTTGGCAAGGGCTCATTCGGAACTGTCTTGCTGGTGCGCCACGTTGTCACGGGCAAGCTCTACGCACAGAAACAATTTCGGAAGGCTTCCCTCACTGTCCACAAAAAGCTAGTTGAGCAAACCAAGACAGAGCGTACAATCCTGGAAAGTGTCAACCGTCACCCCTTTGTCGTCAAGCTATTCTACGCCTTCCAAGACCACGAGAAACTCTACTTGATTTTGGAGTACGCGCAAGGCGGCGAACTCTTCCACCACCTAGCCATGGAACGCATGTTCGAAGAAGACGCGGCAGCATTCTACATGGCAGAGATGGTCCTTGCACTAGCACACTTGCATCAAAACGTCGGCGTTCTCTACCGCGACCTGAAGCCGGAGAACTGCCTCCTAGACGCGCAAGGCCACCTCCTTCTAACCGATTTCGGGCTCAGCAAGATCGCCCTTAGTGACGACGATCGCTGCAACTCCCTCCTCGGCACAATCGACTACATGGCGCCAGAAGTGATCCAAGGCAAGCCATACGGCAAAGCATGCGACTGGTGGTCCCTCGGTGCACTAGGCTACGACCTCCTCACCGGCTCACCCCCATTCCGCGGAAACAATCACGCAAAGCTACAAGAGAAGATCGTCAAACAAAAGCTCACGCTGCCTTACTTCCTCGGGCCTGACGCGAAGGATCTTCTCACCCGTCTTCTCCGCAAAGAACCCTCCAAGCGTCTCGGATACCATATGCAGAAGGACTTGCAGATTATCAAAAAGCATCGCTTCTTCCGCAAAATCGACTGGGCTGCCCTTGAGCGCCGCGAGCTCGACCCGCCTATCCAGCCTATCGTCACGGACCCTGCGCTCGCCGAGAACTTCTCCGTCGATTTCACTCATCTCCCACTCAGTCCAACGGTTACTGCCACTGGCTTTGACGAATACTATGGCAAGGGACAGAATTTCCCCGGTGGAAAAGGTGCGGGTGACGACGATGTTGGCGCTGAGAGTAACCCGTTCGGTGGGTTTAGCTATGTTGCTTCGAGCAGCTTGCTGGATCATGGGTTGGGGATCATCACTGCTGGATATTGAACTGGGGTGTTGGTGATATGGCTGGGGAGAACTGATAAGAAAATGATGAAGATGAAATGGAGAACAAGGACAATGCATATTTCGCATCAAGGCGTCCGGGTGTGCCGGGTTTCGTACATTGCAGCATCTCATGCACCATGGGGCTTTGGATCGTTTCTTATCCAGGTGCTTGTCTTGTTCTGACAAGTTGAAGCAATACAAACAGCATCATCTGAATGCAACCAGTGGTACAAGGTTCACATTCGCATATCTACTAGGAAATTTCTTCCTACGTCTCTTTAACTTGGAGTTGAAAGCATCCGTAAACACATATCCGTAAATCTGGACCTGGAAAACTAGGATTGAATCTTACTTGTTTTTTGATACGAGAACTGTTCCTAAAAAGCTTCGTCTACAGCCCCAATGAAGCTGGATGTAGGATAAAGTATAAAAGCACAGTGAAGTAGATAGGCAAAAAGGAGAAATTTATTCCCCGTGGGTTTTGTTCATTCTCACTCATATATAGTATCCTCCCAAGTTCCCCAAAGCCACAACACTTCCCAAACAGCGTAACCCCAAGTTTAGAGATCTCGGGTCCTAGATCTCGCCTTCTTCACTTCCAGCATCATCATCAGCCTCGCCTTCATCTTTCTGTTCAGCCTGGGAGTCGAATTTACTCCGATGATCCACGTCCGCCGTGGGTAGGGGGACAGATCCAGGGGGATGCGCGACTGGAACGACAAGTTGTTGTTTTTCGGGGACTTCGCCTTCTTCGGCGCTGGACTCTTCTTTCGGAGGCGAGTGTGCTGAGGGTCCCAGGCCTGGATTCTCGCCTGTGATTGAGAGGGAGTTGAAATGAGGCGTGGCTTTTGTTTGAGATAATGCTGCTGCGGGGACGTGAGGACGGGAGTGGACTGGAGGGTGTGTTTTTTGGTCGGTGGGGAGAGTCGCTTCGTGAGAGGGGGTTATGGTGCGTTGGCGCTTGGGGGATCGATCGCGGTCACCGTTCCCGTTGAGGGTTGAATGGGGTTTGTTTTGTGGGGAGGATGGGTGTGGGTGTGGGTGTGATTGTGTGTTGGCGTGCGATTCGGGTTCGCGCGAGCGTTTACGGCCATTTGTAGTCATGTCTGAGGTGACGGCAAGGGTTGGAGGGGTGGAATTGGACTGTTGCTCCGAGGCGGATTTTGTAGGATCGGTGTCGAAGATGCGAGTTGGGTCGTTGGGGTTGGGGGTTGAGTCTGAAAGCGAGAATTCCGGGTAGCCCTTACTAAGGCTTTGCTGGACGCGCTCGTAAATTTTGACGATGAAGGTGCAGGCGCGGATGAGGTCGTCGAGGCGGACGTCGATCTGCTCCCACCAGGGTCTGCCTTCGGCATCGTCGGGGAAGGCGACTTTGCAATGGCGAGCTGCGGCGTACAGGGCCGCGGCGGCGATGACGCGCGGCGGGAATTGGAGACAGAGGACGGTGTAGGTTGAGTCGTTGAGGAAGGAGTAGGTGGAGTGTCGCAAAGCTCTGTTGTCGCCGACACCTAGGAAGACGGAGTAGTCCCAGAGGATGCGGTAGGGGGACTCGACCTGTAGGTCAAAGCAGAGGTATTCAAGCATGACGCTCTCGTTCTGCAGAATCAGGTCGCGCCACTTCCAGTAATCTTTAGACTGCTCGTCGACAATCAGGTTCGGCTGCTTCATGGCGACGCGGCAGCATGCGATAACGAAGTCTTTCATGCGGCGCATGGCCTCGTCCACCTTGAACGCAACGAAGAGGGCCACCGCGGCGATCACCTTCGGGTGCATTAGGTCCGACCCCATTTCCGGATATTGTCCCATCAAAGAGTAGCGCATGAGGAAGCGGTGCATGTACACTGTGGCAGTCATTGAGGTCTGTGGGGGCATCTTCAACATCACGCTCACTTGCCAGATGAACTCGACTGCACGGTGCCGAATGTAGTCCTCTTTCCCGCGTTCAATCTTATCAATGCGCGAGGGCGTGCGCTCGAATTCTTCTTCGGTAAATAACCATTTGTGTTGCTCCGCTTCCAACACCGGATTCGGTAGGCCGGGGATTCGTCGCTTCGGCGGTGCTGAGGAAGCCATGGCTATGCGAAGTGAAGAGGGGGAAGACAAATAAGATCGACGAGCGGTTGTTCACGCAGTGATGACAGAGATGAAGCGCATCCAGCGCACCCAACAAGAAATAGCTCGCGTGATGGTCAGCAATATTATTATCGTTCCAAACGTCACAGTCGTTGGGCCAAATTTAGCATGGCGGAGCTTTCTATCGCATTGTGGAGATGACGGTTCACGACGGGAGATATTCGGAGAATTGGAGAAGTGAAAGTCAGGGGTAGGCAATATTGGAATAGTAAAGCGCTGCCTAAATATCGAGCACGATCAGATGCACAGCAAGGACCTCCGTATTGACGTCGACAAGGGAAGCTTTTGGTCGGAACAATCGCTTTTCCGATTGTAACTATTTATCCGCTTCACACCGACCTCGGGAGTATGAATAGCCACTACATTATATCCCAGGAGGGAGCAATTACAGGTTTTATAGACGCTCATGTAATTTGAATTCGTCATTGATATGCAATTGCACTCTTTGAAACAATTCCTATAAATAATTACAATTGGTATCTAGTACTTTGGAAACAAAGTCCCGTCCTGGCGCCACGCTGATAGATGCAAAATACAAAAAAAGGCCAAGTAGGCATTTATTCCTCCTCACTGATTTCACTCTCATCATCACTGGGAACATATTGCCTGGTCGTGGGTTGGATGTAATGGTGGCTCAGAGCCTCCTCTTCACGAGCACTTTGTTCAAAAGCGGCCTCCATCTCCGCCGCCAAAGCATCATCATCTTCCACTTCATCCTCTTGAATAGCCGTGCGTGTTTGGGCTGAGGAAGTAGGTGGAGCTGTATTGCCGACCGGGGAGGGGAGACTTAATTCCCCAATGTCTTCGTCCCCATCATCATCTGCGGAGGTGTTATTGGATGAGAAGTAAGTCCGGTCCACGAATGGGCGCGGAGGTGGAGAACCCATGTCAATAATGAGATCTCCGTCAACTATGATATTGGAGCTGGGAGACTGCCCAGCTTGTTGTGATCCCGTGCCGGCATCGGATGGCGACGAGCGAGAGTCCTCATACGCAGGTGGGTCGGGATAGCTGACAGGCTCGCTTGGCTTGGTGGGCGGGTGTGCTTTGGCTGGTGCTTTTGCTGGCGGTTTCTTCTGTCGCAGCGGGTTTGTTTGTGTTTGTGTTTTGGATCGAGGTGGTGCAGGTCTAGGTATAGGTCTGGCAGTCGGCATTAGGGGTGTGCTGGCTCTGCTGGTGGCAAGTTCTGGGGTGCTGTGGCCTGAAGGTGGCTTATCATCCTCCCGGCGATTCTTCGGGAGGAAGTGTCGGAAGTCGTAAGGATTGCTATCATCGGCCGGCCCCTCGTCCTCGCTGGTATTTCCTCCGTGTCGGTCTTCTGCCGAGGTTGTTGGTTCATCCTCTTCCTTTATCTGAAGTTGTTCGTATTGCTCGCGGACCTGCTTTTCCGTCTTTCCTGGAGCCGACCGAAGATTGAAGTTCAAGGTTGTCGAGACCGACTCTAAAACGAAGACTTTCCGCTCTGGGTCGAAGATCAGAACCAGGCTTCGCTCGCCCGACGGGTCCTCGCTGCCTTTGTATGCATAGGTCAACGTTTGATCGACATTCGGGGCCTTATCAGTAACAACGAGGTCATAGTGGTCGGCTGATCGGGATTGAGTGATGGTCGACCGTTGCTGTGAGGTTGCGGACTTGGATTTGTGGTTATAATTGACGTTGATCAATCGGCTTGTGTTTGGGTTTCGAGCAAGCCTTTCCCCCAGCACAATTGGGTATTCGGCCTGCTTTGTCGGGTCGATCATGGAGGACAATGTGGGGGTAGCCATATCTGCACTCATGGAGGGGATGAGACTCCGAAATCGAAATAGTTTGTACAATGCAGAGGAGAAGAGAGAGAAAAGGGAAAAGAAGATTGAGAATCCCCAAAGTCGGGGAAAGGTTGAGGTGGAGAAGAGTGAAACGGTCTCCCCACTCATACAAGGGCGATTTGCAACATATCGAATACTTGGATTCCTTACCTACTTTCTTAGCTCTTAGATTAATCTCTTGGATCCTGACTTAATATTAATCTTTTGATCTCATGTTTCATGTTGAATCAACCTGCTTATACTCCGAGTTCTGTGCTACATTCTACGCAGCAAGACTTCGGGTCCGACTTCGGCATAGAGTACCGGGATGAAGAATAAAACACGTAAAGCAAGGTACTGCCATTAGACGATAATTACTAGCCGAGGCATAAACAAAAAAAACGGCTTGCAGAGATACAATGCAATAAAGCAGGGCAGGAGGAGGTATCCAGAAACAAAGAACGAGAGGCATCAGAGACAAAGCGTGAGGTGTCTGTCAGCTATTACAGCTAACACTTTACCACCCAGAATGTGATTGGAATCAAAGAACAGATTCCGAAGTCGGAAATTTGAAGTTTCCGAGTCGTTTATTTAAGCTTCTCCTTGAGCTTGCCGAAAAAGCCACTGAGGCGGTGCTTCTTCTTCTTGTCATCAATAGTAGAAGCACCTTCAGTGCTGTGGGATTGTTTGGGAGAGTGCTCCGTGGTATTTGCGGTTGAAGTAGCAGGAGTTTGAGTAGACTCAGCTCCAGTCGTCACAGTGGGATCTGCGGGCTTTGCGGCCGGAGTTGTAGGTACATGAGCAGACTCCACTCCCGTCGCAGCGCTAGGACTTGCGGGTTCCACAGAAGTGTGAGCCGTGGTTTCGGGAGTCGAGGTTTCGACAGCCTCAGTAGTCTCAGGGCCAGTTGTAACAGTGGGCCCACTAGACTCAGTGTTCTTCGGCGCGGAAGATAGGGTAGCAGCAGCAAAGCTACGGTCCAGCGGAGGAGTCGAAAGTGGCGACACAGCTGCTGAGGCTCCGCCACTAGCGACAGTGAGATGGGGCGCAACGGCCTGGGTGGCCGCAGTGACGGTAGGCGCTGGAGCACCCGCGGACTCTTCAACGGGAATCTTCTTGCGCAGTTCCTCCTCGATAGCATGCTTCTCGTCGACTGCTACTTGGTTCGCAGCAGCCTCCGGGTCCTTGTGGGCCTCAGCCAACGAATCCTTCACTGCCTGGGGGACCTCCTCGACGGGCTTGTCGCCGTTTGCTTGTTTGCCCTTTGCCTCCAACGGAACACCAGCAGCCAGTGCTGCCGTGGTCGAGTTGGGGCCAGCAGACTGGATGTGGTATCCTGGATCGGCCATAGCTGCCTGCTGCGCCGGACCTCCGATGTAGGTCGGCTCGGTCTCACTGGATGCAGCGCTTTGCGCAGGTCCACCTATCGGAAGACTGGATTCAGGAATCATGTTGTTGGTGATTGGGGGAAGGATATATGGGAGATCGCCAGAGTTGGTGTTGATGTTCGGGTTCCCAGTGCCAAACGGAAGAGTTTGGCCCTTCTCATATGACTCTTTGTCCAATGTGACAGTCGACTCAATGGTATTGTTGTGGAGGGTGCTATGGTGAGGGACTTTGTCGCCCGGGTTCAGGCTGACGGGGTTGTCATAACCTTCCGAGGCTGGGATGGGATCCACGGAAAAGGTCTGTTCGGATTCCTGTCCCGGAGTCTCTGGGAAGCTACCAGGTAGATCCCCATTGGGCTCCTTGGGAACGTTGGCAGCGAGAGCCGCGGTTGTAGAATCAGGGGTCACGCCAGACATAGTGGGGTCAAAGTGGGAGTCCTTGATCTCTTCGGGTAGAAGCACGTTGTTGATGTTGTTATGTCCGTCGTCTTCTTCACGGACGTTGGGATCAGTAGTCCAAATACCGTCGACAACAAACTTTTTTTTTTTAAAAAAAAATTCGTCAGTGAGAAGCTAGACAATCTTTGAATCTTGGAACCTTGGGGAATTCCGGGAAGTTGCGACTTTATAAATGGGGGGGGGGAGGAAGCGGCACAGGTGACGTCAGTGGAAGGGTCCCTGTTGCCTAAGGCTCACCGCTATCCGATCTACAGAGGGGAGGACAAAGGTGAAAAAGGAAAGTGCGAGAGGAAAAAAAAAACAGTCAGCCCATACCTTGTACTGAACTTTTTGTACGGGAGATAAAGTCACTTCCTTAACAAAGATATTGCCCACCCGGTCCAGTTTCACCGTCTTACCCCAATCATCGAAATTGCCGGTAACGAACACCTCGCTCGCATTGTAAGGCCTGCAAGTAAGCGTCTTAGGATTGTACCACGAGGAAGTTGCGCAGTACCGAGATACCGAGCTCTCTAGCTGGGTCATGCGGGAAGCTTGACTCACCATTGGAATGTAAAAGTTCCCATCTTGATTCACACGACGTTGGAGAGAAAATTGAAAACAGATAATTTGGGTAGAAGGCAGAAAAAAGGGCAATGAATTGGGACTAAATCAGTGGGGTGTGACACAGACCAGTACCTGACCCTGGAGAGGACTTGGCGCCTACGGAGGAGTAAATGGAGGATACGATTCTAATTCTCTTGCCCTTCTGGAGATGCCCATTAATCAAGGGGTTGGGGTGAACCGTGGCTGTGGCCGGGTCTATGCGCCCGATCTAGACTTTTATGACGCCATGTCAGAGCTAAAAGGGTTGCATGGCTAAGTGCTCCGTACTCCGTGTGTATATTTATATATATTTTTTTTACCAGGCGAGGATATATCGCTTTAGTGTTCTTCTATGGTACTTGATTTAACTCTTACAATATGATAACTATCACTATCATACTGGGCCGGATTAACATGGACCATTTGAAGCCTTTTAAAGTTTTCATGGTTCACGCTTTTCCCGAAAAGATTCCAAGGTGACATTTGAAAACGGCAAGTCCATGACATATGTGACCTAGGGCTTTTCCAAGGTTCCCGTTGCCACTTTTGTGACGAAGATAGAATTCTAGAAGACGGTTGGAAGACAGGGCTTGAAGCTGTCTTTTTCTCATCTTATGATAGCCAGCTCCGATACCACCTAAGGAATCACTGTTCCAGAGTAGTGTACTTGTCCATAATACCTACATCGGACACAATACTTTACTACAGAGCACATGCCTAAATAACATGTTGAGAACGTGAAATTATGAAGCACATCTAACGATCGACAAAGCTCAGACCAACTTTAGTGTGTCTAGTACCCCTCATCTTTCCATTCTCTAGCAACATTTCGACTATTTCTACCTTTTTGACTTCTTGTAAAAGCTGTAAAGCTTCCGGACTGAGCTTCCCTTTAGAAAAGACAGAGGTAATTTCCCGGATTCACCTCCTTGCACTTGCTTTTCTTATTCCATTTGCAATTTTCGATTCATTTTACTTTAACCGAGAGCCATGGAGACGAAAGAAACAGAGAAAATCATGAAGAAAAAAAAAAAAAAAGAAAAGAAAAAGAGAAGAGACGAGGTCATGCAGTATCCCTACAATTAGACTCCAACCAATAATCCCCCCCACTGCCCCTCCGTTGCTTCCTCATTACTCTTACCTCTTCTGCCTCTTCTACCATCCCCTACCTTTGCTACTTTTCCCTGCATTTTCCTTCCCCTTTTCTCAGTCTCTTTATTTAATCCACTCCTTTCTAATATCTACAGGTTTAATCTCTGTTTAACCCGTTTCACATCCCATTCACCTTCAACCCCGGAGTTGCGGCCTCCCCGGCCCTCAACCCCCTAACGCCCTCATGGCCCAGAATTTTGCTCCGAACTTGGCCCCGGCCATCAACACCAGAGTCGGCGACAGATCTGCTGGCATCCAAAAAATTTCCGAGGACGACGAGTTCGAGGTGACGTCACCAACAAACCTGACTTTCCGACAGTTTAGCTCAACTGGTGCGCCGCCGGGCACCGCTTTGTTCGGAGGTACTGCATTTGCCGAGGGGGGATTACAAACGGGAAGATCGTTGTTCAGCCGGAGTCCCTTCCAGGACACTGCGGGGGAGGAGGACGAGCTGGAGGGGGAGCTGGCCCCCCTCCCGGCACGATCCGCACAGCAAGGATTCCCTAGCAACTACGCGCTTGGTCGGCGGACATCTGTCTCAGCGGAATCGTTAAATCCCACTGAAGCTGGTTCGGATAGCTGGTCGCCTCCTCACCATCCAAAGACCGAAGAGCAGGTCTCCCGGCTTAAGAGTGCCGTCAGTAGCAACTTCCTCTTTTCCCACCTCGATGACGATCAATTCTTGACCGTTCTCAACGCTCTCGTTGAGAAACCCATCCCTGCAAAGGACATCAAGGTCATCTCCCAAGGAGATGCCGGTGATTATTTCTACATCGTGGAGAAGGGAAATTTCGACGTTTATATCCACCCCTCCGGCGCCGTGCAGCCTGGTCCAGATGGTCTGGGCAACAAAGTCGCCAGTACCGAACCTGGAGGATCATTCGGCGAGCTGGCTTTGATGTACAATGCTCCGCGTGCTGCAACGGTGATCTCCACCGAGCCAAAGAGCACACTCTGGGCCCTAGACCGCATCACCTTCCGCCGTATTCTGATGGACTCGGCATTCCAACGCCGTCGCATGTACGAGGCTTTCCTGGAGGAAGTCCCGCTGCTTTCTTCTCTGAAGCCATACGAGCGCTCGAAGATCGCCGATGCTCTGGATACCATCAAGTACCCGGCTAATTCCACCATTATCCACGAAGGCGATCCTGGAGATGCTTTCTATCTTTTGGAGTCGGGCGAAGCTGAGGCCACCAAGAATGGGGTCTCAGGGCCCGTCAAGAACTATCACCGAGGCGATTACTTCGGTGAACTTGCCTTGCTGGACGACAAGCCACGCCAAGCGAGCATCACCACCAAGACGGATGTGAAAGTGGCGCGCTTGGGTCGGGACGGATTCAAGCGACTTCTCGGTCCCGTGGAGGGAATGATGAGAGGGGCCGAGTATGAACTGGACGGGGAGAAGTCTCCTGTTTCCAAACCAATTTGATATGATTACAATGAAATTGAATATGGGAGGTTTTTGAGCCAGGAAATTAGACTTCTCATTGGCAGATCCAGCTCTCATGTCATCTGGCACTCACCCGCTATCCCAATAACTGATAATCTGCCTTCTTTTTCATGTTCATTATTTGTCTCCCATTTCTTCCTTCCCAGCAAACTTTCCACTCTTTAAAGACTCTTTGCCTTGTATTTACAACCGTATCTTCTATGCGTTTGTGAAAGGGACCTACTCTCGTCCCTGTTCACCTTGTCCTTTGGCTACTGTGTTATCCACTCGAATTGTACCTACCCTCCAATACTTAGGTATGATCCAGCAGAATGATTAGAAAGGATTTGATTTGCCAAAATTCTCACAGGCAATGGCTATGGACCCAAACACCCAAGGGTTCCAGGTCGAAGTCGCGTAGGAACCCGTCCACTACGATCATGCTGTGTTCCATATGCCCAATGCTACAACCTTGGAATTCTCAAATGCAATCAATACCAGTACATGACATATCACCTCGGAACAGCTAAATCACTCCTCAAAACCCACTTCTCCCCCCCGGTAACCTCAGCCCCTTCATGTATCATACAATGATTTCCATGTCGGTGCAACAGCGCCATCCCAACCTCCGGTGCAACAGCTATCGGCTCCGGATTGCGGTTCGCGCGTGTCGACTCCGGGTAGAAGATTGTTTCACCGCCTGTGCAGGACGTCAGGTAGACTAGGAGAGTCCAAGTAGTGCGTGCGGGTGTTGCTTTCGAACGCGGGTTCGGTGGCGGGAGGGTTATGTTGTTGGCATCGTCGTCTGCGATTAGGATAAAAGGTGTCAGACTAGTTTGCTTGGGTGCATCAAAAATCCTTGCATCAATCAAGACAAAATGCTTCTTACAATGTTGTCCGAAGAACTGCCCTGCAGAGTATCGATAAATGCGAATGTTAGGATTTAACCCCAACGGTTCCCCGCCCCAGAGTTGACGTGCGCGTTCAGCGAGGACACCATCATTTTCTGTGTCCTGGTCGTCCTCGTACTCGTCTTCTTCAAAACGCGTCGTGACAAGCTCCTTCAGCGCGGTGGTACTCCACAACATCTCCGCAAACCGCGCATCGTCGACTTGGAACCGGTCGTTGACTCGTAGTGCCTCGTCTTTCTTTGGGGTTCCCGGTGTCGTTGTTAGTGGTAGCGAGGCGAGGAATGAGATGTATGTTTTGCAGAGGGTGCCTGAGAGGAAGTTGCGGATTATGTAGATTTGGCCGGGGAGGAGGGGGGTCAGGGTTAGATCGGCGGCGGGGAGGAGGGGGCGAAGGGGAGGCCAGTTTGTGGTTGTGCTTTTTAACTGAGGTTTTGGATCGGGCCTTTTGAATTTCGGGGCCATTTTGGATCTTGGGTGAATAGGTAGAAGTGGAGGTGGAAGTGAAAGTGGTATAGGAAGAGGTACGGAGTATAGGTCAAAAGGCTGTTTTTTTTTAAATCGCGATAAGATGATCTCAGGTACAATGGGTTTCTACATATACTCCGCATCCCCCGAATATGTTATACTCCAAAAAGAATACCTCCCTTCCATGTATACTGGATTGATAGGAATTGTATTCGCCCAAAATATCTACTATCACGGTTTCCCCTCATCTCGACGGGAGGCAAGCCACTGAAATTCTGAGGGGCTCCACCCTACATGTAGACAATAAACCGAGAAAATGTGAGATTCTAGAAGTAAAACGAGGTCAATTGCATAGCATGATCCATAGTGACATCCATTATATAGATCTAGGCTTTCTGATCAACAAAATCGGTGAAGAATCAGCTGCGGGCAGTCCATCTAGGTGGATCAGGTCGGAGAGAATATGGATTTGGGCGGGGCGGGAAAGAAAATTTGTCCCGGAAGAGGATCGTCGGCGCTTTTTTTTTCATCTCTTCAACCGTGAACCTCTCCAGATGCTTATTTTGTTGGAGAATTAGTCTAGTCACATTGCGATATTGAGAACTCAAGAAAATCAACGCAAAGACCCCCAAAAAACATGGCTCAGCGGTGACTACGGCCATCTGCAGCGACCAACTCGGCCACCGCTCACCGCCCGGCCCAAGTTGAGAACTTCCCTTCTTATTGGAACTTCATTCCTCTCCCTTCCCCAGCACCAGCCTGTCATGTCGTCGCAGACCATGACTGCGCCAGCCGTGGGCCATCGACCGCCTGACCCAGGCCCCGATAGACCCCTGTACGACTATGGCAGCTCACCGGACCCCGACTCCCCTTCGAATCCTCGAGACGACTCCGCAATCCGCGCCATGCAGAATAATTCTGCCCCGTCAACTCCCAACGGGATGCCCGCCCCGGACGTCGCAATCAAAACTGAATGCTCAGACAGCCACGACTGTTCAGCTGCGCAACATCACCAAGATGCAGACACGCAAAATGCCGCAAGTGCGCTCCTGGCGCAGCTTCTTGGAAATCAATCAGCCGCGAACTCTACACCTACCACGATACAACCTGCAAAACAGGACGAAGACCAGGATATGCACATGGATATCAAGATGGACGATTCAATCTCCCAGTCATTTGACATGGCTGCCCAAAACCCTGCACCCATCGACCAGAGCTTACACCGAGACACAGCCTCGATCTCTCGCGAGATTCAGGACTTGCTGAATGGGAAAACTTTAGGCGACGAGCTCATGGGAACAGATTCTGCACAAGATATGAACCACACAGGATTCAACTCCGATGTCATGGGGACCTTGTCCGACCCTATGAACCCGAAATTGAACACCGATCAGCCCTCGCTCCTTCCGCCCTTGGACTTTTCGGCCGCCCCGAAAAATGCGTTTGAAGCCCTCCATCAAAACGAGCTGCTCACAGCTGCCTTTCTTTCGCAGAATGCGGATCTATCAGCTTTGGGATATCAAGATGTGGCAGCTTCAATTGCTGGATCGGAGCCTAAGATTCAGGCATTCGCCAAGTTGGAATTTGATGATGGGCACTTTTACGTCAATACCTACTCATTCATTCTAGGACGAGATGTGCGTGCCGCCCGCGCCGCCCACCACCGAGAGTTCCAGTACCGGCAGGCCGTGCGAAGCACTCGGGCGAAGAGTTCAAGTGGAGGAAACACATCCCACACCCCAAACCGGATGAAGCGGGAGGAAAGTGCTGCCATGATGGGCAGTGTAGTCAGTGACCGGGGAGGTATAATGGGCTTTGATCCAGATATACCTCCGCACCTTCCGAACAATATGAACATGAGCCGACGGTCGTCAAAATCCTCCTTTGACGAGGCCGTTGTACCATTGCATGCAAACCCAGCTCAACTACAATCGACTACAGACTACAATGCGCTCGCAATGCAATCTTTGCAAGATGGAAACGGAGACGCAAAGCCCGTTGATGCGCTGGCTTTGCTCCCATCCCCTGATTCTTGCCCCACTATCCCAATCCACCCCCCAACGACCGTTGATGGCAGTGCCGCAGGCCATCGAGGGATTTCTCGGAGGCATGTCCGGATCTCATACAATTTTGATCGTAACTTGTTTGAAATGGAAGTAATGGGACGTAATGGAGCGTTCATTGGGGCTGATTGGCTATCACCGGGGCAAGTTCGCCCGTTACACAGCGGCGACTACATCCAAATCGGAGGCGTGCGCATCCGCTTTTTGCTACCAGATGTCCCTATTGGTGAAACTGGAGCAGACCGGATGGAAGAAAAAATGGCAGAAAATAACGACGAAGAAGAGGAGAAAGATGCTCGTGCTTCAATCGAAATGGATGACGATGTCGATGAATCTGAGAGACTTGGGAGCGACAGCGGCGAGAGCAGGGAACCTTCAAAGAAGATCATTCTCAAAACAAAGGATTCCAAATCATCTCAAGCAATGGATTCTATCGAGAATGGGGATAACGATTCGCAGCCGGCCCGCCGCCGGGGACCAGGACGCCCTCCCAAGGATGGGATCATGTCCAAGCGCGAACGAGCTGAGCTTGCACGGGAGCAGAAAATTGCTGCCAAGCGCGAGGCCAACGGAGGTATCACACCACCTCCACTCAAAGTACCCAAGGCCGGGAAGACAGTTGCCAAAGAATCTGTCGTTCCCGAGTCACCAACAAACAAACCCTCCGAGAAGCGCAAGTACACCAAGAGAAAGAAGCCAGACGGCACACCAATGGATTCTCCTCTTCCCTCAACCGAAGGCGGCCAAATGTCTGCAGAGCCCCCGCAAGAATATGTCAAGCCCCCACCAGTCAAAAAGCGCAAGCCATCACGGTCACCATCTCCCAACTATCCTCCAGAGTCTGCTTACAATGCCGAGGATCTGGCGAAGCCCCCGTACAACTATGCTGTTCTCATCTTTGATGCTCTGACGGAAGCCGGCACGCCAATGACGTTGAAGCAGATCTATCGCGCGCTGAAACTGAAGTATCCGTACTTCCGATTCAAGTGTGAGACCGAGGGCTGGACGTCGAGTGTACGGCACAACCTGAACGGCAACGGTCATTTGTTCATGCATGCAGAGCGAGATGGCAAGGGTTGGTCATGGCAGCTTATTCCCGGCGCGTCGGTTGAGAAGGAAAAGAAACGACGTCCTTCGCCGCCGCCGCAAGTGTCTCATCCTCCTCCACCTGCTCCCCAGCAATACATGCCTCAGATGTCCCACTCTTATGCACCACCTCAGGGCCCACCTCCGGTGCCAAATCCACCACAGCATTTCCAATTCCCTTCCATACCGCCTGCTCCTTTCCCGGCGTCTGTCAATGTGGGAGCACATCCACCACAATCTAGTCCCTATCCACCTCCATCGAAGGCCCCTGTTCCTACACCAACCGCTCCTCCTCCTCCTCCGCCGGTTCAAGCCTCTGCTTCTGCTCCTGCTCCTGCTCCTGCTCCTGCTCCGCCCCCGACTCAGGCTCCGACACCGGCACCCCCGCCGGCGCCTACACCCACTCCTGTCTCTGCTCCCATCCCGTCACCAGCGCCAACACCTATTTCGGCTCCTGCGCCCGCATCTACACCCGCACCCGCACCTACACAGGCCCCCGCGCCCGTACCGTCGGCACCGGCATCGGCACCTGCACCCGCGCCAACACCAGGACCACCTATCATTCCAGCTGCATCATTCCCCATCCCCAGTCAGCTCCGCAACAACCTCCCAGCTGCATTCGCGGCCACCATCCCTTCAACCTACACTTCACCCTACGCATCCGCCCCCGCTCCGCAAGGCAACCAGCAGCAACAGTTGCAGACCCCGCGGCCTCCTCACGGACCACCTCAGCATCATTCCCCTTATCCACAACAAAAGCCGCCATCCTCTCAACCTCCTCACAACAACCCGCAGCCTCGGACCTACCCTCCATCTAGTGGGGTGCAGTTCCAACACCAGCATCAGCATCAGCTTTCTCATCAGCAACCGGTCCAATCCCATTCGCAGCCGCTGTCGCATCCGCCTCAGCAGCAACATTCGCTACCTCACCACCAGCACCCGCCGCAGCATCAGCACCAACATCAGCATCAGCATCAGCACCAGCACCAGCACCATCCGCCTCCAGGTCTCCCGGCCCATTCTCACCATCAGCAACAGCAACACCCTGTTCAGCAAAACTCAGCACCAGGACTCCCGGAGTCATCGTCGTTCATTGACCGAGCGAACAAGGCAATCGATGACTTTGAGGCTGTTCTCATGGAAGACTACGAAGACAAGAACTACATTCGGGAAGTTCTGCGGAGTGCGCGTGCACGCGTGTTGGGCGATGCGCCAGAAAGCTCCTTCCCAGGCGGCGAACCGAAAGACGAAGCCGTCATCATGGACGTGCTACGCAATTTGGTTGGCAGCCTGAAAGACGAGTGAATGGCCTTCTGGCTGCACATATTACAAATATGGGTGGAGGGAATGGTTTCCTCCCTGACGACTTATCGAGTACACGAGTCTTATGGTTTTGCCTTTTTTTCCTCTTTTTCTTCTTCCTCTTTTTCTTTCTCCAATCTATCCTCTTCAAATTGTTGTTTTGCGACACGTCTGGATTCTTTGGATCTTAATGATATCCCTCGGTTTTTGCGGACAGGCGTTTGCTTGCGCCTTGTCTATTTCGTTTTTGTCAGGTTTAAAAAGCTTCTCCCTGTTCTCTTTTGAGGCTCTTCACAGCCCACTGTTTTGGAGGTGCAGAGGGGATCTCTCCCTTGTGGAATCATCCCGATTTGCTTTTTTTTGGTTTTTGATCATGGCGTGCCTAGCCTGATCTTAAGCGTAAAAGCTCAGCTTGATAGAAATACCATTCACATTGACCGGACTGAATACACCTGTACTCATTCTCCAGCACAGACACCAGCTATCTACGACATACGAAGGCAGTATGTCAGCACTTTTCAATGTGAAACCCTTGAGGTCACAACCTTGTTCTTCTCCGGAGTGAAGCCCGAAAAGCTTGCGTCTCTGGACTCATTCACAGGCTGACTCTTGAACCATGTATCCCCGCAAAATGGGCGTCTTCGCGAGAGCCACTTTTGTTTCCAACGCTAGCAGTTGAAGGCCTTCAATATTGAAACCCTTGTCTACTCCCACAGGCACGCCTATGTTCTATCCGTTTGCGATCCCAATTCTACTGCCGAAAAATGCCCGAGTTGAGGACGGGGGTTCCCACAGTCAAAGGGCTCAGATGAAGGTTCTTCGTCACATCAACCTTAGTCGGCATTTCAAGTTAAGGATGACCTGTATATGATTGCAGTATTCGATGATGGTGATGAAACATGCAACAACTACGAATCTTGATCCTTTTTCTCTGTTGGCGCAAGTGTTGTGGGAATTGTATCGATTAGCTTGATGAAAACCGTGTTGATTGACTAAAATTCAACTATTACGCAACGATTGCACCCATCATGGTTGCCTACGTACGCATTGTTAATAATGTATATAACGAAAATCATTACATATGTTTGGATATTATAAACACCCCGGAACCTCGTATGTTAGAATGAAAACCAGCTCCCTCGTAGGTTAGAACGGGGGAGGTAGGGTTGATCATGGGCAAATGGAATAGAAGCTGAAAACAGGAGAAGAACGAAAAAGAATCAAAAAGGGGCCAGCCTTTGCCCTGCAAGATGATACATGTTGTACATCGGAGCAAGAATCCCGTCAAGCATCCCAAGTTTCGATGTCTATTAGCAGGGTTATGCCGGATAGATATAGCGAGGAATGAGAGCATGATGGTGGAACAGTATTAGGCAATATCTTGGAAAGAATAAGAACAGTAATTAAGAAAGTAACATGAAAAACTGTATGGATGCAAACAAGAAGCATGAGTAGAGCGATCATAGGAAACGGGACACATTCATTCGTTGCTTGTTCGAATAACTCATGACCGTTTTGGTTTCTTTTCGTTTTTTCCCCCGAGTTCCTGGTTTTCTTTCAGGTCCTTTCAGGATGGAAAAGTTCACTGGCTTTTGTGCACGTGCCTTGGGAACAAAGTCCAACAAAAGACCACAAGAAACATAGACACTCGGGACAAAGATCAAGGGGAGACATGGAATAAAGACCCCGGCACGGTGTGACCAGCAACAACCGTGCTTGTGGAGAATTCCCCGGCCGAAGACTCATCTCGAAGCCTGGAGAACTCAAGACAATGTCATGTCAACTGGTAGGAGAAAGAAGCCAATCTAGTACTAGTACAAGGGATTCTTGACATCTTGGACGCCACGTCGGATGACATCCTCGACGCGCCAGCGGGGAGGGGAAATGTGTTCCGAACGCTTGCGATGCCATTCCTTCTCCAGCTCTGGGGGCGGAGTTTGCTGTTCGGCAGCAGGCAGTGCACCACCCGCGATGCCAGTAGAGAATTTCAACTGGAGGATGTTGCCAATTTCATCACAAGCGGCCAACACACGGTCAAGATCATCCTTGGTGTGGGCAGCAGAGACACAAAAACGGGCACGGGACGAGACCAGTGGAGTGGCAGGGTAACCAACAACGACGACAGAGATCTTTCGCCGGAGCATCTCGTGCGAGAATGCAGGCATCTTGGCCGGGTTGAAGAGAAGGAGTGGAACGATTGGCGAATCGTCGTGGCCATACACTATAAAGCCAAGACGCTTTAATCCGAGACGGAGGTATCGGGAATTAAAAGCCAATCGCTGCAATCGCTCCTCGCCCTGACCGGGAACGAGTTCACCGCTAATAATGCGCAGAGCGGAAGCGATCTGGGAAAGCACGGCAGGCGCAGGAGACTCTCCGTAGTAGACACCGGGGTTGATGGCACGAAGTTGGTCGATCATCACCTTGTCCGCCGCAATATAGCCACCATTGGCACCGAATGACTTTGTAAGGGTGCCCATCAGAATGTCTACCTCAGCAGTATCAATCCCAAAGTAATCACAAACACCACGTCCCTTGGGGCCAATGGCTCCAACGGAGTGGGCCTCATCGACGAACAGGTTGAACTTGTACCGGCGCTTCAATTGCACAAGACCAGGAAGGTTGCACATGGAGCCCTCCATGGAGTAGAGTCCCTCAACCACGACCAGGATCTTCTTCCAGGGACGGTGAGTGCGGGGTTGTCCCTGGGAGATAGCCTCTCGAAGTCTGAGCTCGAGGTCCTTCATGTCATTGTGCTTGAACATGGCGATGGAGGCGCCAGAGAGACGAGCACCAAAACGGATCGAGGCGTGGTTCAGTTCATCAGAGATCAGGAGACAACCCTTCGAGACCAAGGCGGGGAAGACAGTTGCGTTGGTGCCGAAACCCATGGAGAAGACCATAGACGCTTCTTTGCCCACAAATCTGGCGATCAGATCCTCAACTTCGACATGCATGTCTTGTGTGCCGGACTCGGCTCGGGTGCTGGGCGCTGCAATACCATACTTCCTGATGGATTCTTCTGCAATATCCGCACAAGGGCCATCCGACTGAGCGAAACCCAGGTAGTTGTACGAGCTCAGATTCAGGGTGTCGGTAGTGGTACCCGTCAGGAAGAAGTGCTGGTTGTGGTCATCTGTGCCTCGGTCGATGAGAGTGATGGTGCGACCGGGAACACCGGTCACGGGGCGCTCAAAGCAGTCGTTGATGCGCAATTTCAAACGACGCACATAGAAGTTGTCGAAATCGTTGTTGAGAGCGGCATAGCCATTGCGAGGCTTGAGATGCCGGTAGTTCTCCTCGCGGAATCGCTTGCCAAAGAAATCACGGACATGTCCAAAAGCGATTAAGATTAGGTAACTGATGTAGGTAGTGAGCAGGTAATAATACGGCGGCTCGTCCATCACCGGCTCTGGGAAGACACCACCAGGGTGTCGACTGGAGTATCGGTGGCTGGGATGACCGATCGGACCAAACTGGGCATGTTGCTTGGCCAGCCGACGAGCTTCCTCAGGGGTCGGAGGCTGGAAGAGTGTTGTAGGCAGCTCGTCCATGCTGGGATTATCCGCGGTGGCAGTTGATAGAGAGATCGTCGGTAGGGACAGTGATGCCAAACTTATCGGCGGAGAAGAATTGCTAGGTTGAGAATGCCCACCCTGTACAGTCTCTGTCCTTGACTTTGGCGAAGACGAGAATAACTGAGAAAGGCGATTGGACTTGACCGTGGGGGCCTTGATGGAGATACCGCCCTTTCCCGAAGAAGGTGAAAAGAACGGCGGGTTGGTAGAGGTGTCGTTGGAAGAGTTGCTGCTAAATCGACGAGGCATCGCAGGAGGAAGCAGCGTAAAGTTTCGGCTCGGGTGTTCTTTTTTTTTCACTTCAGGATCGACAGGCGCTTTAGGTTGGACGCGGCCGAATTGACAACTTAAGGCAGGGACCACCGGAGGTGGTTAAGACTTGACTTGTTTGGCAGGCTGGGGGCTGTATTTTCGGAGAGACTTCAGGTCCTCGGAGTCGAGAGTCGATGGCAACCTCAGGCAATGTGTTCAATCTGGAAACTGCAGCCAATTAGTTAATCTGGAGTATACATCAATGTGACGCCTCTAAGCCATGCTTCATTCCCAAACAAACTAAACCCAGGAACTGCCAGCTCACACTTTTCACAGATTGAGACGTACCGCAAGGTTGATTCGAGGTGTAAGCGGAAGCCGGATACTCCGAAGGGGCTTTTAAGATCGCGAGCACGTGGAATTTGGGGGGGCAAGAAACACGAAGGGGCAAAGAGCCCTACGTTCAGATGACGAACGGACTAATCTCCGTTTCACAACAAACAGAAATAATGAAGCACCGAAATGAGTACAGCGTAGAAGAAGAAGGGGAGTCTGAGAAGGTAAATAAGAGACCTGAGTGTTGCCTTAAGCGTTGACCATTATGGAGTGACCTCCTGGTATTAGTTAAAAACACATTCAGTACAACGAAAATTACGCCTGATTGGCTGTTCGTTGGTGCCAAGTGGGTATTATTACCACATCCATACTTGATTTTTTTTTTTTTTCCACACTAAAATTTCGGACCCGAGAAGGCCCAAAGCCACACACAGTCGGAGAGTCGGAGAGTCGTATCCGCACTGGTGGAACTAGTCCAATGTGCTAACGTGCTTGAATTGTGCACAATTAGATATTATCTATATGTTGTATTGTGCTGGTATTATCATAACAAAGGCAATGGGTATGCTCATCCGGTATATCCGATTCCTGACTCTTTAGATCGACACATCTTCTTTTCCAGGACGGTGACACCTACACACGAGATGTGACATCTGGGATTTTCCAAGGATATGAAAACGGCCAAGGTGCCGAAGGCAGCAAATGTCACTTTCGATCTGATGTGACATGCCTCTATTTGCAAGTACGCCGTAGAGTAACTCCATATGCTCCGTAGTAGATACAGACCAAAGAAATGGTATGATTTCACATCCAGGAGGGCTTTTAAGAGAAATTACGTTCCCCGTAGCCGCGGAGATCGGCAACTCAGCACCCGATCACTCCCGCCTCCCTGGGGTAATTTGCATTGTGTGACTCTTGACCTCACGCTTTGACCCTTGACCCCTGTGAAGCCCTATCAAATTCATCAAATTGGTTGGTAGTCTATTGCCACATTGACTTGGGGGGTAGTGTGACTGTAGAACAATCTCAGTCGACAAAGTTTACACACTCGATCCGATATTGAGATCCTAATCTTATACATCGTTACCGATGCCTCATATCGAGATCGTTGAGCCGGAGGTCAAGGAGCTCTGGCGGTCCTCCTCTCCTGAGGCCACCCAGGTCTATGATTTCATGACTAAAGTGAACAAGAAGTATGGCTTGACACTGAATGACTACAACGCTCTCTGGAAATGGAGCGTCTCTGAACCAGCCCAATTCTGGGAGGAAATATGGCACTATACAAAAATCCATGCACATAAGCCTTACCAACAGGTGAGTATCGGACTGAGATGCATAATTGGGGTGAGATATCCGATCCTAATCCGATCCACATAGATCCTTGATTCAAAAGATGTGCTTTTTCCCAGACCTTCGTTTTTCGAAGGCAGCACTTTAAACTTCGCCGAGAATCTGTTGTATCCCGCCAGGGCGCCGGATGAAGATTCCGTGGCAGTGATTGGCGCCACCGAAGCTGCCCGCGAATTTATTTCGTGGAAGGAGCTGCGAGAACGAGTTCGGCTATGTGCAAACGCTTTGAAAGAGGCAGGTCTGAAGACCGGTGATCGTGTCGCAGGCTTCGTAGGCAATCATGCTAATACCGTCGTGGCGATGTTGGCCGCAGCCTCAATCGGAGCCTTTTGGACTGGCGTGTCACCTGACACCGGTGTGCATGCCGTATTGGAACGCTTGAAGCAGATCCAACCTAAGATTCTCTTTGCGGACAATGGCTCCTTCTACAATGGCAAGGTGCATAGCTCACAGGTCAAGGTACGGGAGATTGTCTCTGAATTGCCAGATCTTGAGCTTTTGGTGCTCCTTATCACTACCCCGGAACTTGAAGTTAACCTAGATGATCTTCGACCTGCAAATGGGAAAGCGAAGGTTTATGATGATTTCGTGTCGGAAGTCAAGAACCCCCAGGTGCCATTGGAGTTTGCAAGCTTGAGGCCGGATCATCCTGTCTATATCTTGTACTCATCCGGTACAACAGGCGCTCCCAAGCCTATCGTTCATGGGTCTCTGGGCACATTGTTGCAACACAAGAAAGAGCATCTTCTTCACTGTGACATTCGACCAGGTGATCGTTTGTTCTACTTCACAACCACAACTTGGATGATGTGGCACTGGCTGGTATCGGGCTTGGCCAGTGGAGCAACAATTGTTTTGTACGATGGTTCACCCTTCCGACCCTTTGACGATGAAGGCGGAAAGGGAGAAATGGCCATGCCGCGGCTGATTGAAGAGCTTCAAATCACCCATTTCGGTACATCAGCTAAATACCTCTCTCTCCTCGAACAAGCCGCTTTGAACCCGCGCAAGCATGCCCATCGGCCAGTGTCACTAAAGACCCTAAGAGCCATCTTCAGTACTGGATCTCCACTGGCACCATCGACATTCGAATACGTTTATTCCTCTTTCCACCACGACATCATGCTTGGTTCCATCACCGGTGGCACAGACATACTCTCTCTGTTCGCCTCCGGCTGCCCTATTCTCCCAGTTCACAGAGGAGAAATCCAATGTCGCTCTTTGGGCATGGACATTTCAGTGTTCGACTATGCTGGCAATGACATCAGTGCAACAGGCGAACCCGGTGATCTTGTCTGCATCACGCCCTTCCCGGCCCAACCAGTCATGTTCTGGCCCCCGGGGTCAATAGGCTCGGAGAAGTACCGGAAGAGCTACTTCGACGTTTTCGGACCCTCGGTCTGGCACCACGGAGACTACGTGCGCTTCAACCCACAAACCGGAGGTGTGGTCATGCTAGGCCGCAGCGACGGTGTACTCAAGCCATCTGGAGTGCGATTTGGCAGTGCCGAGATTTACAATATTCTTCTCAAGCATTTCGCTGATGATGTGGAAGATTCTCTTTGCATTGGCCGGAGGCGAGAAGGCATCGATACCGATGAGACTGTCGTTCTGTTTATCCGACTTACTTCTGGCAACGAGTCCGGTATGCCGGCAGATCTTGCAGCACGCATTCAGTCCACCATTCGCAAGGAACTTAGCCCCCGCCATGTCCCTGGTATCATTGACGCATGTCCCGAGATCCCGGTGACTTCCAATGGTAAGAAGGTCGAGAATGCTGTCAAGCAGATTCTGTGTGGGCTTAACATCAAGATTGGTGCGAGTGTTGCGAATGCTTCATGTCTTGATTGGTATAGAACCTGGGCCTCGGAACACCCTTAGTGACTCAATTCTTTATCATGTAGAGAATTAAACCATGCACTGATATCTGTTAAATGTCATCAATGCTCTACGTTCATATGTTGATGAGAATACATTCAAGCCCTGTAGGTCTTGGCCCCGGGGTAAACAGACAAGACACCTGGCCCTATTGCGTCCAGACAAATATGGTGACGAACATTCATATGCTTCTTGTCAAAAATTTTAATAACTCGATCGTAAAATATGCTCAATCTGCTATGTCACAGAAGAACATCTGGGCATCGGATTAGCTAAGCAGTTCGGGTCGAGGCTCCATTACGATTCTTCGCCGACAATCCGCCCGAGCTACATCAACTCTTCCGGAGATATTCGGTGCACCAAGAAATCCCAAAGTTACCAGGTTGTTGGATTTGTACAGAAATAACCGTCATGCGCCGCACAGCATTACGGGCCATTGAGTCCGCGAAGCCATTGACAAGAGCTCCTCGCGCGGTGTCAAGAAGCCTCTCTACCATCAATGACTCGGCCAAGGTAAGAGAGCCTCGTTGTGTTCTACAACGTAGCGTTATCTTAACTGAAAAACTTTTCATTTCCGCAGGATCCCGCCGAGCTAGAACAAATCACCACACTTCCAAATGGGGTTCGCGTCGCCACGGAATCATTACCGGGTCCCTTCTCTGGTGTCGGAGTTTACGTCGATGCCGGATCTCGTTACGAAGATGAGAGCTTGCGCGGAGTCAGCCATATAATGGACCGCTTAGCCTTCAAGTCTACCAAGGCGCGGAGCGGAGATGAAATGCTTGAGATTCTTGAGTCTCTGGGTGGTAACATCCAGTGTGCCTCATCTCGGGAATCGTTGATGTACCAGTCTGCCAGTTTCAACTCGGCTGTTCCTACCACGCTCGGTCTGCTCGCAGAGACAATCCGCGATCCTCTTATCACCGAAGAGGAGGTTATTCAACAACTCGCAACAGCAGAGTACGAGATCGGCGAGATTTGGGCGAAGCCGGAACTCATTCTTCCGGAATTGGTGCACATGACTGCATACGCCGACAACACTCTTGGAAACCCGTTATTGTGCCCGGAAGAACGGTTAGGCGAAATCAACAAGGCAGTGGTGGAGCAGTACAGGGAACTTTTCTTCAACCCGGATCGGATGGTAGTTGCGTTTGCCGGAGTGCCACACGGGGAGGCTGTTAAGCTCACAGAACAGTACTTTGGCGACATGAAGCCGAGGGACATCAGCAAGACCAAGGGTCCTGTACTGTCAGGCAGTGGAATCGAAACCACACTGTCTGATTCCCAAGCAGCCGCCCACGAAGGCCAGGTGCCGACCGTTCCTTCCTTCACACCCTCATCGACAATCAGCAGCCCGGCTGCTTCCCAAAAAACACAAACTTCGCTCTTGTCGAAGCTTCCATTCCTCAAGAACCTCACTTCCTCCAAGAACTCTACAGTCGAGCCTCTCCACTCATCCCTGGTTAAGCCATCCGCGCTAAACCTCCGCCAACCTGCTCACTACACGGGCGGCTTCATTGCCCTCCCTTCGATTCCTCCGCCAGCAAGCCCCATGCTTCCCCGCCTGAGTCACATCCACCTTGCATTCGAGGCTCTCCCCATCTCCTCGCCTGATATCTATGCTCTCGCTACTCTCCAGACCCTCCTTGGTGGTGGTGGCTCATTCTCGGCCGGTGGCCCTGGCAAGGGTATGTACTCGCGACTCTACACTAACGTGCTGAACCAGCACGGTTGGGTCGAGAGCTGTATTGCTTTCAACCACAGTTACACGGACAGTGGAATCTTCGGAATTTCCGCATCCTGCAGTCCGACCCGAATCACGGAGATGATCGAGGTCATGTGCCGTGAGTTGCAGTCCCTGACCTTGGACACTGGCTACAGCTCGCTGCAAGCGCAGGAAGTCAACCGTGCGAAGAACCAGCTCCGTTCCTCGCTGCTCATGAACCTGGAGTCTCGCATGGTCGAGCTTGAGGATCTTGGACGCCAAGTGCAGGTCCACGGCCGCAAGGTCAGTGTCCGGGAGATGTGTGAACAGATTGAGTCCCTGACAGTCGATGACCTCCGCCGTGTGGCTCGCAAAGTCTTTGGTGGCCAGGTCGAAAATGAGGGCAAGGGCACTGGTAAGCCTACTGTTGTGCTGCAGGAGGGTGAGTTGGAAGGCTACAAGCCTCGGTCCTTCCCCTGGGAGGAGATCCAAGAGCGCATTGCCCGGTGGAAGCTTGGCCGTCGGTAAAAGATGATTCTATGCGTCTGGACTCGCATGGATGTATCGAACACAACGGTCATGTGGCATCTAAAGGATTACCTGTAATTATAGACCATGGCCAGCATTTCGACGATGTAGAATACAGGCTTTACGTGAACACTTAGCCTCACTCAACTTGCCTTTCTATTCTTTCAGTTTTAAGTTTTCAGAATTATTTTATAAGAAGATGTTTCTTTAAATGGCAAGGCGGTATAAAAGCATGCTTTGTGCAAGCTTTTGGTATAAGTTCAGATCTCCATGTTCAACATCACGTTCCATTTTGATGAAGGATGCCAAGACAGCAGAAAAAGGCGGTAAAGCCTCCTTTTCCAACCTCTAAACATCAAAATGACGTCATTGACAGCGGTGACACTGCAGTCTCCAACCGCCATACCTGATTTTCCTGTGTTTAATTCTGACCGCCTGCCTCACCGCCGGTTCTTCATTAAATGCTCATGATTAACTCCGTTCAAAATCTATTAATCGGCTCTATAGTTCAAAAAATTTACGCTGTTCTTATTGGATCTTTGCCCTATTTTGACTAGTGGGTTACTACATAAATTAAATGGAGAGCTACAGCACCGAGAATTAGACCATGAAAGTATACAACATAGGGAATGGAGCCTATATAGTGAATTGAAGTGTAAAATCTTACACATAAAATTCAAGAATTAGATCCGAGTCTAAAACTTGGGAATCATATTTTACTAGTTGTAGGTAGAATCTAAGCACGAAATACAAGTTCAAAATTGTCAAGGTTTGAGAATATAAGGCAGGTGGCTTGCTAGTTCCGCAAATCAGCCGTTAAATCACCAACAAATTCTCGAGACGGTTCTCTGTAAATGAATTCTTTAGGGAGGATTAACTTCAGCAGCGATGAAGTGCTAGAAATGGTGAAAACTAAGCGGTACAAGCTCCTCGCCGCAAAAAAAATCAGCGCCAAACACTGTCCTGATTTCATTCAACACTGTTATGGGACTGTCAGGTGACATTCAGCTGACCGCCTTTGGCTGTCCTCCGGTAGTTGGGAATTTTTGCATCTCCTATGACAATCATCATCAACTCGACCTTCTTCGACATATTTATCAAAATTGCCCAACATGGTCAAGCTTACTGAAGTTGAAGACGAGCACTTCACCGAAAAGCCCACTGCCACCAAGAACGACGCTCTCCTGGTCTCCGATGACGAGGATGACTACTCAGACACTGGTTAGTACCGAATCCCGAACGCTCTAAACCGGAACTCGCATCGCGCCATTATCATTTTCATGGGAATTGCTTCGATGGGATGATACTCTGGTCCTGAATCCCACCACATCACATAACTCCAGTCCCCAATCCTAAATTCACCAACAACGCGGCTTCAAACCCCAGAAATGAACATGCTGGTCGCATATAAGCATCAAGACCCTTATCTGACACGAACATCAATGAACAACAGACTCTGAGATCTCCGACGATGAGGATGTTGACCTCGAGGCCGAGACACTCTACGAGCGTGTCGCCGCTCTGAAAGACATAATTCCCCCCTCCACCCGTCGCACTGTTTCCAACACTGTCTCTTCCATCACAGACCTCACCAAGGCCAGCTTTTCCTTCACCGGCAAGGCCCTCTGGATTATCAGCACCAGTGCTTTCCTTCTCGGTGTTCCCTTCGCCCTGGCCTACGCCGAGGAGGAGCAGTACATCCAGATGGAGCGCGAGCAGGGAATGATCAAGGGAGCTAATGAGGTATGTGTCTTGTGTTTTCCTCTGTTCTTCTTTCTTTGGTTTGATCGAAATTGCAATTATCTCTTATCCCCGATCTGTGCCGTCACTGGCACCATTGACACCGTGTACATTGCTTCCGGCATTCGCATTTCGGCAAGCTTTAAAATTCAAAATTTTCGGCACTATAATCACATGCCATTGTCGTGCTCTTCAGCGGACTCTCACTTTTTGAAACCTAATTCTAACTAAAATATCTACTCGCAGATGCTCACCCCCGGCACCGAAGCTGGAAAGCTCGCTCAACCTACTCTGTAAATTAACACCACTTCAGAGAATAGAGAGATTGACAAAGGATCCAGCGACACGATTATCGACCGCGAGACTTGGCGTCCTGCAAGCGGCCTACCCAAGCGCATGTTGGCGTGATTCTGTTACGTCCTGGGACCTCCAACCACCTGTTTCGGCCTGATCTCGAAAAACAGGACTGCAAACATTCGGAGGGAGTTGACTCCACGATTCTCTTCTTGTTTTGATGTGCTCGGGTCTTTGTAATGCCTTTTTTTTACTTCCGTTTTTCTTCATCTCCTCGCATGTCTCATGCTTTCCGACAATTCCGCTCCGACAGCTTATGCATGCATGTATTTGTACAACCCAACTCATCGTTCTTCCTGTTTCTATATGACCCCTTTCCCCCCCCCTCTCTCCCCATGTGCATGTCTAGGTAATGGAAAATGGATGGGGTTATCTTCGCATTCTGTAGACCTATCCTTCTTGCGGCCAGAGAAGGCCTACAAATGCCGAAAACTGCAATTGATATAGATCTTCAGTAGGCTCTTAGGCGGAGATAGTCACTTGAGATCACTAGCTTGCCATTACTATGATGAACACGCGGGTCTCTGTATTGGTAGGCTAGTTGGGCATGCCTGGAATGTGCAAGAAAAAAAAACCCCTGGGTATCATTGTGAAAGGTTAAGCACCGGAGAGAGCTCGCAGAAGGAGCTCGCAGAAGGAAAGCCATGTCGTGAAACTAGTAACAAGGTTCAGAGACTTCCTGGAAGTTCATGATGAAGCCATCCGAAGACAAAAGCTAGCTTTTGGTCGTGATCATCTCATCATCCGTGGATGGACTAAATACATGAAAAGAAAGGGTCTGATTAGTATCATGGTAGCGCCGAGTACAACAAGAACATACCTCTTTCTCGCGAGCAGACTTGAGATTAATATGGAAGTCCCGCCAAAGCTTATCGACTTCACCAGTTCCAGTCATGCTGCCGAGGACTTCATTCGCATTTCGCGTCTTACGCTTGACGCTCATGTCATTTCGTCGGAGAATTTCGTCGTCATCCATGTGGCCAGTACGCTCCAGGAAATCGATCACCCATTCATTGAGATGGTAGCGCCAGTGGGTGAGGGTGTGGGCGAGCTGGGCTCTCGCCTTGCACTGTCTGTTGAAACAAAAGGAAGCGGTTAGAGGGTGAACTCGATCGAAGCGACTGTTCAAATGAAACCTACTTTCCTAGGAAATACCGGACATTTTCGGGAGGAATGACATGGCCATCTCGGTCCCGCTCCTTTCCATCGTCGTTGTTATTGGAATCCTCATCACTGCCGTTGCTGTTGTCATTCTCATCTTCCAGCGGCTCTAGCGTCTGCAGAGAATACGCCTTCCCATAGAGTTTTATATCACTGGAAGCGGGATGTCCAGAACGCCGGCAAGCATCGCAGGGATGGTTTTCCTCTGTGGGAAATGCAGCGATTTCAATGTGGGGCCGGGCCTGGAGGGCGTAGACAAAACTGGCGTTCCAAACGGAAGAGATTAGCTGTGAACCAGCCCGACCCTTGACTTCATCTTCCAGTTTCATAAATGCCATCTTGTACATGTCGTCAGAGCGAGGGAAGGCCGGGTTGAGTTTGTTTTGCACCATCCAGCCGATGACGTCGCGGAAGTATTCTTTCGGCTGCTTATATGCATGTCGGGTGAACTCGAAGGGGATCTCCTCCGTGGGCACGCCGAGATCGTTCACCTCGTCATCTAGAACAAAGTCGTCTTCGTACCGATCAAGGTTCTCGTTGGGGTCGATGGCTGATTCGATGTCGCTGTCATCGTTGTGATGCTGCCAGAGTCCACGACCAGAGGGACTGGCATCACTGCCGGGTCGTTTAATCTCCTGCACATCCGAATCGTCTTCGTCCTCGTCCACGCCTTCATCTCCTTCATCTCCCTCTTCTCCATCATCCTCGTCTTTTACACCAGCCCGTCTGCGACGGAGGGCTTCAAGGTGCTTCATTCTCTTGTCTCGGGCAGATTCGACATTCCGGCCGCGAGTTCGACTTTTCTTGACAACTACGCATGATTCGCATCAGCCTAAGTAAACGAGCCTCTTGCGCCACTTGGTTCCTACCTGAATCTTGAAGGTCCTCTAAATCCTCTGCGATATCAAGTCTGGCCTGTTTCGAAATGAGGCGGGGGGTGTGGGGAGCTTGGGGGCCTTCTTTCTCCTGTCTACGCCGGAGCCTCTTCATTGGCGAGGAGGCCAATGGCTCGTCCGAGTCGTCATCACTTTTGGACACAGCGGCTGGCCTTGCTAGCCTGCGCCTCTTGGCGGTCGAAGGAGCTACTGGCTCGTTGGAATCATCGCCGCTGAGTATCACTGGTGAACTTGAAGAATGGCCACCTCGAGCAGACCTGCGCCGTTTGGAGACTGAAGAGGCCACTGGCTCATCTGAGTCGCTTGACTCAATTGGTGGGCTTACGGCCTTTCGCTTGAGTGTTCGGCGCGGGCGGGATAGCTCCTCCGAATCAGAACCGTCAGTGTTCTCAGTCTGTTTCTTTGATGATTGTGAAGATCGTTGTGGTTTCTGCGAGCGTGAATTCTTCACAACTTTGTGGTCATTGAGCTTTGGTGGGCTGTTGATCACCACCTTGATGTTGTCGGGTGGCGGGGCTTGCTTTCTCTTCTGGGGGGCGGAGACGATGGGTTTGTCTAAGGATTCATTGTCCGATTGATCTTCTATCAACAGTTCATCTTATTTTAGCTATCTGGCTGCATTGAGGGGAGGAAGCAACACCGTACTCGCGGGTTTATCACTGGACGTCGTCGTGGTGGGGAGCTTCGGCCGTTTCTGCTCGGGTGAAGTCTCCGGCTGCCTTTTGACAGACTTGAGAGGACGGTATGTGCCCAGGCTTGGGTTGTCATATGTGAGTGTTGCATATCGGTTGTTTTGCCCTAGACTCACATCCGCTGAGGGTGCAGCGGTCGAAGTCGCAAAAGCTAGTCGCGTCTGCTTTTTCTTCGATTTGCGGGGTGGCATTGCGAGTGGTCAAAATGGCAGGATAGGCTGGATTAGAAAGTAGAGTGACAGGTGAATATAGCTAGATCGATCACGGCAAAGCCAATGGAAGGAAACTATGTTCAAAGAAGAGTAGAGCTTCAATCTGCCAGCTCAAAGTGGGACTTCGCCGTCGCGGATCGCGTGTTGAGAAAATCACGAGAGCACGTGATCTATCCACTTGAAAGATCAAATCACTTTGGGGGTCTTTGGAAGAGTTTAGAAATCTTTGAGGAAGATAATCTCAGTCTTATGGGATAAAAGGAGTGGTAGTTATCTTGCAGGAGCCTCACTGGAGGTGGAAGGGAGAGAGCCACATGGTGCAAAGTGGAAACTACAAATGGCTTAACGCGTAACGTGAATAGAACAATTGATCAGACATCTGTCTTTGAATATGCTACATGGAAAATTTCGATCAGTATAATATGCAGCTATGCGTAGCTATGGGTGGGTTGAACAAACTGGATCCTATGCAACTATCCATAGAAGCACTTCGATCTATTCTTGTAGAAACAGAAAAACGAAGATCAAAGATGTTCCAAACCCAGGAACGATTTGGATACTTGTGCGGCCTTGCCATGTCCTTTATTTTTTTAAATAGTTCTTAGATATCTTTTCGGAGATTCTTTTCGCTAGTCTTTTCTTTTTGGATATTTCCTCGTCATAGTCTCATAGCGGGGAGAGTAAGTGAAACCAGCTACAGAATGTGGAATACAAGCCATGATAATGTGCAAAACAACCTGTCCATGTACATGCAATTAGGGCTTCTCCAAGATATTTACGCCAGATCTCGTTGTTTTTGGTCCAATGTCTAATATATCTTCTCAAATCATGCTTTTCTCCCTTGGCCTCTTGTTGATGAGTAGAAATTGGACTTCATCCTTTGGCTTTGTGAATTTGGTCTATTCCAACACACCTTTTAGGATCCTTTAAGCAGCTGGCTGTAATTCAGAATTCGGTAGAAACCATGCTTGTGCACCTTATGCCAATAGTTCCACCAAATATCACGAAATCGAGCAGCGACATCGAGGCCTCACAGTTCCATGGAGGTTAGAACATTCGGACTCCAAAGAAATCGCTCCCAATCTCCAGCATGAGCATAGACTCATGACGACAGGGGTGCAGCAAGTACCCCATTAAAGATGCCCCATGCATTCGTACCCTCTTTTCCACAATTTGGGAGGCATCTCCCAGCCTTGGCCAGATATAGTATGGAAAGACGATGTGTTTCATCCTCGATTAAATTATCGCACTGGGTTGCATCAGCCCCTGCAAGCATTTGGCACTGGCGAATGAGAGGATAAATAAAAGACAATGCCAGCCAAAAGAAAAGCTGTAGATCAGTATCATCGAGAGATACGAATTTATAAGCAGGGCCAACCAAGTGATCGGTGCAAGGTACCCCCAAGTTCAGTTCACCACGGGCAAATATCAGAGGGTTTCTATCATCACACACATCATCACGCCATGCCTGACCTTACCCTATAGCCAGATTTTTATCAAATTTGACGGTCTTAGGACCCTACAAATCCTAGTTTCGGCCTTCATTTTTTCAAATTCGAGTCGTGTGGAATTGGAATATACCGAATGAGATAGGTATAGGGCGGTAAGATACTCAGTGGTCTTCTAACTAGGTCAACTATGCTTCTGCTAGATACGTTCGACCAATAGCATATAAATTTTCAATTAAAAGGTCGCTTTGATTCAGGTGTCCTCATCATTAGGACATGTACATGTAGCGCAATGGATCTTTTTTAACAAATTTGATATCGGTCACGTCCTAAGATTATCAGAAAGGTGAGTAAAAAAAGACATTGTTGGTGAGGTTAATGATAAAAGATTGTGTTGGAAGCCATGTGACTTCCATGTTTGCTCCTAGTACTTAGTCTAGCCAGTGCCTGTAGATAGCTTCTCTCTTTTACCACGCATCCAGAGATTTCCAGTGTCATCTACAGCTTCATTTGTAGATTGATTACTATCTCTCTCAGATTGATAATCATCAAGGTTCATAGGCCGTGAAAAGTCTGTTTTATATCTATAGTCAACTTGATCAGGTCCCCGAGGGACTAAGGAACTCGTGATGTGCACCGACGGAGAACAATCGGGAGAAGTTTTATTCTGAGGTTGTTCAACGATGGAGTTAAAATTCTGGAATGAGGCCTATTCTTTCGTTCCGCTTGTGGCCCTTTGTGAGGCAGGGCTCGAATCAAAGCTCATTCTCGAGCAAGATGCCGGAAGAATTCAAAGTGCTGAATCTCAAAGGCCAATTACCCGTTCTAGCAATTAGGAACGGGATAATTATCGAAATGTTGAAGCTCTAACCGAGGGTAAGCTCTCAGAACCTACCTCGGAATTGACAGTGGGGAAATCTTTATAGTCGTTATTCCATTTCTAGTATTGCTGTATCTTTATGCCGGGAGGTTAGAGATCGAGATAGAAGCCAACTAGCTTAGGTATACCACATATATGAACAGTCTCCTCAGGAGACAGTCTGTGGTTAAAGCTTATAGGGCTTAGTTGGATTGGCGAGAAAATGTAATGTGAATTGGGGACTTATGCTCTTCTTAAAGATGGTTTACCACGCTGCGACTTGGTACCCTAACGATGAGGGCATTCAGTTCAACGGGATCTATCATCTAAAAACCCACATGCCGTTCGTTGAAAGTGTGTGTGGAAGAAGCATGGCTTACTCGGTAAGAAGACCATCAAGTATCCTACCGCACTAGATGAGTCTCGTTCGGCATACCTCATTTCCACCCAGCTAGAATTTGAAAACAGCGAAGGTCTGAAGGAGGCTTTGTAGGATCCTGAAACCTCCACAATCTTTGCAGATCTTCCGAATTTCACCAACGCAAAGCCTATAACCCTCGGAGGTGCCCAAATCTAAGACGAAAGTCTACTTGATCAAGAGTAAGTTTGATCTTGACTCTTTCTGTTCATTGTTCGACTACGTGATTCTGACAAGATGAGCAACCTTTCACCACTGACAGGAGAACATTGGCTTCCGGATCAAAATGGAAATGAGACGGTGGATTTGAGCTTGTTGTATCTACCACCTAATTTGATTTTCAAAGCATGGTATTATGAAATCTCGGTACATATCTCTTACCGGCTATCATCTTATTTAAGCAACCCTGGTTTTGTCGGATTTTTTGGCAGATTGATCTCGTTCTAGGATCAAACGGCCGAGGAGGAGATGGAAGCAGCGGAAAGAAGATAAATCTTGGTTTGTGCAATCTGAAAGAGAGGTAGATTAATCTGGTCACATTTTCATGCCGCTAAACACAGTGATTGCCCTGGGAAGTGGTCTAAAAAGCAGCGTACAACCAATCTGAAATCACTATGCCTTATTTCAGGCTTCATACACTCCCATATAACAACCTAATGCCGAGTGCACTGCAAGGTACAGTAGGATAACATATTATTGAGCCGAGACAACCCTGTTCTACTTCCACCATTGCCGTTTACTCGGAGGTTTCGGGGGCCCGAGGTCACCTGGGCGTGGTAGCTGTAGCTCTTGAAGAAAACTAAGAAATTACCAACTTACAGAGTTAAATAGGCCGGTGATCTGGTATCCTAAGTGACGGCGTATCGGAGCTACAAGCAACGGATGCTCGGTAGTGAAAGAGGTTCTAATTTCGCTCCAAGCAGAAATATCCGCCCAGATGAACCGCCTGCGTATTAGCCATGGGTTTAGTTTGATCTGTGTCAGGCTATCAAAGAACATCTTTGGTTTACTCAAGCAAGGCCTCTCCTCCGAAACGAAGATGGCCATTCGAACATTTTCGTCAAAACTTGGAGATTTGAGAAAATTTGAATTAAATTAAACAGATGTGAAGAAGCCCTCTGCCTGGACTAACCCAAACCTCATGCGAATGGAATAAAGCACAGATAGAAGTTCCAAATATCACCAACTCTAAATTTCAATCTCAAGTATAACGCAGAAATAGAAGGTGCGGGGGGATTTAGGGACAGTCGCTGATGCACCCGCATCAGCGTGGGAAGTTGGTCGATGTCGTCTGTATTATGTCCCCTGGGTTCCTTAATATAAAGACCTTATTTCGGGTTATCAAATGGCCTTTTTAGCGGCGTTTTGTCCGCGGTATTTGCGTGTCATCTATCTCGGCTGTACCAATTTTGAGATTTGATGCAAATCAGACAAGAAGAAATCAAGTGATGGCAGTAGAGTTGGTTATAGTTAGTAGAAAATTCGAATCACAAAAGGTCTTCTTAACTCTGCATCTCTACTTTGTAAAATAGAATCTAGCTTGCCCTTATCTACGGGCTAAGAGAACTACAGAAGTCCAGTCGCTTATAATCTCTTGCTTATTTAGCTTAGCACCCTTGCCAAATGTCTTAAATCTACGGAGTACTCCGTACTTGGATACCACAATCCTTCACCATTTACCCTATTGGTGGACTTGGATTTCTCCTAAGCCACTGCCATCTAGCCCCCCCCCGATTCGTGGAAACCTCCTCCCAACTTCATCTCGCCGGAACGAAAGCTTACAAAAAATCTCCTCAAAACCCAGATCTTTGTTAGATCTCTATTACCCCAGGTCTGACTAGCGTAAATGAGAAAGCTTCAAACCAATGAGAAGTTGAATGGGGCGCGTTGCCCCATGCAGTTGATCCCCAGATACCCCACCACTCAGTGATCCTGGAGACCAGGGTTCCCCATTATCCAAATGCTAAAATGCGCTTAGCGGGTCCGGGGTTGTTGATTCTGGGGATGGACCGGACCCACTGCATGGCGCTTTCTCTGTTCACATGGGCTGGGGTTTTAGTTTCGCCCTCGGAATGTGCCCTTGTCGCGGCGTGTGATTGCTTAAATAGCTGCGGTCTCCGCGTACTCATCTGTCCCCCCCCCGTACTGTAGCTCCTCGGTCACTGTCCGTTGTCATAAACATATTGAATTGTGGTGCTATAGATTAGATAAAACTCTTCGACCTTGTTGAGAACTCGATTCCATCACATCCTATCAGAATGGGCCTTTTAATGACCCGCAAGAGAGCGTACAATTGGTCGGTGCACAGTTATTAACCCTGGAGGTCTTGTTCTAATCTCACTTTCTAGGTACATCTCTTGTGTCGCGGCATCCTGCATGGTACTTTACGGCTACGATGCATCTGTGTTCAACTCCGTTCAAGGCTCCAAGAACTGGCTGGCTTGGATGAACAACCCAAATGCGGCGACAATCGGCTCTATTAATACAGCCTACACGGTCGGCGCTATCTTTGGTGGTTTCTTCCTGGGAGGACCATGTGCAGATTTCCTGGGCCGCAAGCTTGGAATGGGCATTGGCTGTGCTTTGGTCACTGTTGCCACCTTTATGCAAGCCTTCTCTCCTCGCCACGATCTTGCTTGCTTCCTTGCAGGTAGATGTATCATTGGTATTGGTCAGGGTATTGCATTGAGTAAGTCTTGTTGATCGTATAATTTTAATGACACGAACTGACAAAGTTACGTTGCAGCTGCTGGCCCTATCTACATTGGTGAACTAGCCCCATCTGAGATCCGTGGCAAAATCATGACTTTCTGGCAGATGTTCTACTCTGTTGGATCGTTCATCTGCTTTTGGATCAACTTTGCCTGCACCAAGAATGTCCCTAAGCTGGGCGAGTGGGACTGGAAGTTGGTGGTCATTTTCCAGCTTTTGGTTCCTGTTCTGATCCTTGTCCTCCTACCGACCATCCCTGGCAGCCCTCGTTGGTAAGACCTGATAATTTTCACTGGTTCGACAAATCCTAACCATTACTAGGTACATTCAAAAAGGCAACAACATCGAAAAAGCTCGCGAAGCCCTGCAAAGGGTTCGTGATACTGAGGAGGAAGTCGAGCAAGAACTGCTGGAGATTCGTGAAGCCATCGAATACGAGAGGGAAGCCATCTCTAGCAACTACTCTGCTCTCTGGAAGGACAAGTCTCTCCGTAAGCGCATGGGTCTGGCACTGATCCTCAATGCTGGCCAACAGATCACTGGACAAGGCTCGCTCAACTCATACTCCACCAAGATCTACCAGAAGGTGTTTACCAGCGGTAGTCAGATTGCTCTGATCAACGCTCTGAATGCCACCTTCGGAATCTTTTTCACCCTAAACGCCGTCTGGATCATTGATCGATTCGGAAGAAAGTTCCTTCTGATTGTCGGTGGTATCGGCATGGGGTTCTGCATGATCATTGTCTCTGCCGTCGAAACAGAAACACCCCAACTCGCCAATGGAGCCAAGTCAGAACCTGTCGGTATTTCGATTGTATTCCTTTTGTTCTTGTTCATCTTCTTCTGTAAGTTCCCTCTCCTCACTGTCTTCTCGTACAGATAACCCTAACGTCAACTCCCAGATAAACCGTCTTGGGGCGCAACAGTGTGGATTTGGACGTCCGAGATCTTTTCGATGAATGTCCGCGCCCAGGCCGTGGGTATGGCATCCCAGACGCAGAACATCGCCAACGCCATCGTGCAGCAATTCTTCCCTATTTTCCTCGACCACGAGGGTTTCTACGCCTTCTACATGTTTGCCGGAATCAACTTCCTCCTTGCACTCTTCGTCTGGTTCTTTGTTCCGGAGACCAAGCAGGTTCCCCTTGAGGAGATCAATACTCTTTTTGGTGGTGCCAACCACGTTTCTCGGGGAGAGGAGGTGCTGGCACATCAGAAGGGAATTCAGATGAGCCACAACGGTGGCGAAAAGCCTGATGCTGTCACTGTCGAGTATGCTCGGAATTAGTTGGTTTGTGTCTATGTTAAGATTTTGATATACCAGATGCGGTTTTAATGTCCCAAAGTGTTATGAGCGAGATGTACTTATGTTTAGCAGGCAGTCATCAATGTAAGAGCGCTGAGCGCTATTTATGAGGCCCGTTTACTTCCTAGCTTTCTACTTATGTCATCCATGAGTAAGAAGGAGAAATGTGTTTCTGATTTCTTTTGGTAACCCCAGAGACAGTACCAATTTAATTCTTTGGCGAATGGAATATCTGCGAGAACATCACCACTAGAATGGTTTTCGTGGCGGGGATGCCCCGGGGGAGGTACAACCTCTCATCAATACACCCATCACCGGTGTCGTCTCATTGATCTGAAAAAAACGGACAACGGCGATTCTTTGAGCCGTAAATTTCGATTGAGGAATTGCCTTATAATCAGAAGAAAGCGGCTATTCTGAAGGCCAGCAGATTATGCCGCTGGCAAGGGCAGTCCGGGCAGTGTGCATGACCATTTCTGGAGTGAAGTTGTCGATCCTCAACAGTCCCTCGATGGGACGACGATGGCGTGCTTCCACTTCCTGGCCCAAGCCCCAGATTGTGGCGGAAACAGTCCTCTACCGTGTCTCACGTCCATTGCTCCCGGTGAGCGAAATGCGCGGCCCATGATGGCAACTCTCACCGACCACAAGCCCCTTCCAAGAGTCGTCATGAATCCAGTCTTTGACAATTTGCCCTGAAAACAACCATATGTCGTAGGGGGGCGCGGGACCCGAGGCGGCTAGTCCGCCACTTTGCAACTGTACTTTAACTGGCCAAGTGAGCGGCCATGCCGACGTTACCGTCACGCCCGACAGTGCTGGGAGTTGACGTGAAACAATTGAGGCCACGTATCACAAATACTCTAAGGATGGCAACAACTTCATCACAGGCAAGAAGGTGTCAAAGTTTCATCCCATTTCTACCCTGATTCATGTGGATTAGATCTCAGACCTGTTCTTGACTAGAATTAGCAACCGTACAAAGATCACAGGCTATGGTGGGTCTCGCTTCGATTTGGACGTTTAATGGAACAAATCCTACGCGAATGGCGCGTTGATCACTCCCATTGATGGAGTGTTCTAGAGACGGCTCCAAAGTGAAATTGAAGGCCCTCTGCATTTTATTGCTCCCCGATCCCCTGGGGTTCCTCAGCTGGTGATGCTCTTCATAGTACGGATCTGTGATCTGTCGACCAGGATCCTTCATTCACCACCTAACTAAGTTGTACAGGCAGAGTAGCATTGACTTATTTAAAACATTACACTCATTGTACCTAGCTACCTGCACTACACACGGATCTCATTATTGCTCCAAGTTTCTTTTAGTAGGATTCTTTATGTCTCAAGTTCCATTTCCGAAACGGGTTGATCTCTATCTGAAACCAAAGCTGAAAACCCGAGCCAGGGTTGTCAGATCATGTAAATAGTATGTTTACGTTTATTCCCACTAATCGATTGAGATTCAAAGCCCGAATTATGTATTCTGGTGAGAGAAAAAGAAAGAAAAGAAAAGAGCCTCATTTCCTAAGCGCGGTCAATTGCTGTTTGGTATACATTTCCGATAGTCCCATAGTTTAAATCACCAATTGCTAGGAAGCCAGGAGATCTCCACTAAACGCAGCTATTGCTACCGGCAACAAAAACACCGTTCGAGTTCTCACAGCCACACTCTCCGGTCTTGGGAGACTTGATACAGGTCGTGCCGAATCCGGCGCTGTTTCCACCATTGCCCCAATAGAAGATCCAGGAGTCCGAGCTCGCCACCAACTCATGACTGGCAGGGGGAGCGCAGGTATACGCAGTGCATGTGCCGTAGGGAGCACCGTGAGAGGAGTCGTATTGGTGGTCAGTCTCGAAGACAGCGAATGTTTGGGTGGTGGAAGTGCGAGTGTTGTGGGAGCACTCGGCCGCTTGGATGGCCCTAGAGACCTTTGCAGCTATTTTGGTGATAGTCAGCACAAGAGCGCTCGTTTTTCGTTCGTTCTTATCACGCACCACCGCAGTTTAGTCTACTCGGTCTGTAACCCTTGGTGTTCGACGAAGCTGGGTGGAGGGTAGCTGCCACAATAGCTGGTGCAATAAGCAAGGCGATGAGGTTGGTGAGCTGCATTTTGAAGGATGATTGCTTGGAGTGTATGAGTATAGAGGAATTTAAGGAAGCACAGAGAAATCCGCAGTTGAAGTATTTATACACCTGCTTATAAGACCCACAATGTTGATACTCCGAATCACAGGACGCGGAAGATAGACAAGGTCAACTGATACCAAGCCATGTCGACAGAAAGGAGTCGAGCAGGGCCTAGAACTAGAAATTGAACGTGCCAAGCGGTCGACACTCATAGACCTATTGATGGTACGCCAGATAATTCCCCCCCATGCCGACTTATTTTCATTTCTCCATGAACTTTATTAGCATTTTACACTCCGCCACGATAGCGGAATAAATTAATCATCTCGACGATTGAATTCAAAAAGTGTATTAATATAATCTACTATGCTAGAAAGCCTACTATCGCCTAGTTAGCGCGAGAATTTTAAGGTTTGATGCTAATTACGGTGCCTGAATATAGTAGCAAAACCACCGCTACTCCGTACTAGTCAAGACAAAACCTTAAACCCTAACTAAAGAAAAAGCGTTGAAAACCTAGAGTGATACCCTCTCACATAGGTAGGTATACGGAGTACGGAACATACCCTTTACTTACTAGAAAGGCTGCAAAGATGATTTGACGCCGCGCAAGTTGCGACTATTGGGTAGTGGGCCCTAATTAAGTATACCGCTACATATAACGACCTCCCCTGCACTTCCGGCATTTTCCGAGATCCTGCTCTTCGCTAGGTTGTACGGTTTTTCGAACGAAGTACAAATGTAAATGCCCCTTTATCCACACTAAAACACTAAAAGTTGGGCCGAGTTAAGGAGTTCTCATACGGCTATTTCTACTATCATAGCCATAAGAAATAATAAATCTATTCTAAGATCTAGAGTCTCGGTGCTTTCTGCAAATAGGAACATAGTAGATAGGCGAGAAGCCGATTCTAAAGAGGTAAAGCACTTGTCGGAGGTCAGGAGGATTTAGAAGCTAAGCAGCAAGTCGAAAAGGCTAGGGATCTAGCTAAGGCTTAGCATAGAGCTTTGATAGCGGTAAGAGATATTAATGGTTCAAGTTATTACATAGAAACTATTTGTGGCTACTGTATGGTACAATACATGGTTGAAAGGAGGGAATTGAAATCATCGGAAAATCCACAGACCGCAGATCCTACACAGAGAAGTGCGCATTGAGATTAGTCAGATTGTCTAGTGAAGGTTCTGTTCGAGTCATTATAGTTCGAGTTGTGCAAAGTTAGTCACTGATCGTACCACACCCTGTTGTACCACTAGAGTTATGTCAGTTATCCATCAGCATGGATTTGAATACCACAGGCTACGCTGAGAAGATTCACCGATCCTCTGAAAGTGGTCAACATGACAAATCTATCACGTCCTAATTAGTCGCGGCTTTGCATAATTGACTGGTAAGATGTTACCGATCCGTTTCTCCATACCTTAACATCTTTTCTGATCCGGCCATAAATGTGAAAATGTACGGGAAGTGCACCACTGTTCCAAGGTGATCCCAGATATCTGGCGCATCCAAAGAGCAACACACGGCTCTGATAAGCTATTTGAGAAGATTGTGCGAGCGTTATAATTTAGTTGTCTCTGATTGAAACCAAAACGTGCGTAAGATACGGGCAGGAATCTCGACGCTAATTGATCCAATCCTATGGAGTTCTTCGGATGTTGTATAGTTGTTCACTTGTTATCAAAATTGTCGTTGAGGCGCATTAATACCGTATTGTGGTTGGGTGCTTGATACGCTAGTCCTAATGAGGTGATTTTATTTTTTTAAAGTTCAATGTCGGTGGGACTGCGATAAGGACGATTCCAATATGTTTCAGGGGGAGGGCCCACTTCAACCTCAGGTTACAACACCTGAGACTCCGTTGTTATCAACCAGAGAGGAAAAAAAAATTTAAAAAAAATTAACTATAACTGGTCAGTTCGGTGTCGGCACTTCGAAAGCTCTGGAATCTGCGATAGAGCTACTGCTATCAGATTAGGTTGAATTCACCCAGCACTCACCACCGATGGATTATTAAGGTCAGGACAGAATCACATTCAGAATGGACGCGTCATTCAAGTTTCATGAAGATGGAGCTGTTTGAGTGTTCACATGGCGTGTCTCTTTTCTATCCCCTGAGCGTGCCCCAGCACTAGGAAACAACTGGGAGATACCTCGCACAGCACAAAAAGCTTATTTTGAGGAGACGATCAGTCTCATTATCTTCCTGTCACTATATGAAATAAGCTTCATCCGACAGCTTAAAAAAAAAGCTTCAGAAAATACCCTTTAATCAAAGACCTCAGCCCCAACTTGTTAGGGTTGTGCTTAGCTTCAGATTCTATGGAGTACCTGGCCACGACGGACCCCGAATGATTCGATGTCAACCGAGCAACACAACCAAAGTATGCTCTCAGGCACACGGATTGCACTTTAAACAATTAGCAGTGCATTCGTTAGGCCGACGAGACGTAATGGTCCTGGAGTACGGAACACACACGCGGGTATTTGTAACTCAATCGGACGTGCGGAAATTAACGTAGATTTCATGGATGTGCTAGGCGGCGACTTTCGGCAGATCAAAGGCCTTTTTGTAATTCGATAATTGTAGCAGAAGGAGTGGAAGGGTGTTACCTCTGAAACACATGTGAAACAGGACCTCTATGTTGTATTCCCAACATCACCAACAAGTAAACCCAAGTCATACGTGTATTCCTATACGCGTATAGAGAGCGCAGAGTTTGTTTTTAATCTATCGGAGGATCAGTGCCGATCGGTCGACGATCCTCTCCACTTCTTACAGAAACTCCAAGGTTCTCCAGGGCTTCACAACTACAACAAGACAGAACAGAAGGGCGAGTGATAGGTGCTTAATTCTGATCATGGTACATTGATATTAACTGAACAGGACTGACCCTCAACCTTCAACAGGCGACCATAAAGATAGGTCGATCCTCACATTGGGTTTGGCAAGCGGGTGCCATAATAAAGCCAACAACCCGCCAAGTCCCTGTCCCCGTGTCAAGCTTGTCATGTTCTTGCTACTGATGCTTGAAATAGGATCTGTTTTTACCCTTAATTTTCTGTGGTGGGCGGGGCCCGTAAGAAACGCAGGGCTCCCTCATGCGAGTTCACCTTGGGCTACCCAGACTACGGTGCAGATTCCCCCATCCACCATCACTCTAGCGCATGGCGTAAACTTCGTCAACAAGGACCACTTTGCCCTCTTACGGGTTAGATTCGTTTCTGATTCCGTTCGAAGTACAAGACGTTGTGAGGTACCGGATCTCGCCCACCGTCCGCTCCGGACAACTGGCTGTTAGCTTGAGCCAAGCCCAAATTTTCAGTCTCTTTGTATACCTTTTTCTGCCACCGGAGTTTTGATTCTTACCTCGAGGGGAATTTTGATTCGGCGCATGGTAAGATCGGCATGTCTGCATTGGTAAAACGAGAGCCGAGGACACCGACGGCAAGCTTGTTTAACGGAACCCCATGACCGAAGCCAAGGTTGTTCTGCCAGAAGACGGCGTGCCTGGCAAGCACTTCTTAGCCTGCGTGGATGGTGAGAAACGGGATCGATTGGCTTGGGTAGGAAACTGTGCATACCACCAGGGTCATCGGAGTCATAAGTAACCGCAACGACCATATCCCCAGTACTTTTTGGAGCTCCTCGGCTATCAACTTTCCACCTACCAGCTACATATGGCACAGGAATCGGTAGGAGCTCGCGTTGAATCGGAATTCCTCGTACCAGAGCAACTCCACTAGACTCATTGACTTCGTTGTCTTCAGAAATGCCTTCCGAGGCACCTTTAGTGGCTCGGCTATCAACACTGCGTTAGTGGAAGTTTCTAGAGGGATGGCCTCTATAGCTGCTGCCGTTGGATATTCCTCATTAGCCAAAAGATGGACTGCACGAGCTATATCCATCAAAGCTGGTCTCAACGCCGCTTAACGCCGCCTTCCAGGGGGGAAACATTATGACATCTACTCCCTACGGACATCTGACCTTGGAAACTCTTTGATTGCCATACTTGGCTTGGGCCATTACCTCTAGCGTAGTCTATCATATCCAACTCATCAGCTCGCTGGCTCACTTGCCTGCCCTTAAGCCAGGATTGGGATATCGTGACTCTAGCAAGGTCGCCTCGTCCGACTCAACTGCCAACCTCTCGCCGAACACAGATAGGGTCCTCCTCGCAGCTCTTCTGCAACAACCACAAGCAGAGCCCGCTGCATACTTGCGCAACAATGTTCAGGACGAAATGTGGTTACATACAAATCTATTGACGCTGGTGCTAGCTGAGAAGACACGCGTACGAGAAATTATCTAGAAGCATTAGCATAGTCCTAAAAGGCGTTGATGCCCAAGGTATCTTGGATGAAGTGGGGCGGAATGGCCAAAATCAAATATCTCATTGGAGAATCTGCATTTTAAGTGAAGTGGAACCATCGAACTTCCGTTTTTTAGTTCCGATGTAGTATGGGGTTCAAGATATCAGTCCTTCTAGTACATAGCAGTACGGCTTTTTAGCCTTGACAGAGAGTGAAGTTTACTGATACGTTCGAAAAGTCATTCTTGAATGGTACAGAAAGACGATCTAAAAAAGAGAAGACTGCATAGCATTCAGTATACGAAGTGGGCAAAATGGGGAGTGGGGAGGGAGAGAAGAAGAGAGAGATACAGCAAACAGGATCTACCCCATGCATGTATTTGCATGACTAATTGGGCACAGCACCCGTAGACGTGGACAACAGTACTCCGACTGCAGACCTCACCATCTCGTTCATCACCTACTCCTCACGGGCTGGTTCTTCTTCCATTAGTTTTGCCTGAAAAGACTTTCCTACGAAAAAAACGATGGCGTTCAAGGTAAACACAACTTATCTCCTCCACATCGTTTTCATTTTGGTAAGAGATTCGAGTTCCAGCCTAGCGATGACCTCTGTTGACCAGTTTCACTACTAGGGAGGAGCCATCTCCTTGGTCCTTGGAGCGTGAGTTATTGCATGCTCTTTCATATATTTATTTGGCGTTTATTGCACGGGGATGGTACTAATAGTCTTCTCGCGGCACAGGATATCTTGGTCTCGTGCCACCGCACTGTTTCTTCCTTTACCGACATGGGTTCCAGCTGTCGCAACCCTCTTATCCCCGATTACAGTGCTCACGCTGATAGCGACGCAAATTTTATCTGCACGTGTGAACAACGAGACAGCTCGCAATTATCGATGGACCACGATATCTAGCATACTCGACCAGGTTCAAACGGTCATATCGATCATCGTGGCTACAGTAGCACTTGTGTACCTCTTTCCCGACAGGATTCTCTCATGTAACCTAAATGAACAATGGCAAGAGTTCTTCCAGTCAAAGAATTCTCAGGCCATCCGGTCAATCCAAGACGAATTCCGATGTTGTGGTCTTCGAAGTCTTCACGATAGGGCATGGCCTTTCAAGGACCGGAACCATGGTGACAATGCATGTGAATTGCAACTAGGATATCGGAGAAGTTGCTCTGCCCCTTGGAGAGAGCACCAGCAGCTTACGTCTTGGATGGTTTTTGCGGCGGTTGTTTTTGTTTTCGCGGCGAAGGTGGGGTTTACCTCGTGCCAGTTACCACAGTGAGACTTGTCGTGTAGTTGCTGATATTCCGCCACTTTTTACAGATCGCTTTCTTTTTGCTTTCCAGTCATCGGACGAGTTGGATGAGCGCACAATCTGCCAACCGCGGGGCGGATTACCAGCGGATTTCACACCCGGCGGTGCAGGACGAAGGGGAAAACGAGAATGGCATTCCTGAGGAACCGCAAAGGACATTGTTACCCCAGTCAAATACCGAGTATAGAAATGATTGGCAGGTGGATTGAGTCCGAGAAGCCTTTTGCCCAGCCAAAAGGGAGAACAACTCTCGGCTCGACCTTGTCCTATATCCGGATTGTGTAATTTTAGATATTCACACAGTTCTTGCTCAGAGAATGTCGACATCCATTAGCTCTACCCTCGTGTTCGAGAGTAGTTTTACCTGCGCAGTTTCTCAATGTCTCACACTGACAAAATTCCAAATTAGACGTGGTGTCACATCTCATCTGCCAAGCTTTGTGTCACTGACGAGTCGCTGTAAATCGTGATCATTATATCATCTACACAATCCTCAGGGTTGAAGAAATCGTTTTCTTTCTGATAGGCGCCTCAAATCAACCCATTCAATGGCAAAGTTGAAAAACAACCTGAACAGCACTGAAAGTGATATGCAGACGGCTAAGCGCTCTTCGCTTCTTAATGGAATTCTCATTATGATCCGTATTTATGCTCTGGCGACTAACTACCCATTCCGGTCACTATCTAGTTCTGATATCTCCCTTTTGTTGCCTGCAGGAAGTTCCGAGTACATGTACGTGCCCCCGCCCAACTCAGAGCGCCCGTCTCTGGCACCCACTGGAAGTTCAGACATCGGCTGCACTTGGCGTGTTACGGTCTCAACCTCGCCAAATCTCGCATGCTTTTGCTTTTTATTTCTTGCAAGGAAGAACCAGAACAGACCTATGATCAGGGCTAGGCCAGCCACGCCACCGACAACCCCACCAGTGATGACACCCCTGGTCGCTGAGTCGGATGGGTTTAATTTCGGTGGCGTAGCTGGGGAGGCGGTTGTATTATCAGTAGCAGTACTAGTTTTCGTGTCAAGATTGCCGAAGAGGGCTTTAAAGGCTGGATCAGCCCACGATGAGGGAGATGGTGAGGCTTTGATGTCGTTGGCCGTCGAAGAAGATGGGGAAAACGAAGATAGGGCGGGCTGCTGAGCTATTAATTTGTTGAACTCGGCTTCGTAGCAGGTGGAATAGCTCACATCAAACATCGATCGCGTTGCCTCGGATTGAGCGTCATATATGAAGGCCGGAGCATCGTAACAGCCTGCATTGCCGTCATCTGCCCAGGCACGCCTTCCGCCAATTCCAAATATCTGACGCCCGTTTGGCACACATGTGAGTGTCATGTGCGGGTCGTCGAGAGGAGCAGCAGAATTCCATTTGAAGGATGGAATTGATAAGTAATTTCTAGGACAGTGTCAGGTTGGTGCGTGGGGATCACGATAGAAAGCACACCACGTACACATCCAGAATCGGGTCTTTCGATTTGAGATCTGCCCCTCCAAGAACATATATCTGATACGAGGACGAGGATTCGTCGTGTTGCACGGAGGCGCAGAATTGGGTTCGGGACACTACAGCCCCCATCGTGGACTGGTTATACCATTTTGCCCCCGCAATGTCATGCACTTAGGACATAGCTCCATGGATTCTGAGACCTACATTTAGTGTTCTGATTTGAAATAAGAGATTCCCCAAGCTTACCGAACTCATCGTAGCGTTGATTCCATCTTGAATCGAGGGAACATCGCCACCAATATACACCAGAATTCCCCTGTCGCCAACCGGCACGAATGAAAGCGAACCTTCTTCTACGGCTTTGTAAGGCCCGTCGAGAGATGTGTACTGCCCGGCTGTAGTGTTAAGTTGAATCATGCCCGTGGCGTACTCCTTCGTTGAGTCTGTGATTGAAGCTGTCGTGCCACTGCCCCGATACCCACCTAGCCAAAAGCCAGCTTGGATCGCGGGTGCATTCGTATACACTGTCAGAGCGCTGGGTTCAGAAGGACGTCTCAGTCTGGCGATTGGATTTCAATATACCACCGTACTCCAGTCGCAAGGGCTGAATGGTACCATCCTGTTCGCCCCGAGCACTTTCCCCGATACTCTGAAGTAAGTGGTCCTTGACAAGAATTGAACCAACCCCGAACCCATCTATGTAAAAAACACTCCGAGGTGTTTTTAGATGACTTTTCAATCTATAGCCCGGTATTCTGGGGAAAGAGACTGTCTGCTACAAAGACTCATCAACTGATTTCGCGCTTTGCGGGGTTGATGTCGTGACTCGGGACACTTGATCTCCATGGCGCGATCCCACCCTTTGAACACGCAAAGCTGATCAATTTGCACTATTTAAAGGGCCACAGCTGACTGCTGCTTCTCTCGTTACTTTCTGCATTGCCATCATGTCCGTTCAGACTATCACGGTGCCCACCCCCGACATTCAGTATCATCCGGATTTGGAAAAGTACAAGCAACGGACTCGTCGCCGAAAGGAGACTGAGACCCTCCAAACCACTTTACCCGCAGGCTTCCCACAGAAGTTGGTATCGTCACTGGTCTGGGAAGGAAAGGATGTTGAAAAGCGGGATGACTGGGTTTATCAGTTGAACCATGACCAACTTGATGAACTCGACGCTGCTTTGAAGAGTTTCAGAGGTGGGTAATTATTGCCAGGGGGATTGTTTTACTTTTGTTAATCTAGCAGCTCTCAACCTTTCCTTGGGACACATCAATCAATCAACTTTCCCTCTACCTACCCTCCGACCGGTTCTTCGTCACCTCTCGAAGGAGATCCATACCGGTCGAGGATTCGTCGTGCTCCGGGGTCTACGTATCGATGATTACTCGCGAGAAGAGAATGTCATCATCTATACCGGTCTCTCTTCCCACATTGGCAATATTCGAGGACGTCAGCAATACGTTCGACTGGAAAATAACGCTTCACCCGTGTTGTCCCACATCAAAGACCTCACCACCACAGCCCAAAAGAATCTTATCGGGGCTCCTTCGAACACAGCCGACAAGCAGGTTTTCCACACCGATGCTGGCGACATTGTCTCCCTCCTTTGTCTGAACCGAGCCGCCGAGGGAGGAGAAAGCTATCTTTCCAGCAGCTGGCATGTGTACAACATCCTAGCCCAGGAAAGACCTGATCTGATTCACACTCTGTCCCAGAATTGGCCCCTCGACGGGTACGAATCACCAAGGCACCCAAGGCAGCGTATTCACAACCCTAACCCTGTTCAGCTTCAATAACCCAGCCAGTCCTTACACTCTCCGCCCACTGCTATACTACCACCCAGCCACTGCCACTACCCCTGAAAGGGTGCTCATCCAATATGCACGACGGTACTTCACCGGATTTCTAGCTCAGCCCCGATCGAAGGATATTCCCTCTATCACGGAAGCGCAAGCCGAAGCGCTGGACGCTTTGCACTTCTTGGCGGAAGAGCACAGGGCCACTCTGGATTTCCAGAAAGGTGATGTGCAGTATGTGAATAACCTTAGCATTTTCCATGCGCGGAATGGGTTCACAGATGCGCCTGGGCAAGAGTACGTTCCTTTTTGCTTTCGCGCGTGCTTCTCTTTATTTATTTTTTTTTACTGATGAGGCTGACTGGTATGGCTCTGTTAGGCGTCATCTGTTGAGGCTCTGGCTGCGAGACCCTGAAAATGCATGGGAAATACCCCAGGAGCTCCAAGCCCGCTGGGATACTGTCTACAAAGATGTTTGGGCGGAGGAGCAGGTGTTCCCATTGGAGCCGACTATTCGCAAAAGTGTCTGATCGTGGGAGTAATAGCACGATACACTCATGTGCTGGTGTATCTTTCGCTGAGCATTGGTATTCAAGAGCGGCAACGTGCGGTAACGTTCCGGGGTGCCGCTCCTTCCTCTCAGCTTGGATCGGTTTGACTGGACACAAATCTTACTTTCCAACACGACGTCAAATTCTCAAATGAACCAGAATGTCCCGTTCTTTGGCGAGGCGCTGGGGATCACATCTCGATCACATCTCGATCACATATAGTGCTATAATGTACTTTACAATTGTTAATGCGGGCTATACCGGAGATATATAGAGTAAATTTTGACACTTGCCAGATTTGGAGATGTGCATCTTAATAGATTAATTCATGTTAATGTGTGTTAAGACTGTACCAGGCCGATGGATTCAATTTCCTGTTCGGGACAGTTTGCTCCACTTGGATGGGTTGATCGGCATCTTTTTCCCGAGTATGACGTAGCACACTTGGTTGATGATCACCATGACTACGAAGATCACTATGGCTATGATTCGTACTTTTAACTATTCGTACTTTGACTATTATGAGGATTAGTGAATGCAAATTTCCCAAGCTCCAATTGCAGATCAGCTTGCCGATCAGTAAGTTGATCTTCCAAGCTAAGCATCGACGAAAATTATGTGGGGGCATACTGCGTGATTAATGGACAGACAACTGGAGATCCAACGATACTACAATACACAACCTCACGGGTACGGAATTGGGTTGGGTGATGTCCCCATTGTAAACGAGATCGTGTCCCTATTTAATCAAAATCACTCCCCCTTCACCCTACTCTCACCTCACATCATCTCAGATGCGGCGAACTCCAATCTCCACCAAAATGCCAAGAATACTATCTCCACAAAAGAAGCATGTCCAGTCAGTGAACTCTGACTATCCATGGAGATCCGACAACCCATTCAGTCCACCTCCAGCACCGCAACCCGCCCCTAGTGGCATCAAACGACTCCGAAATACACTATCAAAGCTCTCGCCATCTGCGTTTGTGGAGAAGGAATTCCTACAAAAAAAGAACCTGCACCAAAGCCCATTGACCAAGAGAAACGTCGACACCTTGGTCACCGAGCAAGAATGCAATGAAGCCTACAAGCCCAATCTACACTCGCCCCAGGTTCAAGTCACTGAATGGTTACGGCGAGTCTCCTGAGTCCAAATGTACCATTGCACACACACCCTCTTTGGAAAAGAACACGAGCACGACGATGGGAATGTCAACGAGGCTTCTTCTCACCCCTCTTCCCCTCCCGCCACTCCCACTCCAGAGCGCCCGTCGAATACGGGGAAGCTCAATCCTGGTCCTCAAGTGGCTGGTTAAGGGCCAGAAAATCAACTTGTTATAGATTGCTCCCGGGGAAACCACTTGGTTGCTGAGGTTCTGCTGGGCGTCAACGTCTTGATTTGCAAGTATGCATGCCGAGAACGTTATGCTCCGCCTTATTTTTTCAAATGGAATTTGGAAGAAATGTACAAGGTACCCATATACATCGATTTAGACACTCCGAAACAATTCACATAGAGTGTGAATGATCGAAAGGTTCGGCTCGATGCGGGTATAGCAGACAGTGATGAGGTTCAGGCGAATTGATCCATCCATCTTGTATATGATTTTTGTCCGTAGATCTTGTGACAAAGTGTTTCTGTCATACACTGTATACCATCCTATTCAAAAGATTTTTGTCAGGCACCGATTTTGGAGATAAAAATGAAAGAAGACCCGAACTGTTTCTCAAGTGGATACAGGCGGGGTAAGTCTAGCGACAACAGCTCTCGACTCAGCCTGGAAGTTGTATGATTTCCAACGTTGGCAGATTGCAAAGTACACATCGAACACAAAGAGATGCCATAGGACTGACTCTCTGTACATTGGAAACATCACCAACCCTAAGATGCCTCCCAAGATGCCACCGAAGAAAGTAGCAATAATTGGTAAGTCTACACACCCAAGTGGTGCCAAACTAACATTCATGTCCCCCAGGTGCTGGCCCCTCAGGCCTAGTCACTACCAAAACCCTTCTTCATGATTTTCCTCGCGGAACCTTCTCTCCAATCATCTTCGATAGCCAAGACCAAGTCGGAGGTCTGTGGTCAAGTCACCATGCTCCCAATCAGGCCAATGCACCCCTGGTCACCCTAGACCCTCAAATGCGGACCAACCTCAGTCGCTTCACAGTGGCTTTTTCGGATCTTGACTGGGAGTCTGTGATTCCCGATGCGGACGTTCCGATTTTTCCTCGGGCGAGACAGGCTGGAGAGTACTTGGCCTGTTATGCAGAGCGTTATATTCCAACTCATTTGCGTAGGCTAGGGTGTAAAGTGGTAAAGACTATGCGAAAGGGGGATGATAGAGGCGTTCCCAAGTGGAATGTTCAGTGGGTCGAGAAGAGGTATAGTGTATCAAGATGCTCGAGCTGGACATTGACTTACAGCCCTACATAGTGCGGCGAAATCTCAGCCGGAAGATGGACCACTGGACGATGGAGTGTCTTCGGAAGATTTTGACCTGATTGTCATCGCCTCTGGATACTTTGCACAGCAGTATATTCCAAACATACCGGGGTTACAACAATTCCAAGGCCAAGTAATCCACAGCTCTTTGCTTTATTGTGAGCGAGAGCAGCGGCCTTTCGCTGAAAACGAGATGAATGGCCAGATCGTTGTCATTGGCGGCAGCATGTCAGGCGTCGAAGCCGCATCCGCTGTGGCTCTCGATCAATCCTCCTCGACACTTTCCACAACCAGAATCCCCCATATACCGCAGACCAAACTGCATCATATATCTTCAAGACCGTTTTGGACGTTACCGACCTATCTCCCCCACGAGCCTCCCGGCGGGACTCCATCATTTTTGCCGTTGGACTTGGCCATGTACGACCTAGGCCGCCGCCCCCCAGGTCCGATCGACTACACTTTGGGACCAATCTCCGAGGAAAAGGCGGTTCAAACGAACAGTTATTTCCACACCTTGCTTGGCAGTGACTACGAAAAGTACGCGCATGTGGATTCACCACACGGCGCCAAAGAGTTCAGAACCCAGCCGCCATGGGTCGCTATAGGCAATGATTACGCCGGGTTCGTCCGATGTGGAGCGATTCAGACATCGATGGGCCGGGTGACTTCTGTGCATTCTGATCCGGATACTCAACAAGCTTCAGTGCAGTACGTAGGGCCCAACGGGGACACCAAGACGATAGAAAATGTGACGACGATAATCATGGCCACCGGATTCACGCCGTACAAGTCATTGTCATTCCTACCAGAGGAAGTACTGACGAAGCTTGAATACTCCCAAACGGACCCCTTCTCGCCGTTGATTCTCGACAAGGGAGGCACCGTCCGCTCGGAACTCCCCGATGTCGGATTCGTCGGATTCTACCGCGGCCCGTACTGGGGCGTGATGGAGATGCAAGCGAGGTTCCTTGGCAAACTATGGAGTGGGTTGAATAACGGTGCACTCTGTGAAACCGACGAGCAGAAGCAAAGCCTTCGCAGTCTGAGATTGGCACCCCCGGATCTAGCCCGTGGTCAATTTCCCATGGGCGACTATGTCGGGTTGATCGAGTCGTTTGCCAAGGATTTGGATATTGATCGCTCGGCACTGGACTCCGGCACTAGTCGGTCTGGACCCGCTGTTCCTGCGCGGTATCTCTATGGCGACATTTCAACGCCAGGTGCACGGTGTGAGGCGGAGCGGACACTGGGTGCTTTGCGCGACGCTCTTATCCCAGGCCACAAAATAGCACAAAATGCCGCAGCGTCGGCTATCTTTCGGGCTCTGCATGGGACTTGGAAGTCTTCGGAGCAGAGAGCAGATACGGCTGGACGTGAAACGGTTGGGACTCTGGCCTTTTACCCGCGATATCCCACGAGCCCGGCATATGATAGGGAGTATGTCTGTGTAGAGACAGTGGATTCGACCAGATGGGAACAGCCTAGGCGAGGCAATGTACGGTTCATCATGCGCTTGGCAGAGGTGAGATTTGACATTGCCACTTCCCGAATTGAGATATGGTCATCGGGCTTGGCGGATCAGCCGTTTGCTGGTCAACTCATCCAGGTTTGGGAGTTGACGCCTCTCTGCCACGAGAGACAAGATGGAGCGTCTATTCCTGGAAGCTTTATGATATCCGCCAAGAGTGCTGATTCGGATTCTGGTGTCGAGTATTTGTACACGTTTCATTTCAAGGGTGTTTCCATCTTGTCCTGGGAATACGTTGAGGTGGACACTTTGGAAGGGAAGGGGGGGTTTAGTTCTTATTCCTACACCCGAGACTAATGATATCCCTACGGTCAGATATTTGACTGTACACAAATATCTGACAGAATACAGAGACGCGGTGGGAGGGAAATTACGAAGGGCGAAGTTGTGCTGAACTTCCGGTCAAAAGACAACATAAGAGATAGGCATATATAGACTGGGGGAGGGTCTGGAACAGAGCTAGAGACCCCTTTCCGAGTATTTAGCATCATATAATACGCTCCAACATCCCAGGGAAAAAAGAGAAGTTCGATCTCAACTTATCCACATGCTCAATGTTCTAGACCAATGCAATCGTCATCTTTTAAAGTGATCTTGTTTTCGGGCCAAAATTGATTTTTACGAGGATTGAACCGGGTATCCAGACTCACTGTGTCGAGACTAAAAAAAAGTGACAGCTTTGATCTACACTAATCTCTCCCCTATTTGGCAGATGGAGATTTCCCGTAGTGGGTTCTCCGGGGTACATCCATGGCATATGGGGAATAGAGGCTTTGAACCAAAGTCTAGACGAACAGGTTTGGATGAGAAGGCAGGAGTCATGATCCAGCCAATCACTGCGATGTAGATAGCTTGGTTTAGGCTGGGGGTGGATCGTCTTCAGTTTTAAGATCTAGAACTTGGGAGGTTTTTCCACACTTCCGTATGTCGACCGTTCTACGTTATCACTAGTTCTTCATTTGTACAGTTGTACAGTTCTACATCTGCCCGAGTATCTTTTCCGGTCATCATTTAAGATTTATTTAAGATCTTACGACCTGCAGTTCCATGGAATTTGCAATATCAGAAGAACCCAAGTTAGGGTTGTGAAGCCTATATGCTTCCATCTGCGCTGCACATCCGCTACACACTCTCCATTCAACCACATGAACCATACGCCTCTTCTTGAATCAAGCCCTCAAACCCACGCATATCTCCCAACCCCAACCCCAACCCCTCACATCACCATGTCCCCCAGCAAAACTCCAACCCCAGATCCCCTCGACCCAATCTCCACATGGCGCGCCTGGCAAACCCTCACCATAATCTACACAATCCTGCTGAATCGCCAAATCCGCCGACGCTGGCTCCTCGAACAAATTTGCATGCAAGACAACCCTCTTTACGACCGATTCCAGCCCCTGATCTTCCTCGAACCAGTCCCAACCCTCCAAGAGCCCAACACCAACCCAACTCCCTCAAAATACGCAACCAACAACCCCTTCAACAGATCCACGATGCACAAACTACGCACGAGAGCCGCGGTCCTCCGCGCGCGCGTCGAAAAGGGCAAGGAACTCGCCTCCGAGATCGAGCGGCGCATGGTCCAGGATCCGCCGACCAGGTTTCCGACGCATTTCTGTCACACGTGTGTCCAGGATGGGGAGAGAGTTGAGATTTTACTCACCAAGTGTGGACATCGGGTGTGTAGGACTTGTCTTGGATATGGGGTTGATGGGAACGGGGTTTATGAGTGTAGTATTTGTCTTGGGCCGACGGGGTTTGTAGCGCGGAGTCCGTTGGGATTGGATGGGGAGTATTCTGGGGAGGTTTCTTCGATTTTGACGGGGCGTGGGGGGGAAGGGGATGGGGATGAGGATTGGGACTTTAGTGAGGTTTTGTTCGCTGATTGTTGAGTTGGGAGGAGAGGGGAGTTGGGGTTTAGAGGGTAAATGGAGATATATTGGTCGTTACAGCGTCAGATCATATGTTACTTGGAGAACTCATAATACAAAACCAAAAGGATGAAATTTATGTGCAAGGGACAAATTCTATCCAAAATAGCCCTCCTAGGCGGGAAGAAGTCCATCTCGTCCTTCTCACAGATCCAGTCCCGGTCAAAAAGAAAAAAAAAAAAAAAAAAAAAAAAACAAGGAAAAAAAGTAAGAACTCTCCCGATGCTGAACACAGTCTAACGAATCTCGATCGACTAGATCAGACACCAGGGGAAAAATCCAGAATGCATCATGAGCCATAGCCTGGCCATCCAGGCCCTGGGAACGCCTTTTTCGCACCGAAATCGAGAAACGGGAATCCAAAAGTGGGGACACTATGCCACCGGGGAATGAGAGGGGGGGGGGGGGGGGGGGAGGTCGTTAAACAGTAAATATGAGCACCAATGCAAGACAGGTAAGTATCCACCCTCAAAGCGTGCATGAATCCGGGAGATGGCAGGAAGATAAGAGGGTGTGAGGGACAACGCCTACACGGATGGCAGCAGCAGTTCAGGGAGAAATCCAATGATAACCTCTCCGCCTTCAGCGGTCCTCTGCTTTCTCTCCGACGTCAATGACCATATTGACTTCTTTGACAGGATGCAACAGCATAGGAGGAAGACACATGCGGCCCTCGCCAGCCAGCTCCTGCTGCTCACCGCCGTCATTGTCGACGCGAAGACCAAGCCAGCGGCGCCAGATGTTCGGCGAGAACCCTGCCGAGTAGAACCAGGTCGTACCACGGAAGTTGTGTTCACGATCGCCGAAGACAGACGTGCGAGCGCCTCCCGAGGCTCCGTTGCGACCGGCATTGAAAACTGATTCCAGGTGGCGAGTGGGCCAGCGACGGTCAAAGTAGACGGCGTGCGGGACGAAGACGGCCTTGAAGCCGTGGTGCAGCGCAGTGGTCGCGGGCCACATCTCCGAGAACATACTGTGGCGCATCAGACTGCATTCGCGGTGCATGGTGATGAGCAGTTTGCGGGAGATTCGTGACGCGGTGATGATTGCGGTACGCCGTGGGGGCATGCCCTTCTCCTTGTTGTAACCGGTCACATCGTCGCGCAGCAACCAGGTCGTCCCCTCGGGGTCGTAGAGCGGATTGAAGACGATGAGGTCCGCATCCTCCCCTACGCCCCATTGGTACTGGTCCTTATCCATGCTGGTGGGTGGGATGCCCTCACCCTCCACCTCGAAAATATCCCGTTCGTCGGGGCGCTCGGGACCCCAGATAGACTTGTCGCCCTGTTGGTGCATGGCATTCCGCGGGTTGCCTGTCGCGCTGTTGGGGGCGCTCCACATGTTGTTGGCGGAGTTGGTGCCGCTCTCTGTCTGCACGCGGACCATCTGTCGGAAATCTTCCCACGAGCCGTGGACGGACGGAACATAGAAGCGAGCATTACGCTCCCAGAGACCCTTTCGTGGCTGCTTTTTCGCCCACGCGCCGACCTTGTCGAACAGGTGGTACCAGTGGCCCGTGTAACGCGCATCCATCTCCCAGTTCCAGAAGTAATCATACTCAGGATGCTGGAAAGCGAAGTACTGCAAGGGCATGTGCGTGCTGCGGTAGACACCGTGGATGGGCAACCCGCGAGTCATGGTCTCCTCCAATCCGGGATACATCAGGGCCATCTGCGGCTCGGACCAGAGGGTTCCCATGCCGCGGAACTCCTCTGGCAGCGCTTTGTCAAGCACACGCTGGTATGTCTCGTCATCTGACCAAATCTGCAAGTTGGTGTCCTTGACGTGAACCAAGAAGTGAATGGTATACTCGCCACCGGAGAGTAGCGAGAGCTCTGAGATGATAGAGCGCATATACATAATGTCCTCCGGGGTATAGTGGAAGTCGTGCCATGTGCGGATAACCACTGCAGTGCGCGGCAGACGCTCAAGTCCAACCCGAGGCGGTTCAATGCCGTTGTCCTCTGTAGGTGGCAGGCTCTTTACCCTGGGAATCCCTACAGACATGGAAACAAAGCGGTTGAAACGAGGCTCCGGCGGCTCATTGAAGCGATGGCGGTTGGCCGCGTGACAGCGGTGTTGCGCAGCAGCCCAATCCACCTGTCGAAAGTCCACTGGCGGGATATCCTCCCATATACGTTCAGCACCCTCACGATGTCCCTCCATGCCCGCGCCGATACCGCCTTTCTTGACCCCGTATCCAAGCCCGTATGGGCCCAATCGGCCAAATCGATCAAAGCACATGTCGTCCCGAATACCCAACATCGTATTCGAGCCTAGCGCTGGGTCCGGGAAGCCCTTTGGGACTCCGGGGTAGCTTTGGATAGGCGGAACCCGCAACGAGTTTTCTGCGTTAAGGAAGCACTCGCGCGTCTCGCCATATTGCTCCATGTATTCCGGCGACTGGTAGTCAGGATAAGGGTTGAACACATTGCTCAACATATTCGGGGCCACATCCCTCTTAATCACCGTGTTTGCGTCCTGCTCCTGCTCCTGCTCGTTTTTTCCGTCGCTCTGGTCCGTCCGCAACCCCAGGTCGTCGGAGCCATCGCCGGGGTACTCGGGGACATTTTCAGAGCGGGGTACCAAGGAAGAGATACCGCCCTCGTAGCGATTGAGGAACGGGAAGCTCTCCCATAGTGGCGGCTTTGGGGTGCCGACCTTGGGCAGGTCGACGGAGACTTGTTTACCGGAGGTGGAGATGGTAAAGCGGAAGAGGGTAAGGATGAAGAGGACGAGCGCCGCGAAAAGAGCGAAGCAGAGCCAGCGCATGATCCGCTGGGGCACGCGAAAGCCGACACTAGCTTGGGGGCGGCGAAGACTGCCGCCAGCTACGACGGGCGGCGGATAGGAGTCTGCGACATTGTTATCGTCCAGCGACTCGTCGGAATCGGGGTGATCGCTCAGGTGGTGGTGATATGCGTGTCGCCCGGTCGTGGGTTGTTTTTCGATGTCGGTATCGCGTGAATTATAGGGTGATGGGGACTTGTATGCTGCGGAGTGCCTCCTCGCCTGGACGGTCATGATGCCAGACAAAAAGTCAACATTGAATGAGTGGGGTAATTCCAAGGTTGTCCAAAATCACTCAATCACTGGCGCATCTATCTAACCGGTGTAACAATAGAATTATCCGATCAATCTTGTCCAAATCAGGGGTGTTTGTTAAGAGGGAGGGAGAGGCACGCGATGTGTTGATCGTCGGCCTGGCAATGGGGCCCAGGCTTGTGTCACTGTGGAGAGGTACACGACGTGCAAAGACGTGCAAAGACGAGAAAACAGCGAAGGCAGTGGGAAAAAAGAAAAAAAAAAAAATCGTAGAGAGTCGGCGAAACTGCTTAAGAACCAGACCCTTTTCAAAAGCAAAACAAAAGATAAACCGCCCTAAAGGGCCCAAACCGGTATTTTCGCAACAGTGCCAAGACTTGTTGGCGCTGTCCGAGAAATGAGGGATTACGCAGTCTCCTCAGTTGGGTCCGAGAGATCAGCCCTAGAGACTCCCCTTTCTCTTCTATTTTTAACCTCGAGATTTTTGAGACCTTTTCTGTTGTTACATACTTGATCGTATGGCCTTGTTGAATGGTTTTCCTTGGTGGGTTTGAAGTCGGATTGTCTTGTTCGAGGATAGTTGAGACGTCGATGATGGATCTCCCTCTTTTCCCGATTCAGACAGCAGAAAGAGAAGGCAGATGCACTTAACCAGATCATGTTGGTGTTGATACAATTGGTCATATCCATCATTTCATACTTTTCCTCACTTGCGCTAGAATACAACTTCCCAACTCCTGGTGCCACACAGGGTTCGTATCCTCAGCAAACTCTCTATATAGATCTTCAAGTGCACTTCCATTGCGAGCAACTTCTACATTGAGAACACAGTTCTATTTCCTTCTTGTCCATATACATAAGAGAATCGTCAAGCTTTAGAAGCGTAGAATTGAAGATCAGATGATACATGCGTCTAGCTCGTGTGTGACTTGGAAACTGCCACACGCTCGATTATCTTCAACCCATAGACCGTAGTCACACAGTACTTCAGAATATGGTTCTCGAACTATGTCTCTTAGACAGGAGTTAATTTCTTGAATAGGATTGCTGACCTTTTGTCGCGGAGGGAAAATGGTTTCCAGAAACGGGGGTTCAGCCCACATTTAGTCTGCTACAACCAGCATCCCTGATACATTTGCCATAGGGCCTCTCACTACCAGTGAGTTCTTGAACGGAGTAAGGGGTGGCATGAATTGGGATCGTGGTTCCTGTAAGCCAGGAGAGTCGAGAGGCTAGCGTAAAGCGCCTAAATGTCATCCTAATGACTACACTCACGCATCAGGAAGCAACAAGATTGCGTATATCAAGCCACATGCAATTCCTCAAATGAAGAGGTATTGGTCACTTATAGCCTGGAAATATCCAAACGATCATCTCGCTCTGTTGACCAAGTAAATAAGATCTCTCTTATTCCTTGGTTCACCAACGAAGCGGCGTGTGACAAAGTAGCGTTTTACAATGGTTGAATGCACCCCGTTCTTTATCCGGATAGCATCTTGAATCCAGAGATTCTTCAAATCCTACGTATCGTGGACTGGCAATCGGCCGGTGTTGCAACTTTCTTCTACTATACCGACGTTCCAGGGATATACACCGACCATGGGCCTCTTCAGGGAGGATGGGTCGTACCCGAACGACCGAAGGACTTCGATACCCTAAATGTAGAGGAACAAAGCAAGATCGACAATGATTAAAAAATTCAAATCCCTCCCAGATACGACAAGGCCTAGGTGCGCAATGGATCGCCTCGTTCCCAGTCTTATCCCCCAAAATAAAAGGAATCCTATCATCCGCAAACCAGTGTGGCTCGTCAACGGAGTGTGGGAAACCCGCAATCTAGATTGAATTTGCGAATCACTCATATCGATGTTCGTTTGTTGGGAAGAGCTTGTTCTAGATATGCCATGTCCGATTCATGTCACCAATGAAGAGATCGATCTTCATTCCGAGGAAGGCGAGAATACAAATGGTGTCAGGAAATCGCTACTAGAGCTGCGAGATGGATTGGTACTCCCGGTGGATGGTAAGGTCGAGCCCAAAGACTATATGATACAGCCCTCAAAAGAATAGCCGGAAAATCAAGAACATCTTCGTCGGACCGGCCAAAGAAAACGTAGCAAAAGCATCCTTCACGAGACTCTGACCATATTAGGAACCCGCAGACACTGAGGGATTGTTATTGATCAATGCGGAGATACGTCTTCGGCAGTCAGTGGGTTGTGTGTTTATAGCGTCCGTCCAGGCAGTTAAGTGCGTTTTGTCCTTTAGAGCTGGGGCACTCCACGTGAATCCCAGCCAATTAAATATCATCCTACTGCAATGAATGTTGGACATGCACCACATAATCTCAAAGTCATTAACGATCTTAATTGTCCTACATAACCTGAAGAGCCAAAAAAAATCCAGAATTTTTTTAAAAAAAACCCCCGGTAAAGCCTCAAATGCCGGAGACCGTCACGTGATATCACCTACGCCCGGACTGAAATTTACTGACCCCGACTCAGCCCTACAGGTCTCCTAGAGCGGCCAAGATGTGAAAGATGATGGGAAGATGGAAAGCAGGTGGAAATTTCAAAATTTCTGCTCATTTGTTCCTTTCCTGTTCTCTCTTTTTCTCCTTGCCCAATCTGAGATTCTGAGATTCTACAGTTGTGAGTGCTTATACAGATCTCGGAGGGGGGGAGGGGGGTTCCAAGGCAGAGAAGTAATTTTGCAGTGGCGACGCCGGAGGGAGGAAAAACAAATGAGGCTAATAGCATAGCGTAGAGGAAAAAGAGCCGTTTGAAGAGAGAACATCAAAAGAAGTAGCGAACCAGTTGCAGAACCCCTTTCCTTGCAGAGATCAATGTCATGTGTGGCCAAAGAACTCCCCGCCATCGTCATCATCAATCCATCATTTGCAGATTTCGGTTTTCACCTTCAGCCACACGTCCGAATCGAATTCGCATTATAGACTTTAATCGCGGTTGGTTTTCCGGAGCGCATCGGCGAGCCACTCCAGACCCTCGTACAGACCGTCACCAGTGGTGGCGCAGGTAGATTGGATGAACTAGATCAGTCGTTAGTAAACCGATAGAGATCACGGAATAACGATTTCACTTACCCAAGCACGACGGGTAAGGCTCTGAAGACCAAGCTGCTGCGTGATCTCGGCGGGGCTCATGGCGTTCTAGACAAAAGCGGGGGAGGTCAGCATGACATTTCATCTGGCAAACATTCTCCAACAATCCAAATCCTTACCGGCAAATCCTGCTTGTTGGCAAACACCAGAAGGAGAGCATCACGGAGCTCATCCTCGTTCAACATGCGCTGCAACTCCTCCCGGGCCTCAACGACACGATCGCGATCGTTGCTGTCGACCACGAAAATGATGCCCTGAGTGTTCTGGAAGTAGTGCCGCCACAAAGGACGAATCTTATCCTGACCACCGACATCCCACACGGTGAACTGAATGTTCTTGTATTCGACAGTTTCAACGTTGAATCCTGCACTAGGCGTCAGTTTCCGGGAGAGGTATCAACATTTCCTAAATGGTCTTCTAAATTGCGAAGAGCGCATCTCGGTGTCGCCGGTAGATGGGTCGGGGAGCGGACTAACCAATCGTGGGAATAGTGGTGACGATTTCACCGAGCTTGAGCTTGTACAGGATGGTGGTCTTACCGGCGGCGTCAAGACCGACCATCAGGATGCGCATCTCCTTGCGACCCCATAGCCGATCAAACAGCCGCGAGAAAGTAATGCCCATATTGTCGGTAGCGAGAAGTCCCTCGGATCCTGAGGAGTGGATAGGTCAGAGAGATATCAAAGGATGTGGTTGAAAGGGGAAAAGCGGAGGGGTTGGAAAACGTGTTGTGGACTTGTCGGTCAGAGATCAAAGGGGGGGGGGCAAGTCTGAGCACGAGCCAGTCAAAAACCGGATCAACCACTTACCGGCAGGAAAAGGTATAAATTTGGTTTGAAGAAGTAAAGAGCAAGTTCAGGGGAATTATCGAAAGAGAAGTCAGAAGGGGAAATTCGGGGTTTAGTTTTTGTTTTGAATACGCAGAAATACGCTGACCGATGGCGGTGGGCGTCGTCTTTGTCACCCGATTTTCTGGAAGAGCACGCAACAACGTTAGGGAAATGAGGCTGAGAGAGAGATACAAAAGAAGCAACGTATGATTCTACGGGCTCTTTCAGGTACAACTTGTATGACTGATATAATAATTTTGCCTCTATGGACGATGGAAATGTACATTTTCTGGGAAGAGGACACCGTGTTGACCCCGTAAGTGAAATACCATGGTGAATTAGCCCCCAGGCGGGCTAAGACCCTGGTCCCACCGTGTCTGATAGGCCAACTGATAGGCCCGAACTTCCACACTTAGCGTGCCTGTGTAATTTCTCTGGGCCCTCTCTCTCTCTCTCTCTCTCTCTCCTTGGTTCTTCGTCATAGCAATACTCTCTAGTTGTTCTTGTCATCGCGAAATTTTCTGCCGAGAGATCCGGAAGAACGTTCGTATCAAGGACCGATAAATTGTCTTACCTTCTACGGTATCGCTGGCGTAACCGAAAACCGTCAAGAGCAAGATGGACACAACGAAGATCACCGTGAAACTAACCCAGTACTGAGTCTTAGTGTACCCGTTCTTCACGCCAGCGAGTTCCGTCGAGAAATATGCACTCATCAAGCTAACCGGCAGGAACAAAATGGTTGCCTTGGCTAGCAGGATAGTGATCCGAGTGAGCTTCTCAACAGCCTGCGAGTCCTTGAGCGCAATCAGGTTGAAATTCTCGGCCACGTCAGCAAGGAGTCTCGGAAAAAATACATGGAAACTACTCACCAGGAATGTCAAGGACTCTTTCTCAATGAGGCAGTTCTCAATCTCGCTCAAACAGTATAGATTGATGCGATCAACTAGCCGTTCGAAGCGCGCCACAGCCGTCGAGCTCAATTGCACCCCGACCGATTTCTCCGTTGTGTGTTGGAAACACGAATTGCTCATAACGTTCGACTGGCGCATATCCACGGATCCCATATCGCCAAAGGTGGTTCCGTACGGGATTGCAGCTGGTTGAGACGAACGCGCTTCGTCGCGGAGCATCCGTTGCCGTTGCAAGAGGCGCCGCATGATAAGCTCATAGCTCTGATACAATCGTTTGAGAACGGCGAGTCGCCGGCCCAGCCAGTGCAACTCGTTCACTAAATCCACTACCGGACGATCGAGCATTTGTGCTCTCTGTGCGGAGTTGGCCATTATTAGAACATGCCAACAAACCGTGCTACAAGGGCCATGCTAACCAATTTTTCTAAAGCAACACCATATTTGTGTTCTCGCTTTGCGATGAGTCCATAGCTAGACACCCAGTCATCGAATATATAGTAGAAGAGCAGACTCGGTCCATCCTCCTGCTTGATATTGGCTTGATCCGGTCCGAGGTCGCTAAAACGTCTCACCCGAATAGTAATTAGCGACTCGCTCTCGGACATGGCAAAGTGCTGCCTCGAAACCCCAGCGAAGATAAAACGAATGTTTCTGCGCACGATGTCAAGGACTGGCTTGGCTTCATCTATCGGCACTCCCTTTCGTCTTGCGAACGGGTTCTCTTGGATTGAGATTATTGTGCCTGCAAACAAGTCAGCGGCTACACTCGAGAACCGGAAAATGGTGTCATCCTGTGGCTCATACCATCATCGCACTGGATCAGCCAGGTCCAGAGCCGTTTTCCATCCGGGAGGTCTTTTCCGTTTGATTGTGATAGTGTGGGAATCACAAACAACGTATTATAGCCAATACAAGTGTCTGATGGACTGTTAAGTCTTTGTGCTGGCTCAATTTTGGGTGTTGTATACTTACATCGAGGGCCATGGTCCACAGAAGAGAAATGCCAGATTTGGTCCGTGACCTGGGTAAATGTGAGATTCTTGAATGACGCCGACTCGCGGGATTTATCTGGATCGACGAGGTGCTTAAGTGCATTTTCTGCGTCATCCGCTTCGTGCTGGAACGACGGTGCATCACTAGGCGCATGCGAAGTCCTTTTTGTTGGTAATGGGGTAGTTGTAGCTTTGGGTGTAGGATGCACTGGCTCTGTGCACATCATCCCTTGTAGTCGTTCGGATACTCCATAGGATTTGGTAATCGCCTAGAAATCCTTGGTCAGTCACTACCGCTCAAATGCGAATGAGAGTGAACTTCCTACCCTAATGCTTTCCTTCTGCTCCTCTGGTGCCCAGATATTGCTAGAGGATCACGATGTCAGTACACGCTCAAGTATATTTGAAGACTAAGCGCTTACATCCACCGTGTGCCGAAACATTTGTCTCTCTGTCTTATATGTCAGACATTGACTAATGAATGGACCCTATAATGTAGCAAGTTGAATGTCGTGAGACAGACTTACTGGTTTGCTTAGCAACCGTTTCAGCTCATCTGTGCCTAGATCAGATGCACACCATGCCTCTTCGTTCCCGAAATCGAGCACAAAATTCCGGGTAAGAGGATCCTGTAGGGAGCGCATAGCAATGTAGAACTGCGTCTTATCGTCGATATTCTTGAACTTTTCCACAAGTGAGCCCTCGTAGTCAAGACTTGAGTAGTAATCCTGAGGCGCAGTAGAATCGCGCGAATCTGTTGTATGAGACATGATGAAGCAAAACACACTGGTTTCCTAACTTTGAGGGAAAGACTTATAAAAAAAAGCCGGGAAATCAATAGCCAATAGTTGAAAGATCAGCTGTCAAATCAGGAGAGGGAATCGGAGTGGTCAAGCGAAGAGCCCCGAGATCAATGTAAACAACCTTGACCATAGAAAATGTATGTCGGAGTATATCACACGCCGAAAAGTCAAGTCTGAATGTTCTCATCTCACTGGGGTCCGGCCTCAATTAAATCGAAATGCAGGATAATAGCCCCGACGCCAAAGGGGGGTTGGATGACCAGTCATCTGAGGCTGACACTGCCGCCGGTCATATTTTAGCGCTGTGATCAACTGCAGCCCCGTACTAAGTAGTCCGTATGTTAACGACCATGTCAAGTTCGTTTCACATGTCGAGATTTGTCTTTTAATAGATTTTTTAGCTCCCTATTTGCTTATTTGGGGGCTGCTGTGTGATATTCCGGCTGCTTAGCAAAAGCTTGTGTGTTTGTTGGCCATCCGGACGGTTCAAAATATATCAAGCCGAGATCAGAAGATGCTGGACGAGCCCCAAAGATCTAGGTGGATGATTATGTATCCAATGACTAGTAAAATTCAGTCAAGCAAATTGAAATGGGTTTATTTATTCAGGTAGACTACTATGTTCTCTTTAAACTCGGACTCGCGCTAGTAGCTGATCCAGATCTTCGGGGAGATGGGCAAAACAATGAATTTAAGCAGATAAGAGGTCAAAGTCTTGACCACTGTCACCCTACATTAGCATTGTTAAATGGCAAAGATTCGTCCGTGAACAATGGCATAAGGATAATAATTAAAGTAGTGATCGCGACAGTATGAGCGGGTCGGCCATGTGGCGGGGCGATTCGGTCGATGTTTCTACATCTCGTACCCACAAGATCAGTCGTTCACTTATACGGTCTCTGGAAGGCTTTAACGATCCGATTCATCTATGATTTCCAAGATTGGCCTCAGATAGCATTAGGAACTTGATATAATAGATTGTACCGACAATCTTTTGCTTGTTCTTTTCAAATTCGTAGATAATTTTGCACTCTGCAATATACGCTCCTTGTGGTATGGGCATCTTTTGCCCCGATTTTGTATCTAGGGGGAATCACCAAGTGGGTACCCGTCCAGATCTCTTTGTGTACTTCTCATTTCATGCGTGTTCGACGGCTTGACAAGGGCAATTCAGGCTCCCCTAAATCGTAAGAACAGGCCATCATCTGGGGCTTGAGATTCCAAATTCTCGGTGAGAGCAACGACAAGGATTCCGAACGAACTAACGGTTAATGGCAAGGCCCGGCGGTTACTTAGAGCAACAGCAATATCGACATGGTCAAGTAATACGGAGAAGGATCAGGGTTACCGAAATTGATATCCAAGCCGAGCCGACGGTTGCTAGTGCGATTGCTTGTGAGTGAGTAGAATTGAAGTGATGGTAAAGTACTCCGTATCCGTCGAACGTATTGATCCGTCAACGTATTGATCCGTCAACGTGGTGCGCAAGATTACCCCGCGAAGCAGTTTTTGACAGATTTAATGAGATCTAAGCAACTAACAATTATACTATAACAACGATAAGCATCATCCTCAGTCCTCTGTTGTAGTTGTACAGGGGATGTCTTGCCGAAATTAGGGAGGATTGATTCAAGTTTCTGCCTTAGGCCAGAAGATAAGTCATCATGGCCGTCTAGGGCACCGCTAATCCTTATATAGACTAGCGCCAGTCCACACCCACAAGCGGAGAAATTCACGGCCCTCGACAATTTCTTCTCTCAAGCATTCAGCGCAGAGCCATACCATAAGAATTTCAACTTCTTTTGGAAGACTGTAGCAATCATGTCCAAGATCACAGTCGGTACGTTTCAATTTGTGCTCTTTCTTACATCTTGCCACTAACAGCTCTTTTACAGCCGGAGTGCGCCAGAATGTCGAGAACCTTCTCAACTACTCTCTCAATGAGAAGAAGCGTAACTTCAACGAGACCGTTGAGCTTCAGATCGGCCTGAAGAACTACGACCCCCAGCGTGACAAGCGTTTCTCCGGCACCATCAAGCTGCCTACCGTCCCCCGCCCCAACATGGCCATCTGGTGCGTTTCCCCTCGGCAACCCCTCCCGGGACGAAAACTTTTCCTATCCGTTCATGATGCGCGGCGGCGAAGGAAATCTCCAGTTTAAATCAACACAGAGGCTAACAGACGAAATTATAGTATTCTTGGTGACCAGCACGATCTCGACCGTGCTAAGCACCACAACATCGATGCCATGTCTGTTGACGATCTCAAGAAGCTCAACAAGAACAAGAAGCTCATCAAGAAGCTTGCTCGCAAGTACGATGCCTTCCTTGCTTCCGAGGGTCTGATCAAGCAGATTCCCCGTCTCCTCGGTCCCGGTCTCTCCAAGGCCGGAAAGTTCCCTACCCCCGTCTCCCACGCTGAGGACATGGCCGCCAAGGTCACCGACGTCAAGTCCACCATCAAGTTCCAGCTCAAGAAGGTTCTGTGCCTCGGTGTTGCTATCGGCAACGTCGAGATGGAGAAGGAGGCTCTTGTTGCCAACCTGATGCTCGCCATCAACTACCTCGTCTCCCTCCTCAAGAAGGGCTGGCAGAACGTTGGCAGTCTTGTCATCAAGGCTTCCATGTCTCCCCCCCACCGTGTCTACTAGATTATCTGTCGCTTAACTGCGCCGGTGAGATCTATTTTGGGCCTGAGAACTGGGTTTATGTCACAGTCTCACGACTGAAAAAAAATATGAAGCTCATGATCAGTCTCGATTTTCTGTCTCTACGTTGTAATTTGCCTCTGGCACCATGTAGCTGTAGATAAATCTTAGCGTTGTTTTGTACATTCATCTTTATGTGTGAAACAAGAGGCTCTTTTGATACACATATAAGGAATCAAGCTACTGCATGCCTTCCATCAATTCGGTCTTGTCCAGAATCATGCCCCGCATGCCAATGAACTCACGAAGACTTTCCCACTCTTCACCAACCTCCTCGCCTCTCATGTAGGGATCCGTGAAACCCCACGCGACAGCAACTCTATCCATGGCCGCGCGCTCTTCCTCGCGCAACCATCTTTGCCGTAGAGGGATACCAGGAATCCAGACCACTCGCTCCATCTGGTCGTTAGCAGTGGTAATGGCCAAGATGCCCATGGAAGCTGTACCACCAACGTAAGCTAACGTAGCGGCGAACGCAATTCCCGTCGCGACGTTAGGATCCATTGTGTTCTGGAATGTAGCAGCCCATGATGCGAGAGCATAGCAAGCAGCCGGGGCAGCTGTAAGACCAATTATAGGGACACCGGCTTTCTTGAAGATCTTCGCGCGGTGGAAGGCGGGGGCGCAGAACGTGTTGTCGATGATGGCTAGCACGAGCGAGAGGTTCTTCTGTGCAATGGCGACCCCAAGAGCCATGTTAGCCAATCTCGCCGGAACGGCGCTGTTGATACTCTTGGGATTGGCCTTCAGCAACTTCACTGGTGAGCTGCCCTCCTCTGGGACAGGCTTGTAGGCGTAAAGTTGGAAGATTTCAGGGAAGTGCTCAGCCCGTCGCAGCAGGGTCAGGGTCTCGGTGCAGGAGGCTAAAGCTTCAGGTGAAATGAAGACCTTCTCGTCCTTCAAAAGGCCAACAGCGATTTGCGAGACTGAATCTGTCAGTCGTGGGTCCGGGTGTTGTGAGGATTTTGGTTTGCCTTTGCTCTTCGAGGCGGTTTGCTTCTCCTCTAGGTTCAGCAAAGAAGAGATCGCGCTGCCCTCGCCCTTTGAGGATTCCTCACTTTGATCCCGTTCCCGAGAGACAAGAGACTCGGCGACCCGCTGGCATCGATGTAGCAATTCTACAACCACCTCGTTGGAGGCCACCGTGTTTGATTGATGCAGGGTAGATGCATCCCGCGCAATCTCTTTGATTGCAGCCTCTGGGCTTATCTTAGTGGTGGCAGTGGAAGCATATCGGCAGGAAACAAGTAGAGGAGATGCCAATACCAAACTATCGGTTCGTTTCAAGCGTTGGAAACGGAGATTGGGGGCCGCGGCTCGACTCACCCGAACATTGAGTTGACGCGCGATAGGGAGGCCACGACGGGGCGTTGAAGTCGAGAATTGACAAAGTTGACATATCGGGCCCTGTGGCCGGGAGCCTTTATTGGCTATTAGGGAAACTCTTTTCATGGCTGTGGTGTTGAGTAACGCTGTGAGGCAGCTGTTTTTTTTTCCGGATGGGAGAGTCCAAGCGGAGACTTCGCCCCGGCGCTGTCCACTTCCCCGTGCTCGTGCCCTGACGTCTTCTTGCTTCTCTGCCTAACAACTCCATGTTCCTTTTATTCAAGGAACACATCCTTCCAACCTGAATTTTTTTCTGAATTATATGCAATCGTCTACTTGATCATCTCACCACCTGATCTTTAACCATGCCACCTCCACCTCCCCCGCCGCCGCCGCCGCCGCCGGGAGTTTTGGGCGGTCCTCCCCCGCCGCCTCCTCCAGGAGGTCTCCCTGGAAGACCTACTAAAGGACAGGCTAAAGACCGGGTATGTAAACTGGGTGCTTGAGACTCACTGCCGCAAGCAAATAGTCGCTCAAGGAATTCAGTAGCTAACTATAAATAGGGTGCACTTCTTTCTGACATCCACAAGGGCACCAGGCTGAAGAAGGCCGTTACTAATGATCGATCAGCACCTGTAATCGGAGGCTCAGGAGGGGTCTCTGCAGCCCCTCCCGTCGCGAGTGCGCCACCGGTTCCTGGTGCGAGGCCGCCTCCAAGCAGGCTTGCACCGCCTGTACCATCCGGCCCTGCCGCGAATCGATTACGGAGCAACAGCGAAGGAGTTCCTGGAATAGATAGCGCAGCCAGTGCGACGCCACCCCAATTAGGGGGAATATTTGCTGGTGGGATGCCCAAGTTACGCAGTCGTGGAGGTGTCGATACAGGTGCCAATCGAGACTCGCCCTACATCTCTGATTCCGAAGGTGCACGTCAACCACCTGCTGCATCAGCTCCCAAGCCTCCGACAGCTCCCAGACCTCCTGGGGCCAGACCGCCCCCTCGTCCCTCGTCGACAGATCCGCCGACTGCACCACCGGTCAATCCATTGGTTGCCGGCTTGAAGAGGCCTCCCCCGAGACCTGCTGCACGATCCTCATCTACAGTTTTGGCGCCTGCTACAAAGGCCCCCGAAGCGCCGCCTCCACGCGCGCCTCCTCCACCTCCAGTACCGGGCAAGCTTCCACCACCTCCAGCATCAGGCAAATTCCCACCACCGCCTACATGTGGAAAACCATCCGGCCCCCCACCCCCTCCCCCATCAGCCCCCGCAACTCGGGCACCTCCTCCCCCGCCGGCTGCTTCTAGATCGACACCCCCCCCTCCCCCATCAGTAGCCCCGCCGTCAATTGCTGCGCAGGCTGCCCGTTCCGCCCTGGGACATTCTTCGCCTTCCCCACCTCCACCACCCCCATCAGCTGCTCCAGGCGCTCCGCCACCGCCTCCAGCTTCACTTCCCGCAGCTCCGCTAACCGAGCCACCTTTCCGACCATCCCCTGTTTCCTCTCACCCTGTCTCCCACGAACCGTTCGCAGCGCTGGACCCTAGTGCGTATACACTTTCCAATGGTGGGTCGTCTGCACCAAGCTCACGAATCCCTTCAACACATGGACATGGCCTAGTCCGAATAGAAGACCCGCGATTTAAATTCCAAGGCGATGGGCTACTCTCCAAACCACGGCAATTTATCGGTGGAGATCGCCGATACCGCGCTGGAAGGGGCAGCAGTGTTCCTTTGGATCTGAGTGCTTTGCGAGGTTAAATGGCGTGCATGGGAAAATTGCGGGCGATATCGTGCACACATAGTGACTTGCTATACATAAATCCTTTTACAATCGAGTCATCTATGTAGATCATTGTCCTTGTAGTGAAATTTGTGCAACAAAATCTATGTTTTCTTATTCGTAAAACTGGTTGGTCTCCTCTCATCAAACAGTATCAAATGATGTAGCATCCACCTCTCCCTTAAGCTTCCGCACGTGATCCAATCGGAGATGTCAATCGTCCGTCGTGGAAAACAACCATGAAGCACTACGACAAGCGCTGCCACCAATCTCTTCGCTTTCAGTCGAGATCATCGACTTGCGTCTTTCTAGAGTTTTGTTGTTATCCTTTACAACACAGGAGGATTCTCGCAATCTGCACTCAAGATTCGACAAACAGCATCAACCCGCTCTGCGCTATTGCCATCACCTCACATTGAATTGGCCTCGAACTTTAAACCAAGCTCCTACAGCTTTGATTTTCCTTGGCAAGTCAACTTTGCCGCGCTACGACTAACCGCGACTAATCCGGTTCTTTAGCTCGTCGGACACACTTGCGCGAAGTGACGGACTCCGAAAGTGAACGAGGATCCACGAACCGTGTCTTGCTCACGCATCGCAAGAGAGCTACCCCGGGCCTAGTGACGAGACCCCTACCGAGTTACAGATACAGCTCGATCCCGACTCAGCGGTGTATCTACCTGTACCTGACCAACCGCAAAATTGAGATACCCTTTACCTTGAACCGCCGTTTCCCCATCCAACATGTCTCTCCACTTTTACGTCAATAGTGAGTTTTGCAGTTAGCTGAAATGCTTTACATATTCCATCGCCCTACATCCATAGATCAAGTGCTGACCAACCTCGACCAAACAGAAAAAGTCCTCATCCTCACAGTTGACGGTCGCACACTCATCGGCGATCTCTTGTCAACCGACCAAACGACGAACCTTGTCCTCGCCAACACCGTTGAACGCATTATCCGCACCCCAGACGACGACGAACCCTCCACTGAAATCGAACATGGGCTGTACTTGATCCGCGGTGACAACGTCGTGATATGCGGTGAAATCGACGAGAAATTGGACGGAGACATCGACTGGTCCAAGGTGAAAGGCGAGGTCATCCGAGACACGAAGAATGCATGAGCGGGGTTTGCATGGTGCTATTTTCCATTGTCATTTTTCGGGCGTTTGGGGGAAACCATCTGCATGCGATACACTGATTCAGCACGCCCATGAATCCTGGAGTTTGCCAGCGTTGCGTGTGATCCTTGACTATTGAATCCACCGTTGCCGGGCGTGGCCCTTGGCCCTACAATGATGCGCAGATACGCTGGGCTGTTGAATGTTGATCTGTCATATTTTCTTTCTGTTCCGTTGGTTGCGAAGCTACACCGATAGTTGACGGGCTGTCGATTGTGTGGTCTCCAGACATCTCCGATGTGGAATGATGCAATGGCCTAAGCACATAGGAGGGGCTGCATGTCGGGACTTGCTATCGATTCGGCATTCTTGCCCCTCAAATGACTTTGCGGGGGCAAGAGCACAGACGATGCCACAACGACAGTGGATTTATAGGGGACTCTACATACTACTTGCCTCTCCCAAGTATGAGTTGTTGGAGGTCCCTACGTTCCCGAGGAATGTGAATTTACATCAAGAATAGGGGTGTCTTCCAATTTTCTACATTCTCTGTAAAAAGGAGTAATTTCCTCCCGGTTACAGCCACATTCTGGACTCCACGCGGGATGATGCCAAGACGACTACTTGGTCCAACAGAGTACGAATTACGGAGCACGAAAGTACCTTTGTAGAACGAAATTGGTTTCAAGACAAAGCCAGATATACAGAACTAGGCCACGTTACAGCCTTCAAAGAGCTGTACGGAACACGTATGATTATGGTACGATGTGCACCCTGGTCACTTAGGCCCCTGTTGGGCCTTGGCGCAGCAAGTTAGGAGATTACTGTGGCCATGTGAGGTGTAGAATGTAGAATAGGCATAAAGATAAAAAAAAAGAAGTACGGAGCACGGAAGTACAATTTGAGTGAATAGTTCATGCATATCTTCATCTGTTCAGGTTAGGCCGCAAACGGTGAAAAATCGAAAAAAAAAACTCAAAGACGAAACACAAGGCAGAAACTACCGACGCCCCCTCAGACCTCCCCTAATTCTTCTACCTTTCTTACTTCCTATCTCTCCCATTCTTCACCCTCTCTCGTCGATACAGATCGCTGGGCGATCTCCAACATCTGCGTCAACAGCTCTACATCTCTATTCCGCCCCTTTCCGCTGTTCCCCTCCCCCTATCCGCTCAGCCCTTCATGTGTCCGATGGGATCACTACAACACAAAGAGCGAATACTGGATCATTTACAGCAATTTTCCCGGGCAGATAGTCCGTCGTGAACGACGGTTTTTACAACTTCTAGCTACAAAGCCTCAATAAACCGATATTCCCCACTCTATCCCCCGCGCCAGACATGTGGCTCTTTCGTGGCGCTCAGTCCGCAGTCTTCTACTATGCCTCCTGCACCCCCTGTGCCGAAAATCATGATCGTTGGAAACGTAGACAAGATGCATCCCGGGTCCAGCGGGAGAAGGAGAAGGAACGACACAACAACGAAATCATCACCGACCAACCCCGTCCATTCGCACAACCAACACCTTTCAGTACTAATGTAGGGTGGCGAGAGGAAATCGCCCTGGGCCCTGGTCCTCCCGTCCGGCGGGGTGGTCACCGCAATGTTCAACGAACGGACAGTTTCAATACCGACCGGCGCTCACAACTCAAGAAAGACAAGAGTAGTGGCCTGATGCACCCGCTTGGTGAGAAATGGAAATCAATGCGGTACCAACGGGAAGACGAGCCACTCTGGGGGCAACAAGAAGTCCGTGGATCGTCGATTGGAATTTCTGGACGTGGTCGTGCAGACCCAAATGAACCGTCCAAGTACTACACCCCGCGCGTGCCACCTGTGAACGACCTCCACCCACCGATTGTCAGTGGACCACGTAGCCGGGCCGAAACCAGATGGATGCTCCAGCCACCACCAAGTGCCCGAGTGATGGCTGGCAAGGCAGACGTCAATTCCGTCACTTCGCCAACTAGTGAGAATTTCCGGGGATTTGGGACCATTCCCCCTGCCTCCAAGAGCGCAGCCAGGGAGAACGACACTGGAAGAATCAGCGAGGAGAGTGGCGACGAGGCTTTTGATGACACCACTCAGAACCATCGAACTCATCGGCCATCGCTGACTCGACTCAGTATCGACTCCGATGGTCCAGGCCTAGAACCACACTCTCGAAGTGATTCTATGTTCTCTACCACCAACTCGGATGATTCCCCGAGTCTGGAATGGAAATACCCCGACACCCCCGCATCCCGCCCTCAATCGAAAGCTACAGATGACGATGACAAGTTCTACCGTCCACACCTCTCGAAGGCTCTCTCCACAATGCACAGGGACGACAAGAAGGTCCACATGCTACACCTAGAGATCAGCGATGATAATCGCGATGAGATTGGCCTGGGTCAATTACAGGCTACCCGTCCATGGCGTTGGAGCATGGATATCTAAAAACCTTTCGAACACAATTCCTTCCACCCTCATCCTACCTACCACACTCCTCCTCGAAAACCCGCGCCATCCTCACCTTTCCTGGGGTTCAGCTATAGGGCGTTTGAAGCATCAAGCTCATTCGGCATTGGCTTTTATTGCATTTTATCTTCCCAGGGCTCTCTGACTCTCTCCATCACCCCTTTCCACGTTTGTCGATTGATTCATGATCTCTCGATGCAAACCCCCACCCTCTCGCGCTGCAGGACCCCAGGTCCTACATAGGAATGTACCTGGCTGGCCCGGTATATAAAAGCGAAATGCCTCATATTGCCTGCAACAGTTCCTCCGCTGCTTCACCGCAGTGGCAAGCGAACAGGCAAGTTCACCATGACAGCACTCCTTCCTATCATTTCACACACTTTTCCTTGTTGATTGTTTTGTTTCCCTCAGCACTTTGTGGTCTTCCTCTTCCTTTTTTCTTCCTTCCTTCTTTCCTTCTATTCCTAGATGTTATCTCTCTTCCTTGTACCATAATCACTCCCTCTCCCTGTTTGGGTTATTAGTACATAGCGTTCGACCAATGGATGTTTTTCTTGTCTTTGACCTTGGTTCAGTTCAGATCAAATCGGCAATGTGAATAAATTGCAAAGCTTCCTCCAACCCAAGGGTCCTTAGACAAGTCATCTAGAAGCTGCTATTCTTCATATAAATCTACGGTACGACGGGTTTAAAGAAAGTTCATTTAACACCCCGTCTTCCAAATTATCGAACTGAAATATGAGCCCTATCTTCTGATAACCCATCGTTAGATGTTCTGCTGCAGGACATACAAAGGCCCGGTACTAGCCAATCCTTCTTTGGCAAGAAACTTTCCACATATGAAAGTGTAAGGGGAAATTTAACAATTGCCGACAAGAAGGATAGATAGAGAGGTAGGATTCAAGCTGGCCTCAATACTTCTAGGTACCCTGTCCCATGCCCCGTTAGATACAGCCATTGTACGCTACTATACTTGATGCAATGGGCAAAGGATCATGCAAATATGCGTCGCATTCGGCGTCAAAATTTTGATTCAACTTGTCTTCGTTATAGATGCAGTTCAAATGCCCATCAGAAACATCTCATGCAGAGGACATGTCTTTTCGATCTCGATAAAATAAGAGATCAAGATACAAAAGTTCGAGGTAGAACAGCCCAAAAAAAAAAGACGCAAGAAAGATTAGATAGCTGGATCTCCTCGGCAGTTCAAAATCATCCCAAATGCAAACAACGCCCAACCCGACCACGCAGAGCCTCTGCAAATCAGCTAAGGGTCCGAGGGGGACCCATTCCAAACACTCGGAGCCCGCAGAGCACCAGCCAGGCAGCCCTTTGGTTATTTCTTTCCCTCTTTGCTGCGTTTGCTAAGTAGATGCAGATGCCGGGAGATATAGAGAGAGAAGGGGAATCGTATTTCGATCTCCTGCTGCTCTAATAGACCTTCTTCTTCTCATCCATGCTCAGTTGGCCGGGACCCATGTTGACGAGTAGGACCAAACCACCGCTGTAGTAATTATTAGCGTTGAAGGTGTCTCATTGTTCAGAGAGAGGGGACGTACACAATCGACAAGATTTGGAAGAAGTCGTATTTGGCGAAGTCCTTCTGTGGGTGGTGGGCATGCAGCTAGACGAAATTATCAGTAACCCAAGATACAATCAATCGCCCAACAAACATACCGTCCAGAAGTTGTTGACAAAAACGTTGAACAGACTAAGCAGGACGACCAGAATGATGGCGCTCCACTTGGCCTTGAAGCCAACAACGACCATGACGCAAGCGACAAAACCGAACAAGCTGACCAGAATGCGCCAGAAGCTCCAATCGCCGGAGAAAACGAATCCAATGAAGAGGAAGATCAGCAACACACGTCCAGCGAATTGGACATACATCTTGCGGTCCTTCTCCTCAAGCTGGGGCAGACCGGCCGGGACGAACTTCTTGCGCACCCACGAATCGGACAGGACCATAAGCAGACCGCCCACGACACTGAGATTGCGAAGGAAGAAGTTCAAGTCGAAGATAAGACCGTATCCAAGACCCTGTGAGATGACGACACCAAGCAATCCCGCGACGGCGAACTCAGTGCGCTTGCGGGCGATGACAAGAGTCGAACACACAACCATGGCAATGACGTTGACGATAAGGAAGGTATGCGTGACTCCCCAGGGAACTAAAACCAGCAGAAGAATAGCGCGTTAGACAACGACATAAGAGGTAGTGCGGGACCCTGGACCCTAGGCCGCGCGGGTCAGGGTCCAGGAGCATGGGCATTGTCTTACTCTTCCGGAAATCACGGAGATAAAGGAGCTGGTCGTTCCATTGTGTGAGGATACGCAGCGAGTCTTCAATGAAGGTCACTACGATCAAAAATCGGCCGACGGCGGGAAGGTAGCTAGAGCGAAAGAACAGGGTGTTAGTGCTTGCCTGTAATCCCTTGTTTTGAGCTCTCTCGCGACTCGGGTAGAAAAAAAAAAAAAGAAAAGAAAAGAAAACCAAAGAGCGAAATTGAAACATACGGCTTCACTGGATCGGCCAAGGTGTCCAACCAGTCCTCAATCTTGCTTGTCTGCTCGCGAATTGCGTCCAGCGGACTTGGGTCGCTGGTGGCATCTGCGCTACCGGGCCCGCCAAACGGGTTCTGGTGGCCGAGATTGTAGCCCGCAGTGCCACGGATCTGGGCCATGGCGGGATAAAGAAACAGAAAGAGATTGAGGAGAAGAAGGAGGAGGAGAAGAAGAAGAACACGGAGTTGATTTCTCACAGGTTGGGGAAAACGTAGTCAAAGACAGGAGCAAATACCAAGGAGTCGTATACAAAGCAACTTCAGGCCACGATGACCGGAACTGGCCACTAAACCGCTTTTGGAATAGTGACGACACAGGCCCTTTATGATGATCTATGTATCATTGAAGATTGTTAGAGAGCTCTACATTCTTGCGCTTTATTTTGTTTTGGATCAAGCACTGGTTAGGATTTCATTGCAATACAGATTTTGTCAGTTAGACTAACATAGAAAAAAAAAATTAAAAGAAACATGCACAAACACAGCGTCAGATCCATTCCCGCAATTCTGCTTTTGTTCCCGCAGTGCAGTTCTTCCTCCTTGCACAACTTGCAAGGGGAATCTACCAATTCCGCTCCTAATGCGTGGTGGCAATCTCCTAGGCCCCGATTGTAGAGGGGAGGGAGAGTGCTCAAATGATGTGACACCCCCAGAACGCCAAAAAAAAAAAAAACAAAAAGGGTAATAAATACATTTCAATATGAAGAGAGACCGAGAGAGATAGAAAGACTTCATAACAGTGGAAACTCCTCATGCAGCCCAGTCAGAGTCCAGTGGGTGACCCTTCTCACGCGAGCGTAAGATGTCGGGGAGGTAGGTCGGGGTCACTGTCACACGAGGCTCAACAGGGGCAGGGGCAACAGGGGTGGACTGGTTCTCCGAGGCACTGGTCTCGCTGACACTCTCGTCAGACCTACCACCCTTCTTCTTGGGCTGCTTCTTGGAAACGGTGGTCCATTCGTCATCGCCGTTGGCAGCTCCCAAAAGGCGCATCTGCTCCTCCTCCGAGGGAAGATTCTGGGCCCACTTAGTAGGAGCAGGGGCTGCAGGGGACTCGAAGGTGTCCAGGAGGCCCTGGGAGGCGGAAGTGGCAGGGACAACGGGTGCGGGGCGAGATCCCCCATTGACCACGCTGGTCTTCACTGGGGCAGTGCTCTCCTTGGTTTGCCAAGCGTTTGTAGCAGGCGCGGTTGATCTGGCAGCCTCGCGGCGCTCGGACTCGCGAGCGGTGTGCAACTGCTTCTCAAGCAGCTTCTTGCGCTCAACTTCGGCCTCCTGAACTTGCTGCTTGCGGGCCTCATTCTTGAGACGCTGCTGACGCTGCTTCTTGGTCTCCACCTCTTTGAAAGTCTGAGCCTTCTGCTTCTTGGGCTGGCTCTCAACATTGCCAGTGACGCGGAGCACAGATGCACCGGGGGCGGGGGCTTCCAGCATGTCGGAAACATATCCGGCCGAGGGGACAGTGGCTTTCACTGCGGGAGAGGCGGCGGGAGACAGATCGTCGTCAGCCTCAGCACCAGTAGTTGAGGAGGCACGGGTGTCGCTGGTCTCGAGCTGCGCAGCCTTCTTCTTGTTCTTCTTCTGGCCCTTGGTGGGAGCGGGCTTGGCAGGAGCGGGCTGAGCAGGAGCGATGGTCTTGAGGCCGGCCATGCGGCGGGCCATCTCCTTGCGGTCGATTTCCTCGTCCGGCTTCTCGTCCTCGGTGGTGGGGGGCGACACGACGGTCTTCACCTCGGATTTCTTGGCGGCAACCGGCTCGGGAGCAGGCTTAGACTTACGCTTTGACTTTTTGGTTGCCACAGTGGCCTCGGTCTTGTCCACGGCAGCTCGAATCACGTTTGCTTTGGGGGTTGTGCCATTGGTGTAGTACCAGCCAAGGCCACCTGCCACAACGAGCAAGATCGCCCAGCTAATGTAGGGATTCATAGTCATAGAGCTGTGCACTCATAAGTCAGTACCATAAACTTTGTCAAGGTGGCTGCGAGCATGGAACTTACTGTCCTATTGAAAGCTATGTATGTGGAGGATGGGTGTTGGTTGAGAGGGGAAGTGGGATCAAAGTTGTCGGGGTGAGAGGGCAAGACAATTGCGCACGCGTACTTTGAAATTGACACACCCGCCAAAAACCGAGGCAATTGCGCTCAGCTATAGAAGCTTTCTGTATCTGGAGGGAAGGTCTTCAAGACGAGACTCCCAAGGCGGTCACTTGACCGTGGTACGCTTGGATGGGAGAATGCGCGGGGTGACAAAGCCGCGGATTAGAGTGATAGGAATGGCGCAATGGCGCAAGAGAGAGGTTGGATAAACAAGAGAAGAAGTTGGAGAGAGTAGAAGATGAGAAAGGAGGAAAGGCGAGGTGTAGAGGAAAGGGCAACCGTGGCAGATCCACTCGTACCGTGACCGTAATGGTAAATTACCAAGCCCTTGGCTTTGGGGAAGCTGCGCATATATACTATACCTTGTCTACTTTGACGTCTTTGTTTTTTTTTGGCCTCAATTCTTCAAGTTTCAATATCTCTTCATGGATTATCTCAGTGTTAACTTGATTATTTCGAAGGATAAAATACAGGTACTTGGAGATGAGGAATGCGATGGAGTACGGTATGGGGATCTGAGCATTGACTGCCGTACGGAGTGCAAGCTGTCATCAATATATTTTGTAATCAAACAGAGTACTTGGAGAACTGTGCTCTAATCCCACAGCTCCAGGTTGTGAGAAGATGGGTATTTTACCTGAACAGGCCACGTCTCCGCCTGTCTGCTCTCCGCTTTCTGCTCCAACCCGATTTATATCTTACTAGCGCGTTCTGAGTCGTAAAAGGATCTCCTGAGCATTTATTTGTTTAACATTCGATTTATCGATTTTTCTAGGAGCCAAAGAAGCTGGAAGATTGCCGATCCAGCAGGGGATCTCTCTTCAAATACTCCGTATTTCTTTTGCCCCTTACAGTAGCCCTCACGCCCACCACGAGGCAAAAAGAAGTCATGCACCGGTCACAACGGACAACCTGGTCCAATTGGTGGGCCAAGTCATGCATTTAACGCCTGTAAAGTATGTCGAATCCTGATCAACGAGTCTAAGACCTGCAGTATGCAGCGGCACCTTGAAAGGAGGACTGGGATTGGTTCGTCGAACCTGCACTCCTTAAATGCAAGTTGAATAAGTCTTCGACATCAGACTAGTCTCTTCCTCCTTTGTGTCCTATTGGCTACATCCTAATCCTTGTATTCTTCTTTGTTCCCATTTTTGCCTTTTGTTCCACTAATTTTTCAAGATTGTCCAGATCACAGAGTATATGATTTCTTTGACCGGCTGACTCCCAAGATCTAAGAACCTTGGAAGCCCTTGTGACTAATGCTAATAGTCCCTCTATCGGTTTCGAATTTTTTGCAAGAAATACTTCCGAAATACTCCAAGTATCTAGCTAGCTATTGTCTTTGTCTTGTACAGGATTCCTATAGGCACATCGTCCAAGTAATCTGATATGACCAGGGTGTCAAATTATACAGATACAAAAGTCTATCAAGGCAAAAGCCGAAAAAGGATATTTCTATGAGATTGAATTGAAGAAGTCAACTTGTCTACCTCATAGATTGAAAGTAATTTCCAAGTCTCTTGATCGGCATGGAGTCATAGCAACAGTGGATAGAAGGGTTCCCTGCCCAGTAGATGTTCGGCATATTGAACAATTATAGAACGGAAACACTTTTAAAATCCCGAATTTCTCGAACGAACTCGCAGTGCCTTTCAAAACCATAGCCGAAGTCCTTATAACATCCCTCAGAGGCAACATAGACGGTGGGCATACATTAAAACACCGAGCTCACGGCCAGCGCATCGGTCAGAGACGCCGGGGGTGAGTCGCTAATCGCATCTGACCTTACTTCCATTGCTATAGCAGCTCGAGGGAGAGAGATCACTGGACTGAGAATCTTTCAAAGAACGACAGACAAACTTACGGAGACCAAGACAGAGGAGCTCCTTTTAGAAATAAACCTTGACCAGCCAACCGGACGCGTGGAGATGATGGCGTATGGAAATGGGAACGCCCAGCATTTCCGCTTTTGGAAGCCCTAAGCCCCCAACGCTCTGATCATCCTCTCTGTCCACGGTGGCAGTTGGCGATCAGGGACATACTTGGTCTCGATTGGGTCGACCAAAGTTCCCTATCTGACCGGCCAAGGCTAGGCTTTTACCACTGTTAACCACACACTCTTCCCGTCTGTGACGGTGGAGGAGTAGGGGCAGGAGGTGGCCGACTCGCAGAGTTACCTGGTTAGAAGTGCGGCCAGGCTAGAGTGTGATCTCCAACTGGTCATTCTGATAGGACACATTTTCAGTGCAAATGCTACTACGCCTTGGCGATCGCGCGACATTGGTTATGAATGACTGGCTCACGGTGCATATGTCAGTAAGAACACCAAGTACTTAGTTTTTTTTCTCTCCCAAGAGCGCTCCACTTCTTGGTGAACAGGCCATTTCCCCCGAAGCTAGGCGTTGAATCTGCCATCTGGTGGGGCGTAGTCCGTCGGCCACCGGGATTTCGGGCCCTAAGCCTTGAATAGTTTATTCTCTTTTGCTCTGAATATTCAACCTACCCCTTTTCGCTTGGAACTGGAATATATCGTAAATGTTATCTTTAACAGTGGGGTTTCTGATTCAACCATTGAAATTGGGTCCAATGTAAAAGTTGCCCACGAGGAGTAAGTAGCCAGACGAAACCCCCGCAGCCGATAACAAAGATAAGCTCCCATTTCTGTCGCAAGGGCTTTCTTCAAAATTTGAAGGTCAACAACATTCACCATGGCAAAGAAGATTATCATTGACACTGATCCGGTATGCTCATTCAAAACTCATTGCCAGAGCTTTGGCATTGATCATAACATAGGGAATTGACGATGTCCTCGCCCTTTTGCTGGCTCTGTCCGCCACACCGGAGGAGGTAGAGGTTCTCCTCATCTCATTGACATTCGGCAACATCGAGGTCGAGAAGTAAGTGATCGTTGGATTTAAAAAGAGGATTGTCTAACCCGATATATAGCTGTCTCCGCAACGCAGTATCAATGTTCCACATCCTCGAGCGGGAAATGCAGTGGCGCCGCGAGAACGGCCGACCCGAAGGCTTTGGCAGCTTGAAAGCTTTCCGTCCTATATTGGCTGTTGGCGCAGAGGACCCCCTTGAAGATCAAAAAATGCTTGCGGACTACTTCCGTATGTATGGTGCTACCAGATACTATAGAGACCATTTGCTGACATTCTCGTAGATGGAATTGACGGACTTGGTGGTATTCACGCAACGGTATGTGGAACCCTATTTGCAACCGGGCTTTGATGGCTTAGAAATAAGTAAACTCTGCTGAATTCTGTATAGCACCCACATCTCACCGCTAATAAGGCATGGGTTCACCTCTTCGCCAAAGAACTGGATGGCGAGGGAATTAAGCCTGTCGAGGATTGTTCGGGTTCCAACGACCACGCATTCACCCCATCCAAGCTTCCGGCACACAAGGAGATTCTCCGCGCGCTCCGTGAAAATGAGCCAGATTCAGTGACTCTGGTGGCAGTTGGCCCGCTCACTAATCTGGCTTTGGCTGCAGCAGAAGACCCAGAGACATTCCTCCGTGTGAAAGAGGTGGTCGTCATGGGTGGTGCTATCAACGAGCCCGGAAATGTGAGCCAAACATTTTCCCGACCCAAGAAAAACCGAGATAGATCAGCTGATATTGTTGATAGGTGACGCCAACAGGGGAGTTCAACGCCTACGCAGACGCAGTGGCAGCCGCGCGCATTTTCGCACTCACCTCGCCCAACCCGCACACGACAGTTCCACCCACAAAGAGTCCCAAACTTCCACCGTACCCCAAAAATCTCAGCCGGCAACTGACCCTGCGTCTTTTCCCGCTGGACATTACTCTCCGCCACAATCTATCACGGGGCCAGTTCCGGGAAGCCATCACACCTCTCTTGGCAGCCGGCTCTCCGCTCGCAGAGTGGGTGGATGCTTTCATGGGACACACTTTCAAGACTTTGGAGCGCCTGCACCCTGGACATGTCGGTGACGATGCTTTGCTGAGTCTGCACGACCCTGTGTGCGTCTGGTATGCTTTGACATCTGAAGACCCGAAGTGGGTTTACTCGGCGAACTCGCCTGAGGATATCCGAATCGATACCTTGGGCCAGTGGACTCGCGGTATGTGCGTTGTCGACCGCCGTAACCGTCACCGTATTGAAGGCGAGGAAGAGAGCTCGAACGACCATGGTCTCTGGCTGAGCGGTCGTGCTGGCAACCGAATCTGGCGGATGGATGGGTCGCCTGTGGAGGAGAACTTTGGTAATGTCATTATTGAGAGGCTTTTCAGGTAATCTCCTTTTGATAGAAAAAGCAGAAGTTATTTGGGAAGTATAGAGGCATATAGCTGTTGATTTTTATAGAGACGAGACTAAATTATGCTTTCTCTTTTTGGACTCTGAGAACATCCCTTGAACAATCCTAAACACTGTTTGGTAGGGCTGACCTATATATGGGTACGTGAATAGTAAGACATTGGCTGAATAAGACGAACTAATAATTCGTCAAATTAGCTCCCGGAAAAGCCATCCGAGGGAGTTAGTCCGTACCCCTGTCAAATCAGGCTATCCATAAGCCACGTAGTCAAGCGTGAAGCCAAGCTTATTTTCTATCTTGGAGTATGGCTGGCTTATTGTCCGGAGATCGCCACTTGCTGGAATGTCAGGACTATGTGAGATGCTGTCATGAACTACACCTATGCGCGCAAACATATCCTTGTGCATCACTTGTGAAAATACCTACAAATAGACCGCCTGTGGACCCATCTACCAGAGAATCCAGGTGGCCAAATCACTAGAGGATTTGACATGGATCTTACATTAAAATTAGTGTTAAATTCTGAGACGAGGCAAGAATCCCTAAAGCCCACAGGAATGTGGAATGTCATAACCTGGAGATCGACCGTGACACTTACTCCTATAGTCGTAATAGAACTGCAAATATGCAATGCTGCACAATCCAGAAGGCTTTTTCCATGTAGCTCGGGTATTGGCCGCCAGCCCCCAGGGCATCGAAGCCGTCAAGCCGTTTCTATATAAGACGGGCTGGTCCAAGGGGAAACTTTCATCGTGAATCTTCGCATCAGATCAATTTTCAGGGCCCATCCACCTTCATAACCTTAGTCTTTTTCCTCTTCTTATTTTTCACATCCTTCTCTACTGTTTCCAACCATGCAGCTCATAACCCTCTTCTTTGTCAGCGTGGCTGCCCTAGCCAGTACCGCCGCTGCAATGCCTCATCTCTCTGCGGCGAACCATGGTGCCCGCATCTTAGTCCATGTGCCTACCAATGCAACCGATTCCCACAATACCACTACAACGGGTACACAGGGCAAAGCTCCCCTGTTGACGGGATCGTCTCATACGAATCGTCCTGGCACCAACCGCTGCCATGAGCTGTGCTCTTTACAATCTCAGACTTGTACAATTGCTGTACCGGACGATGATAAGTTTTGGTGAGAAGCCGTCTTTGGTCTATTTTTTTGGGCAATTTTGTTAACAGACTATTTTAGTTGGTCCATCTACCTGCAATGCACGGAGAAGTGCCACCCTGAGAATTTCCATGAATAAATAGAATTGGTTAATAGGAGGTAGATTGAAGGAGGAATAGAAAGACTTTTGCATGTTCTGGGCTAGGGGTGATGTGAAAGAAGAATCTTGTTTTTTTTTTTTTTTTTTTTTTACATGAGCAAACTGAACCTACACCTTCTCGCGCAAATCAGGCACAAGCTTTAAACCCCACCGGTAGATGTTGCTTTTTAGGGAGCAAGTAGCCCTAGAGTAACGAGTATCTACATTTGCAGTCTAGCGTGTGTCACGCAGAGGGAAAAGTTGGACAAGAACTGATGCAGCCAGCCTCAGATTCAATTGAAATGTTGGGGCTATGTCTCTTAACATCCAAACCCGACAAAAGATCGTTCTTGAATCAGTTTGCAAGTATCCACATTTTGACTAGGACAAAGCGTATCCCCAGAGAGAGAGAGCACGTGCCATATGGGGATGGTGTCCGTGGACTTTCAGGAGACTCTCAAATTGTAACCGTGTTTTGAAACAGATATAGGATTTTCCGGGCCAATAGGAAAGATTTAAATGGTTACAGCTTGAGCATCAAAGGGTGAGTGCAATAGTCAAGGACTGTCCAATTGATGCACGTGCTGGGCTACCTCAATTGATGTAATTTGTACCAAGTACAACGGCATCAGCCCACTTTCTCACTCTAAAACAAGTACCTGGTACCCACCAGTGAGCTCTCCAGGCCCCACTTACTACTCCAGCAAATGTCCGTTGTTCCCTGAGGCACGAGTCTCCACTCGACCAATCAACGTCGTCCATTGTAGCTCGTGGCCTCAACCTTTGGAAGCACGCGACACTATCTACAACCTGGAAAGCCCTGGACGACGTTTACGGTTATATAGTCTACGCCCCTTGCTGTGCGACTTTACTACTTACACAACTTCCACTCCATTCTTCTACAATGTCACGACTTCCAACCCCAGCAATGTCGGGTGGCTTCATTATCAAGGACAAGCCCGACGGAGATGCCTTTACACTACCTCCTGCCGCCTTGAGCACTGTCAGTCGGAGGTCTTCCAGATCAGATCCTCCCTATATACCGGCATCCCCGACTTCTCCAGAGCTCTCTGGCCGCCGGACAAGTCACCCCACCCGGTCGGGTACATCTACCAAACGCCCACTTGAGGACTTTGATTTGCCTCCGCCACCAACTAGAACTCGCAAGATCATCCAGATGAAGCCAAAGTCACCTTCAAAAACTCCCAAGACAAGGGAAAATGGCAAGGGTTCACAGAGTTCAGAAGACGCTCTGCCAAATCCCATATCAAACTCTAAAAGAAAACAGCCCAGTGCCACTAGTGCCGCAGGACGCAAGATCGCCCGCAAGACCGCACACAGTTTAATTGAGCGTCGACGTCGGTCCAAGATGAATGAGGAGTTTGGGACGTTAAAGGATATGATTCCGGCGTGCACCGGGCAGGAAATGCATAAGCTAGCCATTCTTCAGGTACAGCAGGCAATTTTCTTTCGGGAATTGATGAGATACTAACTATCCCGAAAAGGCAAGCATTGACTACGTCAATTACCTAGAGAAATGTATCCGTGACATGAAGACTGGAGGATCAACCCACACCCCTGCCGCACCACTCTCACCAACATCACCCGACTTCATCGCAGAAACAGGCGAGCCCATGCAAAGGAATAGCTCCTCTACTGATTCATACTCCACATCTGCATCACCGGAGTTGAATGCTGCTCCCACCGAATTTCCCGACACGTCCCCATCTTTCTCTCCGCGCACCCAAGTTCCCTCAGCCAATATCCCACAGGATGCTTTATCGATCCTTCCTAGTCCAGCACTGGGTCCGATTTGGGCATCTAGCGAAAAGATGTTTGAGTTTCAGGGTGTTGATCACGAGGCTTCAGCTGCCTTGCTTATGTTGACTCAGGATCGAAGAGGGACCGCCGATTCGATCTGTGAGAACTTACCTGGCAGTAAGGCACTGGCAGAGTCCGTGGAAGAGACTCCAGCTGTGCCTGCTGAGATTCAAAGAAGGAAGGGCATGAGTGTCCACGACCTTCTTATTTCATAATCTCATAACTTTGTTTTTGCTTCTATTTCTTTTGGGAAATTGGTGTCTGATGCTTTTGGGAAAGGTGCAGGGGCTGTCTAATTAGCGTCATCTCAACTTAGCATCTGCTTTCAGGATTGTGCTCGGTCGACCGGTGTCTACTCTTGGCTTGTGTGTTTTTGTCACTTGACCGACCTATGAAGGATGGATGCTCCAACTTAGTGGAAAAGAAAAGATCGAAAAGTCAATAAAATTGATCATCAAAATCGTCCAAAGGCATTAATTTTCGCATTTTAATTATTTAATTTAGGGCTTGAGTCATCCCGATGAACACAGCAACTACCGAGGTTTCCCCCCTCCCCCCCCCCACAGCTATCGGGAAATCGGTAATTCACGAACGACCGATCTCCGAGCATCCGTCATCGACAGTCCCCCAGCTCGAGACTTGATCGCCAATCTATTACGAAAGTCGAGGATCAGATAAAACAAGTTTTCCTCAACCTAATTACCAAGGCCTCCCTTAAATGTGCTGGCTTGCCCGTATCTGTCTTAAGACAGCATCATGAATCAACCACGCCGATACAACGTAGAGCGATCATGTTTACGCTGCCACGAGCACAAGATCAAGTGCGACAAGGGAAAACCATGCAGCAAATGCATGCGACAGAAGGTAATCTGCCAGTATCCAGGTCCGAGCCGAGCCAAGCGCCAACCCCCGAAGAAGAGCACGACCGATGTTGCGCTTCGGTTGGGGCAGCTTGAAAAGCTAATCGCGGCGATGATCGAGGAACGGTCGAATAGCTTGGACAGTCAACCCCAAGTCCAAAATTCAAGCTTCCCGATACCGAATAGCCTATCCGTCTTTAGGCCGCCATTAAGCCACCCAGCTGTGACAGACCGCCCTGCCCACCAGGAGTTTCTAGACAAAGATGGCCGGTATATCAATGAGCCTCTCCTCTCGCGGGTGCTTGAGAAAGAGCAGGAGCTGAAGTCTGCAATTGGATCACCGATTGGCGCAACCAGTTCGCGCCGACTACCGGCGTTGAGGGCAGATGGCCTCTTCACAAACCTTCTTTCGGCTCGGATTGACCCCCATGGGCTATTTCCGAGTCGCTGGGAGGGAGTTTTTCTCTGGCAAACCTTTCTCAGCCGTGTAGATCCCTTGGTAAAGGTCATTCATGTTCCAACAGCACAATCGCACATTTTTGCTGCGATTAGCCGACCTGAGACTGTTCGTGCCGATGTACATGCTTTGCTCTTTGCTATTTGCTTCGCCGCTACAACAGCCTTGCTTTCGGATGATGCTCAGAATGAAGTTCGGCATGCCAATCTGCGACGGTATCAATGGGGGATGGAGTTGTCTTTATACCACTCCAATTTTTTGGATGCCCCAACCCTGACCTCGTTGCAGGCGATGGTCATATACCAGGTGAGATAGTGTCTTTTGGAGTTTGATTAGTCGTTCCTATACTTGGGATCACTGACATATCTTTGCTCTTTAGACATGCTTTCGATTTAGCAATAGCGGCCGGTCTGGCTGGACCTTACACGGCGTAACTTTTCGAGCTGCGCAGTCCATCGGCCTCCAGCGGGACGGAAAAAACTTTAAACTCCCACAATTAGAACGCGAGCTACGCCGAAGAACTTGGGGATACATTCAATCGGCTGATGCCCGAGTAGCAGAAGACCATGGGCTCAGCGTCCCGGAAAACGACTACGGCGACACCGAGCTCCCGCTGAATATCAACGACCAAAATTTATCAGAAACGAGCGCCGAGCCAGCCATATCGCAGAGCCGATGGACCGAGTTGACATTTACTCTAATCGTTATCGAAATTAACAGGGCGCGGCCGGCCTTATTCCGAAGCTTAGTCGGGGTAGATAATCCAGAGGGACTCATCGCCGAGTTTAAAGGCGCAATAGAGGAGAAGTACCTGCGACATAGCGACCCGGAAATCCCGATTCAGCGCTTTGGCTTCCTCCTCGGCCGGCTACTCCTCACGAAGACCGAAGTGTGCATTCGACAGAAACAGCTGCAATCACAGGGTCCGACGGCCTGCTCACTCGACTACCACCTTGTCCAACAGACGCTAGCACAGGCCTGCTATGGTGTGGAAATTGGCCTCGAGATGTGCAGCAGTGAATTGCTGCACGGCTTCCGCTGGCTTATGATGACTTATACTCAATTCCATCTCCTCACTTTTATTCTCTGGGCTCTGTGTGTTTATCCCACTGGTCCACATGTAGAACGAGCCTGGCGTGTTATTGATATCCAGTTCGAGCTGATTGATGAATCCTCTTGGCCAGACCCGGGACCCAAATGGCCGATGATTGCGCAGTTGCGGGATAAGGCGCGGCGTATCCACCAGGCGCTTGATTCTGCTGAGCAGAGCCAGCAAATTGTTCGTGACAATTTTACTGTTTGTGTGGATGGGACTGGGTCTGGGAATTATCGGCCTGAGGCAGGTTTTGATATTGATAGTTGGGATCCGAACTTTGTCGACTTTTCGGATTGGAATAGCTTGGCCCACAGTCTTTGTCTCTTGGATTGACGATGTGTTGTTTGTGTTGAAGATTCAGTGTTGGTTCAGTAAAAATTGAAGCTGGTGGACATCCCATGTACAGTCTGACAAAACCACATGAAAGAGCTAGTTCCCGGTGTGCACACCTTCAAAGGGCGCCATATTTTAATACATGGTCTATTTCGTTGTAAAGCGGTATCTCCTCAAAGACACATATTGTGACCTATCTTTTGGGATCACTTCTACCGCTCCCTCCACCGCTCCTTCGATTCATCATCTCTTGACGCGATGCGATGCATCTCAGACCGGCCAACAAATACAAACATCCCGAACTGACACTTCACCTTCATTTTCCCCCTACGTGACTTGCACATCATTCAGCAACTGCAAACATGCCGGCGCCTGACAAGGAACCGGATACCCTGCCACTCCTACTGGAAGCAATTAATAACCAACCTATCCACCGCCTGGAGGGTATTCTCCAGGACATAGTCAAGCACAGCGCAGAAGGCCGTAAAATCGCTTCAAAATGGCTACTAACAGCAAAAAATGATGTGAAATCCGAGTCAGTTGTTCCACCCTCCTGCGCTACTCCTGTCACTTCTTCCTTCCGGGATGAGGAAGAGTCCATCTCGGAGCCTAAAGCCAGTATGCCAATGACATCCCGCTTCGAAAATTGCGTTTACTGCCTGGAGGATTTTGAAGTCACTCAAAACTCGGAGAAAAGCTGTCAATATCATCTTGGTACGTGCATATGCACACCTCCCAGGTGTCCGGCAAGACATCACCAAGTCGGAACGTTACTAATCTTGCGCTAAGAGCCTGACGTGGTCGACGAGGAATATTTCAAGGACGAGATTGCCGCAGGGATTGACGTTGACAATGATGAATATCGCGAGGCTTGGCCGCACAAGTTTTTCTACCCTTGCTGTGGAATGGACTTGACTGAGGGCATGTGTCAGGTTGGTTGGCACAAGGCTGCGGACCCGGATGATCGTCCTCGCAAGCGAACTAGTAGCGATTTCTAGTTGGATTCATGGAGTTTGTCACTGGTGTTTGGGGAAGGTTTTAGGATATGCCCGTATGCTTCACATTCCCATGTAGACTGTGATCTCTGAAAATAATCTCGTTTTTCAATATCGGTTCTGTATGTATGAGTTTCTCTCCAAACTAGCTAGTAAGCCAATCCATTTCTTCCCATGATGAGAAACGTTCATAATCACAAACCTAGCTCTAATTACTGCAATGGAAAATCCGGCCGATACTCCCCCGAAGCCTCCTCATCCTCATCCAAACCATCTCGCCTCCGCTGCTCTTGCCGCTGATCCTCATCTTCTATCAACTGCCGCAGTCGTCCTACATCTGACTCCTCATCTGGCTGAATAAGGAGCAATTCATCGACCAAATCCGCCCGCCGCGAGTGACCCCGATGGCGTAAGTAGCGCTGAAATTCGGTAATCATGAGTGTGCGGAGTGTGGTTCGTTGACGGGATCCTGTTCTACGGGTGGTGTCGACGATGGCACAGAAGCGTCGATGATGGGGCCTTGTTCTACGGCCATAGACACATCCGCACTCGGGAGATGTCGTTGCAGACGTAGCTTGGGCTTGGGGTGGTTGCGTTACTGGCATTCCCGGGTTGAGCCTTGAATGATTCATCACCGCTCGAAGGAGATTCCAGCGCATTTCGTTGTGTTTCTGCCAGATGAATCGCTGCCATGGGATCGTTGGACCCACATATACCATGTTCGGGTGTTCACTTGCTAAAGGCCCCGACCACAGACAAAGTCATTGACTATGTAACCAACCTCGCCCCCCCACAGAACTCCCTAATCGGAGGGGATTTCAACGCTAGGAACGAAGCCTTCGAACCCGGCGTCGCTAACGCTAACCGCGGAGGCGAAATTGCACAGTGGTCAAGCGACAGCGGCCTTGATTTCATCGGAGAACCAGGAGTGCCCACTCACCAGGCGGGACACGTCCTCGATCTCACTTTCTCCAACATACCCTACGCCTCGACAGTCGTCAGGGAAGACCTTGCCACCGGGTCTGACCATGAGTCCCTCGTCACTCGCATCCCGGGTCGCGGCAGGGTCCCCCTCGAACAATACAACTATAGAGTTCCCGAGTCTAAGCTACCAAAACTGTCTTCCCTCATCGGGACTGGGATCCGCTCCCTACCGGACCCAAGCAGCATCGAGACCCATGATCAACTAGACCAGTTCGCGGCGACTCTCACAGCACTTTTCCAGGACGCTATAAAGACAGCCGGGTCCCTGAACCGCACTCATACCTTCACCACCCCGTGGTGGACCTCCGAATGCCAAGCCAAGCGCCAACAGTGGCTAGGCGTAAGACACACGGATCCAGATAAGGCTGACACCGCTAAAAGAGCTTTTCTCTCCTGTGTACGCTCCTCGAAAAGGGCCTACTGGAGGGACCGCATTGACAATATCAAAACGGACTCTGACCTATACAATATCATCAGCTGGCATAAATTGGGCACCGACCTTAAGGCCCCTCCCCTTCTCGTCGATGGCCTCCCTGTGGAGGACACTATGGAAAAGGCGGAGGCCCTACGCCGCGCAGTCCTTGGCCGTTTTAGCCCAGACGACGACCTACCAACGGACCCTATCCCTATCACCACAACCTCCAGCCTTCCATGGCTACAATCTGTCACAATGGAAGAAGTTGAGGCTAACACAATTGGCGTCTCCAGCACGTCGCCTGGCTCAGATAGGATAACTGTGCGCCTACTCAAAGCCTGCTGGGAACACCTCAAAGACATAGTCCTCTCTCTGTTTAACCGATGCCTCGCCCTCTGCCACATCCCCCTGGCCTGGAAGGTCGCGGAGGTGGCTATGATACCCAAGGTCGGCAAGAAGGATAAGTCCTCCGTGCGCTCCTGGAGACCGATCGCCCTCCTATCCTGTCTCTCTAAGGGACTAGAACGAATCATCGCGAAAAGAATTGCCTGGACTGCCCTCACCCACGGCGTCCTCAGCCCCCAGCATGCGGGGGCTCTACCCAAACTTTCCGCCACAGACCTAGTCGCCTCCTTCACCCACGATGCCGAAATGGCACTCTCACAGAACAAGCAAGTCACCCTAGTCACGATGGACGTCCAGGGTGCATTCGATGCCCTCCTCCGGAGACGACTTCTCAAGCGCATGGGCGAGCAGGGCTGGCCACGAGAACTGCTACTTCTTGTGGACAGCTTTCTCACCGGACGCAAAGCCCGCGTCCGGCTAGAAGGCTCAACCACCCCTGAGTACGACGTGGTCTGCGGAACCCCCCAAGGCTCCCCATTATCACCAGTACTATACATGCTCTACCTAGCCGAACTCCTCAATATGGACCAAACGCTCCGTTTCGGGTATGCCGACGACCTAGCTCTATACCGAGCCTCCCACGATCTCACCCAGAATGTCAGACTCCTCGCTAAGGACGTTCAGAGCATTCTTGCCTGGGGAGAATATAATAAAGTGGCCTTCGCCCCCGAGAAACTAGAGATGATCCATATCACTAGACATCGAGGGGATGAGTCCCCTTCAATTGTAGTCAACGACCGGCTCACCATCGACCCCGTTCAGGCCAAGAAACCAGGATACACACCCACTCTCCGTTGGCTGGGAGTCTTTTTCGATAGAAAGCTCACATGGAGAAGCCACATTCTCGCCCGGGCGGGCAAGGCACGCGCTGTCGCACAACATATCCGCAATCTGGCCCGCACGACCTGCGGCCCGCCCGCGAGCTCACTTCGCAAAGCAGTCATCACCTGTGTTATACCCTCCCTAACGTTCGGAACTGAGGCCTGGTATGGCGGCCGGAATAGGCCCGCAAAACAGGCTAGCAAGGGCACCGTCAGCGCCCGTGTTGGCTGGCATATCAATGTCATCGAGTCGACCCTGGCACTCGCCATCCGCGGCGTCCTCCCTGTATGGCGCACCACACCAACTCCCTCGCTCTTTAGGGACGCGGGAATCCCGTCTGGATACGCCACACTTGAAGAGGCGAAACTACGGTTCGCTCTAAGGCTTAACACCATCCACAAAGGTCACACCCTTGTCCGTCGCATTCGACCCCCGATGATCACCCGAGGCCGCGGCACCGGCACCCGCCAACCGGCAAAGACAATTATCCAGAGACTTGGGAGCATCCTCCCGGAAGTCCCAAGACCGACCCTCTCCCCCCCGCACTACTCACCGGGCTGCAGAATAGATCCTACAGGGGGTATAGATAAGGCGACCGCGTCTAAAGCTTTCCAAGTCTGGCAGGAATCACTCCCACCCACAGATATCTGCGTCTTCTCAGATGGCTCCGAGCAGTGGCAGGAGGGCATCAAGTACGTAGGCTATGGCTTCGTACTTATGGTAAACGGCACCCAAATCGACACTGGCGCTGGCGCTATCAACTCACGCTCTCATGTTTTCGACGCCGAAGCAATCGGAGCCTGGCGAGGGCTCGAACGGGCAATCGCGGTAGCTCCGCCTAGGTCGAAAATCTGGCTCTGTATTGATAGCACATCCGTTATCTGGTGCATTAGGGGGAATGCCTCGAACTCCTCGCAATGGGCATTTTTAGCCTGCCACCGGGCTATGGAACAGCACAATATCAGTCTCCGATGGGCCCCTGGGCACACTGGGATCGAAGGGAACGAAGCTGCTGACACCTTAGCCGGTGAAGGCGCGCTACGCGGTAGTGCTATAGGGATGGAAGCCGAACCCACGATTAGCGGGATCCGATCCATCTTCCGGGAACTTCGGAACGAGGCTCGCTTGCGCTGGTGGGACACGGTCTCTCAAAAACTCTCCCAGTGGTACCGACGCTGGTCAGACACCTACGAGATTGATTCACTGCCGGAACTCGAACTCCGACGACCAGCGCTCCACCGCTGGCTTGCCCTCCGCTCGTCGCATGGCGACTTCGACTGGTACCACCGCAAGTTCAACCACGAAGACGCCAAACTCGACTGCTCATGCGGCCGCCGAAAGTCACCAGAGCACCTCGCTCTCTGCCACAAAACCCAGAGGTCTTTCCGACACTGGCCAAAACGCCCCCCGACACCTCCAACCGACAGGACAGAGGCAGTCGCCTACCTTCGCAGCCTGGACCCCAAGCAGTTTGTTGAACTACTGGAGCTCACAAGCTTCTACTCGCGGGTCTGCACGAGGTAACTCCTTCATTTGTTTCCTCAACAAAGTCTTTTGGCACCCGCCAATCACCACACACCTGGACCCCCCGGGACCCCCCGGGACCCTCACCCCCATGATGGCCGGCTCACACGTCGGAGACAGCCGTCATCAACTGGCTACTCAGCCCTCGCATTTACGAATGCATGAACTGCAATCTGTGGAGAAAGATCTTTGTATTATAGAAACCATAGCACTGCACGTCCCAATACCCCATGGGAGGTCGCGGGAGCAAGCTTTCGCTTGCTCCCTGCCGGACGTTAAATATATCTACCTACCTACCTACCTACTTGCTAAAGGCCAGTGGTCTTCGAGGTACGATGTTTGCGAACATAGTAGGGAATAGAGATCTCTCCACACAAGGCTTCCGAGGATTCGTATCTGGTCGTTGTAGCCTGGAGACTCGTCGGGTCGTGTGATGCCCTCCTCTGGGTCAAATTCTGGATCAACGGCGAGAAGGAAGCCGGCAAATTCACCAGGAATGAGCTGGGATGTCGCGGGACTGTAAGATTTGGTCATGTATGAGGCAAAGGACGCGGAATCAACGACAAGAAAAGCGCCGTCTTCTAGCTGTGACGAGTCGTCGCTGCTGTTTTTGAAATTTCTGATTGACTTGTTAGCTTCAAAATGCAAGAGGAAACGAGCACACCCACTCCTTTGATGCATCGACATCGCCTTCGGAAATACCCAATTTCGTCCCATCCAACCAATACAACGTGAGATTCTCTTTGATAGCGCTGCTTCCTGCGTGTCCTTTATCCCAATCCGAAACATGAGCTTCCACTTTATCAACGAATTCTGTCCATTCAGAGTCCGTCTGCCCATAGGTCAACCGATACACAGCCATCCCGTATTTTCCCTCCTTTCCCTCCTTTCCCTCCTTCTGTCTAGATTCCATCTTTGTGGAACAGGCAACAATTCAAGGCTCACGAGGAACAGGTTCAATGGGTGCACCACGCACCTCTTTCCTCAATTTGTTCTGGCCTTGAATTTGGCTGCAAGATGTCACATGATACCTCCGGACGAAGGAATTAAATCTCTCCATGGACCTGTTACATGACGGAGGATGGCTGCTCGAGTAAGCAGCCTCAAGCGCTCATGGTATGCTTTACTTCTCGTCAGCAGATTCACAGCATGAAGAGCTGCTGGACCGTCCCGCGGGGGAGCCGTGAAGCACCCCTTGTAACCATCCATGGGGATCATGATGGTGAAATCTGCATTGGCAGTGATTTCTGTCAGTATGTGCAGTGAATCAGCAAGCTTCCACCGCAAAGCATCAGGCTGGCCTAACAGGCCACCATCTCCCGGTGGCCGATGCTCCAAAAGGGCTCGCAGCAACGGAGCTCGGAGTATATTGACATGGACAGTGACCCATCTATGGGCACGCTCAGTCATCATCTCAAAATGCGCTGTCATATACATTGTCCAAAGACCTGCGACACTGACGGGATTTTTCCCACTTTGCCCCGTTCTGCGCTTGTTAAAAACAGTATCGAGGGCCACCCCATGATCATAGATGAAATTGAACGTGTCGCGAAGATATAATCGTACGGTTGGTTCATTCAAATATTGAAACACGGCGATCACGGCTTTTAGCTGTTGACAAGTGAAATCCAAATATTCGGGCTGGTTGAGCCCTTTTTCCAGCCATAACTGGTTGCTCAGTGGGATGATGCCCTCCCATAGACGGGATTTAAGGGATTGGATGTTCTTTCCAACCATACAGAGACAGGTGGAATCTCGTTCAGATCCAATTCGGGCCATAATGTTGGTCATGATGAGTTCGCCATCGGAGTCCGGGGAAAAGTTTTGATCATGTTGGATGAATGATGCCTCCTCTATGGATAGGCGCTCGACGCTGGGTTGATTACCATTGGGCAAAGGCTCCCCGAACGCAAATTCCAGAAAATTTCCGATGGTCTGAGGCTCCAGAATGCGATCGACTTGACCGTCGTCCCGTTAGTACTCTCATACGGAGAATAAAGGGGGGTCGCGAACCAACCGGCAGCTTCTGTGCCTCGCAATGAGCGATAGTAATCGAAGTACCTTTAGCTTCAAGATGCGAGTACAATGTGAAGATGAATACATCAAATGAACCAGGAAAACCAAGATGCGATTCCGGCTGTTTGGAAAGTGGAGAGGCGAGATGATCTTCAAAGCCGCAAGGCAACTAGGCGTTCTGGTTGGTGAAGTTCCAATTTAGCGTGTGGGTTATGGGATCTGAATCTTGATGAAAATTGGCTACAATTTCTTTATCTTGGGATTATTCTTTATTTTTGGCCTCCTATCTGTGACTCTGTTTCATGGCATCTCTCGGCGAACAGGGGGAATAACAGCCGGGAGCACACGGATGTACTCATTGCACCACTACGGGGGTACTTCTTTAAACAACAAATGAGAATCTTTAATATGAATTAGGTATCTAGTCAATGATACCAAATCATCCCCCGCTTGACAAACCAGCACCTCGAAACCTGAAGCCAAAAAGTGTCAAGCAATGCCTCTATACCCGCGCAGGAGTCTTCGACCTATTAGCCCTGAGTTTCTCCTCCACCATCAACCTCTGACAGAAGGGACTTCTCTCCCGAATCCAAGGTCCCCCGCGCACCAAAGCAAACGGAATCGGAATGCACGCTAGACTTACAAACCCAAGGAGAGAAGTAGCCCAAGAAACCCCGAAAGAGTTATAGAGCGACTCAGCAGCCAGCGGGAAAAGCGCTCCAGCAATGCTCCGCACAATAACCGAAGCTGCCAGGGCGCTGGCAGAGTAAATCCTGTATGCATCGGTCACATAGGTAAGAAGTGAAATGAAGATGGTTTGGAATCCGAACCCAAAGATGAACCCTGACATCACAGGCGCTGCCCAGTGCACGGTGGGCTTTGCTGTCCAGGCGAGCCAGAACATGCTCACTGTTAGACAGGGCCCGGCGATGCAGGACATAGGGAGTCGGTGGTATTCTGGGCTGGAGGTCCATACTTTGTTGAGCTTTTTGGCTTTTTCGTAGATCAGGTCGTAGGAGAGAGCGACGAAGCCGGAAGATGCTGCGCCTACGCCAACTACTATGGGTTAGAGGCCTTTGGTCATATGAATGAAAAAAGGTGGACGTACTTGGGATGTATGTGAGGGAAGTTTGCTCGATGGTGAAATCATAGACACCTGCCAATAAGTTACAAGTCTTCTACATGTATCAGCGAGAATTCGAGGTAGAGTATTACCCCCAAAGATGATGGGATAGGCTTGGAAATAAAAGAATACCAGACTATATGCGATGGCGATATAGATGGCGGTGGAGGTGATGATAGGCTCGAAGAAGAGCATTGTGATGGGACGAGTGATATTTTCCACCAGAGTGAATCTCGAGTCCAGATTGAGCTCCTGACGCGAGAAGTATCGTTTGGATCCTGAATCCTTTCTCAACTTGGCAGCCTGTCGCTTCAAAAGTGCTGGGCCAAAAGTTTCTATTTAAATTTGAGATTAGTTGATGGCACATTTAGTTGAAATAAGCGATCAACCATACCAGACGTGAAGAGCAGAGCCAACCAAGTAATACCTGTCAGAATCAGGTCAATCCTGAAAGTCCATCTCCAGCCATATTGGACCGAGCACCCGGAGATAATGGGGCCTAAAATCGGACCAAAACTGCAAGCCTGGAATCTGCATCAGTACTATTTCAACATTCCACCCAGTTGGTAACAACCTACCGACATATACATCGCCATCGCACGACCACGACTTCGCAGATCAAAAAACAGATCCGCGTAAATACCACCTACCACCGTCTGCGGAGCGGCCCCGGCAAGACCACAAATGGTCCGAAAGATGAGAAGAGAGGACCAATTAGGCGACAGAGCACACCCAAGGGTAGCGAGGACGAAAACACTGAAAGACCAGACGAGAACGGGTTTTCGGCCAATAGTTTCACTCAATGGACTGAATAGCAGAGGTCCAACCACATAGCCGATGAGAAAGACGGCAGTTGGTAAGACCTTCTGCTGGTCTCCGGACTCGTGGAAGTCCTGCATGATGGCGGGGACTGCATTACTAGGGAGTGCAGATGATATGCCGCTATTAAGGACAATCAATAGTGCGATAACTGCGTTGTAAACCTTTTTCATCTATGAGATGTCATTAGTATTGGGAAATCTCTGGCAACATCTAGATGTACGTACAAAGGCCCAGTTTGGTGGATTTCTTGATGAGTTCTCTTGAAACTCGACAAGTAGTTGATCTTGAGACAATTCAACTACTTGGTAATCGCCATTTGAACTTTGATTCTTCTCCGTTGAAGCAAGAGGTCTCTTATCAGAACTCTTATCCCTGTCTAGTACATGTCAGAGCAGACCCGGTAAAGATCTATTCGGGGCTGATTGCACCTGAAGAAAGAATGGCGGCCATCTGAGACATTGAACATTGTTTCGTTTCTGATGCCATAATGCACCATCAAATGTGGGGTAAGCTAGAACAAAGAGGAAGAAGATTGGAAGCGTACTTCTACTCTATTTCTAAAATGCTGCGGCAGGTGAGGACCGAAGGTCTATATAAGCCATAGAATAACGTTTCCGTTCCCATTGCACCCAGAGAACCCGGAGTGAAAATCCTGACGATTCTTTGACTCAACATGCCTAGAACCTCTTGGTCTTGCATTATGCCTCTATCAATCAAGTTGAAGTAGGGAAAAAAAACCAATGAGAGACTGGTACACTTCAATTGTTTTGCGCGGAGAACCGTGGCCGGCGCGGGACCGGGGTTTAGGGCAATCCGCCAACGGTGCCGGGCAGGATCCGAACGATGGCTGCCCCCGATGCACACAGATTGATTGCTATAACTCCATTTTAAGTGGAGATCTAGACTGATGAGACTGAACACATGTGAACAAAGAAGATTACTACTTTGCGCGTTGCGGCCTAATTTGTTATTCGCTGGTACAAGTAGCAGGGTTGGTCTACGAGGCCAGAACTTGGCCCTTGCGCGATCTACTCAATTTGGACAGTGGGACATGAGTGATCTCACACTTCGATATAACAAGGTAAATGAAGATGAGATATTATTACTATGGTATCGATGACATCATAGGCAAGAAATCGAAGATATCGTTCTGCCCTTCCTCAAACAGACCAAAGGAATCTGCAATGGAGTTCGATACAGTCCAGTTGGGTGCCTCCATCGTGCCGGATAGCCGAGATACGGGCGCTCGAGCCACCGCAGATGGGTCATTACTTGACATCGAGACCATATTCGAATCTTTACCAGCCTGAATGGTCGAGCCAGTTCTGTAGCGGAGATCGTCGAGGGGACCTACTTCCGACGGAGGCGGCCCGTTGATCATGGGGTTACCAGCTCCCTCGAAGATTGGGCCCTCATTTTGATGAGACATCATGGGTAAATCCGTACTATGGTTACTCTGTGGACGCTGACTGGCAATCAAGGCGCGTGCATAGTTCACGAAGATGGAGACAGTCCGGTGGATATCGGGATATGGGGGTTGTTTGAGGAAATCGCAGATCCTTTCTGCTCGTGCAAGTAGAAGACCTTGGTTGATCAGATTCGGACGCCATCTAGCGATCCGAAGAGCGAATGTTGCTAAATCTATTAGCAAATGTGTATAGCTGAATGAGGAAGTGATCAACTTACTGATGAAAGCGATCGTGAGAGCTGGATACGTTGGCGCCCAGGGTAATTGACAGCGGTAAGATGGCTCGTTAATCAAAAAACTTAATTGTTCCATGATGGTCGTCACAAGGGACTGCCATAGGTCCATCACATCCTGGTCGAGCATTTCCGTGCCCGAGTCCGTGTACGTCGGTGGTAATTTTTGAATCCGTGCCAGTGAAGCACAGAAAACAAAAATCCTGGCGTAGTGAAGCATAAGCTTGAGGCTGCTGCGTTGAAAAGCCCCTATATGGAAGCCATTGTCTTCAAGTTTTTTCAAAGTCAGAAATGCTCTAAATTGTGGAAGTTTTAAAAGCAAGCAAGGACAGCTTACTTTCATGGATCTCATCCCACGTCGTCCACCAGTTTTGCAATCTTGTCATAATGGCCGGTAGTTCTGTGGACACAATATCGCTAGTACTTGAAGTGTTGTCAATTATCACACGAGAATTACCTGCCGGGTGTTAGTTAGTTCACACATAAATCACACCTGCGGCTATTTTCGTTTTACCTCGAAGTTGATGAAGCTCAATGATACACACTGTACGCATATCGCAGGGCAGGGAGAGGGGATAGTCAAGGAACCTGCGCAGCTTTACCACGTCGACCTCGGCAATGCGTGATTTACGTCCTGTACCAGATGCAACGTCCAATTCCAAGATGAAAGTGATTAACCAGGTCCTAGTCTTCCATACCAGTTCACGTTCAGCCATAGAAGCCGAAAGCGAACTTCGGGGTACATTTTCTTGGGACAACAAAGTGTCCAAAGATTTCTCCAACCCAGAATCCAAGGCGGTGCGAAGAATGAGAGCAATAGAGAACCATGTCTTTTCGGAGTAAGCGGCCAGGAGAATCATTCCTTGGACAGTTTCTAGTTTGGTGGGTCGTTCGAAGAAGCTGTCTTCTGCCAAACGTTGTGCTTCATCCTGTAGAACACGCTGCATATGCGTGTCTCTGCGCAAATCTGTCACTGCGCGACTAGCGAGATAGATAATCACCGTAAAGCAAAACAAGGATCTTGAACGAACCGAGTCGAATGTGTCCCTGATCGGATCAAAAAGTGGAAGAAAGTTTTTTGATCCACCTGTAAACCTGCAGCAGAGTATTAGATTCAACTATGATTGAATGCAGTTTCATTTGGCTGTTGGTACCACACCTTTCATACATGACACGAGCAAGCTCTTCACTAACGATTCCTCTGCCGATGACATCTCCTCTAGGGTCACCCTTACCAGAGTTTTCCATAAAGATCTTGCTCTGTTAGATCGATGCTAATCGTGTAAGTGGTCTGACTGCTACTCACATCATTAGTGCCAAGCAAATTCACAGACATGGAGTGCACCGCTGATGCAGGCGCTATCATTTCATTAGGGCTGAGCTGCTGAGATTCCGGTCCATTCGTATCAGACTTGTAGGACCGCTGGAGGCTGCTTAATCCAGTAGAATCGGGCAAAGAGTCAATCGGAGTGTTTAAGCCACCATCTTGCACTGTGGCAGGTGAGAACCCCTGATCTCTTGATGCCGGAGTGTGATAACCGGTCCTAGGATCCAGCGGTGAAGCAGTGTTTTGATTTCTGTGACAGTATATTAGTTCCTTGCTTTCATGTGCAAGATATATTCCAGTTGTCACCTTGCCGAGGTTGTTGTTCTCCGCCGCCGATCACCTCGTCGTCGGCCATCATCGATGGGATCTAAAATGCAGTCCCGGCCCGTAGACCTACAGCGGAAACAAGGGACTTGGCTACACGCATCACATCGCATCTTTTGTCTTCTGCACCATCGACATGCCTTAAAGAAGCGAATCGGGACATTTTCCGCCCGGTAAACGATTTCCGACCCTCTTTCGCTCATTGTTGCCGGGTTTTTCATGCAATGCTAACGGCAGAACGCTAGCCAACTACTCCGTAGGCTCTCTAGTAACAGAAGGCAGATATCTGCCGATGCGTATCGATCGTAGGTTGTGGCTTAGTCTACTGCCTGTCGACTGCCTGATGGGGATACGTTTGCCGGTTGACAGGAATGCCGGTCACGTGACCGGCTTGTTGTTCTCTTTTAGGAAGGTTAGCAACAACGCCTCATGTGGCGGGTGCAAGATGAAATTACCCCAAACATATCCCAACGCTACAGTCGATCAACATCCACGTCATTACAAACACTAAAGGAAGGTCGCCTCCCCCCAAAAAGAGAACGATGGATCCCTGGGATATCAACGTGAGCGAGGGAGAACAACTAGATGGATCACTACCATGCGGAGGGAAGATTGTTCAGCTGATGACTAGATGACCACCTTCGTATGCTCCTAGAGTATAGATAGAATCCTCAATTTCATATCTCTCCGCTAATTACGGTATTCTACAGTGCCTCGACTTTTAGTCGCCTACATATCGTGAGTCCTGTTCCCTTGGGTCATATGCGCATTGGTGGTAGCGGATCTCTTAATTACTACATTTTCACTCTCTTGAATACCACCTTGCGCTCACATCGTACCGCCTACTTCTCCTCATTATTTGCTCAACTCGACCAAGACATTTCATCTATACATAAGTTTATATTCACTACAGAAGCTGAAGAGATGAAAAGATCGTAGAATGACTCTTTGTGATCCTGAAGTAAACTCCTCATTTCAACAGCCACGATACGTATCTCACGCCCCCCAATGTGCCTGGAGATGAAATGTTCCTTGCCATATATTGATGGATAGAGCTTTCTCAGCTCTCGACTCAAATAGATGTACTCCATCATCCGTCCCCATGACAAAATTTCGAAAAGTAAGCCAATTTTCAGTGGAACTGGAGTGGCTATCCATGAAACCTAAACAGAGCATACCGAGGTTCCAACGTGATATTCTCCAATGCCGCAGAGATCAAACTTGGCTTCCATTGCTTCGAGCAACCATCCTCCTGCCCAAACTCTTGTTCTGGATCGCTAGGGTAGTCGCCTCGGTTTCGATTACATTGACACTCCGAGTCAACTTGATATAGCCTTCCTCATCCAACGCATGGAGTGCCTCTTTGAGCCATACTCGACAGGTGATCCTTTCGCGGAATCGGACTGAGTCGGCGATTGGAACCTGATAGAGACGGTCAAGGAAATGCTGGTGGAGACAAGAGTCCAGTACTCCTATCTTCAGGGCCACCAGCAATCCCTGGGAATTCGCAATATTCTGGTTTGGTTTTGGCTCGAAGCGCCAAGTGGTTGAGTTGACCGTATTGACCAGATGATAGATAAAGCCCGAACTTGTAGCCTGATGTAGATAGAGGCCCCAGTGGAATGTGTAACTCTTGTCACCACGATCGGACAGAAGAATATAAAGCCCGTTCTCTTCAAATATAAACGGTGACCCCAGTAAGCCGCTAGGATGATATATTGGTGTTGACATGTCGAAGGTTTATAGTTGAAAGGCTGTATTTTTCTGTAGCAAAGATTATAGTGACAAAAGGATTAAGAGCAGGCCCAGCATTTCCTTATACGTGCACTCACTCAACTAAATTTTTGAGTATTACGGTGGCCCTAGGTCTGCATACGGCGCTTAATGTGAAGAATCATTGGATCTCAAGCAGATTTCTGTTTGATTCGCGTTCCAGTTGGTCCAACAGCGCCAACTGGATAGACCTTACGCCTCTAACTTTTAAAAAGAAAAACAAGAAGTTGCTATTGGATTGGACCTAGGCATACTTTAATGTATGCAGAAACAGCTTGACTACGCGCTCAGCCGTTTCCTTTTTGGGCGGGAAGAGGCGAACGGCGCTAACTCGCAGAGGTAACTAGTTATAGGGCCATGTAATGACGCCACCAGTTGCAGGCAGCAATAAGGGAAAACCAACTAGCTAGAACGAGCGTAAAATGCAAAAAGAAATCTGATTCAATTGTGAAAGATGATATAAGTTGGTGTACCGCACAGAGCTGAGATACAATTAGTACATGTGGGTCGAGCAGGCTGGTCTGCAATTCAGGCCTCAGGCTTCTAAGGAGCTCCACATTTCCCCAACCCCCATCGTTGGCTCTTCGACCCCATTCACGTCGTCAAATTAAAAGCAGAGAGAAGTAGGCTATAGTTTATACGTTAATGAATCTTGTGACCTACACACACCTTTCACACCTTCAAAATGGCTCCACTAGAGAGATACCACAAAACTCTCCGGCTCATTGAATCCGCCCGGCTCTCACCCACTGAGCATTCGATTTGGAGAGCTTTTCTGGATGAGGCCGTCGATCCGGAATATGCAGCTTGCTATATCTGGGAAAAGATCCACGATAATTCCCCTTGTTCTACAGAGCAAGCCCTGGATCAGTTAAAAGCTGACTGGAAGCGCCTGGTTACAAAGCGTCAGTCGAAACCAAGCGTCTACATTGGCTCATGTGTCTCCGCTAACTATAATCTCAGTAGCCAGGCGAGATCAAGTCTCTTCTCAAGCACGCAAACTCGTTGAAGCTCGAGAGAATTCACACTGCTTTATGCTGGATCAAAAGCCATCGGACCCCAACGTATCCCTTCGGTTCGATCATGCCTGGGTGATCCCACCTAGCATTTTTGATGACAGTGACATGGATCCGCAGGTAAGTGCTTACTGGGCAATTTGGAGGCAAGACGAAAAATCCGAAATCGAAACCAACTGTCGAACTACTACAGGGCCCTCTTTATCCTCTTCTGCGTGCATTTTTGACCTCGGCTACAACATGCGAACTTCAGACCATTTTGCGGACTAATACCCTGGAATCTCAACTTAAAAATTTATTCTTGCTATCTCCCAGCATTCATACAGCTTTTCGAAATGGACACATCCGACTCTTTCCACCAACTAACACCCCAGACCAGTGGAATGATGAGACCGAGGCCAAACTCAAAACCGCCAGCGAAGTTTATGTCAGAATTTCTCAGAACATTGCCTTTTGCTTAGTACTTCTGACTAACTTTGAGCCAGTATTTCGTGTCCAGATTATCGCCTGAGCCTTGCGGTTGGCTTTTTCTCAGCGATGGCAGCCGCTGGGACTTGACAATGCAAATGTTCATCATGGAGAGCCAAGACGCCAATCGTCCTCTTCCAGATCCTTTCTTGATACGAACGCACTACCGCTTTGCAGCTTCCTTGCATTTGTTCCATGTGGAAGAACGGATCGCCGAGGGCTGGCCCTCGCCCCCATTGTGTATGTTACAAACAAACCCCTTTAAAATAGAACTGTAATGCTAACTTGGTCACTTGGGATAGTCCAATTCAATGTAGCTACCCAGAAGATACTACGCTCACTCTGGATTCTTGTACCTCATTTGATACGCGCTAAGTGGTACGGCGTGCTCTTAAAACTAGGCAGACATCTATACCCGCGGTCTTTCACTGGCCTCGTGCACCAGTTGCCGTTCGGACTGTACGCAAAAGAATGCACTCGCTCTGCTAATGAAGGAGAGACACTAAAGCTTGTGGAACGGTATACCTCGATCCCCGCACCACTTCAGGTAGATGAGTATCAGGGCACGCACCGCTTTCTCATCATGACGGCTATGCCTGGACAAACACTGGATGTTGTTTTCCATCGACTCTCATACTCGGAGCGTAAGCAACTGTCGAAAGACCTGAAGAGTGTTTTATCGCAACTACGGTCTATTCCAAACGAGACCTTGTACCGCTTTGGCGACAGTCATGGCGGCCCGCTATTTGACTACCGTTTCCCTTCCGGGATATGTGGTCCATTTCACCAAATTTCGGAATTCAATGCCTTTCTTGTGCATAAACACGTGCGCACCGAGACAAGGGACAAAATTGCGGCCGTCCACACGCGTCCGTATCGGTCTGTGTTCACCCATGCCGACCTGCATCCCAGAAACATTCTTATTGATCGTGGGCGCCTGTCGGGGATTGTGGACTGGGAATGTGCCGGCTTTTATCCTGAATATTGGGAGTTTACAAAGCTGTTTTATGGCGCACAGCCGTCCCCGGATGTGCAATCTGTTATTCATGATGCATTTATAGAAGATACATATGAAGAAGAGCTAGAAACCGAGAGGCTATTGTGGTACGACACCCCGTTTGGGATATGACACAATATCAGAGTGTGTGCCAGTATCAGAATCTACATATGTTGCGGTGCCAAAATTGTAGTATCAAAGTTGCAGTAGAACTCATCCAACAAATTGGGGGACCATTGCAAAAACACGTCCGCGCGGAGTTCTTCACTGATAATGGAAACTCACCGCTTGAATCTCTCCCTCTGCATTCAGATCCCAAACGTCGGGACCCACGACTTTCCTCGCTGTCGTGCGTATGTTATCGTATCCGGTGGCTAGGACAACAACATCCGCTGGTAGGGATTTGCCGTTCGCCAAAAGAAGCTCGCATTTCCCAGAGCCTTTGGTCTCACCCGGGTTGTGGTTGACCTTGATCTTGCCATCGATGATAAGCTGACTGCATCCAACGTCGAGATAGTAACCCCCGCCATGGGTCAAGTATGCACGCGCAATACCAGCCCCATCTATCCCGAAAGTAGGTTCAAAGCCAGCCCGACGGAGTCCGTCTGGGGTCTCCTTTCCAGTGTCGGCAATTTTCTTCGTCATGTGTACACTCAAAGCGAATGGAAAAGGCCAGTGGAGACTCTCGCAGGCGATATCACATTCTTCGGTTGGTGGACTACACGAGTAGTGTTAATATGATGTTAAGCTGTGGGATGGGAGATAGGGAAAACCTACCCGCTATCCTCATGCATTCCACTGCATTACAAAGACACTCTGGTCAGCCGTTATAACGTATGTTCCACTACGCTGCAGCATAGTGATATCTCCACCGTTCTCTCATGACAGTCCTGCGCAATCTCATGACCGCTGTTACCAGTCCCGACGACAATCACTTTCTTGCCTCGAATATCGCATTCTGATGCGTCATGGTGCTGGCTACCATGGTACACTTTGCCTTGGAAAGATGCTCGTGCCGGGAAGGAGGGAATCTTCGGCTCGCTTGAGTGTTCGGTACACCATATAAGATGACGAGGCCGGAGGGTGCGTTAGGACCCATTGCCGCGAGCGAGGAAAATTGTCCACTGGCCTACAGCTTCGTCGTACTCTGCTGAGATGACTAAGGTCTGCATCGCAAAAAGTTAGCATTTCCCTCTCCATGGCTAAGGTCAAGGCCCCCCCCGGTTTGATTTGCTGGGCCATAGAAAAGGATATAATCTGCAAAAGACGACAAGCGTAATTGCTGAATCACAGTAACCCCAATGTTAGGCTGTGCTACGTATGTCCCACTCTCAGCTCAAATGGGTAAATCCTACTTTCAAACTTCAATCTCCCGAGATGATTTATATTTACTCCGAGGTTACTCGCAACGGAAAGCGAAGTAAAAGGGTCCTCGTAGGAAAGATTCTTATCCTTGGATTCTTTTCTTCGGAGCCTTTTCACCATTTATCAAATCTCAAAATGGAAGGTCCAAATTTAAGCTCGTCAAAATACACTTGCAAGAGTGTCAGCTGTTTAGGACAACATAGCACCATTTATGCGGGCATGATCGTCGATACCGTGCTCGATTCAGCTCTCTTGAGGATGAAACTCACCGAGTTGGTTGGGTTATGGCCAATACTTGGCGGTGCTTTGATCAAAGATGTGAGTCCAATTTACCACCACTATGGCCTGCTAACATCTGTCTTTCTAGACAAAGCCCTGGTCCTTCACCTGTGGTAATACTGTCGATTTCGCAAGTAGGGAAATTGACCAGTCACTGACCACCTATCTTCCAATCCATCATGAGCAAGATAGCAATGAGCCAACTGTCATAGGAAGCCCGGAAATATCCGTCGTGGATGAGACATTCATATTCGACGTCTCTCCCGGCCTCGCCAACAGTTTCCGCCTTCGTGTTACTCTCCTAGAAGACGCTACTTTGCTCTGCTTTGGAATTGCGCATCACATTTGTGATGGCCATGACTGCTGGGAAGTAGTTAAAGCATTTTGTGATCTGTTGTCGAATCAGCCAATTCCTGTATTTGCTCTTCCGCCTGATGCTGGGAATGTCCGAATGTCCGATCTGATGAAAGCCAACGATGAGTGCACCGACCCGGAACCCAATTTCCACTACCAGAGGCATGCACAGAACTACATCAGTGGGATATTCAATCTGGCAATGACGGTTTCGGGCGTGTTGCGGACGATCCTTGCTATGAAGTTTGGATTCCTTGAGGATCTTACAACCAAGTTTCTGTACGTTCCAGGCGCATGGGTCGATGAATTACGAACCAAATCCCAGGGGGAGCTGAAAGACTGTGCACCTGAGATTCAACTCACACGAAATGATGTGATCGCTGCATGGTACCTTAAATCCGTCTATTCATCTCAACCGACAGCCACATCCCCTAATCCAGTGGACTACTTTGGGATCATCAACTTTCGTCGCTTTCTTGAGCCCCCGAAAGCTGGAACATACTACATTCGTTGTAGCGTTGGTGCCCTGCGGTGTAAATTCTCTGTTCAACGGCTGAAAGAAGAGTCAGTTGCGGAGATTGCACGGGATATACGCCTCACAACGCTGCAGTATACATCCCATGGATCTGTCCATCAGAATCTTCGATTCTCAGAAGACCATACAACCAAGACTCTCACTTTAGCGCTGCGTGGCACTGGAAACCTAGGATTTGCCGTGGTATCCCACTGGACAACATTTGATTATGCTAGCCTTGATTTCTCCGGTGCCAGTGTTGACCGCCGAAAACCGTCAGTCTTATTCGTCAATCCGATGATTGTAAACACATGGAATCTCACAATAGCGCCTGTGGCTGTTGTCACGAAGAATGGATCTGGCGGCTACTGGATTCGCGCTACCAATACACCAACTGGCTGGGAACGGTTCAGCCAATCTCATAGCATGGAAAGTCTATTCCCCACATAGTGATCCTTCTTGGTTCATGTTTGAAAATCATGGTATGGCCAGGATGTTCTTTTCAAGGCTTGAAACGGTTCGAATGACAAAAGCATCGTCGTTGACTGGTTGGAGCCTGAGGCCAAAGCAACCAATACACGTCTCTAGACATTGTTTCCTTCCCCTCTCTTCTGTCTCCTACCACGTATACATTCTTTTCGCGAGTGGTATTGGAAATCTCCCTTGTTTTCTTTTTTTTTAGGATTCAGGGGGAAAGTTTTCTCGCACAAGAAATTCTTCACTGTAGAGATCGCCTCCATGCAATCGCGATAACGAAACCCATGCGGAGTTCCGTACAAATTCCATGTCCACGTCAAGATAGACTTCATTAGAATGATAGATCTTTAGGCTTTGTTTCGCGCAGCACTTTCTCCCAAGTTCTTGGTTCTTTTCCATATTTGAAGGGCTGATAGCTTGGACAACATGCTCTACTTTGCCTTTCAACCAGTCGAGAACCAGATCCAGCAAAAATAACGTGAGAATATCATCCCGGCAGCTTCTAGAAGTCGTTGGCTTCCCTCACATCAACTATTACCCTTGAAACCGAGAGCATATAGGAATGGATTTGGACCTTCCTCTGATATCCCAACAACCCTTGGGAAAATTGGACATGACGGTTCCGTTCTATGCAGGGAAAGATTGCAAGACATAAGGCAGGCTTTGTTTTAGTAGAGAGGAAAAGTTGAGAGTCGGCTAGGTGATCTAGGGCTAGACAGCTCTTCTAGCGATATTCTGTAGTAAGAACATCGAAATCAAAACCCAACGCCCTTCTGTGGTGCATACGAGCCAGAAGCCGCGTTCAAAGCGGACGAACATGAAACCTCATCAGTACTCCGCCATATCCCTACCATGTTACACTTATACACGCTGCTACAGCAAGCCTACAAGACCACCTCAAATTCAAAGTAGGACATAATCGACATTTTCTAGTCTGTTCCAATCCCACAAAGCATCTCGAAGATCGCACACCAAAAGACCCACGAGAAAAGAGAAAGAAGCAATGCAGCAACGCAGTAAACGACTCCCAGCACGCGCTACTAGAGACAATAGATCTCTACTCACCAGGGAACCAAGGCTCGAACCCAAGCTTTATGGTATAAACCCCATGAACAATCATTTCAGGCGGCACGTCAAGCATCCACCTCCAAAGATCATCCAGAGCATCTTGATCACGCATCTTCTCCTGATGATTTACAGCATAAAGTGTATACGTATCGAGACCGTTAGGCGCCTGGATCCACATAATACGGACTGGCGAGGGGGGAACATCTAAAGTGCGCAAGGTATTTCCATGGATTTCAAAGCTCTTAGCGAATTGTCTCCACTGTGGGCGCCACACCTCAAATGCATCTGTCCAATCTGGATCAATACCACTATCTGCGAGAAGAGCGCACATGCTCCAAACCAAGTGTGTAGCGCTGATATACTTCTCAAGGTAACCCATAAGACCGGGCTGAACCCCGTTTTCGCGGTGGAGCTGGAAACGGAACTGGTTAAGACTTGTGCTGGGTGCAGCCTCTGGGAAAAAACAAAGGAGAGTGCCGGGGGGAGAACCAGTTCGGTGCAATGCACGGAAAAGATCGTCCTCTGGCTCAAAGGCTTCCGCTACCTCGAGTGGGAAGCGTTGAGGCTGCTTTTGATCCTTGTCAGGTTTCCCGAACTTCATGATTGCGAGACGGTATGGTACGGCTCTACTGAGACTCACTGGGTTGTATAATAAGAATGCTAGTGAATTAGGCTGATGATGTATTATCTGCAAGGTGGAAAGGACAGTTTATATAGCCACGAGGGCTATTTACATCGGCTCCGAAAATCTCAGTGCCTTAGTTGACCTCAAAGATCCTCTTTGTCGTCTTTGTCTATATGCCAAAGCGAACTCGGAGATCTGGAGCACAATAGCTTTAATATACACGAGGCTTTTGCCTCTTTGTTTATGGCTGCCCTGAATACCGTCTTGTCAACACTAGTACAAAGAGAGTCCTTAAATCTCTTGTTAACTGGGTATATCTTGTGCATGTCAAATTTGTAGGCGAAGGCTTGTCGCAATAGTGGCTAGTTTAAGTTGCCTTTGAAAGCCCGGGTTGGCGTGATGGACGACAGATCTGGCCATACCCGAAGGTGATAAATGTCGCTTTGGAGTCAATCAGGACAAGTGCCGGCTCAACAACCGTTGAGAAAATCGAATCGAAAAGTTTTCATATCTCGGAAGGGAATTAGACATACACATGGGTTTTCAAAAGAAGTATGGATCAAGAACCTATGTACACCGAAACCCCCATGGCCCGACATGCCACCACGCTACCGAGGGTAATTAAGCACACAAAAATGTAACCCTAAACGGATAGGGGAAAAAAAACAATTACTGACTCCGTCGAGCCATGTAGTAGGTCAGAAGATTAAGGGATCCTTCACGAGGAGGCTGGGTGACTTTTTGCACCCGCTCGGGTCCGAAAGTGATATTCAAGAACGTGCAGAGCTCAGTGGCATTCTTCCTGACACCGGGGCGCGGGTGTCCGAGCTGTTGCATCGCCACTGCACCGATGCGAGCTAGAAGCTCGTCGTCGATATCAACACCGGGACGCGACAGCGACTGCTGAATGGCACTCAGACCCATGATTGTGGAACGGTACGTTTCATCATTTTCAGCGTCCGCCTCAAGATCCAGTCCCTGCAGAACACCGACAATCGCCGTCTGGGGCAGGGTCAAAAACACCAGTTTATCAACCACTTCCTCTAGGCAGGTGACAAAGTGGGAAGTGGACTCGTAGTGGCGGCGGGCCCGGATAATAGCTGCCATGGCGCGGGTGTCATAGGGGTGGAAATGCTCGCGGGTCCGTAAAAGCATGGAACGAATGGTGGCCAAAACCTGGGTTTTCACGTCATGATCCTTGCGGTTGAGAGGGATAGCTTCCAATTCAACAAATAGAGCTTCCAGTAACGCATTATAGTCCTGGCTTTGAGACACAATTTCGTCACCATGGTATTGGATAAGCCCCTGTAGCTTTCGATATCCCGAGGGCTCCATGGTTCTCGAGACAATGCGAGCGAGGCCTTTGTGGATCATTTGCGTGGCATTGGCCGGGTCTTTCGAACGCGGGCTAGGGCTGCGGTGACGATCAGTCCACTTTCGAGTGCGTCGTGGGGAGTCTTCAGACATTGTGGACTGAGACAAAGTCGACTGGGAGAGTGACATAGGTATCGACACAAACGATTTCTGTCTCGCTTCTGGCGAACGCGGTGTAGGTTCGTTTGCCGTCACCTCTTCGAGAGCACTCGGCTTAGCCGCAGACCGCGGGACAGCAGGCAAATCTAGGGTCTTGGCCAGGTATGGAGTCGCATTTTCATTGTTGCCATCGGTCCCGTTCCTTGCCACATGGGGCTCCTGGGGAAGCACGACCGCAATATCCATGATGTTAGAAGCCGCTGGATGAAAATGGACCTTCGTTGGTGATGGGCTTGATTGAAGCGGTGTCCGGCGTGTTGGAGACGGAGTTCGAACTTCATAGTTCATACCAGCTTCCTGCCTAGGGGCCAAGTCGGGTGCAGGCATCTTAGCTAGAGCGACCACCGGGGCTGAGAGATCCTCGGAGATAGGTTGAGCCTCTACTTCACCAAGTTCTGGTTTATCCGAGTGCCTGGGGGACCACTTGAGAGGGGTAAAGATCCCCGCTGAGGCGGCGTAGGCAGGAGTTGCATGCACTTCTGCGGGGGGTGTGGCGGGATCTTCGTAGATAACCATTGCGTCAGGTTGGGGTTTGGCCATAGATGCAGGATCAGGGCCAAAGTCCAGATCTGGATGCTTGCGAGCAGGAGACACGGACGCGGGAGACACTGCAATATCTGGTTCGGGGGTATGAGTTAGAGGTGCGGAAACAACAGGTTCTTCCAGTACCATTGGCTCTGGGTCTTCAACAGGAACTGAGTCAGCATGAGGGCCATCTGGTGCTGAGTGCAGAAGAGGCTGTGATGCATTGAGTGGAGGGCTTTCCAACGCAGTAGATGCAAGCGAACATTGGTCCTCCGATACACCGAGGAAATTTCCGTGACGAGGGGTTCTTGCAGATGGCTGATTGGCCAGGCTCTCGTTCGAGTCACTGTGAGCACGACTTGCGGCCATAAGATCGTTGTGAGACTTGGACTTGGACAAATCGAGCTTCTTCGGCCTGCCCTTCGTTGTAGCATTTTGTGCCAATTCGTGTGGACGAGTGTGAGGCGCCGTTAGAGGGGCATTCGATGTAGGTGTTGATGGTTTAGACCGCACAGCTCTGGGTGAGGTGGTCGCTTGTCGAGTAGATCTAGTACTATTAGACTGGGCTCGTGACTCGGGGCGACGAGCATAGGGGTCTGCAGTTGCAGGACGACTGATTTCTGCCCGCCGAGGCTTCATGGCGGGTCTCATAGGCGCAGAAGATAGAGACGAGAGAGGGGCCCCAGTTGGAACACTCCGAGCGGACTTGGAGGCAGGAGCAGATGGCCTCGCTTCGGCAAAGATTGGCTGAGCCGACTCGGGTCGAGAAGTCATCTGGGCCTTCTTCCGAGCAGCGATAGCTTCTTGCAGAGCGGAGCGACTCTTGGCGGGGCTCTTTGCAAGCAATGCAGATGCACCTTTTGAAGTGGGGTTGGGGTTCGATGAATCTTTTTCCAGCAAGTTCCACGACTTGGGGTCGAGAGTGTCTGCTATCACCTTAGCTCGCTCCGGCCACACACCGTAGAACGTCCAGAAGGTGCTCCGCGTTGCTTCGCGCACGCCAGGGTTCGCATCTCCCAATCCTTTGATAATCGCCTTCTCGATGAGATCAAGGCCACCACCATGTTCAACTGTACTTTTATGATGAGCTTGGCGGACGATCAAAGCCTTGAGCCACCCTGTGGCAAACAGACGCACTCCAATGTTTTTATCCTGGGTTGCGAAAGAGACATGCTGCAGGAGGCGAGTGCTGAATGAAACATGAAGAATGACGACTTCGACAGTGGCGTTTCCGTTTTGGGCGGCAATCTTTTTCAACGCCGAGCAAAGCTTCAACAGGTTCTGCATGATAATCTCGACCATTGAGTCAATTCTAGGGCCACATGTCCGGGCAATGTCTTGTATCAAAAGACTGCCGTTGCTGGACATTGTCGTTCGTAGAGAATTAAGAACCTTCAAGATACCGTCCAGTAGTGTCTTTACTGCATTGATGTAGGTGTGCGAGAAGTCGTGTGGCGCATTTCCTCGAGTTAATCTGCGGAAAAGCATCACATTTTTTTCCCGCTTAGACCAATTGTCTTCTGATTCTTTTCCTTCGAACCAGGGCATCATATCGCGCACAAGATCATCGATATCCCTCGCCGAGGCAACATCGAACGGTTCCAGACCATCGTCGTCTGGCAAGGGTTGCTGGTGTGCTGGTGCCGGGGCCGGTGTGCGAGGTCGATTGACAAATGGTGGCTCTGTGGGCACGGAAGAGGTTATCAGTCGCTCACGCTGAGCTCTAGAAGCTGGGCGGCTCTTTGCGGGCTCCATTTCTGCTCGGAAGTTAGTATGACCAGCGCAAATCTCCAAAAAAAAATCGAATCGAAATACTGACCATCATCAGTTTGTTCCATAGCATGTGAACGCGACGACATCACCGAAATCGAGCGTTCGGCCCGAGATATTGGACGCGTAGAGGATGCAGTGTCTGGTTCAATAGACCCTAGACCAATGCCTGAGAGGATAGCATTTGCGATAGATTTCCTCACACCGCGTGACGCCATTTGCTTTTGCAGATCAGATTTCGCTCTTGCTGGGCCGTTTCTGAGTTTGGTTAGGGAAATTCCATGAAGATAATGGTTAGAGAAGTAGCTCCACCCACCGGAACAGGTCGATCACGACCAACTTAGCCGTATCTCGAACGGCACTGTCGGCGTCCTCTAAGCACGAAACCAGGGAAGGAACATATTGACGGAACAACAAACCATGGTGCTTCGTCATCTGCAGGTCGAGATTAGTAGCTGAAACAAGCCTTGCGGAGTGCATAAGCCTACATTTGCCAACCACAGCATGCTCGTTTCTTTCGCCCTGTGATTTTTCCCAACCAGTGCAACTTCCAAAACATGATATTCAACTTCGTTGCCTGCAAATTGCCACAGTTCGGTGAATATTGATGCGGCATGGGCTCTTATACGTTCTTTAGGATCATTCAGACGCTCCACGAGAATAGGATACAAGCTTTGGGCTTGGTGAACAATCCATTGCTGCTGGTCTTGGATTGCAAGGCGCTTCAGGAGATGGCCAAGTGTGGAAAACCCCGCTCCGAGAACGGAGTAGTGCTGGGAGCCGATGGCGAGACGTAATGTTTCGAAAATAGTGTGAATCGCTCCCTCTGGAACATTTTTCTGTTTGATATCGGACTTGACACTAGATAGGTAGGCGATCTTGGAATCAACGGACAAGTTGGGGTTCTTGAAGGACGCCAGTAGCTCCGCTGCCTTCGCCTCCATTGTCAAAGCCGAGAGATCAATGTTAACTCGGGTCAGACACCGAAGAAAATGGACAGAAGAACGGAAGAGTATGTAATGGACGATCCCGGGGATTCAAAATGCGACAAGGCCAATAGCGGAAAGGAGATCAGACACGGATTTCGATCTGTCACTAGGCATGGAAATTAGCAGCAGATTCTACCAGCGCACGTGAGGAATGGACAGAAAAGCAGAAAGATTGCGATGGCGATTGCGATTAAGAAAGAAAAAAAAATGGCATGAACGCGTGTAGGTAGTGAAAGCATCGGATGGTTAAAGGATGCGATCGTCGCAAAAGGGTGCGGGATATTGGGAATCAAGGAATGAAGAGGAACATCGTGAAGGATTCAAAGGCGGAGTGGAAAGGTCACGTACAGAATCAGATGAAGTATGTAGCGAAGACAAGTATGAGGAAGAGCAGCCAAAGCGCAAAGTTGACCTCGATATGGTGGGATGTTGAAAAGCGGACGGAGTGAAAACAAGGGGCGATAAGCGCGTGACGATAAGCGCGAGGGATGTATGACATTAAAAGGGGTTGCCCTTTGACTTTTTTATTGGAAGTTGGTGTTTAAGACGTACCTGGATTTAATCCTCTTGTCTAGTTATATCTACACCCGTCTGGCATGGTGAAGTTGTGCCCGATGCATAATTAAGAGCCCAACGCTGGTTTGATTATTAACTAGGGACCACTTGTCGCAATGGGCAACCCACAGCGTCATCTGTCCAACAGCTCAATGTCAATTCTTTGTAGGAAAAACAAAACAGTTTTAGCGGAGTTCAAATACCTGAAGTCGGGGATTTACCTGTTTCTGTTCAGAGGATGAACATGGTAATCAAAGGTGTACTTACCTTCTTGGATGATCATGTTGTACATTTCAATGCATTGTCTCACACGCTTTAAATGAAGATTAGACCCAATTGCAATCGATTACATCTTACTCCATACTTTTTTTTCTCTCCAATCAATGCGAATCAATGCGTCCCAGTATCCCCACGAGATCGTCAAAGTGGAGCATGGTGCCTGTTAAGGATCATCGGCGCTGAGGGTGCCACAACATACAAACTAGACTGAAAACTTCAAGTTGATCTCTGTAGATGAGACGCTCTAATGTTTCCGGTTTTATAGTTATAATAGTCGGTATACCCAGTTACATTTTAGTATAGATCGTCTCAGCCGAATACTGGTCTCGTCAGCATCACGTTGGCTCTTCGAACCCCCGCCTCAGAAAACCTAGAACTTCATGCACCTCAGACAGATGTAGGGAGATAAAGCTTTCAAAATCTCTTTCCATTTAGTTATAATCAATCAGATAATCAATCAGATCAAGCCATGATGAGCTCCGCAATTCCCAAACGCAACAAAGAGCAAGAGCTACAGGTCTCGAGCAAAGAAGACAAGCAGAAAGGCTTAGCCTCCAATCGTACTTTACGAATCCCTCAGCCAAAGCTCCGTCTTCATGTGGAAGAGCTACGTCATCCAGCCTCAAGCGCCTTTCTCGCTTTGATCCCAGACGTCGCATCAACACTCGACAGAGCCTTGGCAAACATCATCAAGTACCTATATACTTCACCTCCAAAGTCCAACAACACCCACCGGCCCAAGTTCACACCCAAGGTTCCATCAACAAGATCTGTAACAGTCGTCCTCCGCGATTACAGCGGCGTAGCCTACACAAAAGGCACAGAGCTCGACGACGCGCACAAGGAAATCCACGTCTCGCTGCCATACATCCAACACTGTACATCGGGCCCATCTGCGAAAGATGACCCGCTCCATGAGCTTGTTGGAGTCTTGACCCATGAGCTTGTGCATTGCTATCAACACACGGTGCCGCTTAGTGCCCACGAAAACAGTGACGGGGACATCCCGCATCCGCCAGGCGGACTGATCGAAGGCATAGCTGACTTTGTGCGGCTCAAGGCTGGTCTGGAACCGCCGCATTGGAAACGTCCTCTGTCTTCCGCGGAACGGCCGCCGAAATGGGATATGGGATATCAGCACACGGCGTATTTTCTCGCGTGGCTTGAGGATGTTAGGGTTGGGAGAGGCGCTGTGGGGATGTTGAATGATCGACTTTTGAGGGATGGGTATGTTGGTGAAGGGGAGGGTGAGTATGTGGACAAACAGGGTACCGCGTTCTGGAAGGGTCTTTTCGAGGCTGGCGTTGGGGAGTTATGGGAAGAGTATGGGCAGTATCTCGATGGTCCTACGAATGTGAGTGTTTAGCGGAGTGGTGGGAATTAGGAGGAGATTCTTTACCCGGAGTGATGGGATGGATGTCAAGTCCAGATAAATACCTAGGTAGGTATCGATAGGTCCATTTCGTGATCAATAAGGGGCATTACTAGCTTGATCATAAGACTAGAGGACTTCCATTAATCTTGATTTTGTATGCATTCAATAGATATCTGAGAGCAGTTCTATGTTTGGATGGCAAAGCCAAAACGAAGGCCACAGCATGCTTAGTTTTGCCCGATGTCTAACTGGAGAAGAGAAAAACAGAGGAGAAGAAAACAGTAAGGGAAATTTCGAAAAAAAAGACACCAGGTGAATCGAAGGGATTACAATTCCCATAATGTACAGGATCCAGTCATGCAGGAGACAGGATAGATGACTCTTTTTACCGCCGGCCAGCTTCCCATGCGAAAGAATAGCACACAGGAAAAAGAAAAGCGAGATGACAAAAAAAAGGGACATAAAATAACATGTTAGCGTGCCTCGAACCAAGGCATCTCATTGCACCAGACACCTTAAACAATGACCTCACCCAGGTCAACGTGGACCGGCTTCCAAGGCGCGGCCGATGGCTCCTCCATCGCACTGGGAACGCGCACAGAAAGCGGGCTGTAGAGATACCAACCCTTAAGCGCGGCCACAGCAGCACGCTCGCGGCCTTCCATCAGACTGGCGCCAGCGCCCTCCCCAAGCTTATCCTGACCAGAAAAGATACCGACCACAAAGACGGGGTGTCTACTCTTACGACCAGTCTCACTGATGATCTTGGCGACTGGACGCTCGAAGCTCTCACGAGCGCACAACCGGGTCAAGTCACGGGCTGGCGCCTGGAAGTTGAACAATTCTGAAATGTTGAGGTGTCGTGAAAGGAAGTGTTGTTCGAAGAATCGCTTGGCAGCGGCGCGGCCAGCGTGCAAGTAGATGGCGCCCATGACAGCTCGGACAAATTCGGCGCTTGCTTGCTCGGTGGTGACACCTGCTGCAGATTGCTTGATCCCCTTGAGCGGGTCACCGAATTCATCATCGTAGAAAATCTTAGAAGTGACCGTTTTCCTCCAGTTCTTCTGTGCTTCATATGGGCGTGTTGTGGGGTGGGTCGGGCCCGAGGGAAGCTCGGTGCCAGGCTCAAGCCTCTGGAACTGCAAGAGACCGGGATCGACCTCACCGCCGGGCAACGCAGCCAAGTCTACACCCCATTCTCGTGCCATCGCGGCAAGAGTCTTGGGCCCCGCGTATGCATACATGGCGGCGAAGATCACGGTCAAGGGCAGGCGAGGGTAGGTGCAAATAAGGTGCTCGGTTGCGTAGTAGGAAAGGAGGTCGTGACCGAGAGTGGCCAGCGAAGCATTGTTGAAATTCGGGTTCGGATCCGCTGATGCATCGACTAGCGTTCGTGCAAGTGTCTCGATGGGTAATCTGGAGGGTAGGTAGAGTCGAGCGTGGAGAGCGGCAAGTTTTGCAGATTGTCGAGCTGCTTCGACTGGGGGAGAGGGATATTGGAGCTGCGAGTGGCGGATGTGGGAGTCCTTGACAATCTGTGTCAATTGGTCATCCAGAGGCGCTGATTCAAAAATCGATGTTGTCTGATCATCACGGGTTTGGACCGGTAGAGCGGTCGATTGATACCGTTGCCCGTAGATGTGTTGATGCAGACGGTTAACAGTCCGAGCCCGCGGCGAAAGGACTGAGCTGCTCCATCTTTGGAGTTGCAGTCTCTTCATTTGGGCTATTGTGATATTCGGGGGGCCGTGAAAAGATTATTCAAAGTACAGAAGGGAGAATCGCGACGCAATCAGTTAGCATACATACCATCAACGAGGGAGAAGAGAAATTGTTGCGGCAGTCACGGGATGGCCAAGTCGTGTGAGGTTGCGCTAAACTAAATACGGGTTTAGCGTCTTGGCATCACACCTGCGACCGAGACGGCCCTTTCGGCTTCTACCTTTGAGAACTACCAGCCCTACGCTCGCTTTATATTTCTAACAAACCCATCACTTGCATCTTTGTCACAATGGGTGGAGGTGGAAAGATCCCGTATGTCCCCGTGGTTTTCACAACCCTTACCAGGAGCTAATGGACCTGGCAGGTACCCCAAGGAAGTCTGGTCCCCCTCTGGCGGTTGGTACGCCCAGCCAGCTAACTGGAGGGCCAACACTGCGATCATGGGTGCCTTTGTGATTGGTGTCGCTGCTGTGGCCTTCAGTATCAGCGCTGATCGCGAACATCGCGACAAGATGCCCGAGCCCGGCCGTTTCTTCCCCAGCCGATAGTCCGTTACCCGAACCCCATGTCACTCGGTATGCCTTATGCTGACCTTTACATTTCTTCAACTTTAGCTGGAGCAGACAAATTCGAGAACACGAGGCGCAAAAAACTGCCAAGAACGACTTATGAAGAAGGTCCAGCATAGTAGATGGCGCTTGTAGTCGGATTCTCAGCAGGACGGAACCTTTTATTTTTGTTTTTCTACTATTTGATCACTTGCGTGCTGTACAACACTACAAGGGCGTTCCCTATTCGGCCATTGGTCAATTGACCAATAGATGTCTCTGAGGAGCCTCTTCAAGTGTCCTCAATACTCGCTGCGTGTACAGGCGGACACGTTCCGTGAATTCAGTCTGATTCCACAATTCCTTTCCCTTTCCGACAACTTCGATCTGCGGTACACCAATTTGCTCGACCACAAAGCCAGCGGCGACGGTTGCGCAAATAAGCGCCATAGGATAATGTTGGTAATCACCCCAAGACTCGAGGGCTTTCTTCCAAATTTCAGAGTTCGATAGAACAGAACCAACGGCTTGGAATGGCTCTCGGCCTTCAGACACCATGCTCTGGGCTAGGGCACCAAGGAAAGAGTTTCCCGCACCCGTAGGGTCGATCACAGGCGTAGCACCTGAGGCATCGGGTTGATGATATGCAGGGAGCCAAATCTTGCCAGACTTTGAGTAGGCGTAGCTACCATCCTTTCCTGCCCTGATAACCAGCATGCCATTTCCATCAGGTCCAATGCCGGAGTCTGTAATTCTTTGAACAAGCTGCTGGCCAGCATGGCTCTTCTCAGTCCAGCCGACATGTTCAAACATCATGCCGAGCTCCATATGGTTAGGACTTACCACATCCACGACTTTATTTGCGGCGAAGAACTTGTCTTGTTCTTCGGGGGTGCAGAGATCAGGAACTGGCTCCCAGACGAAGATAGGGCGCTTCAAGGCATGAGCGGCAGATGGGGCTTTCCCTGCCTTTTGCAATTCATCTCGTCGCTGCAGAATATGATGCACTATAGACACACAACGAGATGCAGAGCAGACCATATGGAATGTTTTAGACCACACCTGTGAATCAGACAACATTTCAGGCTCGAGTCTTAATTTCGGAGTCAAGTATTTGAAGTCTGCCCAGTCAGTCACCGCGCATCTTCAAGATATCACCGCAAACTTACCTCGTTTCTCGTCAGGATGATATCCATTCCAGGCTCTTGTTGTTAGCCTGCTAGGGTCTTCTCTAATAACACAATCTGTGTTCCATGATCTGATTACATCCAGCGTCTCGGCAGGGAAATCAGAACCAACATCCACGATCCAGCTTACAGATCGTGCATACTTCGAGCCTGAGACCAAGCGGGCACCCACGACTGCAAAAGACGCTGCACCGCCGATGATATTCTTGACACCGGCTTTTGAGCCGCCGAAATCAATGTCATCTAAATAGCAATGCACCTGTGAGTTTACATCCCACTTTGAGGCTCGAAGTAAACCATACCAATTATGAACATTCCCAAGGTGCAAAACTCGACCTCGGTGGGCTGAGCTTGGGCCACCATGTTTGCAGCTAAGGCCATGTATATAACATAGATACGACAAAGAAGATGGTTGTTCAAGGAGACAAAGAACAACCGAATGATCAAGTGTTTGGGGAGGGGGGGGGGGGGAGTTCGACAATCGCATTACCGTGACTCGGATGGTAATATAATTACCAAATATACCCCGCAGCGTCATTTCCACCTACAGAACTCCCTGTAACATACCATACCACGTCTAGAGCCGTCATCTACAGCGAACCTCAGGAGCTCCGACGTTTGTCTTCTTTTCACTCCCTATCATCCCGTTTGTTATTTTCGGAACTCGAGGGCCTAACTACTACTCAGTAGCAGGGGACTTTGATTTTCGACAATTTCTTGATTTCAGCTTACTCAAATCACCCTTTTTACCTTTCCCTCCCCATCGTTGGAGCAACGTGTTGCCCATCATGGCTTCCGGCGGACATATGCATAATTTTACCACCCTCATCAAGCGGTATGTATTCATGATGCTAGTAGTGTCTAACTTGTAGCGTTTTTACCCTCGGTTTAATCCTCACTAAGCTGTTTAGCCACTGCATCCGACACACTTGACTGACATTGGACTCATCTATAGGCTTGAGGCAGCGACCTCACGCTTGGAGGATATGGCGATGTCGTACGATGACTCTAGTGCGCCAAAGTCCTTGACCGGCTCACCTTCTTCCGTATCCGCCATCCCACCACCCCCTAAGCCTTCCCCTCCTCCGCCCGCAGCCCCTGTAGCCGCCCCGGTTCCGCCACAGATTCAGGACTTCGATGCGTTGATTAAGGGGGATGTTCAGAACTTTGTCAACCTGGGAGAGCAAATCGGTGGTCTGGTTGCTGAGCAAGTATGTATTTTCTTGGAGAAATTCTGGGAACGTGGTCTGCTGCGAGTAGTTGCTGATTGGATCTATAGTCCAAAGCGGTCCTTCGAGCCTTCCAAGCTGAACGCACCTATCTTTTCGTTGTGACAAAGGCCAAGAAACCTGATACCCAACCCCCGGAATTAATGACGGATCTGCACAAAGCATCTGATAGCATCAACAATATTCGCGAATCTAACAGAGCATCGCCGCTATTCAACCACCTGAGCGCTGTTGCGGAAGGTATTGTCGCGCTTGCTTGGTTCTTTGAAAGCAAGCCCGCGGAGTTTGTCACTGACATGATCGGTGGTATTGAATACTACGGAAATAAGGTGCTGAAAGAGTACAAAGACAAGTGAGCACTCCTCTCAATGACCTTTGGAAGGAATCCTCATGTTGACAATTTGACAGGGAAACAGCACATGTCGAATACATCAAAGCCTACTATCAAAACTTCAAGGCTCTTGCGGTGTACCTCAAGAAACACTTCCCCCAGGGTCTGACCTGGAACAATGAGTCTGGCATTGATGCCTTGGACGCTTTGAAGCAGGCCAAGGGCGGACCTGCGCCGATCAGTGGCAGTGCCCCTCCTCCGCCTCCCCCCCCTCCTCCTATCCCAGCCCTCAATGTCCCCGGTGGCGGTGCTCCTCCCCCACCTCCGCCTCCTGGCATTCCACCCGCTCCGGCCCCCGCAGCACCGGCAGCAGACATGGGCGCTGTCTTCAACCAACTCAACCAGGGTGAGGGCATTACCTCCACTCTCCGCAAGGTCGACAAATCGCAGATGACCCACAAGAATCCCAGCCTACGTGCTGGATCAATCGTCCCGGAATCCGATGGCTCTAGCGGCGTGCAGGGCAAGTCGCCAGCACCTAACAAAAAGCCCAAGCCCGAAAACATGCGTGCGCGCAAGCCGCCCCGCAGGGAGCTTGAGGGCAGCAAGTGGCTCGTCGAGAACTTCGATGCCCCTGGTGAGATCATCGAGATTCCCGCGCAGCAAAACCAGTCAATTCTCATTACCCGCTGCAACAATACCATTATCAAGGTCTCCAACAAGGCCAACGCCATTGCCATCGACAACTGCGTCGGTCTCTCCCTCATTGTCGACTCCCTGGTCAGCAGTCTTGACATCATCAAGTGCCCCAAGTTCGCTGTGCAGATCGATGGCACGGTCCCGACTCTACTGCTGGATCAGGTTGATGGTGCTGCTGTTTATCTTGGCCCGCAAAGCCTCAACACTGAGATCTTCACTAGCAAATCCTCCGCTGTAAATATCAACCTTCCGCCACCGGAGGGCACCGATGAAGATACCAAGGAGTGCCCTTTACCCGAGCAGTTCAAGAGCTACATCAAGAACGGCGTGCTGGTAAGCGAGATTGTGGAGCATACCGGGTAAGCTAGGCTCTTGGTTGAAGAGGACTCGGAACTTTTAGTTTCGTGGACTCGAACGAATAGCAACACATCATGTCGGCCGGGTCGAGATCACATAGTCTTCTTCTTCCTTGGGTGACTTGACCATTGTTCTTTTGGATAACTTAGTAGCTGTATCTAGCGCTCTGTAGATATAAATTGCAGGAACTTAAAACTCGTCTTTTCTTACACAGTCCACAAACTTTCACCTCAAGTTTTCGTTCACATTCAATTTTTTTTGTCAAACCTTCTCAATATATGTCCGCTGTTCATGCAAGTGGGTGGCAGACACGAAGATTAAAATTGGGCGGCAACTCAGTCCAAGTAGCGAAATACATGTAACCAATCCAAAATGCATCAGGTTACCCTAACTGACAGACAAATTTAGTGTAAGTAGCAGAACCACACGGAGAGAAACGTTTTAAAAAAAAGAAACATGGTGCCATATTTTACGACCCATGCACCCTCTCCCAATATATCCATAAGCCACAGGCAATGGAAACAGATCAACTGGATGTCTAAATCATGTATAAGAAAAATGCACACATCGCCTAGACGTGAATCAGAATGAATGAAAATACTCGATGCTAATGCGTGGGTTAGTGCAAGCAGGGGATCCGTTCCAAACCAGTTACGCCCAATGCCATGCTGTTCTATGCTGTCTTTTGAGAGTGATTCAAACAGAAAATGAGGTTATATGTCAAGTCAGGTCAATTTGAACGTGGGAGATGGGTGGTGTTGTTTTTATACTGTATGGCGAGGTATAGGTTCTTGGGGTGTGTTGCGCTGGGTTCTTTCAGCGAGGACGGTTGTGGTGGGTGGGGGATGGTCGATCATAGAAGCCTAATTTGTGTGGATATCGTTCATCTACTGTGGATACCGGCCTGTGCACATCAAGACCTCGGAGTCTCTTGGCGAGTAGGCTCTCGCTAGCTTCTGAACCGATTGGATGACATCCGTAATTCCCATCGTCCTTAGTGAACTCGTTGTGCCGAGACAGTTTGGACGAGGATGGAGCATTTTCAGGGCCACCCGGAACATCCATGGGTCTTAGGACGTCTTGTGAGGGAAACTTGCTGTGAGGTGACACGTGCGGATGGAGGTGAGGGATCGCTACCTCGCCCGTACTCCGTCCGTGGGAAGTTTTTTCAATTCCCAGGCGCGCATTTGCACTCGCAGCACTCGAGATGGATGACTCTCGGATGGGCTTGTATGGACTGTACCGAGGTTCAGGATTTTGAATTTCATTCCGTAGTTTCTCCTTGCCATCCGGGACGCGGTTTGCGAATACCACACGAATGGTGGAATGTAGATAAAAACGACCGCGTGCAGGACAACAGATATTCAGATGAATGAGGTATCGCAACGTAGGTTTTTCTTGAGGATCTTCTGTAGGATTCAAGGAAGCTTCGGGGCGATCGGTCCCAAGATTTTTCCGTGCACTGAGCGGCATATCGATGATTGGACCTGCCGAGTAACTGCGTTGCCGAATGAAGGTCTTTGTGCCAGGTTCCATATCACCGAGGTTGTATGGAACTAGGAAAAGCTTGACCGCTGTCTTGTGTGGGTTCTTGATTATGATTTGCAATTGGCCTTGTTGCGGAATCCGGTAAGACCCTCCTGGGGGACATTTAGGCGATTCTGATCTGTGATTCTTCTTTTCCCGACGGCGTCGTGGCTCAGCACCACACGTAGGAGTATCATTTGCTGCATCTGGAGCGGATGTGTCTTCACAGTGTCCTGTAGGGCTTGGATATCGCCTGCGACGTCTAGTCGTATTATGAGTCTCTTTTGAAAGGGAATTTTCCAAGTCAATTTGTCCCACATAGGGACTTGGATTATCGTCTGAGATTGAGCGGCCACTCCCTGAGGTGGGATAGCTGTAGAAAACAACCGGAAATGGCACTGTAACATGTGGCGGGCATTTGAGATGGCTTTTGCATTTCCCCTTGCCCAGGACACCGATCTGAGCCGTGAAATTCAACGGCTTGGAAGGATTCATTGACATCCTCCCACGCAATATACACTCCTCGTAAGACCCCACCATCGGTGCGTGGGGGTTTGACGAGAGATCAGAGACAAAAGACGGCCTTCGTGCTCGTGATGGTAGGATCTGCCCCCCGGGAGAGGGTGCGAGTTGAAGACTATATGCTGAAGACAACGGCCGGCGAGGCAAAGATTGTTGATTGGTGAAGAGATCCTGCTGCCGTTCGGGTGGAGATGGACTGCCAAGGTTGGGAACTTGATTGCTTGGCAGGGAGAATTGGAGATTCCTAAAGGTCTCTGGTGGCAAAGTACGGCGACGGTTTTTCCTCACCAGAGGCTCCGAAACGTCCACATAGTCGACACGGGACGAAAAATCCAAGTCTGTGTTATTTGCTTGATGTACTAGAGGACTGGTAGGAGCTTTCAGAACGTAACTTGATGAGAATGAGCCCACCTCCGGTGCACGCGTGCAAGCATTCACAACATCATCATCATCATTCAATGCGCTTGTCTTTTGCAAACCGGGTGGCAAAGCCGGTGCTTCAAACCAAGAAGTAGTGGGAGAGGAGCTTAAATGAGCAAATGGAGAAACCGAACTTGGCCCAGCAAAAGCAGATCCAGGAGCGTGTGAGCCATGGGGATCTGTGGCGCCTTCCCTGAAGTCACCCGAGTGTAATGCGGATCGAGGTCTCTGGATGTCGGCCGGCGATCCCAGTTGCTCTGTTGCATTGGTATGATGTTTTTGGTGAAGAGAGTGGTCTTCTTGCTTTTTTGCTGCTGTTGGTGACTGCTCCGGTGAAATTCGGGAGCTTAATAAATCATTGTTGTGTCTCTCCAGGGACTATTTTAATGTTAGCCTATGTATATTTGAGAGAGATGGGCTGAATTATGAATGAAACGATGAAGAAAAATAGCGGAAACAATAAAACCGGAAATTATCTACTTGCATGTCAATGAAGAGATTCACATACCAAACGTTGAAGTCTCCAAGGCGAAGATTCCTTGATACGTTGTATGAGCTCCTCCCGGTCATTCGCCCATGACTTGGGCGGACTCAACTCCGTTGAATCCATAGAGTTGGTTGCCATGTCTGGAGTAGCTTTCTCATGGTGGTTGAGATCATTTAGCTGGGGTTGCGAGGACCCTGTGGTCGGCTGTTGACGATTGCCATGGTCGGGTGACCAAAGAAAATGACGCCTCCGATTCTGATCTTGAAATAGGGGCATAGTGGCGTGAGAAGGGCAAACTATAAGGCCTCAACGCCGGAGGTGACATTTCAGGAGACCACCCACATAACAGCCTTTAGAACCAGCGCCGAGCTGTGATGTGTGGGGAGGGAGGGGGGGTTAAGTCGGTTGCGGTGTACAAGGATGATTCATGTGACGTATTTCACTACCGAGTGGCGCACAACACGTGTAGGAATTAGCACTTGGTTGCACCTTTTGAGCAATGCGACAGTCAGTTTTCACCGCACCCCACCAGATATATATCTCTCTCTGTATTCAACTGTTTTTTTTTACACTATTCATGTGGTAAACATTTTGGAATTCGAATTTTTGATAGATAGAGAATTGGTCTACTTAGGAAGATTTACTAAATGCAATTCTCCCCTATTTATAGGCTTAGTGTAAAGGATAGTTATCCTTCCTTTACAACCTAAGGCCCCACTTAGTGCCTCAGGAATTCTTTATGTAGGTATTCTTTCATGCATGCGGAGTACAAGGGTAAGGATATCAACATTCACACTACCACAAAGGGTTGTGGAAGCATAGAAGAAGTTTTCATCATTACACTTGCATTCCGGGGTGGTTTCTATAAAGGATTGAGTCCTAGAAACAACTTCATTCTAGTAAGAATTGGTCGATTGTAAAGGTTATGCCTGGGCGCACTCCTTTCCGCTCGGCCAAAAGACCATCATGTCAGAGCATGTCAGAGCTCTCGCTCTGACATGCCCAGGACCAACATATAGAGTAGCGCACATAGTTCATTTGCGACATCGACTTCACGAGATACAGATATCAGTATTAAAGTTAAATAGACAACCCGAGTAAGAAGAGAAAACAGGACTATTATAGCTAGATATAAACTTAAATAGAGATAGTAATAAGCTATTAGATAATAGCCCTAATTACCACAGTAGTGTTGGCACTTTAGCAGATAACATATTATAGCCTAATAATGGGTCATAACATTTAACTAGAGAGGTGATGATGATGATGATAAATTCATTAACCCGATCTAGCTCGCTGTTACATACATGCTGCTATGCGGGGGGTTGCGTCCCAGAGCCCGCTCCCGACGACAAATGGTGGTGTATCCCCAGTATACAAATTCACCCTGTACACAGGACTCAAGAGAGGTTATAATTCGCTAAGTAGGCCATTGTAGTAGGAGATGGGTTCTGTCACAGATAAACCATGTGCTCTACTGTATATGATGGTCTTTTGGCCGAGCGGAAGGGAGTGCGCCCAGGCATTACCATAACATGGGGGGGGGAGGGGTTATGTTTAGCACCTACCTAAGCACCTAGTTAAGCATCTAGTTGGGTGTCTAGTTCGGTATCTAGCTTAGCATCTGGTCAAATAGCTAGCTTAGCACGTACGACAGGGAACTATAAAAATCAAGGCTGTCAATGCTTTCAGCCGACTTAGGCCCTCAACCAATGGTCTATTACCACCGAGTGAGGACCCGCTACACAGGAAGGAGGGTCAATCCACCGACACGTCTCCCTCCGCTTTCACCCCCCACCACCCGTGTCTTTAATATAAAGCCGCTCCCAGTGAAGCTTCAGTCCTGAAAATCCGCCAGTCCTTCGATTCTCGCATCCCACATAGCAACACCAAACCACTTTGACATCGCAAAAGTACACTGCAGCGTCTAGGAGCGGCAAATCCCTTTTCAAGTTCAACCCAAACATTTTACGAGCAGCACCGTTCGACAGCAAGCGTCCAATGTGTTGTCATATGCTTCACAATCTAGTTGGTCTATCCTACATGTGATGCCTGAGGCATCCAACAGATAGTGGCATATTTCGGGCTGCCACCATTAGCCTTTATTAGACGAAGCCAAGAGACCCGCAAGGTGTTCACGGAAGACGGTCTAACATTTATTTTTAAGAGGCCAAGCTAATAATTACAGAGGCAAATGGTTAGGCGCGGGTGAGGTCACCATTCCGACAGCTTCGCTAGAAGAAGCAGAGAATAACCGTAGCGGACAGAATCAGCAACTTTTCCTCCAATTGATAAGGTCAATGTGGCAATGGGTACATGAAATGAGAATGACAGCAAATGGGTTATAAGGTAACTCAGGGTTGAATTCGACTTCATCGTCATAAATTCCAGGTCAAATTTAGGCCCGAGAGTCTCAGTCGCGTTTTGATTTGCTACATCAGATCATTTCATCACCCTGCTGTTTTTCCCTCCTTTCGAGATGATCATTTAAACAAAGTGTGCGCAATTGGATTATCGCTCCTATTCCTTCAATGCAGCAACACCACGTGCTCCTTGTATACAATATTTATCAAGAGACGTATGTTGCATTTCTGTTCGATTAGTGCTCCGAAGAAATCAATATAAGCAAACCTCTGGATTCGCCCGTTTGCCAGTCTTCCAATCTACTAATCTACACTACGGCAGCCCCAAAGTCGGGTAGGGGTAATGTATGCCATTCCTCACAAGTCCGGAGGACCGAGTATGGTTTGCAATGAAGTTGGTGTTGGGTATTGACCCTGATGACGAGACAAAGTGGCCGATAGGCTTCGACCTACCCGTTAGGAAGGCAGAGAAATAACGATATAATCAGTGATGAGATCAAAGAGATTGTAGATATTGTGGATGACTTTGTAGACGATAATTTCAATAATTGTTGCCTATACAACATAATTTCCATCTTTCATAAACAACTTGAAAAGAGGAAAAAAAAAACCACAGTGTACTGTTCAATAGTTCACCCTGAGCTGCTAGTGGCCGAAATCGATGTTCCGTGCGGAGATTGCCACTTTTCTTTTTTCTTCTCCGAAAATCTTTCGATTTCAACACACGCCAGGACAAAACGCATTTGTTTTGCTTGAAAATTAAGATGGCACCGAAACGTACCCACGACGGCGATGGTGCTCCAGCATCCAAGGGCGAGCCCGCAATCAAGAAGCGCAAGGGTTTTAGCGTTGGACCCGCCAACCTCCCAGATGGCACATATCGCCGCAAGAGTGAGCATGCCCAACAGTCATGCCTTGAACGAGACTAACCAATAATCACCAACAGCTCAAAAGATCAAAAATGACTTGATTCACAAAGCCAAAGTGAAGAAGGCCTATGCCAAAATCAAGGCCCAAGAACTCGCCGTCGCGCCTAAGAAATCCGTGTATGATACCGCCGAGGGGGACGAAATCGAAACTGGCAAGGAAGATACAAAGGCTGGTGAAGACAAAACGACTCTGGAACTTCACCCGGATCGCATAGCCATGTTGAACGAGCCTGAAGCTGAGCCGGCACCTGCGCCTAGACCAGAAAGGCGCCCACAGGGCGAGGGCAAGCAGAGGGAGCGCCGGCCAAAGCCCTCTGCATTCTCAAGGGAGATGGAGTTTGCAGAGAAGCGGAGGAAAGCGGAGGAAGCGCGACAGAAGGATCGCGAGGCGAAACAAAAGGAACGGGAGGCACTGTTGCGCGCGAAGCGGCCGGACCAGTTTGGGAAGAGAAGATTAGGCAGAGAGAGTAACGCGCTGCTAAGTCGCGTGCAGCGGATGGTTGGTCAGAATTAGAGAGGAAAGGCAATTACTACATATGGCGTGGACTACGTTTTCATGATACCCGGTTGGAAAAAAAAAAAAAAAAAAACTAAAAGGTTCAAAGCATTCAAGAATTAATTATTTAAAAGAACTGTCTTGCTAATCCTACATTGCGGCCGCACCGGAAGGCTTGGAGTTCCCTCCGCCGCTTCTCGGCTTTTTGAAACAAGCAAACTCGCCCTTCGTCCGATCTCTGAGCCGTTTCAAGGTAACTCGCATGTCTCCTAGTTCGGCCTTCAGTTTTGTGCGAGCTTCGTTTGTAGTGCGACAATCTAGCTCGACGTAGATCTGACTTTGCACATTTGATGCCTCCTCCGTAATGTACGCTGAAAGAGTCTGGGCAATGAACTCGGTGTCCAAGGTAGCTTGCATCAAAGCTGCGAGAGAGAAGGAGGTCCGAGCACGGAATGCATCAAGGAGGGACGAAGAAATTTGAGAAAGGAGATGTGTCAAGACAGTGGCTAGTAGCGAGGAAGGCGAACTTGACGCAGCGCGACTAGCACCTGGTGACACCGTAGAAGGAATAGTTGTGGAAATCTCTGTGTGGACAAGGACCATGGTCAACATGGCATTGTAAACGTATGGGCGGACTTGCTCCGGCCTGTCAACAGACGGCTCCCAATCTGGAGATGCAATGCCCGTAGTAATTGTTTTTCTTAGTAAGGCTGTCGTCGGGGTGATATATGACTGGAACAGCTTGTCCTCAATCTGGCTGAGCATGTCCCGGACGGTCTTGGCCTCTTCCGTCAGCTTCACTGAGAAGGATGTCTCAAAGTTCGAGATCAGCTGTGGGACATGATCGGCCTGTAGAACCTTGAGATTTGAAAGGGTGAGAAGGATCCGAACATTCTGTTCTGCGGTCAGTTATGCAGGTATCACATCGAATTGGATCGACACTTACCCGATTCCAGGAATCGACCGAATCAGCCGAGAGAACTGACAAAACAGCGTCAGTTGCTTGGCTTGTCATTGCTGGCCGAGCAATAACCCATTCGTTCTTATCATCTACTGTTGTAAGGTGTTCTGCGTTTTCGACCAGGCCGCTTAACGCTTTGTAAACACTCGATACGAATTGAGAGCGGACCATTTGAAGCAGTTTCGCAGGCGGCTGGGTGACAACATCCACAGAACCTGGCTTTGCCATGGCTTCCGAAATGTATAGAATCTTTTGCATGCCCCCAAGGATAGCACCCTCAAAAGCGACAAAGAACCCGGGCATCTTAGTCAAGTCACGCTTCTCTGAATCGCGTTTCCAGTCTTCCAACATTTTGCAGATCTCCGCATCTTTACTCCAGGCAGCACAAGCCACACGTGCACAGCGTTCCCGGGCAACACTGACTAGGGTCTTCAAGAGGTCATAGGTTTTTCCAGCGCCGCCAATCGGTCTTAGGGCTGCCATTTCGCTCGCGGCGGTGCCCACAGTGATGAGGAATTTACTCAGATAATGCACTCCACTAAGAGAATTGGAAAATGGTGGCCAGAAAGCGAAATCCTCCCAATGCTCTCCAAGCTTTGGGGGAGGATATGGTAGGTTCCTCGGATCCAGCTTGAAGCGGGACTCGGTCGGAGTAACACCTCTCGGCTCTGGAGTTGATGGACTTGCCGGAATTGGCGTGAAGATGATAGAGATATCTTCCGTTGGAGGTTTCGTAAAGAGGGCCAAGACATTCTCTCGAACGATATTGACCAACACCACAACACCCTTCTCTAGCTCCTTGATTTTGTCGTCGGAAAGAAGGTGATGTTTGCGACTCTCCCCTTCAAACCCAGCAGGCAAAAGCCGTTGTCGGTTGCCATCAATAAATGATTGTGCGACTTCCCAGAAATCCAACACCTCGCCCAGCAAGCCGTTTTGGGAGGATAGAAGTCGGGTTAGGAACGTTTGCATACATTCCCACAGCTCAATGACTTGATCCGTGTCTAGTATCCCTGGAACTTCTACCACACCATCACGAGGTGCCAGGCGGAGATAGGATGCTGCAGCTTGAGAAGTTGGTCTCTCTCCACCAGCGAGTCTTCTTCTTAAAATTTCAATTTCGACCTTGCATCGGTCGCAGAATCCGGTTATCTTTGTCTTCAAGAATTCTTCACGACTCCGAAGCCAAGTCAAGATAGGGTTGTCCTCAACACCCAATTCCAACAAGGCCCCAATCAACTCCATGTGCTCTTCGACAGGCCCTGAGGCGGTGCTTGTAGTTGATGTAGTGGGGGCGTCAGCAAGACGTTTCCAGAGATCACGCTTAAAGTCGTGGATTTGTTGGTCGACGTCTACCCACATGCGGCCCATGGCAAGAATGGTGTGTGTCTCGGAGTCGTTCAGTTGCCGGTGGGAACTTGAGGCCTGCTCTGCGATTTCTTTTGCGCGATTGGCGAGTGTCCTTGCTATGGTATACTGCTCAAAGACAGCATCGTAATCTCGTTGTTGGATGGACTTGGACAGTTTACTTCCAATCTCATAGACCTCGCGATGTTTCTCCATAGTCTCAACCACTGACTTTAGAACGTTCTCTCGTTCACGACCCCCAAGAGCCGGTCCCCACACCTCTTCGGCCTTGACAGAAGCCTCAACTAAAGGACCTCTAATACCTTTCATTCCGAACTCGCTCTCCTTGACAAGAGCGGTCTTCTTGGGGACCACTGGGGCTGGAGATGAGCTCCGTTGCTGACCCGAATAATTTCGGAAATGTCCCGACCTGCGGGGGCTCATACTATGTTGTTTCTCAACACCCTGGTTTCTCATCTCGGTGTAGACGCTATCGATAGTTGCCTTGGCACGCACAAAACGCTCAAAATTGGCTTCAACGAGTACTTTCAGCGACGCAGACTTCTGGTCGATGGAATGCGATAGATTATCCAGGCCGCCCGTCAGCGATTCAATGGAGGCTGAATGATGCGCCTGTGATAGGAATAGTGCGGGCGAGAATGATGTCGACGACAGCAGGAACCGTGATTTTCCATCTTCTTCCAAGGGGACGCCTCGCTGTTTAAGAGTCCGAAGAACGCTGTCGTTTATACCTAAGGGGTCGGGCTCGTCTTCCCGCGCCTTATCTCTCCCCTCCTTTCCTCTCCGTGAACCAAAGTTGCTTCTCCAATCACTGGTACTGCGTTCGAGAGCTATGTATCGAGACTTGCGAGGACGGGAGTCTGTTCGCTGCACTGGCTGTTCTTCTGGCTCATCGTCCACGTCTAAAGATGCCGGCCATTCCTCGGGGAACTCGGAGGGTAGGTTGTAGTGGCTTGCGACATCGAGGTCCGCCATGATTGCCAGGTGGAGTGCAGTAGCTAGGGCGAATTGAAATACAAAAAAAAACCCCTTTCTGCGGGTGACCGAGATCTGATAGCAGAACCCTAATCAAGTGCTGAGCCCTTACAGCTGGTAGTCAAGAGTGGACACTAGGTAAAAGTGGACTCGGGCCGGGGGGGGGGAAAAGAAACCACCAATGCGGTCTGAGGGCTGGTCGGATCGGTGCGGCGCCGAGAGATTTGATTCTTTCTCCCCTTCTCCTTCTTTCATCCCTCCCCCTCACCACCTCTAATCTTCTCCCTACGATATTGAAGGGTTCTTTCAAGATGATTGCTGCTCGGAATTTCTCTGTCGCTCGCCAGTGCATGCGCCCGTCCCGCGTGGCCCCCCGATTTGCTGCTCCCATCGCGCAGGTGCCGCTTCCCTCAAGACACTCGGTCCCTCTCGAAGCTCAATTGACTAAATTTCGATCATTTAAATAGGTCCGCTTCTACGCTAGCCCAGTACAGGAGGCAGTTGCCAAGTTCAAGGGTCAGAAAGGCCCTGATGTACGTTTTTCTCCCACCAGACCCGGTTTTTTTCCATCTATGCCGGTGCCAGCCGCGCAGCGCACATCGACCATAAACCGAGAACAACAACTTGTGTATACTTATGACAATACTAACTGATATTTTGAAATAGGGCAAGTACACTGTGACTCTGATTGAGGGTGACGGTATTGGTCCTGAGATTTCTCAGTCCATCAAGGACATCTTCGAGGCCGCAAAGGTAGCGATTCCTCAAAATATCATCTCCCCAACTCGACCAAATTGCTAATTCAATCATAGGCCCCCATCAAATGGGAATCTGTTGATGTCACCCCCATCTTGAAGGATGGCAAGACCGCCATTCCCGATGATGCCATTGCCAGTGTGCGCCGGAACTACGTCGCTCTCAAGGGTCCTCTCGCTGTATGTTCCGGCTTTTAAAATGTCCATTTGTATCTTTCATCTGGACTTCGATACTAAATCTCGCTTTTCTAGACCCCCGTTGGCAAGGGTCACGTCTCCCTGAACCTGACTCTCCGCCGTACTTTCAACCTTTTCGCCAACCTGCGTCCTTGCCGCTCCATTGCTGGCTACAAGACCCCCTACGACAATGTCGACACTGTTCTCATCCGTGAGAACACCGAGGGTGAATACTCTGGTATTGAGCACGTTGTCGTTGACGGTGTCGTGCAGAGCATCAAGCTCATCACCCGCGAAGCTTCCGAGCGTGTTCTCCGTTTCGCTTTCCAGTACGCTCAGTCAATCAACAAGAAGAAGGTCCGCGTTGTCCACAAGGCCACTATCATGAAGATGTCCGACGGTCTGTTCCTCAACACCGCTCGTGAGATCGCTAAGGAATTCCCTGATATCGAGTTCGACGCTGAGCTGCTGGACAACTCATGCCTGCGCATCGTCACCGACCCTACCCCTTACAACGACAAGGTCCTCGTTATGCCCAACCTGTACGGTGACATTCTGTCCGACATGTGCGCCGGTCTGATCGGTGGTCTCGGTCTTACCCCCTCCGGTAACATTGGTGACGAGTGTTCCATCTTCGAGGCCGTCCACGGCTCTGCCCCCGATATTGCCGGCAAGGGCCTCGCCAACCCCACTGCTATGCTTCTTAGCAGTATCATGATGCTGCAGCACATGGGTCTCCACGAACACGCCAACCGCATCCAGAAGGCCATCTTCGATACTCTTGCCGAGGGCAAGGTGAGTTTTCAATTCCTACATTTATCGCGCAGTACTGATCTTGTGACCTTTAGACCCTCACCGGTGATCTTGGCGGAAAGTCCAAGACCCACGAGTACGCTGCGGCTATCATCAAGCGCCTGTAAAACAAGCGCTGCTGAGATTCCATATACTATGACCCCCTGATCTATTCCCTTTGTGCCCTTCGAACGACTTTAGACCCATAGCGATCGAATATACCTACTTTTGGTTGGAGGCGCCTGTTTCTCAAACAACCTCGAACCCCTTTTGGTCATTCCTTGGTAGATCTGAGTAGATCTGTATTGTAGATTGATTTGTTCTGCCACTGCATCAATTGGATGAAGGATGTCTGTATATTCAAACAAATCACTAAAAAAAAGAGACCGCCAGTTCCAGACTCCGTAGGTATCAAAGTTCAAACCCCATATCAAAAACTTGGTCATGTTAACGCCGTCGGGCAGTCCTGCGTATCGCAGCGCTAGTCGAGGGCCTGTGATCTTTGGCTTTGGATCGAGTTGTCTGCGCTCGAGTGCTCCGCGAACCACCTTTTTCGCCCTCGCCCTCATCTTCGTCGCTATCGCCCTCCTCGCCTTCTTCGCCCTCCTCGTCGTCCTCATCATTTGCTCCAGTGTCTTCTGCCGAATCTCCCCCTTCGTCTGATACCTTCCCTTGACTCCCTGGGCCGATTTCTACCTGAAGCCGAGTTGAGCGTGTTCCGCGGGTGGAGGGACGGGATTTACGACCTCGAGATGGGGCAGGAGAAGACCGTGGTTCTGTTGTGGTGGGCAAGAGGTTAGCTTGTGGGTTGTAGACCAGATTGTAAGATAGATCGCTCCTTACCATCTGTATCCGCGACTGTACTTCCTCGCCGCGATCCACCCGCACGACTAGCACGACTAGTGACGGGCGACAATGATTCTTCCATCGCAAGCCGCCTTTCAAACATCATCTCGCCGTACTCGTCATAAGGGAGCTCGAACGTGCAATACATTTCGCTCGATCCTTCATCGTCTTCATTGATATCGGTAATAACTGAATCTTCCTGTAAAGGTATTTTCAATCAGCAAAATGAACCAGCGTGCTCGAAACAACGATCAGCGCTTACCCGCTCGTCAAGGGCTTCCAGATTGTATAATGAGCCTAGTTTTTTCCAGATGCCTGGAATTCGCATATGTTCCGCGGTGGATGGTGCGTATCCTTGGCTCTTCAAGTAATCCGAGATTGCGAGCATCCGGAAGTGTTTGTGTAGGCCTACAGGGCCAGACGATTAGCTGCGTTGTCGACTCAACAGAGGTGGGATTGAACTCACCGACCGGTTTCCATTTTATGATCGCTTTTAATAGCGCAGTTTCTTGCTCATCTGTCCAGGGATCTGTGATGAGATCGTATTCTGTGTCCGACTTGCCGGCGCTGTCGCTTGACGGGGTGCTTGCGCTCGACTCCGCCATGGTATCATCTTGGGGTGTGGGCGAGTGCGCACGCTTAGTTTTTTTTTTGGGAGGCATTTTAGCTAAGGTGCAATATCCGAGGATTGCAGGAAGTAGAAACGATTGAATTGGAGAGGGGAGCTAATGGTTGAGCTTTGAGCCGGGTGAGGGCACTTTCTGTTATCAAGGGTCTGTGCATGGCGATAACCATCTCCGTCGCGGAACCTTGGAACTTTCACACGTCAAGCATCTGGCTCATCTGAGCATGGTCTCACTATGGATTGTGATCATGAGCTGGATCCTTTCTCCAGTGAAAGCCTCTGGAGACTCTCCAAATTCAGTATAGAAGCTTTGCAGCCATTGGGATCGCTACCATGGAACGCTACTCTAAGTGGTAAGTGTCAACTGCAGATTCCCAAGAACCTTCATTAACACTAGATTTTATGTAGATGATACTACATCTTGCTTTAAGATATGCCCACAACCCGCAGATAAGATCGAGCCTGTGTGGAAGCTGGATATCTTTCCTACCGGCTTAGAAAAGCCCGAATCATCTTCCGACTCGACCATCAATCCCTCCATAGACAGCGAATCTGATACCACGTGTGATTCTTTAAAGAACATTTCAGGAGATGACAACGATATCTGGTCTTTGGATTTACTTCAGGATGATCCTGGCCAACTATCCCCTCAGAAATCATGGGAGAGATATCAACACAGGTCTTTTCAAGAGCCTGTGTCTGTTTACTTTAGTGAATCCGGGGCAAAGGGCTTCGATGCAGCTTTGTCAAAGCAAAACAATGCAAAGAGTCATGGCCTACCAACTCGAATGGTCCGAACAGATGTGTTCATTCGATCACTGCTTCGTCTCGGGCTCGGCTGGAGCTCTGCATTCTTTCGCTACGACCAACGCACCAACGAATTCAAAAGGCATTTGAAGGATATCCGGGTCTCTGGTACTAGCTCAATGGTACTGGAAAATGTGATTGAACATGTGGCACAATGTGGTACCAACATGCAGCGTATGCGGTTGTTTGCACAAGACCCGCCAGCCAAATGCAGAAAACTCTCTGCTTTGTTCACATTAAGCAGCACGGTTGCTGTGATAATTTTCAACCTTGAGCAGCAGATCTCTGATCAATCAAAAAGCATTGCCTCACTCTTGCAAATAAAGGCAATGTTTCACCGCTGCGGAGACTTAATAGGTGTACTGGCAGCTGTTGTTGGTGCTGCGCAAAAGGCCGTCTCGGACGCACAAGCCATGTCAATTGTCGTGGAACGTGCTGCATTTTTTGCCCAGAAGTTTGGCTGGATGGAGAACCTTCTGCATGAGACTGTGATCCGAGTGACTCGGCCATGGTTCAAATTCATCGAGAATTGGATAGGGCTTACACCCGAAGAAACTGCCCTCACAGCATCAATGGCCAGTGGCAAAACCTTCGTCCGACTGGATACTCATGACGCTGCCAAGATCAAGACTGGGCTAGCACGAATCGACCACATGTATCAAGCGGATCATATGCCGTCTTTTATCCCGGCCGACCAAGCCCGGTCCATATTTGAAAGTGGGCGAAGTCTTCAACTATTGAAACGATCCCACCCTCGACATCCCATCGCACGGCCTGATGTTCTTTTCCGAACTGGTGGTCTTCATCTGCATTGTGCGACCACTTGGGCTGGTATTGAGCATATTCAAACAAAAGCTCAGGAGTACGAGTCAATTCTCCGTGCTGAGATCAAGAGATATCAAGATGGTGATGCCGACTTGCAGGATTCACCATCAAATGTGGCCTCCCGGGATGTCGGTCACACCGCCGAGACAGAAGTTACGACGGCAGCCTTTGAACTCTTCGATCTAGATGAAAAAAATGCTTCAGGGCCGGTCACCGATCACAAGGCTCTTTCAAAAGATGATTTTAAGCACCTGCTCGACAAAGCCCGGGGATTTGAAATCGACCACACCAGTGAAGGAACCCACCTCGGTCCTGAATTGATGTCTGGCCTCCATCTGTCTATTGCGCCTATTCTTTCGTCACAAGCACTTCTCATTGACTACTCTTGCCTGCACCTTCTCTTCAAAGAGCATCGAATTCGCCATCATTTGAACATGCAATGGCGTTTCCAGTTGCTGGGAGAGGGCTCATTTGTCGCCCGCCTTTCTAACTCCCTATTTGACCCGGAGATGGAAAGTGGAGAGCGAAAGGCTGGGAAAGTGCGCAGTGGTGTTGGCACCGGTTTACGACTCGGCAGTCGTGACACATGGCCGCCAGCTAGTTCAGAGTTGCGACTCGTGTTGATCGGCCTGCTAGGAGATTGTTACTTTGGCTGCACAAACACAGAGGATGATGAGAAACCCCGCATTCGAAAGGATAACGAATTGCCTGGCGGCCTGAGCTTCGGAATTCGAGAACTGACAGACAAAGAAATCGAGGGATGTAAAAATCCGAATGCAATAGAAGCTTTGGACTTCCTTCGTCTACAGTACACACCGCCAGAAGTCCTTCAATCCCTCATTACTGCTCGCTCTTTAAACAAGTATGATCTTCTCTTCAAGCATTTGCTTCGTTTGATACGCATGGTTTCTGCCGTGAAAGGACTTATCCGGGATTCTACTGCTCGAGGATCTCTACCAGGAGACACACATGATGTATACCAAAAGTTCAGAATGGATGCCCAGCACTTTGTGCTTGCGGTCAGTGATTACTGTTTCCATATTGGCATTGGATCTATCTGGCAACGTTTCCAAGGCACACTTACTAAGATCGAGCACTGCCTCAACCGCGGTGATATCGACGGTACGATTGAAGCGGCGCACTCGGTACCACGACTTCGCGATTATCACGAAGACATGCTTGACCAGATGCTGTTCGCGTTATTCCTCAGCAAGCGCCATGCGCAAGCGGCCAAACTGCTTGAATCCATTTTTGGTACTATTCTCGGCTTCGGTCTTCTCTCAAGAGCAGATGGAATCGGGATGCGCAATGAAAGCGAAGGAGCCGTTCTTCATCTGTACCAGTCTTTTAGAAAACAGACATCCGCCTTTGTCAACTATCTTCGTAGCCTGGAGTCCGGGAAGGCCACTTCAAAATCAATGACCAGATCCGGTGAATTCTTCTCGTCGCGGACAGACCCAACCAGCGTCTTTGAGCATCTACGGGTTAGACTAGACATGAAGAACTACTATTGATTGGAGGAAGCGTTTTTGCACATTCAGAATGTGTGAAGAACAACCTACTCGAACTTTGTTGGAAGCTCTGTCACTTCGATATATCCATCCTCCTTGGGCAAGTAATAATTTGTGGTTGACGATAGATATTCTTCCAAAAGTTCAGTCCGTTTCCAATTAAAGTCCAACGTCCCCTATGTCCTTCCGCTCCTGTTATCTGCTTTATATTCATTACGACTGTAAAATAGTCTTATGTGCAAAATCGACATAATCCAAGCCTCGCCAAATTAGAAGAAGTGAAGATCTGACTCTGCCCAACCATGGGCGAGAAGAATTTCGCGAGCAGACTGCTCCATGGGCCCAGGCCCACAGACTAGAACCATACTCTGCTCTTCTGGAGCTGCATACTCCGCGAGCAGTTCCTCAGAAATGCGGCCCCGGCGACCAGCCCAGGTATCAGATGCTTCGGTCAATGTATGCACAACAGTGCATTTCCGGCTATCGGTCTCCACATAAGCATCGAGGTCTGAACGACACAGTATATCTTCTTCCTGCCTGTTTCCATCTAGCACAACACATGTCGTGGTGTCTTTGGTGTCTTGCATAACAGCCCGCAAAACTTGGAAGACTGGCGTGATGCCCGTTCCCCCGCATATCATCTTGAACGAGCGGAGCTGGCGCTTTTTGCCTCCAATTGAAACCCGGCCGTTGCCGAGATACTCAAATCGACCTACCGGGCCCTTGCAGTCGATCTCTGAGCCTGCGGGAAGCTTGTCGAGAGCCATGGTCATTTTTCCTCCTGGGATGTTTTCCATTGGATAGTAGACCTTTATGAGCAATTCCATCTTGCCCAAAAGGGTTGTGTCTGAAATAGGAGTGTATGATCTGATGATGGCCTCATTATTTGATGGGTCCTCGACCTTGATCATCAGATGCTGGCCGATTGATAGACCGAGAGCCTGCTTCTCATATTCTAGGTCGAAGACAAAAACCTGTGTATCGCAGGATACTTTTTTCTTCTCTGTGAGAGTGGCTCTTTTCCATGTTCGGGACTGAAGGAACACTTCGTGTGGCTCATCAGATCCAGCAGCTGAACTACCCTGCAGCGCTTCGAAAGATACCTTGTCTAGTGTGCCAATATGGTAATCTGGCATCATGGCCTTGGCAGTTTCACTGTCTGTTAGTAAGTTAGCGGCGTAATCGTCTCATCATCTTTTGTTTCTGACTCACGGATTTCCAGGAAGTCCTCGGATACATCCAAACCAGCAGAAGAGGTCATACTGATCGCTCCTCCGGGGTGGCCTTCGAGGAAGCCCGTGCCATCATACACTTCGCCATTAACAACGAACCATGGCTTCTCGCGGCTTCTAGTGGCTTTCAGTTCTTGCAAATCGATTTTCCGGTTCACGCCGTCTTTCTTCATGTTTATTTCCTTCACAGGTTCTGGTTCGACGGGCTTGTCGTCTTTAACCCTTCCACCCCAGTTCCCATTGAGCAAGTCACCACCAGTCTTCTTGACTCTTTCCATCCACCCTCCGGCTTTAGTTGGATCCGTGGGATGCTCAAATTTCAACTTACTTCCTTGTTTCGTGATTGTAACCCTGAACCATGGGTTATTCATCATACCCAAGACAGACCAGTACATGTCACGCGGCATAGTGCTCAATGCCTCATCCACTGCGCGTACTAGGATAGCGTCGCTGGTCTCTAGGTCCACCACTGGGACTTCCAATGACCAGAAAGACCAACAGAAAGATGCTTCCCTCCACCACATGTCAATCTTGCCGCCGAACAGGTCGCCGTCAAAGTTGCGGTATCTATCTTCGGCGTATTTTATATCGGACAAGCGCCATGCTAGAGGACCAGCGCTGTTAGCCACGTTCTACCGTTAGGTCCGGGGTGTAAGAACATTTGCCTCTGTCTAGAGAAATCTCAACCCTTGTGATCCTCCGACCACCGCCTGCGTATGCATATCCCTTGGCTATATACGTAGGTCCAGCTGTTAACAAATCGATTTCTTCCTCATGGCGTGGATACACAGCCACTGAATTCACGCTCAGTTCATAAATCGCATATCGCTCATCGGCCCACCACTTGCGATTCTGAGCTGACATCTCCGGTGTTACCATTGTCCTGGCACTATTAGCAGAGGTCACTGCAGGAATGTTTAATATGAGACTCACGGGAGCACTCGATTATCATTGATGTGATACCAATTATTGCTTGGGGCATCAGTCAAAACCAACTTCTTCAACCACTTCACGCTCCGACCTCCAATTTGGCCTGGCACCACTGCCCTCAAAGGACGGCCATGATCTGGCCTAAGATCTTCGCCGTTCATCTTATGGGCCAACATGATTCCTCGATTTGGGTCCATGGCCCAGTTCAGTTTGACCGAAGTTCCGTAAAATCCGTTCGGCTAAGGGATGTGTCATTCTTAGCTCGGAGATGGTTCCTGGCATCGTCAAATCTTGATAAAGGGAAATCTCACCAGTGCATCAGCTCCCTCCATACAGACGTACTTTGCTTGTCGAAGTGGCTTTGCACGACGCAGAATATCCGCCATCATAGGACCTGTGAATAGTGCCGTCGATAAGCCAGCCGCACCCCATGAGAAGCCCTTGGACTTCCGGACTGTGTTCTGTTCTTTGCGTCTGTTGCCCGCACAGACGAGTGTAATAGGTGCGGTAATCTGATCATACTTCTGAAGCACCTCGCGGAAGGTCAGGACTCGTGGCTTCTCAACCAGCCTAGTTCCCTCAATCAGTTGCCCGAAGCCCCTGCAAACATCATTTCGATCGCACCCACCCTTCTATGCTAATCTCCCAATCCGGAATATCTTCATCGTGGACCTGCGGCACTGCTCCATGGTTCCGAACAAAGAATAGTTCCGGGGACGTGAGAAAGCCTAAGTTCTCGGTTTAGCTTGTCGGCTTCGGTATCGCAGATGGGAATGGATACTATACCCTCATCATACAACGCTGTCAACGGCGGCTCCACATTAAATGGATGAATTCCCGTCAACCGAATCAATCGTGGATCGCGATGCACATGGTAATCCGGCGTGCCTTTATCCACATCCAAGATGTCGACGAGACTCTTTGATGGTGGTGGAAGTGGGATGTCAGGCGCTGCTGGACTTAAGATGATATCCTTGACTGTGACTTGTCCTTTCTTAACACAAATTGTCTCTGCTGTGATCGGTTGGGTGGTTATGCTAGCCATGACGGTGCTGGTGCGAGGCTCCTACGCTACCTTGTGCTATCAAATTGATGGCATATAGTGAGCACAGTCGAAATCGTTTCCAGAATGAGATAACCAATTGGGTAAAAACGAGAAAACCGAGTTGAATAACCTGAAACAGTACTATTGTACAAATATCCACATTTCATTGCCAACAGCAGCATGGAGGCCTAAACCCCTCAGTTGTCCAATGTCCAATCTCTCATCGGCAGAGGACTCTTCGGATCTCCGCGGATCTTCAACTCCCTTCTGATCTACATTCCATAGAGTCCGAACTTCAAGCCAAGTCAGATTTCTTGTTTGTTTTCATCTCGAGAGGTCAAGATAAGCCCGTTACCCTAACAGCCAATCACAGCCACCAGAAAAACATCATCTCCGCGGAGATCAAAGTGTTAGAGGACATGCACCGTTCCTGTGATTTCCGACTTCACACTCTGATTAGCCTCGATTGGTTGATTTGTACGGCTTCGCCTATAGTATCACCGATCACATTGTAGTATCGGAGTAGAACGAGGGATTTAGTTCTCTAACAATCCCCATAATTGCTGGGTTCCGTAGTCCGCGCTTGTATCATACTCATCTAACATTGTTCAGTCTCAGCCATGCCTGAGCTGGATGGCCTACGATATGGGGGGCCCATTGATGGCAGTTCCAGTCCCGCGAACCAGGTCCAGCGCCAGAAGATTGTCGTAGTTGGGTTTGGAATGGTGGCTATTTCCCTCATGTGAAGGATTCCAACAGCGAACATCAGAACCCTTCTAACCATGACCAGTGAGAAAATTATCAAGCATGATACAGAGCGAAAAGTTGACATTGTTGTCATTGGCGAAGAGTCCCACGTAGCATACAACCGCGTTGGACTTTCGACGTTTTTCGAACATCGCAAGATTGAGGATCTATACCTTAATCCGACAGAATGGGTAAGCCTTCAAATATCCAAGAGGGAACCCCCCAAAACAATAGGACCTGATGAAGAACCCTATTGTTACTAGTATGACTCGTTCGAAGAACGAGCCTTCGATCACCACCTCAATACACGAGTAACAGCAATCAACCCCACGGCGAAAACAGTCCAAACCTCCACCGGTACCACAATCGACTATGACATCCTCGTCCTGGCAACAGGATCCGATGCCACTCTCCCAACACACACACCCGGCCACGATGCCAAAGGCGTCTTTGTATATCGAACTATCTCGGACTTGGAACGCCTCATCGTTTTTGCAGCTCAGCATAAAGGCGAAACGGCTGTTACAGTAGGAGGTGGACTTCTAGGGTTGGAAGCTGCAAAGGCAATGACAGATCTGAAGACTTTCGGAAACGTCAAATTGATCGATCGCAATAAATGGGTGCTAGCACGACAACTCGATGGAGATGCAGGATCGTTGGTCACTCGCAAGATCAGAGAGTTGGGACTTGATGTCGTCCATCAGAAACGGGTGAAGATGGTTCATACCGACGAGGGGAAGAATGTGGATGGCATTACCTTTGAGGATGGTGAGAGGATCGACTGTTGTTGCATTTGCTTTGCGGTATGTGTTCTAGTTTCTTGGCTTTCTTCGGGTGTGGGATGTGCTGACTGGGGTTTAGATTGGAGTCCAACCTCGAGATGAATTGGGTCGAGACATTGGAATTCAGTGCGGTGAGCGTGGAGGATTTGTGATCGATGAAAAGTTCGTCTATCCATAGTTGTGTGGATAATCAATTCCCCACCTAACTTGCATAGTCTGCAAACCTCGATCCCGGATATCTACGCTGTCGGGGACTGCGCAAGCTGGGAGAACCAGATATTCGGAATCGTTGCTCCGGGCATTGAGATGGCCGATGTGCTCGCTTTCAATTTGACCAACCCAAACAAACCGCCTAGGAGTTTCAACCGACCAGATCTCAGCACGAAGTTGAAGCTTCTCGGAATTGACGTCGCTAGTTTCGGTGACTTCTTTGCCGACAGAGATGGGCCGAAGTTCCTTCCCGGTCGTCGGCCTTCCATTGTCCCTGGCTTGGGAGGGAATCATCCACGAGATGAACCCCCTGTCAAGGCCTTAATATACAAAGACCCCTTCAGTGGAGTGTACAAGAAATATTTGTTCACCGGGGACGGCAAGTTTTTGCTTGGTGGCATGATGATCGGAGATACCAAGGACTATCTGAAGCTGAATCAGATGGTTAAGCTCCAAAAAGTACTTGACATTCCTCCCAGTCAATTAATCCTTGGTGCCCAGAATGGCGGGGAGGAAAATGCAGATGACCTGTGAGTATCACAAGTTCTGCTACTTGGAACAGATTCTAACAGACCTCTGCAGTAATGACAGCACCCAGATCTGTTCATGCCACAATGTCACCAAGGGCGATGTGGTCGAGTGTGTGGAGAACGGTATATGCAAAACCATGGCACAAGTCAAGTCATGCACAAAAGCAGGAACAGGTTGTGGTGGCTGCATGCCTCTTGTTCAGTCAATCTTCAACAAAACAATGCTCGACATGGGAGAAGAGGTGTCCAACAACCGCAAGTAGTATCAGCTTGCCCCAGCACTAGCACAAGCCACTAACATGCTCAGTCTGCTCACATATCCCTTATTCCCGAGCCGATCTGTACGGCTTCGTGGCCATCAAGCAATTGAAATCCTTCGTCGACATCATGAAAACTGTCGGAAAGAACCCAGAGTCCCTTGGTTGCGAACTGTGCAAGCCCGCAATCGCATCCATTCTGTCTAGTCTGTTCAACCCCCACATCATGGACAAGGGTTTCAATGACTTGCAGGAAATAAATGACAAGTTCCTCGCCAACATCCAAAGAGATGGCACCTTCTCTGTGGTACCCAGAATCCCCGGTGGTGAAATCACGGCCGATAAACTCATTGCGATCGGGTCCGTCGCCAAGAAATACGGTCTTTATTGTAAGATCACCGGTGCCCAGCGCATAGACATGTTCGGTGCAAAGAAGCCGGATCTTCTAAACGTCTGGACGGAACTGGTGGATGCGGGTATGGAGAGTGGACACGCCTATGCAAAGGCTCTTCGTGCAATTAAGGTACGTTACACTAGATGATTCTCAAGAAAGAACCCGCTGACGGTGAACGTTCAGAGTTGTGTTGGAACCACATGGTGTCGTTTCGGTGTCGGTGACAGTGTCGGCATGGCGATTCGACTGGAAGAGCGATACAAGAGTATTCGTGCCCCACACAAATTCAAGGGAGCTGTATCTGGTTGCGTGCGAGAATGTGCCGAGGCCCAAAATAAAGAGTGCGTTCACGGAGACCCCACGATATTCAATGTACTCAGGGCTAATAACTGCCAGCTTTGGACTCATTGCCACTGAAGGTGGGTTCAACATCTTTGTTGGAGGCAACGGAGGCGCAAAGCCCAGACACGCCGAGCTTCTTGTTGCGGACCTACCAGCGGAGATGGTGATACCCATCATCGACCGCTACCTGATTTTCTACATCCGTACCGCCGATAAACTCCAACGAACAGCACGATGGATCGAAACCCTCCCGGGCGGAATTAAGTACCTCAAAGAGGTTATCGTAGATGATAAACTTGGACTCTGTGCCGACATGGAAAGGCAAATGCACGAACTCGTCGACAGTTATTTCTGCGAGTGGACCGAGACCGTCAAAGACCCCAAGCGCCGAAAGGTCTTTCAACAATTTGCAAATACGGACGAGACTGTCGACACAGTCGAAGTTGTCCAAGAACGATCTCAGCAACGGCCAACAGACTGGCCAAAGGACACCTCCGAACGAGAGAATTTCAAAGGTCACAAGTGGTCAAGCGTCTCGTGGGAGCCGGTTATCCGAGCAGATTGTTTCTCTGACGAGCCACCGCGGGTCTCATCGGCGAATGTCAAGCGCGGCGACACGCAGCTTGCTGTCTTCAAGATTAAGGGTAAATTCTATGCAACGCAGCAGATGTGTCCGCATAAGCGAGCCTTTGTTCTGTCTGATGGCCTTGTTGGCGATGACGATGCTGGGAAATATTGGTTATCGTGTCCGTATCACAAGCGGAACTTTGAGCTCAACGGTGAGCAGGCGGGTCGGTGCTCAAATGATGAGAGCATGAGTATCGCTACATTCCCTGTTGAGGAGAGGGATGATGGCTGGGTTTATATTCAACTCCCGCCAATTAAGGAGTTGGATTTGATTTTAGGGACGAAGAAGTGGAAAGTCCGTAGGGGGGAGGCGGAGGATCCTTTCCTCAAGGTTGATAAGCAGTTCAAGGGTATGAAGGGAAAGAAAGTTCTGGATGGTTTCTTGACTCGTGACCCGGTACAGTCAGCTAAGTCGATTGACTGGTAATCTTCATGTCGCATGTCAGGCTTGAAATTGTATGGCGGAGCAGGTTGGGGTGAGGGGAGCATCAAGTTAGGTTGCGTTGCTTAATGACCGTTGGAGCAAATGTGAGACTGCAGGTGCTTTACAACAAGTTTTCTTTTATTTTTTTTCTCCTCCCCGGAAATGATAGAAGATTACCTCGATTGAACATTGCTTCAAGAAGCTAATAAGAGGGCTTGTTCAGATACTAGATCTTGTATTTCAGGGAGTGAAAAACGGTGATTTCAAAACTACAGATAGGGAGCTAGATCATCGACAGCAATTTGGAAGCGTAGCATCTTCTATTAGATAAATTTGTCTATCTCTAGGTCATCATTGATGGCTCTGGTTCTTCATTGGATGGGTTTAAAGCCAGTATCTGATGAGCAACCTAGCACAGTCAACGACTAGATCTCTAATCTCAGTGGTCATTGGTACCGTGGAGATAGAACTTGTCACATAAGGCGGTCCAAAAAAGAAAGGAAAACCCCTTGCTGTATTCGACCAAAAGAAGCCCTAATTTGGGGGACGATACCAGATCTTGGCTCATCAGGGTGTGCCCTTTGGACTCTGAACCAATTGACCAGAACCACTCGACTGAAGGATTTCCGCGGAGCTCAGATCAGCAGATTCAAAGCAAGGATCCGCCAGGCTGAGATCTCTCTTCGGTCCCTGTCGAGGTTGACTCGGCATCCCATGAGGAAGCTCACGTTTATCACAGATATGGATTCTTGGCCTCCATGGATCACCACATCTCACTTCCAGACTCGATATAGTGTGATAAAGTAAGCTTTAAATTGTCCATTGAAGCCCCCGCGGAGTTATACCTTGGCATAGCATACATCTGACATACATCCTCCAGCACACACGTTATAATCAACATCTAAATAGAGGCGGAATCTCTATCTACATCTCACCTTCCATCTTTCCTCTAAAATTCCAAAAGACTGTTCATCACATTAAGAAATAGAACCATCTCCGTGTGTAGTGTTCGTGGCCGGGCTATTGGACACTCACTTTCCATATGGAAGCCCTAGTGGTTTCACTAGCTTACTGAATTGTAACTGGGCTGACAGTTTGAGACGTTTGTCTAACTGGAGAGGTGAAATGCACCTGCCCGGGAACTGGCCGGGGATACCAGCCCTGATTCAAGGGGAGGGGGGGACACGCACATAAAGCCTGGTTGAGACTCAAAGGTGGTCCTCTTGTGGGGAGATGGGTCGCTCTTGGGTTGTCTTTTGGATTTCGGCTCCGTCGGTCATGGGAAATAGTTTGTAGAGACACAAATGCAGATATCAGACCTCGGGAGCATTTTTTGAAAGTAAAGAAAGGCCAAAAAAAAAATCATAGAGGGTCACTGTCTTACCGTCTACCTTCCTAACATGGACGGTGACGAAACTAGACTAGGTGGAAGCGAGCCGAGCCGAGCATTTCTTGGCTATACCGGTCCCCTACAACATAGCTACCTAGCCATGGCCCAAAGCATCTCGTCCACCCATTTAAAAATGCCAATTCATGTCTAGGGACTTGATCATCTATTCGATTTATGCGCCTGGGATAAGTGAATAGTAGTAGAGTGCTCTACGAACTTTATTCGCGTTCCTCACTCTTTGCATTCTCCTCGGCGTGCTTCTTACAAATAGCATTGACCAAGGCAAACAAAGATGGTTTTTGGAAGACACTCAAATTTGCCTTGTTTACTATAGCCACAGCCGTTGCAGAGGCCATACGCAATTCCCTCCAAGGAGAAACTACCTGACAAGGGATAGGTGCTGAACCTTCCATTTGATCTTGTTTTGAATAGATGCCTGCGGGCGAGGCACATTCTTAAATTTCGCGTTTTTGCGGTGAAACATTTTAGGCAAAGGTTATTAGCGGCTTGTTGACCTAGGTTGACCAAATTCGTCGCAATATCCAGCGGTGGACGGGCTGAGATTGAAAGTAGGTAAATTCGGGAGTGATGGATGTCATTGTTCTTATTCAGGTAAGTATTCAGGCAAGCAGCTGCTGGTAGAGGCAGGCCGAGATCAAAATATTCAGGACCCTAAAATCCTGAGAACAAAAAGGAGAGTTGGGAAGAAGGCACGATGATTGATTAGGAAGAGAGGGGCGCAAGAGGTAGATCCAGAGCGAAAGTACGAGGACTACAACGACATCCACATAGGATCTACGATCTACACCAAGTATGTACTAACTATAGGATCATGATTCACAAGAGGTTTGCTGATGCATTTTGACCGTATTGATTCAACCAGCCCCCATGCATGTGGGGGAATATGCCAAGCTCTCCCCGGGTTAGCGCACGCCGAGTGCGGGTTGAAGCTCGAGCGAGAGAGGGGTATATAATGCAAGGAGTTGATTTCCTCGGTTTTTATTTAGTAAAAGCCATTCCAAACTTTCGAAGCCAAACTCGACTTCTTTATTGAAGATCTCGCCATGGCTCAACCTCAGCCCCGCCGCTTCGCCCAGATCGTTCACCTCAAGCCTTCTGCTGTGGCAGCATATAAAGAGTGCCACGCCAAGGTCTGGCCTGAGATCCTCCAAAAGATCAAGGAGTGTAATATCGTAGACTGTGCGTGCTTCAACGATATGTATGACCACCTAGATGTGTTGAAGCCGGCTGACATGGTATGTTTGCGCCGGTGCAGACTCAATCTACTTCGACAACGACCGGACTCTCTTCGCGACTTTCAAGTATGTCGGCACTGACATCGAAGCTGATATGGAGAGCATGCGGTCCTCGTCAAAGATGAGAGAGTGGTGGAACATGACTGATGGGATGCAGGTGGGTTGAGAATTCAACACAAATGGAAAGATGCATACGCTAACCCTAAAAATTCGGCGTTAGGAGAGCCTTGTTCCCGGGGCCGTGAGCAGTGCTGAAGTTCCAGGGTGGTGGAAGCCTTTGGAAGAAGTATTTCACACGGAGTAAACATTTCGGCCATTACGAAGATGGTTGAGCTTGTACATAACCACAGATTCTCTGTTGTACAGTCGATTATCGGAAAAATTGATCGATCTTTCTTTGTTTCGTGTCATGTGCGGCAGTTCCAACCCCACCCCTAGTGCGATGGAGATTGGCAAGATGTTTTGTATCGTCAATGCCCAGAACAACAAGCGTGAAGCATGGCATGGCAGTAGGCAGCAGAGTCCTTTCAATTGTGTGGGGAGTAATAAGTATCGTCATGTAGCCGGTGTTTGACCAAACAGGCTTTCTATGAAGCGCAGTCAAGTTGGTGTCGCAAAAGTCGAGAGCAGATTTGGTGACCGCTGAATTGGAGATCTCCATTAAATATGCCCATAGCTCTTGGAGGATAATGCCGTGGGCCACGATTGCGATATCTTGTCGGCCGTGTGGGTCACACATCAGTAGTGGGAGCAGGTGCTCGTCGAAAAAGTTTTCAACCCTCTTTCTCATTGATGCTTTTGACTCGGGCGTTACCCAGTCTTGAGGCCTTGGCAATGGAGGAGAGGTTTTCCAAAAGCGGCCTTCCATCGATCCGTAATCTTTCTCTCTTAAATTCCCAGTCAATATCGGTTGCAAGGGTATTTCACCAGAGGGTAAAACCTGTGCACGGCAAACTCCCTCAGCTGTAATTCTTGCTCGACTTAAGTCGGAAGAGAACACCGTCATAAATTGGGTTGAATTGGAGACGAAATGCTGTGCAAGGCAATTGATCTGAGCCATCCCATGGTTGGTCAGTGCTGAGTCAGTGGTGCCAGCCCTATCACAAGGTCAGTCAAGTGGAGATGCCCGTTCAGAAATCCGAGTTCTTACAGGACTTTTCCGACGTTATGCACGGTTTCGGCATGGCGAATTAGATATAACTGCATTGCCGCAGGGGAAGCTGGTTATGTGGAAACAAGTGGAGACCTATAATCTGGAAGACTGGTGGAGAAAAGGAGAGAAGTAGATGAAGAGGATCCTATAGAGTGAAACTTCTAGGAACAAAAACTGCGGCCTTGCGAGCATCAATAAAGAATAATTGGGGTGTTGGGAGCAAGTTGGTTAAGCACCGAAAACGCTAGCCGTTTTAGGAAATGTATGGTGCCTCAGAATTCAGGGAGTGCATGAGGCTCTGCGACGAATGGCCATCTTTGTTGATCTACATTTTAAAAGCTTAGAAGCAGCTTTGCGTTTGAACTAATCAATATCACACGTAGAATACGATGAACTGTGGAATTGAGGCCAAAACGACCGCACTCGATACGGCCGCGTTTCTATTGTAATGACAAGATTTGTCAGGGTGCGGGCTGGCAGGACGGTATGATAGGAGATGACTGGCAGGGACAGGTCGTAACAGATCAGATTCACATTGACAGGCAGGTACAGGCAGGGGCAGGCTAATATACAAGACGTAGCTCGAAGAGCTACAACAGGATCTAGAACTGAAGTTCAAGATAAACAGGTCGGAGATCACGTGCCGTGATCTTCCTCTAACTAAGCATCACGGTTCGCACCGTGACAAGATTCCTCTTTAAGATATATATTAATGTGTATAAATTAGCGTATATAGTACTTCGGTATAGCTATTTAGACAGTCGCGTAAAGTTAAAACGCGGGAGATTAAAAGTATAGGTAGCGGTAGTAATAGTACGAATCTCTTACTTCTTTAGTAGCCTAGGTAGCTAATAAAAGCCTACCCTCTCTATTAAATCTTTTAGAGCTTCGGGAGCGAATTGGTGGTATGGTAGGTGGTTGAAATGACTAAGTGCTAATTCCTAGACGTGTTTTGGTTTAGGGTGGCGGCTCGCTTGTGAAATACGTTAACTAGCGGCCTGATTTGTCCACAGGATTACTATGGTAACCCCTAGTGGGTACGTGATTCGAGAGCATCAGTGGGACCGATCTGAACTACCGTCGTTAAGCTTTGACCTAGTGACAGAGATCTATTGGTTCAACACTGTATGGAACTACCAATAGATAGGGCATTAAAAATACTCTGAGTTCTCTGACTAACTAAAACGACAAAATCCGCTCTTTTTCCAAACTGTGCGGACAACGCCGACTAAACATAACATATAATTTGTGTGGGCCATACCATCATAGCGGTCTGTAGATTTTCCGGGGCATTCCACCCTGTTTTCAACCCTGTCTTGCACCACTGGTTTCGACATTTAGTCCTGTTACAAATCTGCCTTGTGCACAAAAGCCGTTACACAAAGTCGCAAGGCAATACCAACCTTTGGCACCGGGCTGCTGGTCACTTTTGGGAGGTAGCGGGCTGGCACTGGAAGCGTGTCAGGACGTTCAAGCAGGCAAACCTACGCCAAAGGAATGCGAGTGATCGTAGCCGAGTCGAAGTGTGATTGGCAAACCGCCAAGTCTTTACTGTCTCGCGTTGCGGGCGAAGATGGCTTTTTTCTTCTCTTGACATTGGAGTATAGTCGATTACGGCTAGAATGGGAAACTTGTGAAGCAGAAGACCTTTTGGGGCAGATGAAGACGAAATACCCCCATCCAATCCTTAAGCAGGTGGAGCTTGACCACAATTATGAGGGTGCCAAAGTGACTGGCAACCCGCAAAGGATCGGTCACCATCAGGGGTTGCGTCGTGCCTACAAAAGGAAGTTCGGTTCTTTCTGGAATGAACCCGATGATTTTCGCAAGGCGTTCCAGATCATGGCTGCAGAAATGCGGCTTGCTCGTAACAAGGTGTGGTATGCACACCCAGCTCGTGCTAGGAGAACAGAACTTCAGTCTCATTCTCAACACGGCTCTAACTCTGGTTTGGATTCTCGTGCTGGTCTTGGATCAGAGACAGAATCCCGATCTCAATCCCAATCTCGACATCAGCCTCAGCAAGTAGATATCGACCAGTAACTCACCTTGCTAGACAGGACACAAGAAGAGCTATTCAATAGGCGAGATAGGATCAAAGCCATCCTACGCCAGGGATCGAGCGAAGAATGCACAGAAGCCCTCAAAGCAGTGGAGCAAAGTACAATAATGCTGCTCGCCGACTTTGAGGAGTCAGCGACTTCACTGATAGCCCAGGTTGATGAGGCTGATGACATGTCCGATGAATAGACAGCCGAATCTCAAAAAGTTATGATGCTCATAATGGAAGCCGAGTCGAGAGCCAATGCAGAGAAATAACTCTCTACTAAGTCAAATTCCGAGAAATGGTAGCCAAGCCAGAAAATTCTGCAAGCAATTTGATGAAGCGCAAGCCAAGACGAACCGCTACTTTGAAAGATGCAAGACTACACTTGACGCGGAGGGGGGGGGGAGATTGGAAGATATGGAGCAAGAACTGTGACTCGATTCATGCATCAAATTGTTCAAGATAGGTCAGGGAGGTGATTGGAATCAAAATGCATTGGTGGAATATTTACAATAGAAACCTGAGCAGAGCAAAAGTCTGGCATCAGCAATTAAACGCAACTAATTTGACACGATCTCTTTCAACAAGTCTTTCTCAATATTCCTCTGAATCCCTCACATTCAACTCCGGAGAGCCAATTGTTTCGCCACTGGGAATTTGAGCCTCCTCGGTCGTATTTAGTCCAGAGCGCCAATCTTCCACGGCCGGTGGGCTCTCTTTCGCAGCACTATCGAACATCCGTCAGCAACAAGCACAAGCTAACGGTGACGAAAGCCATCAACTAGAGATTCCTACTCATGCTCCCGATCCTCAGTATCTGTCGTCCACTCCTCGGGAAGCGGCGGGCGCAGTGTATCTGCGGGATTCAGTCCTTCCTGTCTCGCAGAGGGCTCCATATTGTACTGTCCGTGATTTGAATCAGATTCCGGCTCTAGTGTCTCTTCGTGGTTCGCGTCTAGAACTGAATCTGGTGTCTGTGATTCGAGCAGTGTATGGGCGGCCTGGTCTTCGATAGGAACGTCAGAGCTCTGAAGCGCTCTTCGATGTCCGACTGGTGTCGAAGTAGCATTTGCTCTGCTGGTTCTGCCATTATCGGAGCTCTTTGCAGATTGCTTGCAGTCGTGGTTCTGGTTCTGAGGGGTTTGGCACCAAGGACAATCGAATTTATCTGCGTAGGCACGGTGCCAGCTTGCATGTGTGTGTTGTTGGTATCTTCTCATGATTGATTTGTAGATGTAAGTTTGTAGGTGGAGGAATGTATATACAAGGGGTGAAATGAAGGTGGTTTCATGTTTTCCGGGATCATACGGCTTTTTTAAGCGGGGATTGATGGCAAACTTGGAACTTTCTAACCGTTTTGCTTATTTCTTTTGCGTCCTTGCTGCTTGAACAGCCACCAAGTTGCTGTGCTGGCAATGCACTCGCGGGGTGAATGGTCACTTATCACAGCAATGGCGCTTGTGCATGGCGTCGATCTAATTTTGATAGGCTACCCTTGCACAAATTCAATGGCATGATGCACGGACAAATAATCATAATTATATAATCATACTATCATTACCTCGGGCTACGCAATACAGATCCCAGCTACGGACAGATGCAAGGAGGCAAATGAGGGAACAAGACAGATGGACATTGGGGGGAGCAGTTAGAACTGAATAAAGAAAATTGCCTTCAATAAACACCGAACTAATGCCCCCCCAAGAAAAACCCCTTCCGATAATAAAAATAAAAAAAAAGTGGTATGTGCCATGATCCGTCAATAACTACGACACTTGAATAAAACGCTGGCAGTTGCCTATTCCCTCAATTGAAGATATTGGTAGGAACTTTTGGTGGGAAAGATATGAAGCGAGACGCTTAAGCAGCAAGCTTGCGGATCTTCTCCTCGACGCGAGCCTTGCGCTCGGCGTGGGTGAGGCGGTTGACCTTGTACTTCTTGGACTCAGCCTTCCACTCCTCCTTGGTCTTCTTGGGACCAGCATTCTCATCGGCCTTGAAGGGGTCCTCACGGATGGCCTTGTGGGCATCAGCGTAGATCTCCTCGAGGTCACCAGCATCGATCTCGTTCTCAATGTACTTGATGAACTGGGACTTGTAGCGCTCCTCATCCTCATCGGCAAGGGTCTCCATGTACTCAGAGACGTGGGAACCGTGGATGTAGTTCTTGAGGGTCTCAGCGTCGAGCTCCTCGGACTCGATGTCGTAGCCGGGGAAACGGCGGTCGGAGTGGGGGATGAAGATACCACCGTCGGAGGCACCCTTCATGGCAGCGAAGACACGGTTACCGGTGGAGGTGCGGACGAGACCAACATCGAGGAAGGCCTTGAAGGGGCGGCGCTCGCCATCGTCGGTCTCGATGGCCTCAGTGAGAGTGTGCTCACCGGTAACCTCCTCGACACCCTTGAACTGCTCGTCAAGGTTGAGCTTCTTCAGGACACGACGGGCAAGGAGCAGACCGGTAGCGTAGGCGGCAGCCCAGTTGGTAAGACCCTGGTCGATGCCGTACTTGGGGAGCTCGTGAGCGTAGGCCGAGGCGAAAACCTTGTCACCGGTGACCTCAGAGTAGACGATCTGGGTGACGATGTCGCGGTTGGTGAAGCGAACAACCATGCGGTACTTGGGCGCATTGTACTTGTTCTTGGCCTGGGTGATCAGGCGCTTGCGAGCATAGTAGTCGGTCTTACCCTCGCGGCGGCGGCGGTACTTAGTCTGGAAGCGACTATAATTGGAAGCAAAAAGTTTAGCAAACAGAGATATTTCGAAAAGATTTTTGAACCAAGGGTTCTGCATACCTGAAGTAGGCGTTGTTCTTGACGGTCTTGGTGAAAGGCTGGAGAGCGAGATCGCGAGTCAGCAATTAACGCTTCAGAAATTAAGCCGAAGCAACTTGCAGGGACCCGGCTCCAATAGGAATTGGAGAGAGAATACGAAGCCAAAGGGAATGCATAATGGCTTTTCAGCCATCAGCGATCACTCACCATTTTGACGGGGTGTCGAGGGCGCTGGAGATGGACGAAGAAGAGAAAGCGGGAAATTTCGTGGGTCGACTTTGTGCGGGATTTCGCTTAGCGTGTGGCTGCATCCCCCGCCAGAAAACGAGGTCGGCGACGAGTGGGAACATCAACTTTCTAAACTACGGAAAATTAAAGAAAAACTACAACAAATTCAGGAAAATTGGAGAAATTACGAAAATGTTCAGGAGCTATTGTATTCCATTCTTTCTACATATTAAACTTCATTTTCTTCTCGAAATACTCAGTTTCGAAGTACAACGCCTCACAACCGTGCCTTATCCTCGTCCAGCAACTGAAGGCCTGTGATCTTCTCGAGTTCCTTGACAGCATCTTGGGTCTTTCCAAGTGTGACTTTCACTGTCCGCATGCCAGCATTCTTTGCCCCCTTCAAGTTTTCGCCGATGTCATCCAAGAACACAACATCGTCGGGATTAGATCCAACTAGCCCTCGACTCTTAGCTAAAGTATCCATTCCTTGTAAAGCCATCTGATAAATTTTAGGGTCAGGTTTTCGAAGACCTGTGTGTGCAGACGAAATAAAGAAATCGAATTGCTTCTTAACGTTGGATGCATCATTGTATTCATGGCCGTCGGGGAATATAACGGTGTTGGACAAAGCGCCCATCAGGAACTGCCCCGACTCTCTCAGTTTCTTCAGAGCTGGGTACATATATCGGTCTGGTGTACGAGATATCCGCATCATCTCCCAGAATAGCCATTCTGCATCAACCGTCGGCAGTGGAGGGATGGTAGAACCACTTGTGCTTTGTTTCTTTTGAAGCTGTTGGTGGAATTGTCTCCACCGCTCGGGGTCCGTTAGGTCCGCATTGAACCCTGCAAAGAAGTCGGCGTCCATCTTGATCTCGCCTCGCTCGAGCTTGTGCCAACAACCGTTCGGTGCCGTTCGCGAGATACTGAAATTGACCCATCCTGGTGGGATGTTTTGGGCAGTTTCATAGTCAAGAATAGCCTGAAATGGAGATGCAACCTAGAGATTTGTCAGTCCATATATCTTCAATCTCTGGGTCAAAGTAGCCGACTTACACACACTCCTCCGATGTCAAATAACAAGCCCACCGGCCGCTTGATCTTCTCTGTCATCCTGCGATGATAATGGGGCTGCTAGCGATAGCTATAGTCACTGCAAGATATGCCAAAGTTTCCTTCTAATTCGTGGCTAAAGGAGTTGTGATGACCTTAAAATCACAACGAATTGTTTTGCTCTGAACGCGATCTGGACCTAGAAGACGGTCAGTTTGCCGAGGTATATACAGTCTAGACCGAGGATATGCTTCCACCAAGAAATTTCATTGCCATCTTACAATGTACTTGAACCGTATACAGAGGATCAAACTATCATTCAGTTGGTGCTCATCAAATCCTTTCCCTCTATTTTGGTAGTTTGTGGCCCAAATCGGTTTGGCCATCCCGCAAAATCGCAATTGCGGAGAGACACGTGATGCATCTCTTATCGATAAGAACGCGCACCGAGAACAACGCGGGACTTTTTGAGACTCAACAATAGTTCTTTTCCAGCTCTGTTTGGATTGTGCTCAATATGGATTCAACTCGAACTATATCTGAGTTGAAATCTGCATTCATTTGGAGCCAAGTCCGTATCTTCTCCGAGAGCCTCGATCTACCCGAAGACTGGCGAAACTTTGCTGCTGAAACCACGGAAGGTGATCTGAGTGAGAAGGTGATCGAAGAAGTTCTACACAAAGGTCAGGACGCGAATCACCATTAAACAACTTAATCCTTTAAAGATTTGCGCCCATATTTGCGAGATGAACATTATGCTCATTGTCTTATTAGTAAATGGCGCTGCTAAGCAGCACAATCGTATTGTTTATTCCTCCCAAGCGATACACCATGTCGCCCAGCAGATTGCAACCCTGTACTGGTCATCGGTCAGCCAAGAGGCACGGAGCCGAGATGCTTTTGCTCAAGGTATTGAAAAGACTGTGGATTTGTCAAGGAAGATGTAAGATTTCCTCCATCTTCAGATAAAGGTGTGACAACACTGACTATATGGGTTAGGAACATCGCAAAGATGCCTGTCAACCTGGAAAGCCAGGAAGCCAGCGAAGAAGAGCAAGAAAGGTCAGTTTACAACCGCATCCGGATTTTCTCTGATTGAAGTTCCACCTGCCTTACACCAGTCGCACAGATACCGGCAGCTTCGTGAGCGGCTCACGGGTCTGGACAATCAACGGCAGCAACGGCAACGGCGCCTTGACCAGTTGCAGCATCTTCGTCGATTACTCGAGCCATTGAAAGATCCAAAGGGTGACATTCAACCTAATCTTATTACGAAGGATGGGGAACTTGTTCAAGAATTGGAGAAAATGCGCATGCTCGTAGCCAGAGTTGGAGGCCGGATCGCACAACAGAGAAAAAGCAGCGGTGCCCTTGAAACTTATGATTATTCACTTCCGGGCTCTGATCAGAGATTGGAAGCCCTGTTGGATATGTCTTGACGAAACCAAAATACCCCGTGCCCACAAGCGCATACAACGAAGTTATTTGCGATACGATACGATTACATATTGTGCCTCTTAATTTTTTTTTCCATTGTCGTTTCCTGGATTGTCTACTTGGATTTCGAGCACGTTGCCTGGGATACAATGTTCCAATGTCCATGTACCTTCCATCAGGGCAGCACATAGTATAGCCTCATGGATGTCAACAAAAGAACATAAGAAAGGCAAGTACGTGTCAATTACGACTTCATAGAACACATGCCATTGCACCGAAGCATAATTGAATAGAACTGGTTTATTTTCTCTCCAAATCTCGACCGTCATTGATCCATTACACTTACACACTCGTCCTCCGCCGGTCGGAAAGAAATAGGCTTCGCCCCACTGATATGCTGGGAAACCGACTCCCTTAGATGCGGGTTTTCTTGTCGATTTCCTATGCAGCTACTAATTTTTTAATTTCTATCCGAATGAGTGCCCTCAAGAAGATGAAGGAGCTTGTTGGCATGGGGAGATCACGTGAGACATTCAGATCACGTGCTGATTCAGCGCTAGCCCCACCTGCTAGTGTGAGCTCCCAGCACAATACGCCTGTCGACTGCCTACTGGAGACCTGTGATTCTAATCATAGCTCCCTTGACGAGACTACTATTGATTCAGACTCGAGTGATAGTGACGAGATAGTCCCTGATTTTAGTACACCCAAGACTACCGAAGGCAACACTTTTTCCTCCTCTTTCAAGGCTTTCACACGTGGGCATCGCCGTCGCTCCACGCACGTTACTCGCCGTGATCTTGAGAAGTTTCAATCGGAAGTCCTTGGCATTGAAAACCACGCATGCTGGTTCGACGAAGATAACGGCACCGGCACTCCGCAACCCTTCACTCGTGACGATCCTCAACTAGAGGAATTGAATCGCGCTTTCGCCGACGCCGACGTCTCTATGAACACGAACACCACAAGTATGGCTACCAACGGTACCGGCTCTGGTAACTTCTCGGGTTATGTCGAAAACAGTACTGGCGCGATGAACATACCCAACATCCCTCCCCGCCAGACTCCGTCTCCTTCTCCCTCCCACTCTTCGGTCACCACCCAGATCAATGGTGGCGGAATGGGCGCCATGGGTGCGGCAATTCCAATGAATGCTGGCCACCAGATGGATTTGCATCATCTCTATGAGATGGTAGTAGAATTAAGCGATGTGTTGAAGAACAACCGAGATGTGACCAAGAACATCGTCGCGAATGCGGAAGAGATTGTGGTATGTAGGACCTACGAACGTGCATTCAAATTCGATATTCAGCTAACACAGACTTAGAAAAACGGTATTGTCGACAGCTCTGGTCCAAATGGCCAGCAGGGCGATAACCTCAGTATGTTGACCCCTGGGAAGCCCGATCCACATCCCCATTTACTAACGCCTAGAGCAGTTGCGCGGATTGCCGAACTCGAGCGTGCCCTGGCCAAGGAAAAGCTTGTTAGTGCCGATCACAAGCACTATCGCGAGGAGAACGTGAAGATGATCCGGGAGTTTGAGACTGCCGTTGGTATCATGGTCGAACAAATCCGCAACTACTGCCAGAACAACAATATGCACTACCTTGCCCAGAAGAAGCATTACAATAATGTCCTTCAAGCTGAGCGCGACGCTCATCTGGAAAGCCGACTTGACCGTGACTACTGGCACGCTCAAACCATGAAATGTGCTGAAATGATCCGCACCGCCTACCGTCTCAAATGCGAAGAAGATGATGTCCCCACTCGCGTCATCTCCGGTCTGCAGAATGAAGTTCGTGCCTACCGCTTTGCGCTTGGCATGGAACCTGAAAAGCCCGAGGAGGAGTATGGCTGGGAATATCTCAAGAATATCCCCGGTCTGGAGTAGATGGGGGCCTATGTGCGGAAGGATTGGGGAATCGTCACCAATTTCTGAGGTCCGCTTGATGCCGTGATGACTGTTTCTTTTCACCGCATACCCCTCGGAGGCGTTTGTGTTTTCACTTTTTTTTGGTCTCTGCTCGGCACTTTTTCCCCTAAGAGATGGTGGCGTTTTTAGGTGTTCTTATTGTCGCGGATACCCCGTGTTTATGAGTGTTATGGTGTTCGACATCAGGACGCTCCCTTTTTTTTTTAAATGTCGAAACTAAAGTTCTCTTTGACATCCCTGCTCCCCCACCTAACTAATCCGCCGTAGACTGCACGTACTTGGAAGATCTGCGTACATGGGTCATGTTGTAGGTCTTGTGGTTTCCGCCACCGGAAAGCCGAACCTTCTCCGGATTGGTTCACTTCCCAATTTTTTTTTAACTTGCTAGTCCCTTCTCCCACGCTGCTAATATACTTTTTTTCAATAGTCGGAAACTGGTTATGTTACACTCTCACGTGTCCCCAACCCCCGATTATGTCACCATAGTTGCAAGCTTAATTGCCCAAGTGCATTCGGAAAGTCTGCCAATATCGCTCTCCCTATCCCTTTTAGTACCCTCTTGCATGATTTCACTATGCATTTCTTCCTGAAACAAGCCATGACATTGGGTCATTCACTGTAACTGGTGTACTTTTAACGCATCTGCAAAGCTCTCGGTCGCAGATCATACGGTACTCCCTAGCATTTCTCAGCATTTCCATCTTGTTCGTTGTGACCAGGTCTACAGTATAGTGTTTATCCACCTGATTCTCCTTTCAAATCTTTTTTGTGCGGAAAGTGGGGGACCAGCCAATGATGCGTCGTTCGATCTAGCATTATCCAGTCATTGCGCTCTTTATACGACGCCACACCGCTGATAAACCCTCGACGACCACCTGAGCACTGCGAAATTTGTTCGTTTTATCTCTGACTTTCGAGGTATTTCAAAATGGAGGGAGTTCAGACTGTGGACGTGAGCTGGCTTCATCACTCACAAAAAGGCAAGTCCCACTTTTTATGCTCGCACTTCTTCAGCCTCAAGTCATGGGTAGTTGGAGATGAACCGGGACAGCTTCTGACACTCTCTTCAGATCATTTGTCTCGCACAAAGTCAGTATCAGCAAACGATAGGCCTGGCACAGAGGCAGAGCCAGCGACCTCTCAACCTAAGCCACATCGGAGATCTCGTTCCAACAGCAACCCGGCACGCCCGACACCGGCCCCCTCCGCCTCAGAACCGAAGCCAGCTCCCCAGAATGATGCCGCACAAGCGCAGGCGAAACTATCACCATTTGAGAGGAACGAGGAGCATAAGCCATCTACGCCCTCGCCAGCGTCGCGAAAGACAGATCCCAAACCTATCGGACGACGAAATTCGTGGATCTCCAGTCTAAGCTCGAAGTTTTCGTCTGGATCTACCCCGCCATCGCAACCTAGTCTCAAGGCCAGCCCCGCGAGTCCGAAAACAACATCACCCCTCGACACCCATAACCCATTCGGCGCCGCCTACTTCCCGAGGGATAAGGACGAAGAGAAGAAAGACGACCCCAGTTCCTTTACTTCATCATCACCTAAGGGGCCCTCGTTTATTCACAATGCACTACGCAAGTTCTCGCACAATTCGGGTGGGTTGCCCAAGTTGAATCCCAATGGCTTGGTCTGTCCACGTCGCGTGATGAACATCGATCGAAACCGGCATCGATGCAAGATTGCGGACTTGAATCAGGCCAAGCTCAACCGAGTCGCATTCTGTGTGGATGTTGAAATAGCGGGCATTTCCCATCGAGACGATGACGAGGAAGCTCCTCCAACCAATCAATTACGGCAGCCTCTACCTGGGTCTAATAGCTACAAGCTCAAGAAGGCTGATCTCATATCGAAGGGACAAGACGAAGTTGGGTCTCTGAAGCAACCTCAGGCTACCGTCTTTGAAAAGGATAGTGCAGCTCCCGCTCCAGCCCCTGCTCCAGTTCCGATGCCTGTTCAGACCACCGGTGATGCGAAAGCCCAGTCTAGCTCTCCTCCGACAAATACCACCAGCAAGCCGTCTACTGACCCCAGTCCCAGTGGGGAAGGGACTGATCCAACAAGAAAGCAAGAGAAGAAGAAGCGTTCTGAGGCAGAGCGGAAAGAACGGAAGGAGAGAAAACGAAGACAAGCAGTCGCGAATGGCTCGGTCCCATTGCAACTCGATGCAGAGAATGACGAAGAGGATTTCCAAGGTCCAACACCAGGGCCAGGTCTCCCATGGTCCAAAACGCAAGGCCACCCGACAACCGACCCAGTGCGTATCTATCGCCGTTGTTGCCAGCTACGTGAGACGCCTGTTCTCAAAAGAGTGGTTGATGAGATCTCCAAGCCTTCATCAACACTAGCCGAATCACCCGGCACAGTAGCAGTTTTGGATCTAAGCAATTTCCCCATGACCTCACAGGATTTGACAACGTTCAGCGATTGGCTCGCAGTCGTTCCAGTCCGTAAGCTCATTCTTGAAAACTGTGCCTTGACAGATACTTCCGTGCGAGCCATCCTATCAGCCTTACTTTCTACCAAGACGGTGGAGCAGATGCGCTATCGACGAAGACGATCACGAAGACCAGAGTCTCCAGACTCCAATGATCATGAACGATACGGCGTTGTGGAAAAGCTTTCTCTGAAGGACAACACGAAGATCGGACGGGAAGGATGGCGCCACATCAGCCTTTTTCTTCATCTGTCGAAATCCTTGAAAGCTATCGATTTGTCGGGTATCCCATTTCCTCAAGGCCAGATTGTGATTGATGGTCCTGGGACAACGGGCCAACCCCAATCACACATGGCCGATGTGAGCATTATATTCGCGAGTGCCTTGGCAGAGCGCTTTGCTGGGGACTATCTTGAAGAACTGCTCATGAGCGAGTGTTATCCTTCGGTCAACGCTGTAAAGCAAATCTGCCAGGCGACCACCCAAATGGGTCTGCGAAGACTTGGCTTTGCGAACAATGGTCTGACGAGAGAGGGCCTGGAGCATGTGGCCGAGTACCTCAAAGCCGGGCAGTGCGAGGGACTGGACTTAGGTGGCAACGCTATAAAGAATGATCTCGATCTTGTCACGGGAGCGATTGAACCTGAAACACCGCTTTATGCGCTGAGTCTTGCCGATTGCTCCCTCAATCCGTCGGTAATTTGCCCGTTGCTCCAATCGCTTGCACAGATTCATAACCTCCGGTTCATTGACTTCTCTCACAATCGCGAGTTATTCTCATCACAGCCTAATGCGCTGGGGGCATTCCGTCGCTTCCTGCCGAAAATGCCGTCTTTAAAACGCTTTCATCTCGCTGATGTCGACTTGTCGCCAGATCACGTCATTGGTCTTGCTGAGGTATTGCCGGAGTGCCCCAGTTTGTGCCATCTGAATATTCTGGAGAATGAACAGATTGTAGCTCTAGCCTCTACCACAGACCCCGTTGCTCAGGAAGAAGCATGTGCTGTTTATGCGTCTATGATGGCAGCTGTCCGTGTTTCGCGGACGATCATTGCCGTCGATATCGATGTGCCCGTTGCAGAAAACAACGAAGTTGTCAAAGCGCTAGGATCGCAGATTGTGGCTTACTCGCTGCGGAATCTTGAAGGCGGCGCCATTGCAGAAGAGCTTTCTGACTCTACTTCTCCACTTGAGGATGTCCCTATACCAGAAATTTTGCAACATATTGTCGGACACGCTGGTATTTCCGAAGAGCCCTATGATGATGACGATGAGGCCGCTCCCGACGAGGATTATGTTATTGGTGGCACAGGTGTTGTTAAAGCATTGGGTGTTTGTCTCGGGAACCTGGACCAGCAAGGTCTCGATATTCTCGGCGAGCAATCTTTACCTGCCAGCGGTACCACAACACCCCGACGCCGCAAGTCTCGAAGTGTTCCCACCAAGCGGCCTCGCGACATGTCGAAGAATTTGCTGGAATCTGCACGCAATATCAGAGTCCGGATCCAGTCGGCCCTTATTCGCGAAGACCATGCAGGTAATGACGCGAATTATCGCCGCCTGCAATTTTTAGACATGACGTTGCATAAGATGATCCAACGCTTTGAGGATGAATACCCAGAAACTCGTGTCCTTCCCCCACCCCCGCCCGCTACTCTAGTCCCTGACAACAATTCCCAACACTCTGGTGATGACGATGGAACCGGCTCTATCGGTGCTAGTGGCAATCTGAACAGCAGCCAGCTTGACGAGACTGGCGGCGACGAGGAAGACGCCGACCAATATGCCGTTCGCCATTCTCGCACAAGTTCTATGACTTCCCTCCACTCTCGGGCCATGACTTCCCAAGAAGGACACATCCACCGCATCGGCCAGAACCTCCGCCGCGACTTCCTTAAACCGTCTCTAGTTCCTGGCGGCAGCGACGACGATTTTGAGTACGAAGGGGATGATTCGCACATTGCCGCTCTTCGGCAAAAGCTCGATCTTTTGCACGAGCAGCAGTCTTTGTCTCAATTCGATGACTTTGACGCCGACATGGCCTACAACCATCTCGGGACTACCGTCGATGAACTCTATGCTTCTCAGCAACAAGACGCCGAAGGATTCGAGCGCTTCAAGCAGTCCCAGATTGCCGCCCAGATCAATAGTGGTTTACGTCCAAGGGATAATGTAAACCCTAGGACAGGCTGCGATGAACCAGAGAGCAAGTCCTCTCCTTAGGTTCTTGTATCTTCATTTTTTATCATCTCGGTTTACCATCTTAACCCCCTGTGTATTCTTTTGCAAGCTTGCGTTCTTATAATATCTGTATATACTTCATGCGCGCGTGTCGTTGAGTATTTTCTATTCAGCCCGGTCTTCTGTATATACGTGGCGGGCACGGAAGGGGCGTAATCCTGTTACCACCAGCATCTTCGACGTCATTGCGACTACCTTATTTGACTATTCATCTACCTGTGGTTATTTCGGGGATGTATCAATCACTCTTCATAATCAAGGAATTTCCCCATCTATTTATTTCTCTCATTCAAAATGGGTCTGAGCACATCTTCCAAGTAGGTAGCAAGGTGTTGGCTGCCTCAGGCCAGTGAGACTACCTGAAAGTGGGTTCCTCGGCTGAACATCCCCGGTTTTCTGGGGTATCACATGTCACCTCCGTCATGGCAATGACCTATTTCTCAACTCCCTCAACGCCATCAAATTCCTCGACTTTCTCAATAGCGGAGATGTATGCGCCCATATCTGGCTGATCAGTCTCTTACAGCTCCGCCATGGCTGCTCAATCTAAACTACTACCGCCCGAACGCTCCATCAAACATATCCTCTCCAGCCTAACAGCCCTCTACCTGCGAAACCGCACCCGCATCTCCCGCACCGTATACATCGCCCTCTTTGCCGCGCTAGCCAAAAGAATCCACAATGCCATCTCCGAGCAAAAAGCTGCGTCACAGCAGGTAGACCTGCGCCGACGGCCCGGCACTAGCAGTCTAGGCGATGAGGAGCAACCTCGCAAGAAACGCGTGGAGATCAACCGGGAATTCATGACGAACTTGCTCCATCTACTGAAGATTGTCATACCTGGATGGCGAAGTAAGGAGCTACGACTGCTGGTGAGCCATAGCGTCTTTCTGGTGCTCCGGACTTTGCTTAGTTTGTACGTCGCCGAGTTGGATGGAAGACTTGTAAGCAACTTGGTGCGCGGTAGAGGGAAGGATTTCTTGCTCGGTCTTTTCTGGTGGATGATTGTGGCTGTCCCTGCCACTTTCACTAATTCGATGGTAAGTCCCCGGCGATTGGACCCAGGTTACAAGTCTGAAGTGCTGGGATGCGACCGTTCAATGCATTTGCTGACTTGTCGATTTTGGTGTATTAGCTCTCCTACCATCAGTGCAAGCTTGCGCTCAGCTATCGCAAGCGCCTTACAGGCCATATCCACGAGAAGTATCTGTCTAACATGACTTTCTATGCCATCTCTGCCTTGGACGATCGAATAAAGAACCCCGATCAGCTCGTCACGGTCGATGTGTCTCGCTTCTCGGACAGTCTGGCAGAACTGTACTCCAATTTAGCTAAGCCCATTCTCGACATGGCTATTTACAATTACTCGCTCTCTAAAACTGTGGGAGGCGAAGGGTTGTTCATCATGAGTCTGCTAGTGCAGTTATCTGCCAACGTTATGCGTATGCTGACTCCACCATTTGGCAAATATGTTGCCGATGAGGCCAGGTTGGAGGGTGAATTCCGTTTCCTTCATTCACGGCTTATCGATTACAGCGAAGAAGTCGCACTTTACCATGGTCACGAGGCCGAGAAGGATACCCTGGACAAGGGTTATTTCACGTTGATCAAGCATGTAAACCGCATTCTGCGCCGGCGCCTTTACCATGGATTCATGGAGGACTTTGTGATCAAGTACTTCTGGGGAGCTATGGGCTTGGTACTCTGTAGTGTGCCTGTCTTCTTCAAGATCCCCGGTCAAGTCACCCACAGCTTGGGGGATCACACTGAAAGTACGTTGATGTCCTTTGATGTTAAATTTTTTTACATTCTGATTACTTACAGGCTTCGTCACAAATCGTCGAATATTGCTTTCTTCCTCGGATGCTTTTGGTCGATTGATGTTCTCCTACAAAGAGATCTCGGAGCTGGCTGGCTACACTTCGCGTGTCTCCTCACTACTGGAAGTGATGGACGATCTCCTCGCGGGAAGGTTCGAGAAGAAGTTGGCGTCCTCCGCCTCAACAGAGGAGAATGCGGCGGTGCTGTCTGGTCGGGGCAAAGTCATAGAAAGCGACGCAATTGAGTTCACTGACGTACCGATCGTCTCCCCGAACGGTGATGTTTTGGTGCGTAAGCTTTCCTTCGCCGTTAACCCCGGTGACCACCTTCTGATCGTCGGACCCAATGGGTGCGGCAAATCCTCTCTGTTCCGGATCCTGGGCGGGCTCTGGCCGGTATATGGAGGCACAGTGAAGAAACCCCCTTTCCAGGATATTTTCTACATTCCCCAGCGACCCTATCTGTCCCGTGGGACCCTGCGACAGCAAGTGATTTACCCAGATGGAGTACGTGAGATGCGTGCCAAGGGTGTCACTGACGCCGATCTTTACGATGTCCTATCAGTGGTTGAGATTGAATCCGTCGTAGATCGCCCTGGAGGCTGGGATGCTGAGGAAGAATGGCGCGACGTGTTATCCGGTGGTCTGCAGCAGCGCATTGCTATGGCCCGGTTGTTCTATCATCGACCCAGGTTCGCCATTTTGGACGAGTGCACATCCTCGGTGACGCTGGAAATTGAGAAGGTCATGTACGAGACGGCCAAGAAACTTGGTACCACGCTCATGACTGTCTCACATCGACGCAGTCTCTGGAAGTATCACCAGAATATTCTGCAATTCGATGGACAGGGTGGCTATATCTTCACCGGCCTAGACTGGGAGCGACGCTTGAAACTCGAAGAGCAAGTTTCCCTAGTTTCCCGATCTTTTTTGCCGAATGCCCACTAACGTTGTCGCAGTGAGAAGGAAGAATTGGACTTGCAGCTACGGGCTGTACCGGAATTGCAGCGCCGGGTTGCCGAATTAACGGCCTAGTTTCTTATCCATCGTTTTATGCTCCGTACTATTTGACAGTCTCTTAGCGTTGAACAATGTCTTATGCATCCACTTACAATGATATCGACCAATCCCATCAAAAGTCCCAGTCTCGGCCTTCCACTTTTTGGCATTCTTGTTGTGGACCCCCCTGACAACAGCCAATCAGCGCCAGTTACATCAACACTTGAATTCTCACGATGTTCAAAGAAGCCCTTTGCGGCCCACACTGATGTCGTTATAGATCCCTACGTCATATTCCTGGTCTATCTTGTTTGCCACGAAGAATCCCAGGTTCTTGATGGATTCGTACGTTGCATCGTTGACTTGGCCAGTTTTGCTTCACGTCTTTTTAACTTGTACTCCGTATCTTTCCAACTCTCTCCAGTATTCCTATAGAACCCATACAATTTAAACACAGAATGGTCATCTCACAGACAAATCCCAATCAAAGAAGAAAGATCATTATCTTCTCTGGTATGCAACCTCCTTACTATTCACCGTCGCCGAGAAACCCTACCCTGTATCTTCCCAATTCTAGTCCAAACCCTCCAATCCCAACCACAGAGCTCCCAAGTGCACATAAGATGACAAAAGAACCCCCCCCCCCCAGATTTTGACGGCACAATCTTCCTACAAGACACCGGCCACGTCCTAGTAGACAACCTAGGCTGCGGCGTAGCCTACCGCAACAAGCTCGAAGAACAATTTAAAACTGGCGAGCGATCCTTCCGCGACATTTCAGACGACATGTGGGGATCCCTCAGCATCCCCTTTGGCGACGGCTTCGACATAATGGAAAAGAACCTCGAACTCGACCCGGGCTTCCGCGAATTCCACCAGTATTGCGTCCGCGAGGGTTTCCCCTTCAACGTGATCAGTGCAGGCCTAAAACCCGTTCTGCAGCGCACGCTGGATATCTTCCTCGGCGAGAAAGAGGTAAGTGATTTCCAAGTGCCCTTCCCACCCTCCCTCCAATCAACAACATCAATTTTCCACTCCAGATCCAACTCCAGATCCAGATCCGTATCACCTAACAACCATCTGCAACCCACCCCCCCACAGGCATCAACAATCGAAATCGTCGCAAACGACCTAAAAGCACCAGGCGGAATCCCGTGGAAACCCGTCTGGCGCGACAACACAGATTCCGGCCACGACAAAGCCGAGAGCGTGAACCAAGCGCGCTCAAAAGCACAGGCAGAATGCGAGCCCGACGAGATCCCGCTGATCGTATTCATCGGCGACGGCGTGTCCGATCTCGCCGCGGCCCGCGAGGCAGATGTTCTCTTTGCGCGCCGCGGTCTACGGCTCGAGGAACACTGTCTCGAACATCACATCCCGTATACGCCGTTTGATAGCTTTGCTGATGTCAAGAGGGAGGTTGAGGCGATTAGTCTTGAGGATCAGAAGAAGACGGGTGGTGTTGGGAAGCCGGTGCGGTATAACCCGCGTGCAAATATGTGGAGGAGGATCTCTAGTAAGGAGGCTGTATGTTTCTCCCTCTTCGCCCCCCCCCCCCCCCCCCCCCCTTCTTTCTCTTGTTTTGAACTAGTTTGGCATGGGGCGGCTTTGCTAATGGGGTTGGATTGTAGGTTCCGACGCTTATGGCTACGGCTACACCTTCGCGGGATGAGAGGATGGTGCTTTGGCCGGATTATTTCTCGGAGCCCAAACAGACTCAGACTGAGCCGACGATTCAGGAGTGAAGTTGTTGTGGGGGGCTGGATACATTTTGGAGGCTCACGTTGTCATTGTTTGGACTTCTTTCTGGTTTTGGTTTTGGTCTGGAGTGGGCGTTGGTTCAATATTTTCAGTTATGACTGCCTCGAGGTAGAATCGCTCTATTTTTCGAGATTGGCTTGTTTATTTGCCTAGCTCTGTAAAGATCAAGTGCAGATCAAGTCTTTTCATCAACGAGTCAAGGATCTGTGTAACAGAAGGTGTAAAAGGAGGGATGTACTATTATTGCTAAGGATGCCGAAGAAGCCCATCAACAACTTGTATAATCACCAGAAAAGAAGGGAGGCTTCGCACTACCTATGTCAAACCACAGTCTGTTTATGCCGAAACATCCAGAGGCTCGATATTCCAGATACTATCAGCGTACTCATTAGTGACGCGATCCATAGAGAAGAATCCCATGCGCGCAACAGAGGAAATCGACTTGGCCAGCCACTCCTCCTGATTCTGGAATGCCTCGTCGACCATCTCGTGCGTGGTGATGTAGGAGTTGAAATCGTCCGAGACGAGGTAGTAATCGCCATGCTCTTCAATAGAGCTAGTGAGCGCCAAGAAATCAGCTTTGTCACCGAACATGTTGTCTTTAATTGCGTTGAAGACGCGCTCCAGCTGTGGGTCCAGTTTGAAGTCGCCGTAGAAGTGTCGATGACGTAGGTCCTCGACGTCTTCTGCAAGATTGCCGAAGAGGAAAATGTTCTGCACCCCGATCTCACGGGTAATCTCGATCTGTGCGTTGAGTTAGTATTGCTGGGACGGAACTTGGGTCCATGCTAGCGGAAGAAGACTTACGTTGGCTCCATCGCAGGTGCCAATGATCAGACCGCCGTTCAGGACAAACTTCATATTGCTCGTGCCGCTGCCTTCGGTACCAGCGGTTGAGATGTGCTCGCTGATATCCGAAGCAGGGCAGATAATCTCTGCCTTGCTAACATTGTAATCTGCAATGAAGATGACCTTCAGAAGGTCACCAATCTCCGGGTCCTTGTTCACTACATCAGCCACCTTGTTGATGAGATGAATGATGGTCTTCGCCATCCAGTAACCGGGGGCTGCCTTGCCTCCGAAGATGGAAACTCGAGGCACCACTTTCTTCTTCTCTTCGGCCGACATGGCTTTGATGCTCAAGTAGCGGTGGATAACCCCAAAGATGTTGAGCTGTTGACGCTTGTACTCATGGATACGCTTCACCTGCACGTCAAAGAGGGCATTTGGATTGACATCGAATCCCGTGGTGGCCTTGATGTGTTTGGCTAGACGCAGTTTGTTCTCCCGTTTGATGACTGCCCACTCCTCGCGGAAAGCCTTGTCGTCAACAAATGCCTCTATCTTGTCTAGAAGAGTGAGATCCTTCAGGAAGTCGTAGCTTCCAAGCTTCTCTGCAATCAACGCAGACAACCGGGGGTTGGCCTGGTGGAGCCAACGCCTCGGAGTGATGCCATTGGTGACATTGGTGAAACGGTCTGGTCCATAGATCTTCACAAAGTCTTTGAAGAGAGTGGTCTTGAGCAGGTCTGAATGTAGCTCGGCCACACCGTTCACTTTGTGAGAGCCAATGATGGCCAGATAGGCCATACGCACCATCTTGGGATGCGACTCTTCAATGATGGAGACGCGTGAGAGGATCTCTCGGTCATTGGGGAATCGCTTCTCAACAGATTGCAAGAAGAAGAGATTAATTTCGTAGATAATTTGCAAGTGCCGCGGAAGCAGGTTCTGCATCAGCGGGACAGACCATTTCTCCAGCGCTTCGGGAAGGACGGTGTGATTGGTATACCCAAAGGTCTTGATGACGATGCTCCATGCCTCGTCCCATTCCAAGCCTTCCTTGTCAATCAAGATTCGCTGGAACTCAACAATTGCAAGGGTAGGGTGGGTGTCGTTAAGCTGGATGGCGACCTGATCAGGGAACTCGGCCCAGGCTCGTTTGGTCTTCTTGAACCGGCGAACTATGTCATAGAGCGAGGCAGCACACCAGAAGTACTGCTGCTTCAGACGCAGTTCTTTGCCTCGCTCGAGGTTATCATTAGGGTAGAGAACAGCTGAGATTGTTTCCGCCCTCTGCTGGTCGGCTACTGCGCTTTCGTAGTCTCCAGCGTTGAACTTCTGGAAGTCAAACTCTCCGCTGCTGGCCTTGCTGGACCACAGACGAAGGTTGTTGGTGGTCTTCGTACCGTACCCGGGAATGGGGACATCGTATGCGATGGCTTGAACAATCTCACCATCCTCCCATGAGTGCGAGATCTTGCCACTCTCATCCTGGTATTTTTTGACGTTGCCATAGAACTGGATGTCGACTGTGATTTCGTGTCGCGGGAATTCCCAGGGGTTATTATCCAGCCAGTAGTCAGGAATCTCCACTTGGTAGCCATTGACAATCTCCTGTTTGAAGATACCATAGCGGTAACGCAGTCCGTATCCCCAGGCAGGGTAGTTCAGCGTGGCCATACTGTCCAAGAAGCACGCCGCCAGACGTCCCAGACCACCGTTACCCAATGCTGCATCGTGCTCCTGGTTGATGACGTCCTCGACGCGGAACCCAAGATCGCTCAATCCATCTATTATCATTAGCGTTAGTTCATATGACCGATCCTCTCGAAGCTTACCTCGAGCAACATCCTTCAAGCCAACGTTCAGCATAGCATTGTCCAATGTACGTCCCATGAGGAACTCAAGCGACAAATCTACCCCATCAATTAGCCGTTGTCTTCTCCCAGCGGGCTAGACACATACAGTAGACTCGCTTCTGATCGGTAAAAGTCTGACGCTGCTGAGTCTTGTTCCACTCAATGATCAATCGGTCTCTAAACGCAAGCGCGGTTCCCGAGTATGCGGCCCTACAGAATGTCCCAGGTCAGCAAGCACCGCTTGACTCAAAGGATACCAAGCCCGTACAACTCATCGCAATTATACAGTGAGCGAGCGAGGGTCGTTTCGATATGGCGCACGAGATCTTTCTGCGGGAGGCGTTAAACCCATTGTATCAAGTATGAACGCATCTCGAACTCACCTCGAATTCCTCTTTGGTAGTGAATTCAGTCGCCGACTAAATTGACTCGAGGCATTAGCTATTCAATCTGGAATTTCCGTTTCATCTCCACACACATATTTCCTCCAGCTGTATGATTCTGGTCAGTCCAACCATAAGACAATACTCAGTCAGACAGGTACTCACGCCTCTCGTAGTGGCTCAGGAATGCTGGCTTCAACATTCTTAATCTCGGCAGGCCCAAGGCCGGTGAATGTGCGCTTGTGCTTGGGACGACTGAATCCTGGACCGACAGGACCCTGGAGATCGGCAATAGGAGCTCCTACGGAAGGTCTTCGTTCCCGACGAGGTTGCTGTTGAACCAGTTCAGTCGGTGCAACCGGATCCGAGACGGTTGACATCATGAAAAGCGGAAAGGAGGAAGTTGGAATTTAAGAAAGCTGTAATTCTGGACAAAGTACACCAGAAAAAAAAAATTGACTGGCAGGTACAACGGCTACTTTAAAAGAGAAAAGAGGGGAAAGGGCCAAGTCCATGTCATGACTTTTGGAGTAACATCAATTCTTTTTTTAGTTTTGATCCATTTCGGGGAGTTTAGGGGAGTTCAAATGATTTTAGTCCATCTTGCAGCCTGTTTCTGGTCAAGTCAGTGTCATCTCTCGACTATATTGTATACTTCCTTGACGGTACAGGTCCGTGCAAGTATACCTCTCACATCATGCCATTTCTAAGTTTCGTCTCCAAGACATTGCCAGGCTCTCAAAGCCAATATAAATTCCCCCACTAGATCCCGACTCTTCGGCTCCAGTGTATCGGCTCCACAATCATCTCCGGAATCATCTCCAGGCCAATTAAGTCTCTACGCCATTTTCATACTGCGTGATTATCATCCCTCCGAGCTTGCCGGATGCCAACAAACCCTGATACCCCCACCAGGACCCAATTCACAGACGCATCATACCGTGCGTCGAGGCCCCAGTGCGTATCATGACCTGATCAATCTGAGGTAAGTACCCAAACGCATTACTCGATGGTAGACACGATGGTATTTGCTCTTGTGGGGGGGGCTTCAGTCTCCGGGGCCTCTCAGACTCTGTTGTCAGGAAAATCGTTAGTAGTGGGGCGTGGTGGCTGCTATGATGTGGGTGGCTGTGTGATGGGATAAGATGCAAGAGAGCTTTGGTTGGGAGACGGCAGGTCGGGGGATTATTGCCCATGACTTGATGATAACGAAGAGGGATGTTGTAGGTTCGTTGGGAGAGTGATCGAAATATCTTCCCTGGATTTCTGGGCTTCTCGCTTCCGTCGCCCCCTTTTCTTATACTTCTACACTAGAGATCAATAGAAGCTCTGAGTGGGCTATCCAAGTGCTAGAGCTTCTCACGACTACCATCTACACTTAGCACATCTACGGCAAACAGGATGCAGAAACCAAAGTAGATTCGAATGGGAGAATTGATTTATCGAGGCTCAGCTATGCATAAAAAAGCCTGGGCTACGTCCCAATCCCCAACTCCGTACTACCCCAATTAGAGCTCCGGGGGATCATGAGCTGGCACATGGCCCAGGCTCAGTAACCCCGGTACCGGTCTATGCAAGATAGATAAGAGTCCTCGGAGCGTGAAAACAAAAACGCTGGAGGACAACCTAGCAATAATGAATAAAGACAAAGAAATCAGAGAGCATCAGGCGTGGAAGCGCTTAGAATCGTGGGTTGATGGTGAAGTGACAGGAGAAAGAAAAGACAAACACAGAGAAAGGAAAATTGGAAAAGAGGAATTAGCGGGAGTAAATATCAGAGACATAGCAATGTCGAAAATAGGAAGACCACCATGGTATACATGAGGGATTGGAAAAAGGCCTCGAGACAAGGTATTGGAAAAACAAAAACGTAGGATATAGTGAAGGCAACCGTGGAAACAGAAAGCCCATTAAGTAGGCTGGTGTGTACCCCGTTGGGATGATCGAGTCCACGAAAAGAAAGTCCGGAATGTGTTCTGGCCCGCTACCGGGGTTCTGGCCCGGTGGCATCCTCGGGGTTGTCATACACTCATTCCGGGGCTTTATCAAGAGGGAAAAGGCACATGGAACAGGAACTGTAGCATAGTGGACTTTCCCGAACATGCTACCGAGACCTTTATGGAACATCGACCCATGTTAAATAGAGGGAAACCGCATTAAGTACCAAATGGAATGTCCTAGACCAGAGCCAGCGCCTGGGAAATCAGCCGAAAAAGCCATTAAGGCGCCATCAACGCCTGCAGCTCGTCAAAAGTAAAGGAAGGAAAAAGACGAAAAGGGTATGGTATGAGAGGTCGTTGGAAAACTGTTCAGGCAGTCTCCTGAAGAGGCGAATCAATGGAACACCGAGGGCGACGTTGAGAATAGGGACGGTGTGAGGTCGTAAGGTTGGATTGGAGGGAAAAGTACGCATAAGCACCTGAGGACATTTGTGTGACTGGGTCCTTGGGATAAATTTGCGCGGCTATAGAATACCTGAGTCTTTCAAGGCATTCTGCAGGATAGTCTCTTTGACTGCTGCGAAGACCAAGCGGATATTCGAGGTATCAGTCGCTTGTGTGAGACTGAAGGGGAATAAGAAGTGGTTAGAAATCACGGTGGGTGGGAACTGATACAGTTGGGATCATGTGGAACTCACTGTGGGTATAGGTTCAAGTGTGCTCGGTTCACCTGGTTGAATCGCCAGAGCAGGTACTTGGCGGCACGGTGCACGTCGTTGCCGCCCGAGTAATCGGGGAAGTAGTTGCTCAACGGCGATCTAGGCAGTTTCAAGCGAAACAAATCGACTTTGTTCAGGAACAGGATGATGCTTGTTCGCATAAACCACCGAGAGTTGACCACGGAGTCGAAGAGAACCAAACTTTCCATCATACGATTCTGCGGGGTCTGTCAACTCCGATATAATGTGCTCGGTGGATTCAGTTGTCTTACCTGATTACTTTCTTCCAGTAGTACTTGATCATATTCACTGAGCGCAACGCAAAAGATTATGGACGTCACGTTTTCGAAGCAATGGATCCACTTCTTTCGTTCACTGCGCTGGCCGCCCACATCAAACATGCTGTCACGGGTTAGAGATATCCCAAATCGTGGGTGCCGAAAACAAGTTCCACGTACTGTATGCTCAATTGGCCCATTGTGAAACGTGTCTCGTAGATACCGGTGGTCTTCGTTCTTGCTCGGAGTACATCTGAAACATCCGGGACGTAATTGGGGGCCGTTATCCGTTTCGCTTCCTCGAAGAAACTAATCACGGGTTAGAATTCGGCCTTGGGATCAAAGACGGAAGGATGGGTGGCCTTACTATGGTGCCGAGTCCATCAGATAAAACTCATTCTGATGTTCCAAAACTGTTGATGTACATGGGTCGTTCCAGAGATATGTGATGGCATCGCCGATTTTCGAATCAAGCGCAGTGTTGGGATCCGGATCCACGTTGTACTCTTCCAGAAATGAAATGTAGTCCTGCACCTTCTGGCTGGACGGTTCAAGCTGGAGATAGTGATATGCTCCAATGAGGGCTTTTGCGCAATCCAGGAGGTTCTTGTACACGGTTAATCGATACAGCGCAAGTTCTTCCACGGTGTAACCATTCTGGTGGATGATCTTCATCTGTTTTACGATCGTTGATTTGCCGCTTTCTCCTGATCCTGAGTTTGAAGTCAGCCAACCACCAGCTCTCCAAGCGAGCACCGGAGTACCTACCCAAAAGAAGGATCTTGCATTCTCTTCGTAGCCGCCTAGAATCTTCTTCTAGCCTACGGTCAATCTGTTGGCTTCGCTTTTTCTGTTCCACGTCCCCTACGGACTCCGAGCTGAAACATGACCCCATTGCAAAATCTTCAGTGACCCAGACCAGCAGGTAGGAGACTCATCAACCGCGCGCAAGAACAGACTGTGCCGGTCAAAACGGCCGGAGCCTTCGCTTGAGAAGATTGCCAAGCGCCACGCACGGGGAATGATCAGCGGGACCCGGTATGGAGATGGATGTGCGTGATATCGGAACCGCTTTCAATGGGAGCAACTGTTGCAAAGATGTCAAGGCGAGAGGTAAAGGTTGAAGGAATTGCGACAAGTGAGTTTGGAAGGAGAGTCGTGGAGTTCGGGTATAGCGGTTAGGACGGGGGCGGACGGGAGATGGGGAAACGCGGAGAGTCAGGGATGAGTTGGGATGAGCCGTTAAGATGTAAAGAGTGATAAAGGTAAGAGTACAGAGTAGAGTAAGGGGAATTAAAAAGTGTCAAGAGAACTGTTCAAAGAATCAGAGAGTGTCAGTGCAACCATCGTCATGCTGGGGGAGTGGAGATGACTTTGGGGAGAGAGGGTAAGAAATGTAAGAAACCTGTACGGCTCAGCTTACATTTGGTAAGAAATGTAATACCTGTATTTCACCTGTTTTCTTTCTTTTTCTTTCTTTGGGTGGTGAGAGCTTACATTATTCCCATTTCAAGGTTGCTCTGGGTCTCTATTCGAGCTTCTTGTAATATCAGGGCATTTACCTTTATTTTTTAGATTAAAGATACACCTAATTAGCCATGTATCATGTAGGTAAAAAAGGAAAACCTGGGGGAAATTAGGCACGTTCTTCTGTCGGATCTCACCTGTAGGTAATGATTTAGTACCAAATTCTCCTAATTTTCGCCCGGGCAAAAATCACAGTCACAAATTGTAAGACTGACACTCCTATAAAAGAACACTGTTAAAGCGAGAAACGATAAAAACTGCCCGAGGGTTCTAATCTAACGGGGCGCCACCAGATGACCGTCTGTGCAATCATGCGTTCTTGTCCCCTATCAGTTGTTCAGAATGGTCGATCAAAATTTTCCTGTCTAGATTTACCGCAAATCTCGAATACCAATCTCTGACCAGGAGTTCTGTACTCCGTACTCCATTTCATACTCTTTCAGCCCACTCTAGAGCTTTAAAGTGGAGCGTGACGAAAAATGGATGGCTGCCTCAGGCACACAGGCGGGGCTGTGTGGCAGGTCACCGGTGTGTGTCTGACATCTACCAACTCCGTACAACAGCGGGACACTCTCCATTAATGTATTTCCTTCTATCGGATCTGAATCTGCTTTCATCTGAACTACATGTCACTTTCATGTGCGATTGGCTTATCTCGGACATGTGGTGAAGCCGGGCACTGACCCCTTCTCTCCTCAGAACCAATTAAGCCTTGTGGGCAGATAGGGGTACAGGCAAAATCAAGGCCTGGGAAAGTGCTTTGGTAGTCTTGATCTTATCAACACCTCGGGAATGCGACGTGAAGGTAATTATCAGGCATCTCGAAGAGTCACTCTATGCGGAGATATATATTTCCCAGGAATTTTACAGGAATTCTACCGGCTTACGGAACGTGCTTCCTATGCTTAGATAACCTTGATCCTCCGAAAATGAAAAGTGTAATGTGAGATGCACTTCTGTCCAGTTGCAACCACATCATTCAAGGTCTTTGTTACATGTCTGTAGGTGTATTTCAAGCAGGAGCGTGGCAGGCATTGTTTCACATATCTTAGCCGCCGAATTTGCATCCACATTGAACGATGATAGGACCCGAAGACCCGTTGAAACTGATATCCAAGCCAAGGTCTCTGGGTGATTTGCTTTTAGGGTTATATTGTACACGGCTATCACGGTTGGGTGCAGAGTCCGGGTCCTTGATATAAACTGATATAAACTGATATAAACTGATATAAACTGTGTAATGTATGATGTGTGATTTATGGTTTGGAAGTTGGCGTTGTAAAACCATCAAGACCACACCACAGAAGATCGGAGCTGAGCTAGATAGGAAGGAATATTTAATTGGATAGTGGTTGTGTTAGGGTGTGCCCTTGTTCTGGACCTGGGAGCCCCTCTTGTACAACAATGTTACTCGGCACAGTCTATCGGATCCATCAGAGCATTATAGAGGAAGCTACGATCCAGCTTATATACACGTGAGATTGATGAACCTCCAATCCTTATCATGTCCGCTTTAAGGAGATTCAAGATGAGGGGCTGTACTGTGACCTGCCAAGGTTCTAACAAAAAAGGCCCAAGAAATCTCCATATACTTGTTCTTGGGCGAGTTACGTGCCGAAAAATACAAAGTACTATAGGTAGTAGATAAACCCTTCTTGAATTAATCTGTATAGAAGTGGTATACTCTGTTTCAAGAACATCAAGTAACAATGTGGTTCAAGGGAAATATCTCCGGGGATAAGACCGGGGTCTGGGCCGCGTTGTTGTGGAGCGAGAGCAACCTTGCAACCTTGCACGTTCACACAATCAACAGCACATAGAGTAGGATTTATTGTATAAGAGTTGCCCAATGTATACTTTTCTATGTGTCTGAAGTGAACCAATACAGTAGGACATGTAAATACTGCAACTCTCTCCCAATATCTGCTAAAAAAAAAGAAAATCCCATCTCATCTACCTAGCTTCAAGCTGCTGAGTCATCAACATTAAACCGGGCTTCGCCAACGTCATCGGCCTTGTTTTCTGCGCTTTTCACCCAGTCCCTTCCCCACACCTGTTGCCAACACACTTGCTTTCTTTGCGACCCCTTTCTTCTGGCACTTATCTTTTTTGAAAAACTTCATCTTTTCTCTCTTTCGTCTTTGAAACTGAGGTTGTTATTAGAAACTCTCTCTTTCCCCGTTTATCTGTAAACCCCACCTTCCATCATGGCGGAATTCGTGCGTGCCCAGATTTTCGGCACCACCTTTGAGATCACTAGCCGGTTCGCAATGCCCTGTTCTGCTCCATTTACTATGAGCGTTTCAGCAGGCGCAGCCAGAGGAATCTCTGTGCTAACTGAATTTCTAGGTATACGGAGCTGCAGCCGGTGGGAATGGGTGCCTTCGGACTGGTCTGGTATGTTGCATTCTGTGTCGCACAAGATGTTTCCAAGTCCAGGTTTATACTAACTAGGCCATTAATACAACAGTTCTGCCAAAGACGAATTGACTGCGCAGCCAGTTGCAGTGAAAAAAATCATGAAACCCTTCAGTACCCCCGTTCTGTCCAAACGAACTTATCGGGAGCTGAAGCTGCTCAAACATCTCCGTCATGAGAACGTCCGTACTCTATTAATTGCATTGAGCATAATTTTTTGCTGACACTCTGCAGATTATCAGCTTGAGTGACATTTTCATTTCGCCTTTGGAAGACATGTATGTCCCCCTCATCTGCAAGGCGGGGTTAAACAGTGTAAACTAATGCCCGCAGCTACTTCGTCACCGAACTTCTGGGAACTGACCTCCACCGACTTCTTACTTCGCGACCCCTTGAAAAGCAATTCATTCAGTACTTCCTATACCAAATTCTGGTAAGATTTCCACGGGAACAATATCCGGGACGCTAGAATCTGACCTGTTGATAGCGTGGCTTGAAATATGTCCACTCCGCCGGTGTAGTCCACCGGGATTTGAAACCTAGTAACATCCTAATTAACGAGAACTGTGATCTGAAAATCTGCGACTTTGGCCTTGCCCGCATCCAGGACCCCCAAATGACCGGCTATGTCTCAACACGATACTACCGCGCGCCCGAGATCATGCTTACCTGGCAAAAGTACGATGTCGAGGTGGACATTTGGAGTGCGGGCTGCATCTTCGCCGAGATGTTGGAAGGAAAGCCATTGTTTCCTGGGAAGGACCATGTCAACCAGTTTTCGATCATCACGGAGCTGCTTGGTACTCCTCCCGATGACGTGATTCAGACCATCTGTAGCGAGAACGTGTGTATTCGTTAGTTCTTTTGGCGAAAGATGAAAACATGCTAACAAATGACGACTCAGACCCTCCGGTTTGTCAAGTCCCTACCCAAGCGCGAGCGCTTACCCCTCGCGAATAAATTCAAGAACGCTGATGCCGATGGTATGTGACATTTGAGCCGACTATAGGGATCTTGAACGCTAACTTGATTGTTTGTTCAAGCCGTTGACCTGCTTGAGCGGATGCTGGTTTTCAACCCAAAGCAGCGCATTCAAGCCTCCGAAGCATTGGCTCATGAGTACCTGGCGCCCTACCACGACCCGACTGATGAGCCTGTCGCACAAGAGAAGTTCGATTGGTCGTTCAATGATGCCGATCTGCCCGTAGATACTTGGAAGATCATGATGTATGTGCTTGATTTGTTACCCTGTCACGATTCTTCTTGTTAATCATCCACCCATAGGTACTCGGAAATTCTCGACTTCCACAACATCGAACAAGGCAACGAGGCGGGCGAAGCCTTAGTACAGGGTGCAGTGCAGGGTAACGCTACTGGACAAGCATTCGCATAATGGGTTGACGCGGCATTTCCTCAAGAAATGCTTTTCTACCATTGAATTCCAGTCTCAAATTTTGAAGTCTGGCCCTATTTCTGTTCAAGGGTGCCACAAAGCTGGCGTGCTCACTTCTGTGTTTTTTTTACTTATCGTTTTCCTACTCTTGTCCCTTTTTGTCTTCCTGGAGACCATTGTCCATAGCTTTGCCGGCGTCGTTAAGAATTGGTTGGTGATTAGGAGAAATCACACGGGTTATCTGATTTAGTTCATCGATGAAGCACCTCAAAACCATCTACTCCGTAATGCTTTGAAATCTGTATCCAATCTATTATCTCTCCAATGCCTATACAGCTTTTCTCTACTCCGTAGTCCAATCACCCTTGAGGTATCCCCACGATTTTGATGCCCTCTGACTGGCGGGGTTGCCTTTCACCGCCCGCTGCCTGTGCGATAACCGTATCAGCGATGTTCCCCTGTTTGCGACGATCTAAGTTTTGTGGGAAACCCACGAGGTCCTGGAGGAGAAGCACCTATTTTCTATATATTGCAAATCATTCACTTGAGCTATTATTTCTCCAAAATTTTTAATTGCATTTCTCACAGCCGAACCGAATCCCCTGTCGCAAGGTTCGGCGCGATGGCTGTTCACCATAAACAAGACCCAATTGTCTTGGTTATAGATTTCCACCATGCACGGTGAGCCATGAGACGCTCAAGACCCCGGGCTCATATCTTTGAAATGAATGCAAAGATGGATTGATCTATAGTGGAACCTGGCTGACTGAGACATACCCCTGTAGCGGCCCCGAGATTGAGCATTGCATTGCCGATGAAGGAACTGACCCAGCAACCGAGAATGACTGGTCTCTGCTCCCATTCATGGCCCTATCTGACGGAGCACATCTGTATGATACCCCTGTCTCCGACAAAAATTTCTCTTTCTCTCCCATTCTCTCTCCCTTTCTTGGTCCTCCTCTGGCGCAATCCCGCGACGAGGAAAACCGATATGCGCCAAACTAACTAACCCGTCGGATATCAGGTCGACCGAAGAATTCTCATACTTCACACTTTGCCAAAAGGGCGCATCTACTAAATCCGAAACCTCCCTTTTCGGCATCGCCTGCTCCCGCCAGATCGATTCTAGCTTGCTTATCAACCGCTCTGCCGATGTGACGCGGTCAACAGTACAAAAGGCCGTTGTGGTTGTGACAGATACTCCGCAGCGAGTAGGTCAATTGCGCGAGAAGCTCTCCGTGGTGACTTCGGCTTGGTTCGCGCAACGGTGCGTGGAATATACTTGCTCTGGTGGACTATTTGCTCCCCCGATGTGCTCGCTTGGGATCTGGATAGAGCTCGGCTTAGAGTGAGGAAATGTGGCTAATTTAGCACTCTTCTCAACAGTGACTTCTCGGATGTTGATATATTGAAGGTCTGTACTAGCTGCGGCCGTGTGTGGAATAAAATGCTGACATGGAAGCAGAAATTCCGCGAGGGCTTGGTAATTTCCCTGCTCAACGATGGCCCCAAAGACCAGAATTTGGGTAAGGATATCATCCATTCCGATATGTATCTCCCTAATGACAAGTCTCAAAATTTGCTAATTTATGAAGGCCTTTCGCTTAGGGAAATGATACACGAATTCAAATTCCAGACCTTGGTTCTCTTCAAGGCATTACTGTTGCAGCCCAAGATGCTTTTCTTCGGGACGCGCTGTGAACGCCTGTGTATGATTCAGTTCTCGCTTATATCTTTAATACCCGGCCTTCTCAACAGCTTGCAGGACTGCGCGGATCCTGCTTTTGACACCTATTCTCAGACGGTTGAAAAACCAACCTCTCTCAAGACGAGTGACAGAAGTTCTTTGTTGGCATACATGGGCCTTCCACTACAGATCTTCGGAAAGGGAAGCATGTTTGGCCCCTACACGCCTCTCCAGCTGCTGGATCTGTTGGCAGATGATGGCACAAAATCCTATGTGGTTGGCTCAACGAACCCCCTACTTCTCCAGCAAAAGGACCGCTACAGTGATATTCTAATAAACCTTGACGAAGACAGTATCGTGATAAATTCTCCTCTCCTCCGCAGTGCCCTGGTCCTTTCCGCAGCCGATAGGCGCTGGATTGACATGCTCACACAAATTGTCAACGACACGTGGGACGAGGACCATCCTTCACAACCCAAGACCCTTGGCTTCATGGGCTCCGAAGAATTCATTCGACTGCAGTTTGAAGAATACTTGCTGGCTTTATTGTCGTCCATGAAATACCACGAGGAGCTCTACCCATCTGATGCCGGAGAATCATGTCATCTCAGCAGAACCCAGCTGCAAAATCTTAACATTGAAGGAGACCCTGCCATTGACTTCAACATGGAATTCCTGGCCCAGTGGAAAACCACATCTAACTACGCCCTGTTTTCGCGTCTCACTTCGGATGCGCTCTTATTTTCCATCACTGAGCCACGTCACCCAAACGCCGGCGGCCTGATGATGGAAGATGTCCAAAGACGACTTGCACAACAGGTCGCAGACCTGCACCTCGATGAGCGTGTCCGCGAAGGCCGGGAGGCCCTGAACCGCCACATCTCAACCGGACAAAAGAAAATGAGCGCGGCGTTCACCAGCCTCTGGTCCGACATCGAGACAATGCGCGAAGCGCAACGCAAACGCAATGAAGAGAGAACAGCCTCCCAATCGCAGCGCACCTCCATCGACAAAGGAACCCCAACATCACCAACTCCCTCCTCCCAGGATCCCGCCGATGCCTCCTGGTTTGCAGGCCGCCAAAGGCCATCAGTCGACCTAACACAGGCCCAGGCCTCCGTGGCCATAGCCAGCCAAAAGGCCGGCTCATATCTTAGCTCGTGGGGTTCGTGGGCAATCGAAAAGCGCCGCGAATGGCAAGACAAGCGCGTCACATCTCCGAACCCGAGTGCCACCCCCCATACCGAGCCGACATCGCCATCCACCCCAGCCACGTCCGTCGTTCCCGAAACAGCCGACTTGGACCGCGGCCGCCGGCATTCCATCCAGAATAATAGCGAAGGAAACGAAAGCACCGGTGGCGGACTTTCTCGCAGCAGTAGCCGACGGAAAAGATGGAGCAATATCCTGCTCAGACGCGACAGCGGCGAGTTCCAGCGTCTTGATGGTGTCTCCGCGTTCGATGAAACTCCCTTCCCCAAATCTCCTCTGTCGCAAGGATTTCCGGCCCACGCGGTTGAAGCGGAGCACAAGCAAATCCAGGACGTTCTCCAGGAAGGAGAGACTGCTGGGCGGGATACCGTCGACGCAGATGGATTCTCTTCTGTGGCTCTCACGTCGAATGAAGGCCTAGGGTTGAGTTTAAAGGCCGAAGAGCCGGTTTCTCTGAGCCAGAAGGAACCCACACTCTTGAACCGTGTAGAGGTAGATCCACAGCCTGAGAACTTGGTCGCAGCACTCCCTCTCAAAGAAGAGGCTCTTCCAGCTCAGAGCAAAGACTCGTCTGATTCAGACTAGAGCGCTGGATTTGGGAGGTTGGGGTTTGATTTGCGTATTTAGGGTAATTGAATATTTCACGAACTTTTGGTCTTCTGTTCTTACTATCTCTCGCTTGTGCAGAGCACATATATGCTCGCACGATTCTCACGTTGATTATGTGTATACTTCTATCGGCCAGTACTACGCATATCGATCTACTGAATGAAATATTTGAAGTGAATCCGTCCGAAGATGTGTTGAATCTGGATCAGCGCTATTGTTGTGTCTTGTGCTCTTGTCTGCATTCCATCTAGAATAGACAGGTTGTCTTGTGGCTTTCATCTTGTTTCACATGGGGCTGTGAGAATACCTTCCAAGGATCTACTACAGAGAAATTTGTATCAACATAACCCTTTAGCCCTCATTCTTTCATTCTACCCTGTCATGGTCTTTCTATAGAGCCACCTGGGCAACCCTCTATCTTTTGAAATCTTTGAATTCCTATTGTCCAACTACGTAGAATGCCAACATCAATTTGTTATGTTTCTAGCATTTCCAGAGAAAGAAAATTAAAGAGACATAGAAGAGAGCAAAGAAAATAACCAGGTCATCATTTGTTTGTCGTCTCAGCGCTATGAAGAAACATTAAAGAAGTCGCCGACACAGTGAAAAGAATTCTTCTGCTCCTAGTAGCCTGATTTCATCCGCCGGCTACCCACTGAAGGGATCCCATCCCACACTACCTCGCGTTTCCCTCATTGATGGAATAAAAGGGGTTGATAGGGACACAGGAAACCACTGATGTCAGACAGAGACAGTAGCGAAAGCAGAGAGCACCGGAAAAAAAGGAAATAGAAGCAAGATGGTTGCGCAATATTGGAGGAAGGAGGGAGGGTTTAACTTGATTTAAGCAATGTATGAGATTTCATCGCCGTCCATACGCTCAATGTAGTCCTTCTCCATGAGGGCTTCAATGTTTTTCTTGATGTCTGGGATTTTGGGCGGGAAGCGGGACTTAACCTGCTGAATAACCTCCTGGACAAGCTGGACGTGCTTCATCTTCTTGCGCGACTTCATGATTCGAACAATGGCGGACTACAACACGATTAGATCAAATGGACGGCGTGGGGGTGGATAGTTGATTAGAAGACATACCTGGAGCAAAAGCTTCCTGTCCTCTTCTATGGTTTTGTGTGTGTCGTCGGCCTCGACCTTTTGCTCAGACTTGATCTGAATGTTGAGGTTGACCTTAACCTTCTTACTCTTGAAGTTGTAGTTCAATGTGAACGAGGTGGAGGGCTCGGGCTTAGCGCCCTCGGGGCTGGCGATGAGGACCTTGGCCTTCAACAGGATGCTAAGGTTGGGATCGAGAATTTCGGTAGACAGGGTGGTGGCCTTTTCGATCTCATCATAGGACAAAGTGTCGGCTTCGTTGAAAAGAAGAAGAATACCCATTTGGTAGGTAGACACCTGGAAGGTGTAGGGCACTTTGGCGTTCTTGATATAGTTAGCCTTGATTTCACCCTTGCATAGCTGCCACAGCCATGTCAGCTTGCGGCCACTGTGCTTGTCAAAGTAAAATGTCTGGAACCGTTCGGCAGTCTTGACTATCTCCGGTGGCGCGAGGAATGGTGTGGTCGGGGCATTGAGGGGCCAGAAGCCAGTTCCCAGGACCTGGAAGTGGGCATCGGCCATTCTCTTTCGGTCATCATCTTCTAGCACTTTGTCCTGCCAGACCTTGTAGTTGTTATTAAGATCCTTGGAGATCTGCATGTCCTGGAACATGCGTTGCAGCTTGTTGGTATATTCGAAACCACACGCCTCCTTTAGCTTGCTGATCATGCTTGTTTCAGCATCATCGGAAACAGAGCTCACATGAACCAGGCGTTTCGCCAGATTCTTGGAATAGAACTTCTGGAAGACGTCTTTGTCTTCAATGTACTTGAAAACTGTCATTATTTGCACGAGCATCTCCTCAAGCTCCGATTCTTCAGCCGACTTGGATCCCTTCTTGAGCAGTGAGTCCGTGTATTTTGCCAGCAGCTCGGGGGACTTTGAAGAGCTCGTCTTGCAGATGCGGTTTCGGTTGACAAATTCTCGGCACGCGTTATCGAGAGAACGCACAAACTCGGCCTCGCCATTGAAGGCCTCGTCAACCAAGTTCTGGTACCGTGTGTGAACCTGCAGTAGAGCATCGACGTACAACTTGGGCTCGAGTGTTTCTCCCTCCGAAGCGACCTTCTCGACAGCAGCCAGACCGGCCCGTCTAACGTGGTTCTCAAAGGTCGTGCGCAGAGGATCCAAACCTTCCTTGATACGTGATAAGAGGCGATACATGCGAGCAAGATCCTCCTGGCGTTCGTTATCTAGCAAGACTTGGAACTCGTCGCGAAGCAAAGTCGAATGGGCGGTAACGAGAACAGACAGACAGGTATCGGTCAAGCTCTTGGTGACATCTGTATGCAAATACAAACCGACGCGCCCCTTCTCCTCCTCCAGACGAGTTTCTGCCTTCTTCATATATTCCACCACGCTGTTTTCAGCCACGAACTGCCGTGACTCATTTTCGTAATACGTTTTCGTGGCACGGATGAACGGCAGCTGGAAGTACTGGCGATAGACATCAAGTGTTGACTTGGAGCTATCATTCTCATCCAGACCCAGTGATACAAAGGAGTCCACAATGGATTTAATCTGCGACTGTTCGATGGTTTCTCCGTTTCGTTGCTTCTCGACCAGATTCAGAACAGCGTCCATGACCTTCTCGTGGACTTTTTCGAAAAAGTCCCCTTTCCATTTGACCAAGTGCAGGGTGTAAACGTCATAGACATTTTTCTTACCCTCGTCGATCTCACGCTTAACCCAGTGACGGTTCAGGTAGCGAAAGAGGTGGTTCACGTACTTGGCGGCGGTCGTGTAGCGGTACCATTCGCGAATGTAGAAGCCAAGCAAGCCTTCTTCGGTGTGGCTTTGTGATTGTTTGTAAACCTTAGTCAGATGGGCAGAGAGGTATTCGCCGAGTAGTTTGTAAAGTTCCTCGCCCAGCAAATGAGCTTGAGTCCATGTCAGCTCAAATTGGGAAGCCGAGGGTGCGGCAAGAAGGACATTAAACCAACCTCCGCGTTGTCCTTGGAGACCTTGACCGCTAGCGACGGCTTTCTGGGATGTGCAAAAATTATGGACAGCCCTAACATCAAATTGTGAGCGCGGTTTTCGTCAGAGGTAGGATCGAATCTTAAAACACACGTGTAGAGACCCATGTACTAGGGGGAAAAAAAACCAGTCAGCCTCTGTTCTTAGACACTCTCGCCGGTCAATCTTGAGTTGCACGGCAATTCACTTACAGTCTTCATATCGATACCGGAATCAAGGTTGAGCATGACGCTCTCAATTCCTGTTTCGAGGAATGACCAACTAATTCACAATTAGCTCCGGTCATACCACCTTATTAAAGCAGGTCGCCAATTATTGCCTGCTCACGTTGAATCAAGGTCATCCTTGTGAGGTACCGGCGGCATCGAGAGAGACATCGCGGTTGCAGAGGAGCCGGGAGGTATGGAGAAGAAAGTGATTGTTCAAGGGCCGAAGGTCCTAGTCCACTAGTCAGTAACGCACTCGTAGTTCTCAACAGTAACCAGCAAGTTACACATCATGCACTTTACCTCAAAACGGTTGTAGCGCCACAAGGCACGCCTCAAAAGATCTTCGGGTGATCAACTGATGGTAGGCTCTTGGGAGAGGGAGAGGTTGGCAAGAGCGGGGTTCAGACAGTCGAAGAAAACGAGCGAGAAGATACGACCCTCCTTGGGAACCACTACAACGAAAATTGAAAAGGAGATTAGGCAGACGAGCAGAGAAGTGATAAGGCTGAGATGGACCAGAGCGTGGGGATGGCCTTGTTACCGCAGGCGGTGAGGTGGCGGAGCTTTCCCGCCAAATCTACATCATCGGTTTTGATCGCTTTGATCAAAGTGAGTCTAGACACCCTGGTTGTGTCGATAGTTATTTCTTTCGCAAAAAGTGTTTGAGAATAACAAGAAATCCAATTCTCTTTGACTTTTGGTCCTCTACAACAAATCTGTCTCTATTGTGGTATCCCAACACATGTCTCCAGTGACACAATTCATAGATCTATGTTTCGAACTGGCACTACAGACAAGAATAGTCGGCCGGTTATGCGGCCATGTGATATCTTTTTTGGTTGTACCTTTCTATGCACATTATAGGACTTTACGTAACAATCCCTTCTAGAAATGTAGCAAAATTGAGTATTCACCGTGCATTTTGCCATCTCAAATCCTTGGGATCAGATGGGAAATGATGAGCTACAATCTTCAACAATCCAGATCCAGTTCAGTCCACCTTGTCGTGTACAAAGCACATGACGACATTACCATATCCTGAGACCAACACATTTAAGTGTACTTTTCTTGGGTCGTCAAAAAGTCAAGAAATCCATTGTCTTAACGAGCTTCGTAGAGAAAAATAGCAACGAGATGAATGAACTTGGAATAGATATCAAAGCTTATGCATAGAAATATCCTCTGCATAGTTTATGCAGTTTGCCGCCTTCACATACATAGGACCAGCTGAAAAACATCCCAAGGCTGTCTAAATGGCTGTGTATTCTTGCGAGGGGGATGGATTACAAGAATTTACCGATGTACCGTTAGTCATTGGAAATGGACACACATGTAGGTAACCCATCTCCTCTTTTCTCCATTTTCTCATGAATGTCATTCCTCTTGAACATTCCATCTTGAAATTGCAATACCGATGAACTGCTGCTTTTCAAGTGGAACATCGGTCTCTCTTGGATTTTGAGAGATTTGAAAATATAGTCAGTAGAGTACTGCAAATGGATATTGGAAGCCGGTAATTTTTATCGCCAGTCTTGTCGACCACGGTTGATTAGGTCCCATGGGGACGTTGAACATTGGAGTTTCATTCCCAGGAATGAATTTTGATTTCGGGCGAAGATTTTGGCGACACCCTAAGGAGGCTGAATGAGGCCCCAGCCACAATCTGGCTGCTTCATGTTTCATTTGCCGAAGTCAACGTTGTTGTCGATGGAGTAGCTCAAGAAATTAGAAAGAAAAAAAGGGTTCAGAAGAGGCTTGGAAAAGGCCCAGAAAGAGATCACTACCCAAGAGTGGATGATATAGGACAGTGGATAGAAGGGATTGAACTGTTGAACGGTAGGCGCTTCCAAAAGGTAATACTCAGTGAGCACCTGGATGGGTACAAAATGGGAGAGGGAGACCCAGGTAGCCTCGACCTTGACTGCCCCACTAGAAATGACGTCACATGAAGTAGATCACAGAGTTATCCAAACTTGATCCCCGTGCTTCAGCAAAACGTTCAAAGCAAAAGAGAGAACGCCTTGCAATGGCCATAAATCCACTGTCAAAAACTCAAGTGACTACTCGTCAGAGTCCTGAGTGGCACCGTATTCCGAACACTTCAATCCAATCCAAGCCGCTCATGACATACCATGGAGCCTTCAATGCCACATCCACAGAGCTCAAGGAGCACCTGGAGGCAGTAGGCGAGGTTGTTCCTCAATGGAGATATAGCATGTACAGCCAAAATCACTTCCACTCCACAACCCAAGAGATGCTCGGGGTCGTTTCAGGGACCGCGCGTCTCTGCGTTGGAGGCGAGGAGAACCCCAAGAGATTTGAGCCGACGGTGCAGCGCGGTGATTTGATCATCATGCCTACCAGGGTGAGTCATCAACTCTTAGAGGACCTGCATGGGGATCAGGCAGAGTTTGAAATGGTCGGCGCATATCCACATGGAAAACAGTGGGATTTGTGTTATGGGACGCCAGAAGAGAAGGTACAGGCGCAGAGAATCAAGGATGTGGTTTGTTTCCGCCAAGGTCCGTTTTATGGCGCTGACGGTTCTGCTCTGTACGTCTAGCCAAACTTGCGCTTGCGTGAAATCAAGTCTCGCTTAAAGGGTATATCAACGGCCAAAAGATTCATGAAACATAACAACAATTGGATATCACTGTGTTACTCTTTCGACAAGCCTGGTAAAGCGTCAGGAACTGGAGTAAGTATGTCAATCATTCAACAGGGGGCTTACCTGAGAACACTAATGGAGAAGGTCATGAGCCAAGCCAAGAGTGCAACTAGCAGTACGGAAGCAAGCGCCTTTTGTCGCGTACATATACCATCGTTCCGAGGATCGATCGTTTGGTTGACCTCTGCTTCGGTGCAGGATCCTGTCACCTCGGAGAGTGAAGCGAATGCCAAGCTAAGATTGGCGGAATCGAAGACAATGAAGAAGATATCCAGAAGGAGGAGACGAACTTTAGCGGAGGGAGAGCGCAAACCCAATGGCTTTGATGTGTATTCATCGAAGGTGATGTACAGGAGGTAAACCAGGGCGACCGCATCAACGATGATTGCCATCAATGCAGATGGACCTTGAGGATGATGTCCTTCATCAGACATGTGCTGAATCGATCCGCCCAGAGCCAGTGCAGAGAGAGAGAAGCACCAAACAGTCATTCGAAGAATTAGCGGTACGATCGGGCTTCGCAGAAGCGTTTTCTTGAACCGATTGATCCACACGTCCCTTCGGCCTCCGCTGTGTAGCGGATACTCCGGACTATCGCCCTCTAAGAGCTTTCCTCGCCATGGTTGCGAATAATCGCCGTGATTCTCATTCAACCATTCTGATGTGACCTGCTGTTCTTCTCTACCAGGCTCTCGGGGGTATTGGATGGTTCGTGAGAATGTCACCCAGCGCGATTCACGGTTGACGGAGAGGGAGTCATTTTCCAATAGGCTGTTAGTGGTCGCATGATTAGGTTGCGACTTCGACGGTGAGTAGGGCGAGTGGTTGTGCTGAGCGACACATGCGCCATTTGGTTGGGAAGGGAGTAAACGATCAGTTGCCGCAGCTTCATTTCCGTCCTCCTCGGTTTCATCAACCGACCGAATCCAGGCTAGGAAGACCTCGCTATTAGTGGGTGATCTTCGAATTGAGCTTTAAATAGGTCCATACCGGGTAGAGATCGTAAAGCGAAGCGTTGGGAGTATGCGATCTCTTCCGCTGTCTGACCGGCTGTACGCGCAAGCGCTGGATCGGAGGTTGGACTGCGAACAGTAGACTCTGTTTCGCCGCTAAGCGGGCCCGGCAGCGGCGATGACTCTGGGATGGGCGGAAACTTCTCTACCAGCCTCTCACCAAAGATTCGCCCTGGAGCGCTGTCTTGGGGGCTGTCCATGATACAGGGGAGAGGTTGAAACCTGGACCCCGGGAGCCGCGGGAAACTTCAATTAACGGTTTGCCCGCGAATCCCCAACTCCTGTTTAAGTAGGAAAAGTGGTTGTTCAGGGATGACCTCTCTGACCTTTCTAAGATGAAAGTGTACGCCGACCTCGGGAATGACGTCTCGATTCATGTAGCGCGTGGACCTGGTTTGTTCCCGCATCCCTTTTTCATCCACCCGAGAAAAAAAAAGTCAAAAGGTTTCAGTGGACGATTTGTTGTGAAAGGATTCTTTCTATTTTATATCTTATATTGATCCATTTGATATCTATTAATTATCTTAATTATCTTCCCCGCGATCAGGTGATTATCAATTGTTGATTGTCTTACGACAGCCTCCACTATGCGCCTTTTCCTAATTCCCATTTCGACGAAACGAGTACTCGTATATGCTCGACCTCTTAACAAGGATTTAGCAAAAGAGCTTTCAATTCTTGATAGGATTACAACAAAGGCGGCGGAAACATGGGCGAAGTGGGAGGAAGCCGATAAAGGATGGAAGATGCACCTTGTTAGCTGGGGCAATCGAGTTCAGCAACGGATACCATACGAAGAATGGGCCCTCAAAAGTATTCCTTCATTCAAAACTCAGCTGCGGATTAATGGAGATCATGGAAAGACCAAGGTCGATGTGCTGTTTCCCGGTAACGCGGTGCGATTGGAGCGAATTCAGCAAGTGGTGCGCACGATTGCCACAGAGAGGCAGGAGCTTCATCGGAAGAAGATGATGTGGAGCTTGATTGCTGCACCGATTACAGCACCTTTGGGATTGATACCAGTGTATGTGAATGCCACGAGTCTTTCCTAGTGATGTGGACATTCTAACACAGAGCAGGGTTCCGAATATTCCCTTTTTTTATTTGGCATATCGGGGCTGGTCCCACTGGCGCGGTTGGTTTGATCTGCTACACGGAGATGGGGTCATGAAACTGACGATAATTCACAGCGTTGAATGGCTCAAGACATCTAGAATTCCTCGTTGAAAAGAATCTCCTCAACCCCATCTCATTACCAGAGCTAGAACGGTTATTTGCCAAACGTGCATCTCAAAAACTTGAAGCTACTACGACCGACACATCATATTCCGAGGTTGCCGAGGACATAGAGGAGGGTGAGGATCGGGTCCTGTTGCAGATGTCTGATGCCAAGAAGTTGGCTACGATCTTGGAAGCACCGGAGCTTGTGTTGGAAGCTGAACGAGCGATAATTCAAGTCAATCAGCAGCTCGAGGCTGCAGCGAAGGCCAAGCAAAATAAGAAAAACGAGAAGAATGATTCATGACGCCGATGATTAAATCACCGTGTTCTGGGAAAAGGAGACATTGAGCTCTTCTACTCAACAATGAGGGGGGGGGGTCATGTAAGATAATGCAAGGAACATATCAAAATTCAGCAGATAGCCATGTTATAGACGATAATTAGAACGAACAAATGAACATGAATACTTTGCTCCAGACAGAAAGGATCATTACAATGTGAGCCCAATGACCTCAGAGCCCCTGACGGAAGTAGGTAAATCCGAGTCTCTCCCCCCATTGTTCCCGCCTCATCCTCTTCACCATTCATCGGAGTTCCAGACATCATGGCTGTTAAAAAGATTGAGCAATGGGAGATTGAGCGATATTGGGAGATCTTCACCTCACTATCAAATGGACAAAAGCACCTGAACAGCTCCCAAGCCGCCTCCGTGCTGAGGAACAGCCGGCTGCGCGATGACCAGCTCGAGAAGGTCTGGGACATTGCTGATGTCGACGGAGACGGAGAGCTGGATTTCGAGGAGTTCTGTGTTGCGATGCGCTTGGTCTTTGACCTGGTCAACGGCGTAAGTGCCCACTGTCTCGAACCATTACCAAATCGCGCTAACACAACGTCTTATCTGTACACAGGAACTACAAGATGTCCCGAACGTCCTGCCAGATTGGCTAGTTCCAGAGTCCAAGTCACATCTCGTACAGGCAACCCGTGTACTGAGCAGTGGACAGGAACAATTTGAGCGGATAGAGTACGAGGACGACTCGCTCGGTCTGAAGGACGGCTTTGATTGGTATATGAAGCCCGACGACAAGAACAAGTACACCGAGATCTACGACGCCAACCGGAATGCGCGCGGCCAAGTCGAATGTGAGTAACCTATGCAGTGCGCTGTGCGCGCCCAGAAAAACACCCCGCTGACCACCTCCCAGTCCAACAGTTACAACCCCTCTACGAATCGCTCGACGTGCCCGACACCGATGTCCGCTCTGCCTGGAACCTGGTCAATCCCTCTGCATCAACTGCAATCAACAAAGATGCAACACTCGCCTTCCTGCACATCCTGAACTTCCGCCACGAAGGGTTCCGCATCCCACGCACCATCCCCGCATCGCTGCGCGCCTCCTTCGAACACAACCAGATCGACTACCAAGTCGACAAGGCGCGACCTGCACAGCGCTACGGTGCCGACGGCGATACGGAAACACGGACAGGCCGCAAGGCCAAGTTTGGTGATACGTACCTCGGTCGTCTGGGCGTTGGCGGCAAGGGCTCGTACCAGCCCAAGGGAACGGATTTCAGCGATACGATCCAGGACGAGGAGTGGGAGAAGGTGCGCTTGCGCCGCGAGCTCGCCGAGTTGGAGAAGAAGCTGGAGTCCACCACTAAAGCCTCCGAGACCAGGCGGGATGGGCCGCGCAATGATGGCCGACCCAACTGGGTTTTGATTAAGAAAGAGGCACTTTCACTCTTGGAGTACAAGGAGCGGGAACTGCGAGAGTTGCGTGAAGGTACTGGCCGTGCGAAGGACGGTCAGGATTTAGAGCGACTCCGGGAAGATGTCAAGGCTGTTGGGGACCAGGTGGACGGCCTGAAGAACCATTTGGCCCAACGGCATGGTGTTCTTTCGGACCTCCGCAGCCAGATTGAAGACGAGAAAGCTCGGCGGTGATTGCTTACTGTGTGAGCATGGACTAGCGGACCCGTTGGCCTATGCTTTTTGTTTTCTTTTTTCTTTTTTTTTTTTTTCTTTTCCACGGCCCCTTTCGCTGCATATATGTCCCATCTCCTTGATTCTCGCGACTATCATGCACAGCCATCTTCTTGTTAGGGTGCTTCAGGCGTCCAATGGATATTCTTCGCATTTTTTTTTACTTCTGGCTTGTGCAAGAAATGTTGAATTAATTTAATATGATACAATAGTGAGACCTCACGGCTCTATCTACCTTGCAAGTTGACCTCGGCGTGATTCTCTTCTCTATAGTGTAGACTTTGAATCCTGATCTTAATCTTTGGTTGGCCTTGACAAGGATGTGATCCATTACGACGAGTAGGGCCATAATAGTGATAGATGGGTTGATCGAGCTCTCTTTTAATCAATCAGAGTTTTTTCACGTTCTCCAGTTCCTTGCAAAAAATCCATCGCGAGTCCATTCGCAGGTTCTGGGTCGACCAGTCGTTCACACGGTCAGGTCATATCGGGAGACGCTCACTCAGTGAGTCGTCATGCCTAAGAAGAACCAACACACAGCCGGTAGTATCTAGCTCCTGGATCTTGGAGACAGTTGTTATGGCCACCTCGTGCTATCTTGCTATCTTCATCTAGCATTGATCCCACGTCCCTGCTGGACGAGGATACTGTAGTGGTGGCCTTGGTAAACTGCACGATCTTGAGGGGAAGAGCTTCCCCGTCGATGCACACACCGAGGTCGAAGACCATGTGGCGATCACCATGTAGGACGAGGAAGCATTGTGATGGGAAGTGAGGTTCCTCAAAGCCTGGCAACTCTTGCTCCTAGAAAACTCCCGGCCTGGCTTTCTTATGTCTAGGAACAGACGTGTATGCTAATTCAGGTGCCAGCAGGTTAGAGGGCTATGACTGATTTGGCCACTTTCCTCGGGTCCCCAACGATTTTCTATACATCTGCTGGAGGAGAGAACTTCCAGAAGGCGCTACGATCACATCATACATCGTCTTTGTACAAGTATAATGGATTTTAATTGATTCAATCTCTTCTTTCCAAATCTCATGCCCGCCTGTTTGCATACCCACAGTCCCTGTCCTCTGTGCGACACATCATCAGGCCCCTGGTAGTGGTCTCTCATAGAGAGGTCGGCTTCCGAGCGTTGGGGAATTTCATAGCATTGGTCCGCCCAATCAGGGACGATGAACCAGTAACATTCGGGTTTGCCGAGATGAAGTTGTGCGGGAAGCCGGGGTTGAAGGGCTTGACGCTCTCAAGATGCTCAATTTGCTCCTGGGTCAGCTTGAGGCTCAGGGCCTGGATGTTTTCCGTAAGGTGCTCGACCTTGCGACCGCCGATCAGAGGGAACACATTGCCGGCCTTGGACATGACGTAGGCTAGCGCGATGGCGGTGACTGAATCAATGCCATGCTCTGATGCCACCTGCGCCAGAGCTTCACTGGCTTTGATCTCTTCTTCGGTCTGGTGGGCAGGTCGGCCGGCAAAGGCACGCAGCCCTTCTCCAGCAGCCTTCCGGCGCTCGAGCTCGGCCTTGGACTGAAATTTGCCTCCACCAAGGGCATCCCAGCTATTTGGGACACATCTTAGCCATCGGTTGTTGGAATCACAGGGGAACTGAGACACTCACGGTGCAAGAGCCATGCCGAATTCCCGGGCCATAGGGATGATGTCGCGCTCGAAATCACGGTTAAGAATATTCCAACGTCCCTGGTAGATGCTAAAGGGAGTTTTCCCGTGGTCGAGAGCGTAGGTGTTCGCGGCAGCCACAATCCAGGCCGGGGTGTCCGATGCTCCTAGGTATAGAACCTTGCCTTGTTCGACGAGGATGTGGAGGGCATCCATGACCTCCTTGATCGAGGTGGTAAAGTCCCAGTAGTGAACATAGTAGATGTCTGAAGGCGGTGACACGAGTCAGATCTGGGGGAGCTCACAGGTCGGCGATACCAGGAAGTTGGAGACTCACCAATATAGTCGGTACGTAGCTTCTTGAGCGAATCGCGCACACTAACACGAATACTGCGGCGTGAGTTACCCGCAAAGTTAGCCGCCTGGGGGCCCTTGCCAATAGCATGGCTACGGTAGTCCAAGCTAAACTTGGTGGCTAGCACCAGCAAGTCACGGTTTTGGCGCGCCTCAACCCATTCACCAATCCATTGTTCCGACTGTTCATTCTGATAGACATTGGCAGTATCAATGAAGTTTCCACCGGCCTCGCAGTATGCATCTAGAAGCTGGAATGCGGACTCCTTGTTCATGGAGCCCATCATACCAGCCCAGGCCTCGCCAATCGACATGGCACCCAGCTGTAGAGGAGAGACACGCACACCGGCGGTGGACGAGAGGACGCGCAGGCGTCCAAGCTCGGTGGGGGGAACCGGTTCTGCCATGGTGAAGTCGATTTTGGATGATGATGTTCAAAGATGTGGTGTTTTTGTTTGATGCAGTGCTGAGATCGGGGTTGATGTGCTTAGATCGCAGCATGAACTTCAATTCATCTTTATACCTGAATTTGAACAACGACACCCCTCCAAGCTGTGCTAGCTGCACCGCTAGCTGACCTCCGATGTAGCCTCATAGATAGAGAGACCTCTTCAATCACTGGTGGAGAAGGATACGGCCTCGGACGGAGTTAAGACGATCTCTGACAGATCCTGTTCTGGGGGTGGGGGCCGGGTGGGGAGGCAAACGACGCCATGCTATTCCTATTCCGGGGCAATGATGCATCCTGTTGTAAAAATGTGTGGTCAGTTTCACGGGGCCACTGTCTCATACGTCTCTACATCCCTGCGGGTTCTGTAATACAGCCCCACTATAGCTGCAGTAGCAACTCTGATGAGGGGATTTTGTCAACGGAGTTAGACAGTTGGGAGCTTCGTGAGATGCCGTGATCTTCCGAAAGCCCTATCAGTGAGGCAAAATGGAAATCCTGACTAAGAATCTTGACATTTGTGCCACAGCAGGTCAAAACATGCTTCCAGCAGGCGGACTTAACGGACATATCCTTGGGGGCGTTCATGATGGAGAGCAAATTTTTTTGAAAGCACACGAAATGAGTCACTTTCCAATGCATGCTCGGGGTGTATCTCATATACTGAGTAGAGATTACACATATCTTGTGTCTTTTCTCTGATTGATTCCAAGTGCTCAACTTTTCAATTTTTCCAATTTCTAATCACGGGATTAGCGTAGACAGTAGTTCCCTACGTAGATTGAGGGACCCATCTTGGAGAATTCTAGATGCTGAGATGAACCTGATGGTAAATGGAGGTTCCAAGTACAACATACAACATAAAAAACATAGAAAGTGCCATGTCTGTTCCGTACGGAGCAGGTCACGAGTCTGAACACCGCCTTTGGCCCCACCTACAGACCGCCTTTCCAGCCTACACCGCCTTGCAATCCGCGCAATAAACCACTTCTCCCGATGTTGTACAACATCATGCTGCCCTCATAGGTCTGGGGTAGTAGTGGGGATATTTAAGAGAGGCGTGTCAGGACACAGAAAGGATACAAGAGCTATATGGGAGGCAAACAGATGACCAGAGAACTGGTTAGTTCCACCCTACAAGGAATGATTAAGGATCAATTAATGAGGTACGAAGTAACGAGAAAAATTCGGTATTGCTATGGCGGATTAAAGGATGCATAGGTTTAGTTCCTCAATAGGCATCGGTTCTCTTCACGTTTGTTCAAACCGGGGTTTACTGTCCCTGAATCTTGTACAATCCCCAGCCTCTACCTTGCTCCCTTGGCTACTCGATTCATTTATGGTCACGCGATTCGTTGGTGCCACTTGATGTGAGATGCAGCTTATCTCTTTCCCATTCAATTTGAATTCCCTTGGTATAGGTTTTCAAGTTTCATTGACATCAGCACCCTGCTCGAGGAGGAACTTCACGGGGGTCACATATTCGTTCTAGGTGGCAAGTGTGAGTTAGGAGCAGTGACAAGGGCTCCTGTATACTTGCAGGGTGAGTAGATGCGCTCAACGGTCCTATTAATACTTCTCTCCCAATAAGGGTTCCCTTCTCGGTCTCAAAGGAGACAAGAGCACTAACGTAAAAAAGGGAGGCGTATTTACAGATGTCGTCATTGCACTCTGCGACACGAGCTTCGTGGTATCTTCCTTTTTTTCTTCCTTTTGTTTTTGATATCGTTCGAGACTAGCTGGTCACTGGCTCAACTTTGGAATGACCCGATACCCTCTCGCGGACGAAATATCTGACCCCATGGACAACATCATCATCTTGGCTTGCGACGAGTAGGGCTATGAGTTGCTTCTTGCCCTAGTACTTCAAAATCATCGTTATCATTAACCGAGGCCTAATCCATAAAGAGTTCAGACAAGTGACAAAAGAAAAAGATTTCTAAACCTGCGCTAAAAATAATCCCTAAACTAAACCCGAGTCTAAATGAGTGAGCCCGACGCAAACTTGGCGAGTTCAAGCCCGCTCTGTGCAGAATCCTCATAGAAAAAAGAACGAACCGCAAAGAGTGGACGATAAGACTTGAGTCTGTCCAAATATGCCTCTGTGTCCGCGATGGCTGCCCGGGGTAGTGTTGTCGGACGTTGATTCAACCGGCCGCTTTAACCACTTCACATCTTCCAAGTCAATCACGATTAGACAGCCCACTTCATCATCCCATAGCATGTTACGCCACTCACTGTTGCCATGGACAGCACCTTGTAATCGAAGGGTTTTCAAACCCCTCTCACGCTCTCGGTGGAACAAATCAGAATTTTGTGGGTTGATAATATTTTGAATCCGGGTCCCCGACCAACTGAGAATCATCATATACGCCATGGGCTGGCCATGGTACCAATAGGTGATGCGGGGCTCAAAGTCTCCAAGACAGACAGGGATTGGAGGCCCCTGCAAATTTCTGAGGCGGCGATAGGTATCGACTTCACGGCGAAGATTTTGTTCCTTCTGCGCCGTTGTAGCTTTTATAACGACAGTGTACCCCCCGTGGGACAATAAAGTTGCTTTCAGAAGATACCCAGATCGGCCACAGATGTGCAGTGTTTCAAAGCCATCATTCCTGCTTCGCCGAAGTTGACTATGCAGCCTGCGCGTAAACTCCCGTGGACTGATGAGATGCCTTTCAGTGCCGTACTCGTGGAAATTCGGACAGTTTCTGTCCAAAGGTCCCCCGTTAACTATGCCGCGGATGCATGCCATGGTACATTACGGCCTCATGATCCCCGTTGACCCCGTCTTCTGTGAGCTAGAGGAACCACCATTCTTGGTTTCTGCTTGTCCTATTCCCCGTCGACTGGCGGGAGTTTGTTTTTCATTTCCGCCACGGCCTCTTGGTTTGCGCACGGCTGCCATGGTTGATGGCGACGGCAAGTCCTCTTCGCTACCACTGGCCCCACTTGACGGTTCCTCTGGCGGCGTTGACTGGCCTGGTTTGCAGCGACTTCGCGTATTGTATGACTTTTGGAATGACGATCGATACACGAAGGATGGCGGCTCTTTGCGGATTGTCTCTGGAATGTCCCGTAGCACGTCTAAGTACTCAACCTTCCAGATGGAGAGCTCTTCGTTTGCTACGTCATGCCATTCTTGTGATGGGGGTTCAGCAGCTAGCGCTTGGAGTGTAAATGCAAGCACCTGGCCCACGGATGTCCGGTGCAGGCGATATTCATCGTGCTCCTGAACGTCTTGATTCGGCACACAGAGGTGGTATTGAACGGTGGTGGGATCCTCTGGGATATGGAGAAATACGAAAGCCTCTCCAGTACAGATGTACCCGTACCGAACACTGCTATCGATCATGTATGAAAAGATCTGAGTGACTACGGCGGTGACAAGATGGGTAGCGTGAAATTCAAAGGTGTCGCCGTTTTGGCCAATAATATCACGAGCCGGTTCGATCGCGTGTAAACCGGCAACCAATTCTGGAACAGTGAGCTTATGAGACGCTTTGAATTCTACTGCGTACGCGGCCACCTGGCATCCATCTTCAACAACGTGAACACAGAAATGATCGGCGCGGCGATTTCGTCGTCGTAGAGGACGAGTTTTCTGCTGGCTGTTGCCTCCCTTGTCCTCCGACCAGCAACTTGTTGGGTAACAAAAGCATCGTCAACATGCAATTGCTCTTCGCTCTCTTCTAGAGAAGTGTCCATGGATTCCACTGGGCGGTCATGGAAAGCCACTCGCCCGTGGAGACAAAATTCTTGTCGCAGAAATGCATCACCCCTCATAGTCTCGATGATTGTTTCGACAAAGCTGTCCAACACATATTCAAACATCCGTAAATGTATATTGGCTTATTTTGAGTCCTTCCAGCAACATAATCCAACTGAGTGTTTGAAGGAAAAACATGGTGTGCAGTGAAGGCGGATGCGCTGTCGAGCTTCTTCCATATATTCTCCTGGAGTGCAGGAAAATCGAGCCAAGGGAGAATGCGCGTTGGATATAATCAGTTAACTGGGTCCGTCGTACTTCCTTGGGTTGTTAGTGCCGCGTTTGTTTCAACCTGAAACGACCGAGAGAGAGACTTGTGGCAGCGATCAAGGAGTCCAATGGAAGAGGGAAAGTTAGGCCGCAGACAAAGTGGCACGCATTTGGCAGCTCACAGACGAAGGGGGTCCCCCTGGCCTAGGGTCCGTATTTTTTGAAAATTTTTTTTTTTCAGGGGCCGGTTAGCCTCATGTGAAGCCCAATCATCTCATTGCTTGTCAGGACGTATGGTTTCGTCAATGTGTACTATATTAGCCCAGACGCAGGTGTCTGTTGGTACAATAGCAAACATGTATCATAGTCTAGGAATCTACCAGACTATGAAACGCAAAGTGTAGCAGTTGATACACGAACAAGTCACCCATCCTGTGTGCCAACGCCAAGAAAACCAGCCAACCATTAATGTTGTTACAGTCCAGTGACCACCGGAAATAATTCAGCGTGTAGCTTGGATGGAAAGGGGGGACGGGGGAACAAAAACAAAATTAACAGCCATAAAAATCTCAGGAGAGAATGCTCTCGCCAGCATCGCGCTTCGTTTCAACTGCAACAAACGCAGCTCCTTGCGTATCCAACCCCTTCTCAGCACGCAGATAGGCCTCCTCAGAGCGATCGGTCAAGATGTCAAGATCTTCATTGGACAAGATCGACGCAGGGTCAACGCCAACCTCGAACCGCTCGAACTCGTTCTCGCCAAGAGCCTTGCGCAATTCGTCGATATCTTGAGAGTTCGCACTAGGGTCGAGCAAAGAGCGAAATTTGCCCTTCTGTATCACCAGACGTTCGAGTCGACGTTTGGAATCCGCTTTCTCAAGAAGTGTTTGTTCAACGGTACCCTTCGTGGCCAATCTGTAGATGATCACTGGCTTGGTCTGGCCAATGCGGTGGGCTCGGTCCTGAGCCTGCAGATCCTGCTGGGGATTCCAGTCAGAATCAAAGATGATGACAGTGTCAGCCGCGGTGAGGTTGATTCCTTGACCCCCAGCTCGGGTGCTCAAGAGGAAGAGCTTGTGATTCTTCTTGGTATTAAAGTTTTTAATCTGAGCTTGGCGCTCTGACTGTGCAATAGCGCCATCGATTCGGCAACATTCCCAGGAGCGAAGTGTCGTTATCCACTCTTCGATGATGTCCAGTTGAGTTTTGAACTGGGAGAAAATCAAAATTTTATGGCCCTTCTCAAGTAAACAGGAGACCAAGCGGTCTAACAACAGCATCTTTCCAGACGCAGAGACGAGACTTTCGTCGACGGATGAGGACTCGTCCACCCAAGGCCAGTAAAAATTGTGCGGAGAGTTGCAGGCAAGGCGGGCCTGTAAGACTGGGTTTTGCATTTTCTTTTGTCCAATCTCTTTTTCTGCAAGACAATGTTAGCAAAAAGACTAGGAAAGATGAATTTGAGGTGACGCACTGGCAAGCTTCAGATTCTCAGCCCGCTGCATCTCTTCAAGCTCAGTATCGCTAGGCTCGAGCTTCATTTCCTCTTCTTCGATTCCCAGCTCGAGTTTGCGGAGATGCTCGTCAAATTCTCCATCACTTAGATCATTGTAGCTTTGACGCGTAATTCGTCGGCGGCGGTTAGGATTATTTCCATTTATAGCCGGTGTAGATATCCCGCTAGATCTGGTGCTCTTGGCCGGCCTTGTCTCGTCATTGCCATGACGTTTGCGCTTCATGCTTTGTGATCGCGTCGAGCTGCCGCTCTTACTCTCCAGACGCTCCAGAGCCTTTCCTTCGAGATACTGGCGCCCTGTACCATTAATGATCTCCCGATAGAGGTCTTTTTGCTCGGGGGTTAGTGGAGCGTAGAGAATATACTCTCGCTTCTTGGGAAGATTGGTCTCCACATCTGTTTTGAGACGCCGCAGAAGAAAAGGTTTAAGGATAGCGTGCATGCTGGTGACTAGGTTACGCTTGCGCTTTTCAACAAGCCCCGCTTGGCCTTTGTTGTCAAGCACGGAAGAAAAATCGAACCAGCCCTCAAAGGAGTTGAGGTCGTTGAAAACTTCAGGGAGCAGGAAGTGTAAAAGTGACCACAACTCTGAGATGTTATTCTGGAGAGGCGTCCCAGTAATCAACAGACGGTTGGCTGAGTTGTAAGTCAAAAGCTCCTTGATGAGCTTGCAGTTCATGTTTTTCAAACGGTGGCCCTCATCCTATAGGTCGTTTAGCATCTTGGAAGTACAAAGGAGCTTGAGGAAACTTACAACAACGATATATCGCCATTGATATTGACCCAGAAACTTCCGGTCATTCATGCAAATCTCGTAGGACGTGCATATCACTGGGAAATCCATGTCTCCCTGGTCTTTCATTTTCATATGGTTTTTACGCAAGGCCGCCCGCTCATCCTTCGAGCCATGGTACAAAACCGATTTTATTTCCGGTGTCCACCGGGCGAATTCATCCACCCAATTGCTCACCGTGCTCAGTGGTGCGGCAATTAAGAAGGGCCCTGAGACGTTCTTTTCTTTCAGGAAGGCAATCATGGAGATGGCTTGAACAGTCTTTCCAAGGCCCATCTCATCAGCAAGGATGCCACAAAGCCCATTCATCCACAGGGTCTTGAGCCATTCGAGGCCCTCCAACTGGTATGTTCTCATTGTGCCGCCGCTCACAAGTTTTGGCTGCTGTGTTGCGACCAGGTCCTGTTCACCAAGAGCTTTGGGATTTGCTTTGTAGTCATCTGCAGCCTGCTCAAGGGCTTGCTGCACCGAGGAATTGTCCTCAGTCACTTCCACATCAGCCTTTTTGAAGTAACTGGAAATCGAGCTGCCATTAGCGACTGCCCGCTTAGGCCGACCTCTAGACGATCCTACAACCTTTTCGTCGGCGGCTGCGTCCTCCTCCATCGCATCTTGGTTTGGCCGAGTTCGAGTGGCTCGGCGACCAGGTTCCGGAGGCGCCTTTGTTTTCTTCTGGCTCGGAGCAGTCTGTTCACGGTGCTTGATCGCCGCCAAACGTGCATCCTCTTGTTGCTTTTTCATTTTCTCTGACATGATAGCGACAAAGACCTGCAGGTACGAGAGGACATCAGACCACTATAATCAGATAAGATGAGGATGGACTGGACACGTACCGAGCTGGTTTTCAACAAATGCATCAAGGCCTTGGCCTTAGTGTCCATCCCCTCGACATCTTCTGAATCGGTCAAATTTGCCTTGGAATCGTCATCTTCTTTGCCAAGAGACGACTTCGATTCATCGGCTTCAGTCGGGTCTGTGAGGGGCGATGAAGGAACAACCGACTCGGGCGCCATGGTACCCGCCCGGGAATCCGTGGGAGTAGATGTGCCTTCAGCAGACATTTTGCCTGGTGTAATTGAATAATTAGGCAAAGGCAGTGAATGATCTAAAGTGGGCACTAGATGGATGAAGATGGTACGTCATGCGCAAGGGAGAAGAAGTTTTCGCGACGTCAAGTTTCGCGGTGGACGAGGGGTAAACGAATGTAATACCAGAGACTGAGTTTACACGAGTTTCCGACAACTGGACACTCACCCTTCAGAGAAACTCTGCGCACAATTGGACGTTGGCTTCTGATGTATCTGAAATTGAAGTAAGAGCGCGTCCTCCGCGCGGCATTTTCGCGTTCAATGCACGGACCAGGTTTAAATTAGACGACCCTGCAACTATGGGGACTCGGAGTTGACTTCAACATCATTCAAGGCTATCATACATCAGGGTAATTACACGAAAAAAGAGAAACATGCAAAGAGCTCAAAATGAAGATGATGGTTTCATATCCTAGATTTTCTTGATTGTTCCCTCAATTATTTCTCGGTTGCATCCTTCTACTCCGAAGAGGAACAGCCATCTGTTGGCACCAGCATGACATCATCCATGGACATCTCAGTGATCGAGCTGATATCAGTGGAACTTGGTTGCTCATCAGGCTGTTCTTCCTCGGGTTTCTCGGGCTCGCTTTGTTCGGGAATCAAAATAGGCTCATAGCAGACAAATTCGTCCATGAGGCGGTCGACGTTCATCGCTGTCATTCCACGGTACGCCCGGGCGAGAATCCTCGAAGGGATGTTTTGTTCGACTGGCTGAGCCAAGGGAAGTGTTTGAAGATTTCCACGTGTGGGACTGATTCCAACACCGACACCATTAACTCGAAGGGTAGGCTGGTAGTTATATCGACGGCGCATCGCTTCTGCCTCGGCCTCTATCTTTTCAAGCTTGGCCTGCTGTATGCTTCGTTGGTACTTGAAATGGCTCTCTGATGGGTTGAATCCATCCGAAGACCGGTTTCCGGTGATGACTCTGCTGAAAGGTCTGGCAGGGTTCCGGAAAACGGGCTGGGCGACACTACCGCTCCGTGGCGGCTTGGACGGTGTTTCTTGCGGAACGTCTGACGGAGGTGACCCTGGCATGGCGGGCACCTGTCCATGAGAGGAAAATCCCTGGGGCCTAACACCAGCTTGCTCGTAGCGATTGATCTGCGCAGCGATGTCTGGGCCAACATTCACCTTGACTATTCCACCGAGTCGAGGCTTTGTGGTGTCCCACGATGAGTCCTGGTTCCGTTCATAATACCTTCCCCAGTCCATCATGAGGCCTGGGTCAGTGTTTCGTCGAACCAGATTGGTCGGGTTCATGGTACCGTTCATACCAATGCTTTGAATGAAATCCCTCTTGGCACTACTGATAGGGTCCATAAAAGGATTCATTGGGGTCTCAATCTCATTTGGAGGTGGACTGAATCTCAGGTTTTCTTTCCATTCGAACTTGTCGGGCTCATGGGAGTCGTCCTCGGATTCTCGAAGCACCACCAGGCTGTCTCCCCAATTTCCAGCATATCTTCGAGGCAGCCCGTGCTGATGCAAGTACTGTCTAGCCTTCAGGACCTCGTGGGCTTGGCACATCAAGAGGTCCGTGTAGCTGGTGAGCAACAAGTTCTGATTTGTCTCTCGAGTGATCCTTTTCAGCACCAGTTGAGGTGGCGGCTGGAAACGTTTCAAGTCGCTGTTGTCGATTTTCATGAGTACCTTGCGCTGTTTGCACCGCATTTGCTCCAATTTTCCGTTCTCTCGTTCGATCTGTTTATTGCGAATCCTTATACCCTGCATGAGCTGTTTTCGCTCATCTGGCCCAAGGCCGAGAAGGTCGCAAACACGTCTCCAGCTATGGTATTTCATTGTGTTTTCGACGATTTCAACCTGCATCGCCTTGTGCAGATCTCCCCATTTTGGGTTGGGGATCTTAAACGACGACTCACATTAGACTCGACTGATTTTACCAACACGGCGAAGGTCAAGGTATACTTACCGCATCAAGGAGCACCTGAGTCGCATCTGGCAGTGGGTCATCATCACTATCCGGAGAGGTGGCCATGTCCTCGTAACCCGGAGGGGCATCCACACAAGTCGTACGCGCCATGTTTACGTTCCTCGCATATATCGGATTGTCCATGTTGTTGCTGGCAACGTGGTTATCGAGCTGGTCCATCGGGACTCGTTCTATCACAGACGAAGACGGTGCAACGGTTTCCATCGACCCAACATTGCGGAGAGGAAGTGCCAGTTCGCTTGTCTGTATCTTATGTTGGCTGTCACCAATGCCGTGATTCTTTGTGGAGGTGGGGGACGCATGACTTGGCTGTGGTCTGCTCAAACTGGGAAACGCAGCTGGTGGCAGGTTGGGGTTGAATGGCACAGTGTTGGGCTTGCGCCTCTTTTGTGGACGTGGTCTGCCTGATTCCCCAAGCTCTATGGAGTCGTCAAAGGAGTCATCGTATCCGGGCCGTAGCGTGGTCCGTGATGGTGTTTCGTATTCGTCTTCTCCATATCGCAGCGGCGCGCGGATGCTGTCACGCAGTCTCATGCCGCTCATTTTGGCGGCGCGTTGAGGTGTGCGTGAGGCTTGAAAGGGAGGAGGGTTGATGCGCTCAATGGTTGGTATGGGTGTGTTGATCGTAGGTACGTGTTAAAGTTCAATGGGAAGCATGCGCTTCATCGTAGGGGCGCGATAGTCGATTATGGGGTTGTCGCAAATTGGAAATCTTGTCGCGCGAGATGAAGGAAGAGCGGAGAAGGTAGGATGGGGATGGCTTTGAAGTTGCGCAAAGGTCAACGCAAGACTCGATCACTTGGACTGAAAAGAAAATCACAAGGGGCAAGTTGAGTCAAGAGTTGACAAGGTGGGTTCAAACGCTGGGTCAGATGCTGAAGGGCATCAACCAACTTGTGCGCGTCTTGAGACCTGCCACGTTTTGATATTGATACCATCATTGACCTTGCTAAACAAAATTTACACACATGCCAAGCTGAAACTTTCCTACGTTTATGATCGATCTTATGGATTAAAGATGTAAAGGTTGTAATGGCCAACGGATGGCCTAGATGTCAGAAAGATAGCAGCAATAGGCAATTGAAGCTGGGTATTTGCATACAAGAACCATCAAGCACCAAAGCAGACAAAAAAAGAAAAACAAGAAAGAAACCAGGAAAGAAAAGCAGATAACCCCCCCATTCTACACAATGTAAAGATTCCCTTCATTCCCTGTCATCTTCGGACGTCTCTCTCCCCATCCCTATGACATGATAAATGTCACTCACAACCCAACCAAAAATACTCGCAACAATCGACTTCGGTTGGCTCTAGACCACGCGGTCTTGGAAGGGAGCATTCGGCTTTCGCGCATAGAAGGGGTCGTCATCCTCATCCATGTCCATTTCACCCTCCTCAAAGGCAACATCATCATTTCTATGATCTTGGAAACTTCGCTTCCTCGTGAGCATTTGCGGTGGGGATGGAGGCGCAAGGCTCGGAGCCCCACGAACAGTAATTCCTTTAGCACGTTCAACATCACGTTTAGCAGAAAGAATGGACTCGAAAGACGAGAGGACATATTTCAAGTTGTCCTCAATCGAGACACAGAAACGACGCTGTTGAATCATGTGGATGGCTTCGGCAGACTGGATATTGAGCATGACCATGATGTAGGCAATGACGACACTAGCGGAGCGTTCATTCCCAGACTCGCAGAAGACAAGGACTTTTCTTTTCTGTTGTTGGCCGTCAACCACCATTCCATCAAATCCCGCATCCACACCAGCTAGATGATCATTGATACGGCGGATAGCACGTGGAAATGCAGAAATGAGCTCTTGGTTGTCAAGAACATCAACAGTGTCGGCCATAATATTGACCTCGGCCGCCGCTTTTTCGCCCGAGACGAGGCGTGCCAGAGCCGAGTGCCGACTTCGAATCGCGAGTAGAAGTGTAAACCCTTGACTGCGGATGTAATCGGCATCACGTAGACATGATGAAGGGCCAAGAGATAAGAATGGAAGGATGGACTGGGCTTGGTGGCGCATGTCATAGTTCCATTGTGAAGGGTTGAAGCGGCGGGTGAACCCACCTAGATCGACGAGGTTGAAGAATCCTGGACAAACAAACTCTCCCTCTGCAAATTCATGGGAATCGTGGTTGAGATTTTTCTGGTCAACGATTACAGTGTCATCGTTGCCCGTGCTCGACAACCCGTGATAGGGTGCCCTGAGAGACCCACCTGAGGTTGGATATCGTGGCGTCACTGTGTACTCTTGTGCACGAACATAGTGAGACTGTTCATTGTGAGACATGGGCACCTCTCTCAGTAAATTTCCGTTAGACATTGTGCTTTACGGGAGCCTTCACAATGACACCCGTGAATCGTGTCAAGTTCTGATCTATTGATTGATTGGTGTGGAGATCAAATACGTTGTAACTTTTAAGCCAAAAAAAAAGCAGACGTATCAGTTCAATCGATGTCGCTCGGGGTCCAAGACAGTGGTAGTGGAAACGCTGGAAATGAATATGTCAAGTTGAATAAACCCGAGTAGAAACGCTGAAAGTCTTTCCAGGCGCACAGTGCAAGTGTAACAGACAATATTTGAGAAGGAGTTCAATCGTTTCAATGGAATAGCTTCAAGATGGTTGCAGATCCAACATCTCTATGGGGGGAGAGAGAGCTCAGGTCCACCCGTGGAGCTCTCCCGCGCGTTGAGATTAGGTAAGACGGTAGATTTCCACTGGGGCTTAACCTGCACTTCCAGGGTTCCTTATGCTCACGCTCTGTCATGGCTTTTGCTTCCAATTTGAAACTTCCAGTGGTCAGTTTTGCAAGCTACTGAGTCATAGGGGTCGATACAACCAAGAGGATGAAAAGTCTTCTATGGGTTGAAGTGCGAATAGCTTCGTGTTCTAGTCCGGACAAACATGACATGACGAGCTCGCTATCAACCTCTCAGCCACTTTCTATAGTCACGCCAATTGCTGCAAAGTGGACAGATGATGACAGATGATCCAATTGACTGAGATGGCCCGTAAATGAGCTGTGATAGCTCGTACACCGCTCTATCTGTCAAATCCTACGAACTACATAGTATATCGGAACTCGACCATAGCCCAATACTTTAGCACGGATCTAGCTTATTAAATGAGATCTTCTATTCCCATACTCAAATTGATGGACCACTATCATGGACATCGGGATGTTATATAGTTGAAAGAACCACGGTATTGTGTCTTGTCCTTTGAGCCTTCACTGATGTCAACTTCACATTTCTTCCATCTCCCATGTCATGGCTAAGAGATTATCTGAGCTCTGGACAGCGTTTAGACAATCTGATTGCTAGCAACGGTGCACTTAGGCAGATAATTATCCTTGAAACAACCAAGCACCTGCAAGACTTTACTCTCGTGCTGAATCCGTTTGTTCCCGTACAAATTCTAGCAGGATAGTACCGTGTATCACATAAATGGAAGCCCAATCATGAGTATCAGGGGGGAAATAAGCTTGGCCGGGGTCTAATGTCTGTGACAACCCAGACTTGCGAGCGAAGCCCCCTAATATAAGAACACACTCTCAGAGCTAGACAACGTATTCATAGGTCTTCTCACAAGTTGGTGAACGCCTTATCCAAGCTAATACTGCACGATAAGTATAGAGGAAAAGCTTCTACCGGGGAGTGTTCCTAGAAAGCGGGAGACATGATAGCTACGCCTTGAGAACTAAACCGGGTTCTCCCATCAGTAGAGACACTCTTCGCACTACTCGTGCTCTATAAACCTGACAATTTAAACACTGGGTTCGACTCCTTGCGTAGCCCAAAAACTCCTGAAATTCAGCGACAAGTACACAGGCTGGGAACCATGAGGTGATCTACACAGCAGACCACTCAAATTCAGTAGCATCAATCTGCCAATGAGCAACAAGGAACTAGACCTAACAACAAACTTACAAGGCCCAAAGTTCCACTTACTGATTTTCGATCTCTGAGGCGTAAAATACTCAATAAGCGTAGGCTCCTAGTACCCAGATGCCAAGACGCAGCAAGAGAAGTCGCATATTGGAGCGCGCGATGCCGCAGCTGATAGCAGTGAGATCTACACGTAGGCACAGAACTTTGCGAAAGCATTTCCCGACTCTAGGGGGGATGATGCGCCGTGCATCAACACACCGCAGACCGCAGCGGATACGCAGAGATAACATACGGGGGCTTGGCTCTTCACCGAATGGTCGAAGCGCGTGATTACAGACGGAGTCGTGAACCAGTTCGAATAGTACGAGAGCGCATGTATCTAAGCCGCTCATCAACTGGGAGAATGTGCTGGACTGATTCTTTGACGAATGCATGAAAGCAGACGCTGGCAGCTGCGCGCTCGCCTCGCTAGAAACGTCGAAAGAAGAGCTGCGCGAAACGGTCCGCTCGTCTCTAAACCAGCTCCGGAATCAGCTGCTCGACACATAATACAAAAGTACCGTCGACCGACTTGTGACTTACGAACAGTTCTGGTACAGCGGCGTCTTCGCAGCATTATGGACGCCTCTGTGGAGTACACTGGCGCTGAACGACGGCCGCGCGGGCCCACCCCACTGGCCTCAGGGGAAAGACCCGCTTGCTCGCACGGATCACGCCCTGGCTCAACCACACTCTCTTCAGCCCCGTGTCTCTCGCGTGATGTTACCAGAACCAGCAGTGGACGGTGCCGAGGACACATCCGTATGTTCCGCGGCGACGCGTGGAAACCGCACATCTACCGTTGATCCTATCAACGGCCTATTACAACATACACCCGTGTGTCCGCTGGTCTCAGCGTGCGGGGCTAAAGATGCCTTTGCTGGATCAAGGGGCATGGACGTTGTTCCGTGGCTGTGGCTTCTGTCTGTGCTATGAAGCATCTGCGTGTGGTTTTGCGTGTGAGGAAGTGTACGCGTGGTGCAAGGTTAATTCCACCGATTTTGGTAATTCCGATGAACGTGTGCGCATGGATGCTCAGGTGTACTTTGAGGACCAGAAGGATCGTAAATTTCAAGTTGCGCAATCGGGGCTTAGTGCGGGATGGGATCATTCTCGATGGATCCAATGGCGAATGTACTCTAGAAGAATGCCCTGTCATTGGGAAGGTTTGTAGAGAGGCAAGTAGTTGTAAGCTTGGTCGACGGTTATTCGCTTTTTCATAGAGAATCTGAGCCTACAACTACATGATCTTACAAAATCAATCTCCGTCAATCTTACATGAGCCATAAAATGCAATTGAAGAGAATGCTTTCATTTTCCGCTATTGGTATAATCGGACAGGGCAAAATTCTCGACGAATGTCACACCACCTAAGTAGTGCGGACACAAAACCCACACAATAGATACAGACAGCCCATGTCCCTGATGTGGAAAGGGGACCCAATGGATGATCCAATGGGGACGAATGATATTCCAGGCAAGGGGCCTCGAGCAAAATCAAAACAAAAATTGGCAAGAACAAAGCCCACAGAGGAGCAATGATCGTGCAGAAAATCAATAAATCCGTGCGTCACTCACACCAGAACATAAGGATTGACAAGAAAAAGGATAGATCATACTCAAGACAAAGAAGGCCCTGAGAGGTAAAGAAATTCGTAATGAGCGTCTGGGTGGAAGACGCAAAAATAGAACCGCCGATAAAGATGAAGGGAAGAATCGACAGGAAAGCTGAACGGAACATTATGTACAAATGGGGTGAAGGAAGACGCCCACACTGTCAAAAGTATGGACGGAAAAAGCAGGAGTAGCGTGATGTCTCAAAAATAATTGCCAGGATGTCGCTATGCCGAAGTTGCGCCGTAAATCGAAGTAAAATAAAAAAAAACCCAATTTGCACCGCGCTTATGACTGCGACCGTTCGTTTGCCGTTGCTGCCTCGTTGGAAGACTTTTCTTTGTCCTTAGGTTTCCAAAAGTGCATCATTCGGCTGAGACGGCGGCCCTTCTTCTTAGTCTTGCCAGATGCATTGTTGGGAGGTTTCTCCTCTTGGCTGAGCTTGCTCCGCTCAGAATGTGTACTCCCGACCAGCTTGGAAAGGCTGGCTAGACTGGAGCGTTTTGAGGCATTGGCCTGGCTGGTACGTCTGGTACCAGCAGCCGAGAAGGAAGCCGCGCGGTCAGTCGAAAGTCGTCCACGGGGGAAGAAAGAAGCCGCCGAGAAACGATTCAGAGTGTTGGTCATGGTCGATGCACTGCTGGTCAAAGATGGAACATCTTCAACTGATGCGTAAGGATATTCCGCCGAAGGAAGATGTTGATATGAGCGACTGGAAAGGTTACGGTCGGTCATCGAGGATGCCGCAATGGATCGTGGAGCTTCTGGAGACGGGAAAGACGAGTCGGACGGAGAAACCCCCGGTTGCAACGCGAATGGTGGAATGTTGGGCAGCAGCTCAATGGGCGAGGTCACTGGCCGCTTGTCGATAGCTAGGAACCGAGGAGAAATCTCGGGACTGGGAGGTCTGGTCATTTGATGCGCAGGTTCTTCCGTCTTCAAAATTTTTACGGGGGTTCGGGGCTTGCTGTCGAAAGGATTGCTGGCATTATGCACCTGCTGAAGGACACTTCTTTGCTCCTGCTGTTCCCGGTTCAGATGTTTATCGCCTTGTCGAATGCCCAAGCCAGCATTTTGAGAGGAAATGCTGTCAGTGGGGGCGTAAGTCAAAGTATCACCCGTACCAGAGGTATCGTTGCTGTGAATGGATTTGAGATCATCCTCCGATGATGAGAAAACTGCTCTGTCAGTCGTTGATGCATCCACAGGAAGCCGCTCGCCCTTCGGTGATTGGGAAGCAGCCAGGAAAGCATCCTCCTCCTCCTCGTCAAACACATCGGGCGTTTCCACTGCCGAGGTCGGACCCAAACGGAATGCGCCTAGAGCTGCCCGGTCGAATGGTTGCATCGCCGGAGCACTTTCCGTGCGCCGATGGTACCGCATCTCTGGGCCAACAAATTCACCCCGTCTTCCACCGCTGTACATTCGTTGAGTTGCAACCGAAAATTTGTTGTTAGGCGCACCCTGCATCCCTGGTCGCATGTCTGGAGTGTTGAAAGGACCGAGTGCAGCATCGAGGTCGATGATAGGGCTACTTAGCACATTGTCGTTCGGACTAACTCCCTGTTCATAAAAACTTCTTGGTTTCCAAGAGCTCTCTAGGGATTGTGTAGATGAAGAACAACCTTGATCAGTTTGGTGATGACTTTGAATAGGGTCAAGCGCAGAAAGAGGCATTGTCGGGTTGGTCGGTGTACGGATGACAACGACACCGTCATTATCAAAATCAACATCTAAGATCGATCCCGTCCCCGAGTTGGTGCGAGTCAGAGCAGGGGGACGAAGCGCAAGAGTGCGAGGCACAGGCGGTTCCTCTTTTGTGTCGACCTTCGCATGGCGCTTACCCTTACCTTTGCTCTTAGTTCGAGTTAGAATGTGACCGGCCCAAGAGCGAACGCGTTTCTGCTTCTTCTTTTTCAACTTGATGGGGCATTTGTCAGACGAGTTCTCTGTCGCTTCATCGCCAGATGTTTCAGAACCATCGTCCGAGAATGAAGGCCGGTAGTTGTCTGTCGACTGGATATCATCGGGCGAGAGAGTAGAGTTGAGATGCGGTGTTGACTTGCTCTTCCGAGAGCGTGAGTGCCCAGCGGCCGAGTGCGACCGTTTGAAAGGGGTCCCCGAGTCATCATCCGTCTGCACAAAATCTACCGCCAAAGAGGCATCGGCAGTTTTTGGTCGAGATTTGGTGTTGTAGTCAGGTAGTGGAGTTGCTCGATCTGAGATTGTAGGTTTCTCCATCTCTTGCGTCAACTGAATTGTGGGCAAAAAATCCGAATTATCCTGCGAACTAGCGGAGACTGGTTGTTCAAAATTCGACATCTGGTTTTTCAAGGCCATTTCCACCTGAAGGGCAGCCGGAATGGAAGGCACGGGAGGGACGGGAGGGAGTTGAGGTGACGCAGGGGGCGTGGGGCGGCCAAGGCTGATAGCCGGTTGAGAAAGCGGTCGTGAAGGAAGATCGGATGCCGATTTGTGATTAGGGTCGGCGGGTGTAGATGGCGCACTTGCCATTCCAGAATTAGGGCCAAGTGCCTTGGTGATGGCCTTCAAGTCAACATTAGAGATCGCAGCCGAACGGCGATGAGCGTGGTTCCGTCGTCCAGGAACCCTACCAACACCAGGCCCTGGAGGCGGAAGATGTTGATCTGCCATGGAAGACGCCCTTTTGTGGCCTGGTCCAATTGTTTCCGGTGTTACCAAGTAATCAGTTCCAATAAACTCGCTTGGTCGCCGACGGTGTCCGCCCGCGCGAGGATTCGACAAGGAAGGTGCTGAAAATTGTGGTGACTGCTGTTCTGATCCGGGATTAAAAGAGAAGGCAGGCAATGCGGCACGTTCCCGGCGCTCAGGGGTCTTCAATTGAGTGTTGGGGCAATCTGGGTCCCGTGCTGGAAAGACGAATGGAGGATTAGGCAACGGTGAGTGCATATGTTGGCGACGATCGCGGCTGGCGGACTGTTTCGAGGTATCAAAATGTGGCGGGAAGCTCGCCTGAGACTGCGGAGGAAGTGAAATCGAAGCCATGGTCGAACGCAAGAAAAAAAAAAGAAAAAACAGAAAAAACAGAAAAAAAAGAAACAAAACGATGCGGAAATAAAGAAATTTAGCGGAGTGACGACAAAGCCCGGTGAGATCCGGATGGGCAAAGACCTCCAGACCGACTTCCTTTCGGTGAGAAAGCCTAGGAATCTGGAGGTCAAGTTGAAGCACCTTCGGCGAGGGTCATTGAATCCGCGCCAGGCAGAAAGAAACGAGTGAAATCAAATCGAAGCGACCACCAGCGGTATCCAAAAGACTGGAAAATGAGCGGACGGCCACGACGAAGGCCAAAGAGGGAAGGGTGGAAAGGTTGGTCGTAGTGAGGTTGAAGAGAGAAGAAGCCAAAGAGAACAACAAGACCAGGAGGGGGAACCAGGACCGGAACCAGGATGGGAACTTGGATGGGAACTTAGAGCTGTATCTTAATTACCATACACGGTATCGCCCGTTGCCATCCGACGGGGGCAAACCAATCATTGGGGTCAAACATTGGGATTACATACGCCAGGGCTTCAAAAGTCTATTTTGTAGGTCTTGCTCAACTTCTCTTAATCAGGAAGACTACTCAATCCCTTGTACCTTCTCCCTTCAAAGGAATCAAACTCACCAGTACAGTATTCCAAGTACATTTAACATCTCGGGGCAGATGCCATATTGGGTGACATCTGTCAAAGGACCAAAAAAGAATAGAGAAAAGAAGGTTTTCTCTAAGGAATGTGACCATCCCTATGCCTCCTCATGCTCTAGACCGTATTTTTGTTCAACCACTCCATTCATAGAGCACGTCATGACTTGCCACCACAATACAAACCCGTATTCACTTCCAAGGTTAGTGTTCCTCCCGTGAAAAGTGGTTCATTACTCGCATCCACTGTAAGTGCATTGCACGGTGCCTGTAAAAAAGGCACCCATTTCAATCCTGGGGTCCGCAAGGCACCAATCAAAAGGGAGTCACATCCGGAGAAAAAAGCGGGTATCACTACCAATCAGTCGGTCTAAATGTCCATCCAAATCTCGCTTGACGTAGTGGGTCCCCGAGGGATAGTGCGCCACGCTGGGGGGGGGGGCTACAAAGTCAAGGGGATGATTTCCAAATCGGGGAAATGTATTCCTTGTTGAGCCCAGGCTCGGCCTTAGAGTGATTCGGTGAGTATAGAATTCTTATTGAGTGACTCTCAAAGTCAAAACATCGACTCCGTATGTGAATGACGGGAGATTGCCAGAGTTGAAACCCAACTTTCACTTTCCATCGCTTGTCTTGGCTGCGGAGTCAGATCGGATATAAATAGTGGCGCGAGACACATATTAGGGCTACTTAAAAGGGGTGGGGAGATACAAGAAACGGACTCTCCTGGCGCCTTGAAACAATTTTTCACCCCCTAGCGTTCGGTGGACCAGTTTCTTTGTTTAATCCAATAACAATGGCTACTCTGACGGAGGATTTTGGCGGGTAACTGGGTCGTGGGGGCTGATCGTCTTGAAATCAATTGGGGCGGCAACGGCAGATCCTGGCTTTGAATCTGGAAATGGTCTGCATACATGTGCATCGGTACCATGCTTTAACAAGTTGACTTGTCGAGTACTCCTTAGTTCGCGCTTGTATCTTATCGTTCTTCTCTACCTCACATTAACCTCAGAAGCTGTAAAATTACCCGATAGGTACACCGTAAAATGGACTGAAATGATCATTGAAGATTAATTTGCGCAGTGGATCTGATTCGCGGACCATGCGATTGCCAAGCCAAAAGGAAATTAACATGCAATCTACATCGTACTATGGAACTATGTTGTAGTACTTGCTAGAGTACGGAGTACAACGAGCTTAAGTCCGGATATGTGGGATGCCGGGAAACCCATCTGCCTAAGGTTCTATGTTAAGAAATGGTCATTCGGACATACCCGGAACAACCGTGGAAACTGGGAATACAAAAATTTCATGATGTCATCCTCAGTTTAGTATCTATTTACGATGAATCGATCGCTGAACCATGGAATTCACAATTTCTGGGGCAACCCAACCTTAGAAGTTTCCCCAAGTTTTCATAGATGCAAATGTAAAATACTTTCATCTTGACCATGAAAAAAAAATTGGAAAAGTCAATACGCCAGAAACGATGAACACTAAGTTGAATGCTGTAGATAAAAAATACCCCCCCCCAAAACATACCATGGTATACCATTATGCATCACTGTCAGACTCGAGCTCATCGTTCTCGAGATGTTTCTTTCGCTGCTCATTCATCTCTTTATACGTGCTGTAGCTCAACATGAAAAATGCGACCGTGATCAAAACGCCCCCAATAATCGAGGCCATCGAAAGAGAGTCTCCGGTTCGGAACCAGTCCACCAGTGCGACAAGGAAAATGGTAAGAAGAGCGGCTACTGATGATAGAACGGGTGACGTGAGGGAGATGAGCACTAAAAAAGAGCCCGAGAATGCTATCTTGGTGTTAGTCTCGGTCCTCTGTGCCTGTGTTGAAACGCTGGTTTGGTACTTACTAGCATTGGCACCGACGGAGATGAGCAGCATCCATGCTGCCTCGCCAGTCGGCCATTCAAATGTCTCCCATCCCGTCCAGTGCAAAAATGGCAATGGGATCCATAGTACTAACAGGGTAAAAACCCCGATGAGACTTCCAAAAGTATTGGCAAAAATCGTGCCCCGGCCTGGGCTGGTGCCTTCCGGAGGGCAAGCAAATCGTTTATAAAGCACCTCGTAAAGCCCATAGAGAATACTTCCAACGCCGATTATGATGTTTCCGAGTAATCTGTTCTGCGCCCCGTTCTCATCAGTGCCTCCTTTTGAGACCTTCCTGTTAGGCCTATCCCCGTAGGCAACGACCATAACACCGATGGTAGCCACAGCCACGGAAAAAACTTTGTCAACCCGAAGTTTCTCCTTCAAGAGCGGAATCGAAAAGGCATATGCGAAGAACGCCGAACAGTTGTAGATGGCCGTGAGGTCGCTGGGAGTGGTCATATTGACTGCCACGTACCATGATCCTCCGGCGATTGTGAGGGCAGTGGTTACAAAGGCGGTGGTCTTCAGCATATAGCGCACTGGAGACCGGGTGGACGCGCGAGTGCTTAGATGTACTTCCTGGGATTCTACCATCTGCGCAGTGGTGCGAAGGAAAAAGACGTGGCGCCGCCAGAAAGCATCCCACGTGAGCTTGCGTTTCTGTAACCGAAGGATACCTAGCTGAACCAGCCAAAGCAATGACCATGACCCATGAGTCAAGTAGCTGCATAGGGAAAGGAAATGGTAAGCGTTTATGTTTCCGAGGAACAGGTGTCGCGTGGGCTTGTCGGTGGCATCTTGGCGCTCAGACTTACAGCATGCAATACGGCTTCTTCCAGTGCAACCCATTTTGAATGTATGAAGCAGTCTCTGTTTGGACCACGAAGCTAATCAAACTGAGCAAGAGGAATCCCGATGCAACAAGGTATTTCTTGCGGGTTACTTGGGCAGCGTCGTATTCCGGGCTTTTACTCCGAATTGTCGGCCTTCTGGTTTCATGCAGCATGGGCCAGCCCTCTGCGTCGCTATTGCCAAGGCTTGAGCGGGGCCGGCGGTGATGGTCATCTTTAAGAAGGGGTTGTTGCGACCGGCCGTCTGTTGGTCGGTATAATGGGGGGCGATTGACAACCATCTCGTCGTCAGAGTCGAAGTCGTGAACTGCGTCCGGGGTTGAGGTCACCCGTGGCTCTAAAAGTTCAAAGCTATCTGAAGCCACAACGGCGATGGTGAGGGAAGGTGCAAGTCGGCTTAACTACCTCGACATGAATCCCGCCGTCAGGGGTGTTCTTGTCCGATTTACTGCGCTTGCGTGGGAAGATAGGATTAAGGAGCTGAGGCGTGGGCTATTGAAAGGCCAGCCATCCAAGTGATGCAGACAACGTGGCTAGAGTCTATATTCCTGAAAAATGTTAATCATGGAGCCTACTTCCACGTGTTCAACAGCCGCTGCACAGTCGTTCACCGGATACGTGCGACTCGGCACCGATGGGGGATAGTTGTGGCTCAAATTTAAGGTGCAATCCACCAAGTAACAATGATTGTATCGGATGGGAATCAAAAGGTAGAATTTTTCAACACTCAGGGTGAAGAAGATCAGAAATCCAAAGAGGAGTTACCAAATGACCGCCTTCAGGTGTCATCGTCCACTTGTGGACCCCTGTGAGAATAGCCACGTGATCTAGATCTGGTGAACGCTATTCCGGATTGGATTTAGCGCATGGAACTACGTCAGTCGGCGAAATTTGAAACGCTCCCCCTGAAATTAGATCAAAAGATATACGTGCAATGTACAGTGCTAAGGCCCATAGATCTTTCCTAATGATAAGTAAAGCGCATCTGACTACCGTTCTCAAGCGTTTGGTCTTACCTCAGCTCCTATGATAGAAATGTTGGTCCATGATGGATAGCTTCAAAATTCCTGGTACTGCCACTGCGTTTCTCTAGTTTCTGTTTTGAGCCCATGGATAATCCTAGATATTCCCCTCTGCCTTACTACTTAGATCCAAACACCGCCTTCTGAGTATCGTATGTATACTTTAGATCCAGGTGCCAGTAATTGGGAGAGTTGGCCTTGGCAACTAGCCAAGCCTGATCCAAAGCCTGCACAACCTCTTCCGGAAGTGGGCCCTTCTGAAGATCGGCAAGGTTACTCTCAAGTTGTGCAAAGCTGCTGACTCCCACCAAGACTCCATCACGACCACCCTTGTCCATTCTCAGAGCAGAGTGATGGCGGACCCAGCGCAGAGCCGTCTCTAGAAGTGTGAGACCGTGTTTCTCTACGACAGGCTCAATAATGCTCAGAGCCTCGAAAGTAGCATCTCTGAAGTAACGATTGCGATAGTTGAGTCCGGCAGAGCTCTTGTTGCTGTATCTGCCTTCCGCAGGAACATCTTTGGTCTTGTATTTTCCGGAGAAAAGACCACCGGCCAGCGGGTTGTAGATTACGATATCGAGACCGTACCGGTGGCATGCAGGAACAAGTTCAGTCTCAATGTTGCGCGCTATCAATCGTGTCAGCTGAGTGGCCACGGACTCGCACATTGAAAGTAAATCGAAGGGCGCCACCTACTAATAGCGTTATACATGGCCTGGTAAATGGTGGGACGGACCCATCCCCTCTCAGCACAAAGAATGGAAATTTCCGCCACTTCAAATGCTGTGAAGTTGCTGAGACCAAGCTGTATGAACTTGCCCTCCTTGTGCAACTGGTTAACGGCCTCGAGAGTTTCAGCAAATGGAGTGGCGCGATCCGCTGCATGCAGATAGAAAATATCGACAGTGTCGGTTTGCAACTCCCTCAAAGAAAGCTCCAGTTTCTCACGGACGACCTCCGGCTTGTGGAAGCCAGGCTCACTCGGGTACCATTTCGTGGCCAGAGTCAGTCCACGCTCCCTCCAGTTCGCCTTAGCTGTGAATGCTTCCTGCTCTCCGCCGACATAGATACGAGCGGTATCAACTTCATTGAACCCTTGCTGCTGGAAGTAATCAAGGCATTTTTTGTACTCATCCAGCGAAGTGATCCGAGCACCCTTGGCCTCATTTGGGCCAAAGGTCATCAACCCGAGAATCACTCTCGGCTGGGGGTTCTGTGCGATCAAAGGCATGGTGGGATTGAATTTTGTTCAGCGTAGGTGAGTTGTGTTGGAAGTGAGATGGCGTGCGAGGATTGCGGGGCTACTGGGTGGAGTGGCTCTTTTTTATACCAGCACCTAGGGCCAGCTCTGGCTAGTACTAAGAATTTGTAAGCCATTCTAGATTGATAACCTTGGAATGAATCAATTGCAAGAAATTTCGCGGGGATAAATCGAGATGTTAAAAAAGGCTTACCTTTCTTGGCAGATAATATCCGAAGCCACGAACGTACATACATATCCAATAGACCTTTTAAAGAAGTAGTCCGCAAGGCTCCTATGTTGTAGGAGAAGGTGGGGTTGCGGATGATCCCGATAGCGGATAATGGAACTCATCACAAGCCTCCATGGAGATTCATTGAAGAGCAGAGAACAGTCCTTCCCGTCAGTCTATCCAATTCAAATGATGAATCCCGCCCTTGAGCTGCGATATGATACAAACAAAATTATCCAGCTGGATCCGAGGAAAGGTGAACGGGATTATAGCATATTGATTATCAACCCCAATACCTCAGCGCACATGACCGAAGCCCTGAAACCCATCTTGGCCAACATGAACTACCAAGATGTGCATTTCGAGTACTTCACTGCTCCAGACTCTACTGTCGAGATCGACGGAGTCGAAATTGAACCAATCGCCAGCATCAACAACGCCGAAGAATCGTGCAACTCGGCGTTAAATTGTTGGCCCGTACGGGAGTTGATCGGCCATTACGACGCATTTCTTGTCGCATGCTACTCCGCGCATCCATTTGTTGGCAGGCTCAGGGAGGACATCGCGGCAAGCGAAGAAGCGAGCTCGACGAGAAACAAATACGTGACTGGAATCTTGGAAGCGTCTATCACAGCTGCACTCTCCTTAGTTAGTGGTTTCGCATTGCAAGGTCCAATCAATCCAGCGATAACGCTCCACAAATATCAGACGAAGGGCAGCTTTGGTATTGTGACCACTGGTTCCGCCTGGAAGGAAGAGCTCACCAATGCGGTTCAAGGAGCGCTGGGATATGATTATGAGGATGGGAGCTCCATGCACTTTGCGGGCGTCGAAACAACCGGCCTGACGGCAGTTGAACTTCACACTACAGAACCAGAGGAAGTTCGGCGGAGGATCATCGATGCTACCCGCAACCTGCTTCGGAAGTCGCAAAATCGTGTTACGGTTGTCTGTCTAGGTTGTGCAGGTATGGCTGGTATGGAGGAAGCGGTACGGGAAGGCTGTACCCAGGAATATGGACAACCAAAAGGCCAACGTGTAAGAGTTGTCGACGGAGTAGTTGCTGGTGTGGGAAACCTCACTACAGCCTTGAAGGCGAGATTTTGAGTGACATGGTGACATGGGGTGGGAGTAGGCCAATCAGATAGATCGTTTCGAGAAGACGAGATGTCAAATTTTCAGTCTAACTGGACAGAAGAAAGTATTCAAAATCAGACCACGCAACATTCTTGCTTGCACCAATTTAGTTTACATGCTACAAAATGTCGTGGCTGTCCAACACCGAAGGTAGCAAAATATTCTGCCTGAGGCAACAAGATCGACCAAGAAGTTCCCCGCGTGAACGCGATACGCGTTAACGAGTACTAGCAACACTCGACGGCTTCTGCGAAAAATAAGATGCCAAGGTCTGTCCGTTCTATCGACTCAATCATAACTGAGGGTCCTCTCTCCGGCTTGAATTTCGATGCTAATACTGGGGGGCAATTACAGAGAAATCATCACCATCCAAGCCGGCCAGTGCGGCAACAACGGTATGTGGCTCAACTCCGCGGTCCACTCCACGAGTCCCCTGGTCTTATTCTTTTGAACGGAGCCTACGAAAACATAGACCACGTCGCTAAAAATTTGGTCTATCTAGTCGGCAGTCAATTCTGGCAACAGCTCTGCCAGGAGCACGGAATCAGCGCAGATGGAAACCTGGAGGAGCATGCGACTGACGGGGCCGCCGGTGATCGCAAGGATGTGTTCTTCTACCAGGTATGTATGGGAAGATGTTGGGAAATTGTCGGCTTGGCGACAGAGCAAGAAGACTGGCTAACAGACGTGGGTAGAGTGACGACACAAGGTACATCCCTCGAGCGATCCTCCTCGACTTAGAACCCAGGGTAAATGCTATCCTTCGCCGATATATCAAATCGACATAATGACTGACACATACCGTTTGCAGGTCCTGAATGCTATCCAGACTGGCCCCTACAAGAACATTTACAACCCCGAGAACTTCTTCGTCGGCCAACAAGGTATCGGAGCTGGAAACAACTGGGGTACCGGATATGCTGCAGGAGAAGGTGTGCAAGAGGAGATTTTCGACATGATCGACCGCGAAGCAGACGGAAGTGACTCGCTCGAGGGATTTATGCTTCTACATTCGATCGCAGGAGGAACGGGCTCTGGACTGGGAAGTTTCATCCTAGAACGCATGAACGATCGCTTCCCAAAGAAACTCATCCAAACCTACTCTGTCTTCCCAGACACGCAGTCCGATGTTGTGGTTAACCCTTACAACAGCTTGCTTGCCATGCGGCGATTGACGCAAGATGCTGACTCGGTGGTCGTCCTGGACAATGGCGCCCTGTCACGAATTGTCGCTGATCGACTTCACGTACAAGAGCCCTCGTTCCACCAAACCAACCAGCTTGTTTCAACAGTGATGTCTGCATCCACAACCACGCTACGATACCCCGGATACATGCACAACGATCTCGCCGGGATCATCGCCTCGCTCATCCCCACGCCACGCAGCCACTTCCTTCTCACATCATACACACCTTTCACGGGTGCCAACATCGAGCAAGCTCGAACAGTGCGAAAGACAACCGTCCTAGACGTTATGCGTCGCCTTCTACAGCCCAAGAACCGCATGGTCTCCGTAAACCCCAGCAAGTCCAGCTGCTACATCAGCATCCTCAACATCATCCAGGGCGAAGCCGACCCGACCGACGTGCACAAGTCACTGCTGCGTATCCGGGAGCGTCGTCTTGCATCTTTCATTCCATGGGGTCCCGCCAGCATCCAGGTTGCTCTCACGAAGAGATCCCCGTACATTGAGGAAACCGGGCACCGCGTGAGCGGGCTGATGTTGGCTAACCACACCTCTGTCGCGACGCTCTTCAAGCGCATTGTGAAGCACTATGACATGCTCCGCAAGCGCAATGCCTTCTTGGATTCCTATAAGAAGGAAGCACCATTTGCTGACGGACTTGGCGAATTCGACGAGGCACGTGCAGTTGTGATGGATCTGATCGGCGAGTACGAGGCAGCCGAACGAGAGGATTATCTGGACCCGGATGCAGGCAAGGCAAACGACCTTGGAGTATGATATGAGATGCGGAGATATCATACCTTACCCTTTTCTTTTCTTTTTTCCTTTTTGCTATTTGGGCAGGCCAAGGGGGGGTTGAGCGCATCATCGGTGTCTGCGCCGGCGTCCACGGGCTTTTTTTTTACATTTACATTTTCCCTTTCTTTTTTTCCCCCGTCTTGTCTCTTCCCGTTCTTAACCCTTACCAGTGGACAAATCACGAAACCAATCCACGCTAGTCGCGATTTAAAATTGACCAGGAACACGTAGCCCGTGTAGAGCGTGCCAACGTGGTAAAATTCTGATGTGTACCGTTTAGTGCGTGTCTACAAGGGATCCGTGAGCAGATACGCAGTAGCATCCTAAGTAAGGCGATGGTGGGGATGTGTGGAGAGAGATGGTGAAATTGGGTAGCGTGATCGGCCCTCACTCAAGGCCTAACCCGGGAAATGTATACAGACGGCGTCACACCTACTCCGTGCTGCAGCATGGAGTACGATGTATGCAGTCCTGCATATGCTGTTGCCGATGCAATAGCTCCACGCGGATCATCCGTCGTGCCTAGGTGGACTTGACTCAGGCGACTCGTCGATTTGCATCGCAGACAATTCACTCGCTGCAGAGGTCATAGCTCCTTTTGTCCACTTGCATGGCCCTTTTTTTTCTCCCCTTTGCATTGGATTGAGTTGTATCATTGGGCACTGTAGAGTGCATATTTTGTATGATGCAGTAAAGACAAGTCCCTGGAGTACCGCAGTGGGAGAAGTCCGGATGAACATCTTGCCACCTTGGTGGCGCGGTAAAACGGGCAACCGAGATTTGGGATCTCTCGCATGTCTAATTCAATCCTAGTGAATAGTCAGTTGCTCCCTAGTGAGCTAATCGAGAAATTTCCGTTGTGTACACCTGACTCCTGAATCATCACGTGAAAGGGCGCCCTTGAATGCGCGAGTCAACATTCCGATCATTGGACCCGAGACCAGGAGCCTGGATGATACGTCCGCGTGGGTATGCAGAAGAATCCAGCAAAGTCAACGAGATTTTTTTTTAAAAAAAACCTGAAAGACCAAAGGGAACTCAAAAAAATTAAAAAAAAAAAAAAACTCTTTTAAAACTCTTCAACTGCATAGAACATCTCGGTTCAGTTAAAAGATAGGGGTCCAATTCGCCTTCCAAGGGTATAGTTTCTTAAAAATCACCTAACTGGGTGGAATATTGTATGATAATCTAATTTAGTCCAATATAAGATCCTATTTATTCGAAGAATTCAATAAAATCACCTAAAAATCCACTAAAAGCCCACTAAGACATCCCCAATCTCCTAGCCCCAACAGCATAACTTTGGGAACTCCACTTCTTGATTCCGTCACTGTCGCCTCACTGAGTCAGCCCCGTCTCTGGTTAGAAGTCTGTTTCTTTGGCTTTCTCCCGTGTCTTCCGATTGCCCTATATATAGGCTGGTCGTGCTGGCCTTCTTTCCCAGCCTCTCCCCCCCCTTTACTATTTTTCTCTCAACAAGATTCTCGACTTCCCCGCTCACCTCCGCACTGAGCGGCGCTTATCTCAAGCTCTCTCTCTCTCTCTCCTCAGCGTCTCGCCGTCTCGCCCTCACTGCTACTTCCAACTTCTCTTCTCTTCCGTGGAAGTCCCTCTAGACTTGAACCTTCTCTCGACACCGCCTCCCTCCACCTACCGAACAACGTCACAATGCCTCCCCGCAAACCCCGGTGCAACTTCAAGGAGTGCAAGGAAGCCGCCCAGCGTATCGTCGGTGACTGCAGCTTCTGTACCGGCCACTTCTGCTCCAAGCACCGCATGCTAGAAGCCCACTCCTGCACCGGGTTGGAAGACTGCAAGAAAGAATCACATGCCCGCAACGCCGATAAGCTGAACAGCGAACGGACCGTGGTTGTCAAGGGCGTATGAAAAATGGATGGATTACAATCACAATGAGGAACAGCTGTTTCTTCGCTTTTGTCTAGGCCGAACATAGGGAGGGGGCGGATGGCGCCATCCCCCGAGAATGGCCCGGCCTAGTCGATGTAGGCTAGGGCCATCTTACCTCCTCACCCCTATCTTATCTGGCTGCCTCGGCCGATCAGGTGTCATCCCCTGCTAGGCTTGGCTTCGGTTCGCTTCGACCCGATTCTTCCCTTTCTTGCGTGCCTCTGCGGTGATCTTGGATTTAGCGCGGTGTTTCGTTGTACTCTTTTCCTCTACTCTTCTTTCTGGGAATTGGCTTTCGTCTTTTCCTTTGTTAGGTTGTTCGTGATCTACATCAAGATCAAGTTCGGACTCGGTTTTTGGCTATGGCTTTTTTTTGGGGGGGGGTTGAGGCTTTGGTCTACATTTGCATGGCGTTGTTATGGGTGTTAACATCTTTTGATCTTTTGATATTTATCACTTATCTACTCGTGCTGCTCCTGCTATATCTCGCATTTGGAGCACGCCTCTTCTCTTTTAGGGGACCGCCTAAATGGAGCTCTTCTGGGTCATTTCAGCCATGAACTATACATATCTTCGCAATCTTGAGCCTCTGTCTTGTCGGACACATTTTTCGTGAAAACCTCGTTTTGAATACCTCGGGTAGCTCGCGGATCGCGTCTGCATCGTGGCGGATTCTGGACCGCCATTACTACAGTTGGACTGACCGGTTTGAGTAGTCCAGAGATAATATTCTTGACCCGAAATTGTGTGGTCGCACTGAAACCCATTTGAAACACCGTAGAACCCATTTAGCCCGGTCCGATCTTTGGCCTAATGTGACAAGTCAGCTTATAGTCCTTCAGTGCCCAGAGAAATTATACAAAGGCATAAAAAAGCAAGACATACATATCATGATGCTCACTTAGTCGACTGAGATACTTGTTCAACTCCTCCACACGCTCTTTATGGGTTTTGACACCTTCGCGCTGGAGCCGCTCATGCAACTGTCCCGAACAGTCAGTTTTTCTGTACAACAAAGCCGAAGCAGAAACAGCCCGACCAACGACCAGAGAATGAACATACCCGTTTCCGACGAATCTCCTCGGCTTTCTTCTCGGCCTCAGTCTTCCCAGGCGCATCCCATTCCTTTTCTCTATTTTCCTCAGACCTCCTACCCGCACCCTTTGCATTTTCTGGCCGCTCGGTATCCGGCGTTGACTCTGACTTTGGCTGTGTCGCTTCTCCCTCCTTTTTCTTCGTGCTTTTCTTCTTTTTTTTCTCTACCCGTCCTCCGCTGATTTTACTCCCCTTCAGCTTGAGCTTGCCGCCGCCGATGGAATACTCGTCGCCCGCCATATCTGTGGCGCTGGTTTGCGCGATGAAGTCGGGTGGAACTATTCAGGATACCCTCTTTCCGTGTTGTAATGTGTCGCTTGGAGAGGGTCTTGGGCCCAAGGGGGGGGGGGGGGGGAGAATGGTAAGCGTGTGTAGCGTGCGCGGCGTGCGGAGTAAGAGGAGGGGCTTGAGTCAGTCTAGCGTGTTGGCGCAGATGTGGGCGGTTTAATTCTTGTTTCGGATTTGGAGTGCAGTACACAACTGAGTGGATAGTATTAAATAGCTTCGTGTGTGCTGTTCATGAGTTGATTAAATCCGGAGGTTCTCTTGTCGCGGTTTGAGATTGGATTTGGGCCAATCAAAAGCGGTGGCGGGTTGAACTGCTCTTTTTTTTTTACATCGGACCTCGACACGATCTCGTAGATCACCCTCTTTGCTTAAGGGAATGGGAAAATAACAGAGCTAACCTTTCTACATAACTGATTGATCTCCTTTAGGGTGTACGCAGTTGAAACACACTGCCTCAAACAAATCACGTCTGCAAATCTCCCATGAATTGATATCTTTCCGAACTCCCCGCCGGCAGAGCTTTCGAGTTTTACAACTTCTATCCATCGTTGAAGTGGTGTGGCCCATGGGGGTCAGTTTTCTATTGTCTCCCTACTTCAACAACACAATATCCACGTAAATTTCCCCCAGCAGCAAAACAAATGCGCCGCTCTCAATGCTCGATCATCCACAACTTCCATGTCTCTGCCATCTGGGGTCCGAGGACTTTTTGAGCATTCGTCCCCTATTTTCAATCATGTATTGCTGTGTAGGTTTCGACAGATTCGACGATGAGAATGTCCTATACAACCACCGGACAGTCCAAAAAGACAAACTGCCTGTTTTACATCGACTGGAACGAGAGATACCGAAATTTCTCGTTTGCTATATTTGCCATATTCTTCATGAGTGTGACGGTTCGAAATGCTTCGGTCTGTCGGGCTCGGTATATGACCAGGAAAAATGACCTCTTCGATGTCTCCCAAAATGGAAAACAAAAAGCTGGCTTTGATTCAGAATTGAGAGATCAAGCACCGAGTTGGTTCCATGTCTACTGGGTTCCATGTCTACTGCCTATTCTAATTTCTCCATCTCTAGCTTGCTATGAGGAGATTCGACTATGGTGACAAGTTTGGAATCAGCACTGAGTCCGGGATCTTGCATTCAAGTTCGCACCCACCCTGGACCATCATCGTGCCTTGAAATCACCTCTCTCTTCTCGACCGCTGCACGGGTCTGTCCACAGACACCGGGAATTTGTTTAAGGATCCAGCGTATGAACTAGAGGCCTTGCGATCATGCAACCTTTCCTACCTTAAGGACCAGCGAAACAAGTGGATTATGCATCGAGTTCACTGGCGGTGAAGCATTTGGTATCTACCAACTAAACGTAATTGGGGACGTTCCTGGTTTCTGCCCTAAGGGCTAGCTGTCGAGGCGCAGACTACCCAAATCTGCCCCCCTCGCTCTTGCTTAAGTATCAGCCGGAAATACCCGTCTCATGTTACATCGAGTCCTATCTTTACTTGTCTAGTTGCAGGATCCAATTTGTATTGCTTTAATAAGCCCATAAGCAGGTGACATAGCTAAGTACTTGCTCTTTTAGAAACACGTGTCGAATCCTCTGTTACCATATGTGGTTGACAACAGGGTATGAATCCCTGGGAAATACTTGGACCACCATAATAGGGCAGTCTACACAACTTGCATGTTATATTTAGCTGGGTTTATCCGTATCGATTGGAAATAGAGCGTGTTTTGTCAGTATAGCTAGAGAATTGAAAGAACTCTTATGCATACCTATTCAACGTCCTATATATTGTTGCCCCACTGATTTTTATCAATAACTACTCTCTACCACTTTCTCCGTTTAGAAAGCACTTCGCATCAAGTCATGTAGTCATCCTCATATTCGATAGTGACAGAAGTCTATGGCATCACACGGCATAGGACGATCGACGGAGATACATCATTCTCTAACTACAGTAACAAAACTGCCTCTTTTCTAATCTCTGAGGATCAAGCTGACTGAGAATAACATACAATTCGTGTCGACAGCGCTATAATGGCGGTCCAAGTCTTTCCCAGGGATTCATACCCTGTTGTCAACCACATGTTGTAACTTAGTATATGACATAACATTCGAAGAAGTGTCTAGATGCGGGGTGGTCACCAAAATTGGAGCAATGGTCTGAATGCCCCGATCGATCTCATCGACCGGGTGAGCACGCATACCCCTTCAGTTTCAGTTGAACTGTGAATAATTCCAGGTTACTAAGCTTGTTCTTCAGGTGATGAATGCGTACGCCGCTTGGTACCTCTTCCTGCTTTCTATCAGCTCCGATAATGGTCTTCCGTGAAGGCGCAACGGACATTCTCAGTTTACCATAATCTATCTTCGCTAGGGGAACGTGACATATGAAGAAAACAAACGAACAACTAACCCACTCTTGGCTGCCTACTTTCATAAAGGCTTCTATCCTTCAGCTGTAACCAGTTTTTTATTACCCCATGTCTCTGGCCCCAGACATTTTACTTGACACACGGCAGGTTGGTCTCCGCACGACTGTTGCACCCAAAGGGTTGAAAAAGAAAGACAGCCCGCTCGTCATATTGAGCGACAAAGGGTTCAACCAATTTGAGGGTGTCTGCAGGAAGATACCCTATCAGGTTACATTGACTGAAAGGTGGTGGATGCGCTGGACTTGCATCCTAGCCTTCGTGGCAGGCTGGTGGCAGAAGTATCAGTAATTAATTCTCCAAGCTGGCTCCGGATTCTGCAGTCCCGGAAGCTCAAGATGTAGCAGCCATGTTTCTAATGAGGATCATTCTGAGAACGATTTGAGAAATGTAGGCCTCGACAATCTGAATGACTTGACACCTAGCGGAAGATCTCGACCCAGAGAAAGATTCTTGGTCAACAGCCATAATTAGACCACCGGTCTGAGTAACTAAAAAAAAAAGGTAGCAACCGGTTTAGGCTATGAGATATAAATTAGATCGAATAATTTGTTTGGGGGTTTCGCTTACCCTGATCACTGACTAGGGCTCCATTCGGGATATGTAACGAGTCAAAGTTTAGAGGGTGATCTGGCAACGCGAAGAAAAGAGAGGGTACAGACGAAAAATTGATTCTTTAAATAAAAAAACAGAGAGCTAGTTCCTTTGTGAGCTAAACTAGTTCGTTATGAATCGCTAGATGAGGCCTGGAAAACTCGGCCGACAGGGCATCGAGGCTGGTGACTATCTCAACAGAGGACCCATTTAATAATCTCACTTCCAGCACATCTCCACCACGTCCTATGAGATATACAAGACATCTCAAACAAAGCCGGCGCTGATCACCCAGCTCGCATCATCGTTGAAAGACGTAGCGGAGTCAAATGTGTGGACACCGCCGTTGCTCGCAATGTAGAGAGTGTTCTCGAAGTGACGGAAGTAGCGGGTGGGATAGCTCCAGGATCGAATCGAGCTGCCCTGAGCATTGAAGCTGGTCTGCGGGCAGAACGTGGCATCTTCATGTAGTATCTTCGTGCCGTCGTCGGCGGCAAGCACGAGTGCGAAGTCAGAGTGCCGAATGAAGCTTCCCGGGGTATCGACGGACTCGAATGAGAAGCAAGCGCTATTGGCAAGACCGACGCGAACCTTCCAGCTCGCCTGCTGCTGGAGGGCGGTGGCGCTGGATGATGAAACAACCTGGGTGTTAATGGTTGTGCCGGTGTGTGCGATGTAGCGCGTCGTGTAGCCGGATGTGGTAGCCCGCAGCGAGATTGACGAACCGACGGTGAGCGCCTTGCCGCTAGTCAGCGGCGTGGTCGCATACCGGGCTGCTACAATATTAGCCTGCACCGCATTCTCGGTGGCATCCGTTGGATAGCCGGAGGTCATGACGCCCTCGTAGAACGTGCCCTGGGCGCCGTGACTGTTGTCGCCGCCGATACCAAGGACGATGGCACCTTCTTTGCTCATAGGGTTATATCCAGACGCGTTGGGACGCGCGCCACTGTAGTATGTTGATAGGGAACCGGCGGCAGCATTGCCGCCACGGAGGGCCCACCGGTTTGGCCCTCCCTTGACGATCGCAGTGAAAAAACGGTCGGACAACGACGGGTCGCCGGCGTTGTAGGTTGGGCTGGAGCCGGAGAACAGGCCGTTCTCCAGGTCCGCCATGAGCCACGGGCCACCCCCTGCGCCGGAGCCCCAGGCGGTGCTGTCCCCATAGTAGATGGCCTCCATGTGGCCGTTGCCCGTATCGGTACTGCTAACCTCGGCATTGCCGTAGTCGAAGCAGCATGCACCGTTGTAGTGGGTTCCATCAAGCACGGCGTACATGCCCTCCGCATCATCCCCTGTAGCCGTGCCGCTGGCGGCGTTGTTGCTGTAGCCAGTTCCAGGAGAAATAAAGACACCGTAGGCCTTCTGACCGTTCAGCGTGACCGGTGCACCAATCGCACTGGCCAGATTATCGTGGCCATTGGCTTCAGGGCCGCGGAAACCGCCGGGTGGAGCCTGTTTGAGATGATTACCGCTGCCAGACTGGTCATAAATGATCGTGATGATGCAAGTTGTGCTTGAACAGAACTTGTCCTGGGCAGCGGCATTGGCCACCCCGCCCGCGGACAGCGGCGAGATATCGATCGTGGTACCATCGGAGTCCCGCTTAACCTGGTAGAGTGCGCCAGTGTAGGCGTCGTACAGGGCACGAGTGGTGCTGTGTGCGGCGATGCAGGGCGTGTTGCCTGAAGCGTAGATATCACAGGGCCCGGCTTCAACAAGTGTGCCAGTGGCAGCAAGGCTCAGAACCAACGCGCAGAAGCGTTCGAAGCGTCGTCGTGAGAACATGTTTGATTGCCTTTGGAATAGTAGGTCAGGCAGGGCCTGGTCGCCTTTGAATCCAAGATAAGGATGCTGCAATGGGCCTTGAGTAGAATAGAAGAAGGGCCTTTTGCCATGCCGTCCTCGGCCTTCATATTTATATTCTTCTGTCCGCCAAGATTGCTTTTTCGAAATCCTTCACTGCTACTCAAGTGGCGGTAATTCTCCTCCAATCATCATGGGTAAGACGCAGGATTTACTTGATAAATCACATAGGGGACCGATGCTCGCCACTGTCCCGGCTGAAGCCAATCAATCGCAGAATCAAACGACGCTATTCATAGAGCTAGTAAGAATCACAGTGAATCACACAACCTCTATCTTGTGACAGAGAAAGATAGGCTTCGGTCCGCTCCAGATGCTGTCAAGAAGCCTTTCACTCACCATAGAGAGAGAGAGAACTCCGATGAGATTAAAAAAAAAAAAAGAAAATTTTGCGTCCCGTCTCATCGTAGCGTTAAGCTTGTGCCACCGGGATTTTTCCTTTTCCTCTCGCCATGGAGTGAGATTGAATGGGTGATTGCACCGCAAGCCTAGCGTAGGATTAGTGGCGTCTGGGCAGTCCAAGCTTAGCAGGGACTTGACCTGAAGATGCGGGGCTGAGGGGCACTTCCACGATGATGCTGTTATAACGTATACTTCGGAGTATTAAATGAAGGCGTGGCTCAAAATAGCTTAGACTTCTTGGGGACTAATCATATGATCTAGCAAGTTCCTTAATTAGGCCAACAAGTCCGACATCATTGATCCGGCTATCCCGTTCGTGCCGGACCCAATTTGAACTTCACTTGAACCAAAAGTCTCTCTGATTGTGAGTTGAGCTGGGTTCGGGAAGATGTGTGTTCCTGCATTATAACGACGTGCCTTATAACCAAAGACGGTAGGACCGTCTCGGGTTTAGACGGCCATCTCGTCAGCTTTGAAATAATTTTCCCGGTCCAGAACTAGCGTGATAAAATCTTTCCGGTGCGCTTTCTTCAGAACCCAACTCTGCAGAAGTGGGCTTGGCAGATGTGTTGTCTCTTGAAACTGCGGGGCTGATTTCCTTGCTCCAATTGAGAAAGCTATGCGAGACGGCGATATCAGAGGAAAGACACTGGAACAAACATTCTACATGCTAGAGATGGGATAGACCGGTCAAACCAATAGCATCTAATCCAGAGCTAGGATATCTCTCTTTTAGTAGACCTGGACCAAACCATCATTTCATCCACCTAGATCTCTCGTCTGTGAGGTAGCGTACACATCGCGGGAAGAAGTATATTTGCTGCCCAGTGCGCTTTTGGGCTATTGACTTCATAAATGATCCGCTGGATGGGGGATATTAGAAAGATTTGAAGTACAGGGAGTCCCGACAAATTCAAGCAGTCAATCCTCAACTCGGATAAGAGCATGGCTTCGGTTGAATCCTACATTAGACGAACTAAGATTTAAAAAAAAGCCACGGGGAGTTCACCCCCCCGATCAAGATATCGTTTAGGGTGAACGAATGGATCTAGTGATGCCACACTCTCTCTAAAGGTCAGCAAATCATCAAAGAAATCAGAGCCTGGACAATGAGAATGTCCAGAAGAGACGGGAGATTCCGAACGCCACCACGTACCGATGCTGGTTACCGAATTAGGATACAAGAAGGAACCGGAGATTTTTCGGCTTTCCTGGTAGAGGCTTGCAGGATTTCGACTAAGAAGTTGATGATGGCATCCCTTTGCCCGAGCAACTGCCGGGAATGATCGGATTCTTTACGCCACAAAACGAAATACGACTACCAAACGACATCCTACCAAGACAATAGCATGATCAATTCAGACTTCCAAGTTGACTACACTGTTGGGAGTATAGGAATTGGACACATGTGCTGGATATCGAAGAGAAGTTGTGGGAAACGTATCTATGGAAGGGCGATACTTTGCTGAATGTTGAGAGGCGAGCAGCTAGGAGTAAGTGTTGAACGAAATACAGCGTACTTTTCCACTAGACCATAACAAAAACCAAGGTTCCTGTTTATGGCCTAGGGAGGCCGTATTTGAGGTTTGACACACCCCCCAGGGGATGCATCGATGTTGTAACTTCGAGGGATGCCATGTCGTATACATGTTCGGTATTGGTTTTTCAGTCGTATTGTATGCTTCTTCGTCCATTTTTTTTCTCCCATCTCCTTTTTGTCTTATCGCTGCAGCGAATTCCTCTTTGACTCTGAGTGGGGTTGGATAAGCGCTTCCGTCTTTTTGTGAAGGCATTTTTTTGGGTTGATCGATGGTTCGAACCGTGAACTTCGATAATTCTGATTTTTTGACCGTTTCGGACATGGCGGGAACAATCCGGGCTCATAACTGTTGAACGAAATACAGCGTACTTTTCCACTAGACCATAACAAAAACCAAGGTTCCTGTTTATGGCCTAGGGAGGCCGTATTTGAGGTTTGACAGTAAGTCTTTAGATTTGAGGGAAGGACATTTAAGATAAAGGCAGCCTCGATTCTGCTCTGGCAAGTCTATTGTTCTTGGTCAATGCTCATCAATACCTGACCATTCCTGAGGGGCGAATTGAACAGTAGAGATCTTGGATAACAGGCCAAATTCTATCATAACTGTGCTGACATTGATGTTGGGGAGACCGAGGGGAGGATCGACTTCGACCACCGCCGACAACAACTACTGCAGCGTGTGCTACTCCTACCTCGAACATCTCGATAACAACGTCTCGGTATCTTGCAACGAGCTTGTTCGCCACCCAGTAAGGTCCGATGGTCTTTCTCGCCGAGTCAATCAGCCAGTCGGGCTCTTGGTTGACTCCGTTGGCGACCGCTCTGTCTGCAGGCTCCTACCCACCGTCTGATCCATTGTGGGCTGCCAGTATTAGTCTCCCTGCTGGTTCAAATCAGTAAAAAATTCTCCATTGAATGCTCTGAGGGGAGTATTGTTTGGGAAAGTGGCACTAACCGGAGCTATACTGTCCCAACAAGGTGCTCTGGAACTACTCGAACTGCAAGTGCAACTTGGCGGTCAAGGACTTTGGGACTATGACACTGAGGAAAGAGAAACGAGGGATTAATCCTAGCGTGTTGTGTTGAAGATGTCTATCGTGATCGTGCAGATTGAAACCAAGAGTTCTTCATCGGGCAGAATTGGATTCTATGGATGATCAGCACATTATTGTACGGATCACATACATCGCAATCTAATACTCCCATGGCTTAGGGGTTATAATCAATTCGGCTCTGTCTGTCAAAATGACAGTGTTTTCGGAACTGACGAAGTGCTAGAACATCCCGAGTATGCCTGTCGATTTACTCCACCAACGCAGCGAGTAGGAAATAGCACGACAGAAAAAACAAAATTTTCTTTTAAAAAAAAATTGAATCCCGAGAAACCTGACGAGATTTGCCGATGTGTCATTTTTTTTTGAAGATAAGCTAGTCATGTTGACCCATTAAATTGTTGACAGATCCCATATTCTTATCCGCGGCCTTAATCGAAAGGAATAGGGCGCAGATTCGATCCACCCATACGCTTACGCATCTCGGCACCCGCAGCCACGGTACTGGGTACCTTGATACCGCAGCAATCACCGAACCAGTCTGCACTTTCATGAGGATGGTCGTGTCCATGGGCATGGTCAGGACCGACATGCTCAGCACCTCCCTCAGAAGGATCAGTCATGCCTTCAGCAGCAGGCAGAAAACTTCCGAACAAAAAATGTTGCATGATAGGAAGTTTTCCCAGCACTTCCTTAACAAACATCTTCTTCATGCCGCTCTCAACCTTGGTCCAGTTCTTAGAACCAGAGATGTCGTCCAGCATAGGGCTATGCCAACGCAGTCCCTTCACAGTCTTGACACTTTCAACCCACCGAACCTGGTCCAGGTATAGATAATTATCACCCTCCTCCTCCAAAGTAGCGGTGTTGTGGATACCCAAGGGAGTGACATACGGGTGCCCGACAAGCTGACTAGCCCCAAACAAGAACGGCAGGAAATGGTAGTCATCCAGACCCCAGACGCCGTGCGATCCAGCAGGCTCCAGGTAGTAGGCTGACTGGATCTCACGCATAAGGTGCATGTACTCGAAATAGACCTTGACCACGACGGCGGGGAAGTCGCTGGCGGGGAGAAGACCGAGCTGGTATAGACATAGCAGCCACATCATGAAGTTGAGTTCGTGTCCGGAGCCGTAGTCAATTCGCTCTTGTGAGCCCAGGCAGTTGATTAGATATGTCGAGGCTTCTTCGGTTGCGGCGGCGTCTTTCAGCCCGAGAATGTTGGTGTGCCATGATGCGCTCTGGGCGCTGACGTCGTCGCATAGTGCTCGGAAGGCAGGATTGCCAAATCTGGACCCACCTTGATCGATTGGAGGGTTTTTGGCCAGGAGGGAGCGTATCTGAGCAACGACTGAGAGGACCTTGGAGATGGATTCGGATTGAGGCTTGTTCTGAAAATCGGTGATAGAATGCCCGCGCACAGAATCAGTTAGGCCGAAAACAAAGGCGAGGACAATTTGGTAGGTTGGCGACGAGATGAAAAGTTCATGGTCTTTAGGGGATATGATGCGGCGAATTGGGTGCCGGTACTGGTGGACGGAGAGGTCTGGCGGCGAAGGGAGAGGAGGGGTTGTGGGTGTTATATCTCGGGAAGTGGGGGTTGCCCTGCGGGTATTCGACCGTAGCTCAGACAGCCTTTTAGAGAGATCGACCTTCCCCGTAGGAGATGGTAAAGATGCTTGTGATGCCATAGTGTTGGTTGAGTGAGGGGAAGGGAAATCGACAAGTCGGATAAGTAGATAAGTCGATAAAGAGGATTAAAGCAGAGTTGACCGCCTGCCTTAAACAGAGGATGACGCAACTTCGCCAGATGGGAGAAGATGTTGAGATTGTAGGTTGTCAGATATATATGATCATCAAAGCAGATCCTTGGCTAGGATCTACAACTGATATCTATATTAACATGTCACGCTTAACAATGACTTAAGGCCCAAGTGGGTTAGAGTGGAGCATGTGATCACTTCCCCGGATTGGTCATGTGACCTGGAGATTATCATATCGTTTCACGCTTTTGCTCAGAAGTCCCATCAAGTGCCACATGAGGGCCGCAGCACCCTGAAAAGAGGAGCAAACAAAGGAAATACAGAAAGCCAGATTTGAACATACCAGACACAGCGGTTGTTTTCCATCATCGTGAACATCTTGTCTCAAGCAGCTACTTTTCGGCCTCCGTTGACATAGAAGATCCTGGCGCTTTAACCCTGCATAAACTTGGTCCGTGGCGACCTCGTATTGGATAAAATTCTCCCGCGAGAGATCAGCAGGCAAGCACGCCATAATGAATACATCCGACTCATCGGCACCACCTCCGACAGTTCCCAGTACCTCTAGAGGAACCAAAAACAACCACTCATCGTCACGCTCGCCTACGGATTCAGCCCTGTCATCCTCCTTCGGCAGCACCCGGTCCCAATCAAGCTTTTCATCTAGAAAACATGTGCGTAACCCAAACCCAGCTCAGAGCTCGTCCCAATCCACCGAGTCCACGCCAATCAACACACCCGGTCCCGCGGGGCGCAACTATCAGTCCACGGAGCAAACAACTGCTTCCCAGCTGAAAGACCTTCAACTAAACAATGCAAACCGTGGGAATGGTAGCCAGCCAACGAATCAAGACTCGACTTCCGAGCCCCGGCAGTCCTGGTATAGTCAATTTGCAGATCGATATGGCAGCCTCGAACTAGAGAACAAAGGCAGTGTGGCCCGCGACCACCTCGCATTGGGTACGATATGCACTGCCTACCTTGATGAAACACACATAGATCCCTCTAACGCCCACTCCCTTTCCAACAGAACGAACCTTTCTAGCCTGGATGCGTACCTCCCTAGCCTTCGCCTCAATCGGTATCGCAGTAACACAGCTCTTCCGCCTGAACAATTCCTCGTCAAATACACAAGCCAAATTCTCCGACTCGGCATCCGCTTTAAAGCCAGGAATTCTTCCACCACATTTTGCCTCGTCTGGCTACGATTCAGCCGCGTTCCATGTCTCCTCTACATCAGCTCGTCTTCGTAGCGTGGGCAAACCGCTCGGCTCGACTTTCATCGGCGTCTCGATCCTTATCCTTATTATTGGCTTCCACCGCTACTTCCAGAGCCAGTATTGGATTATTCGTGGGAAGTTCCCGGCTAGTCGGGGCAGCGTAGCACTTACGGCGTTTGTGGCTGCTTCGCTGATCATAACTACTCTTGCGGTCATCTTGGCGATTTCGCCAGGGGCTGTTGAGACTTAGTTGGGCCATTAGTCCCCGACTAGTTTTTCTTTTTCGTTCTATCGACACGGTACGTTGCTTCTTTTGTTGTGATAGTCTTCGTTCGTTTTGTTGCGTTTTGCGTGCAGCATTTGTATCTTTAGATTTCTCGGGGTTATATATGCGTCTCTACCCAGGAATGGGGGTATTTTTTTTTGATAAAAGAGAGGGGAAGGGCGGTACATATGGGGATGCGTTTGTTTCTCGGTGTATTTATGTCGACGATAGATTGCATGTCATCATGATCATGAATTGGACCATCCCAAGGTAGTTCATACTACGTAAACAATACCAATCTACAAAGCTGGTAAAGAACGAAACGTCGATGGAGATATTCCGTTCTTTTCTGTTGTGAACGCCCGAATTCACCCGCGCCAGATCAGTCTAGGCACAATGTAAGAAGCAGACGCAGAGACAGGGTAAACTACAAGATGGACGAGAGTATATCGACAATGATAAGGGATGGAGGCAAGAAAAAGAGGACAGGGAAAAATCCCCGGGCAACATGGCTTGCAAACAATGCAAAGCAGGAAAACAGAGAAAAAGGAGCAGACCAAGAACCGCCTAAATACAATTCGTTCATCGCGGGCCGAGCTTGTCCAGGGCGCGTGCACCCTGTTCCTGCCACTCCTGCTTGCTCACCCACATGTCGTCCTTGTCGGCAATCTGAAGAAAACTGGTGTTAGCAACGACCATAGTCCATTGAAAATGGAGGATACTAACCAAATTGGCGAGGACGGCACCACCCAGGAACACCATGTGTCTCCGGCGGGGGGGATCTTCGATGCGGACCTTAAATTTCTGGAAAAGTATTAGCCAAACTATACTGGTTTTTTTGGGTCTTAGTTTCGACGTACGTTCAAGCGCTCTGGGTCGCCGCCCAGTACGCGTGTGAGCCAGAGCTGCTTCAACTCTTTCTCCAAACGAGAGGGCAAACCGGGGTACATGCTGCTACCACCGCTGAGTACGATGGCCTTGTAAAGACTAGAGCGAACATCGACATCGGCGCCCTGGATACAGTTGAAAAGCATCTCAGCCATACCAGGCTGATCAACGTCGACCAAGTGTGGCTGGAAGAGGCATTCGGGAGCCTCGAAGCGCTCGCTGCCGACGCGGATGACACGGCCGTCGGGCAAGGTGTACGATTCAACGAGAACGGTGGTGTCTTCGGAAAGCTTCTTGTCCAGCTCCAGGTCGTAGGAGACGTAGGCGAGCTTCTCCTTGATCTGACGCACAGTCTCGAAATCGGCAGTTCGGTTCAGCGCATAGCCACGGCGCAGAAGGAGGGCAATCAGATTGCGAGTGACGTCGCGGCCAGCAACATCCAGGCGGCGAATGTGGTGGTTGAGTACGGTGGATTCATACACAGGGATAATGTGTGTCACACCGTCACCGGAATCCACAACAACGCCGCTACTCAGACCTACAACAAAACATCAGCATTGACCTCCAACTCACGCTCTTGTTTTTTTATCACATACCCTGGGCATACAGTGCCAGCACCGCCTGGATCGCCACATATACACCACCAAATCCGTATCCTTCCAGCATCACCTCGGCCATCTGCTCACGGTTCTTGAGTGGGTTCATCGGCGGCTCCGTGAGGAGAATCTTGCGATCCGTGGGGTCGATCTTCATCTTTTCGTAAAAGGTGTAGTTCCATAGATGTTGCATATCGTCCCATTTCTTCACAATTCCATTCTCCATCTAAAACAGCACGAATTAGGCATCAACAAGAAACTGGCTTGGTATGCGGAGAGGGCGGGGTCGAACAACTAGGCGAGGACAAGATTCCCCGACATAGACATACAGGATAGCTGATCTGGAGCATTGATCGTGCAGCGGCGGCTTCATCACCGCACATGATATCCTTGACCACGATGTCGCCGCCCTGCTCCTCCGTTCGCAAGATGGGCCGCCCCACTATCGAGGGAAATTGGTGCTCTGGGAAGTTCTGGCGAGGGAATTTAAGTTAGAGAAAAGCAAATAGAGAGTATAGAGGCCGTGCGACATACCTGGGCGGCATAGCCGACCTTGAGGAAACCGGTTCCTCCATCGAGGACTGCGGAGTAGCTTGTTAGCTTGGGGCTGGGACACGGTAGCCTGGGAGGATCGGTGTGTACCAATGGGCATTTCCGTCATCTTGGAGGAATTGGGATTCGACTGTTGGGACTATGGGTACCGTCTGAGATTGAGATTTTCGTTTTGGAAATTCCCAAGAGAGCGGAAGTAGGAGGGTTCAGGGGAGAGTGGAGGTGTTGGGGATGTTTGTGAAGTCAAGCCCACGACGGACGGAGCATCATAACTTACGTGACCGTACCGTACCTTACCTGATATTTACCCCACAGCTGGAGGCGAGCCGCAGCCATGACGGTATGTGACCGCGTCACCGCATTCTTAGGCCAGACAAGCTTGAAGATGATGGATTACGGCGTAAAAAAAATGACTCTGAGTTCCGGATAAGTAGTGGGATGATGCTGAAACCAATATATATACAAGCTATAGTACAGTTGGAACGCCTTACATCAAGGGAAGGGGCATGCACGTGGATATGACTACAAGGACACATCAAGCATAGAAGATGAGCAAAGAGACGAACGACATCTATTCACAGTAATAAAGTCCAAGCCTAGTCTAACCTGAAGACATGTAAACCATGGTGATAATGTTGAAGAGCTTCCTGTCGGCCGACTCCGACATCCACGCGCTCCGCCATTTCCTATTATCCCTGGACTCATACAAGGATCGCATTGCGCTGCTCAATTAGACTCCGTATAGTTAGCTTTTCTTTCAGCTGTTGCCTAATGATAACTTCGTCGCCCATCTGAGCCCGCACCCAAGGAAAACAGCGATCAATAATGCCACAAATCGGCTGGGTGAGCAACCCCTAGAGCATCTACGGGTTGGAACAAAGGAACTAACCATGCAAAAAGTACGGATTCGGGTCCATGGGCCTAGCAATGGCAACTAACCTACAGCGCCACCTAGCCGCGAAGAAGACCTTGGGCCTGATCTACTCTAACCGCACGATGTCGCGCGGAGCAGCCCTGCAAGCACTGGGAGCAATCCCAGAACCCAATTTTGAGAAGCTCGTATCTCAATATGGAATCATTTTCACCATGGTAAGGCAACTCCACCGAGAAAAAACAAAGCAAATGTAACTGAAGCCTCTTCTAGGTCTCCAACGACACAGTGCTGCAACGATTGCTATCCACCGTTGTGGGTTCAAGCCAGTCCCTGAAGGACAAGGTCTTCGTCGACTGCTCAACAGTGCACCCCGAAACCGTAAGGTCCACTGTATCGCAGCTTAAAAGTAAGGATGCATCGTACGTCGCAGCGCAGGTCTTCGGCGGGACCCCAATTGCCGTGGATGGCAAGCTTGTCTTTGCCATTGGTGGTCCCCAAGAGTGCAACTGAGGCCGTCAAACCTCTGATCCAAGATGTGATGGGTCGTCGTGTGATTGATTGCGGCGAGGATGCTACAAAATCATCGCTTCTGAAAATCGCCGGTAACATTATCACTGTCAACATTATGGAGGCTGTTGGGGAGGCTCAGGTCTTTGCTGAGAAGACCGGGCTTGGAACTGGTCCCATGGAGGAGCTTATTGGCGAGGCTCTTGGTTCTTTTGCTGGAGGTTATTCTAAGAGGTATGTTTCATCGTTGTTTTGGTGCTGGCACCGCGGCTCTTCAGGCGTATCTATGTTTCCAGATTGACTGCGGATGCTTATGCGCCGCCCCTGAACTCTCGTCCTGGCTTTAGGGTTTCTCTTGCTATCAGGGATTCCAGGCATGCCATGTCGATGGCCCAGGAGCAGGGTGTTGAGCTTCCTGGCCTTGAGATTGCTCGGGCTAATATGGAAGCCGCGAGAGAATATGGCGGAGAGTGTCTGGACAGCAGTGCGATGTACGGGACTCTGCGCCAGAAGGCTGGCCTGGAGTTTTGGAATGAGAAGAGCAGGAGAGAATAAAGTCAAAATCATGGCTCCCATGAGATACAGAGTGATAATTTATATGGATTCACACATGTTCCATTGTCCAGACGGAATTGATCCTTCCGGGCATCATCTATTGGCTACACGCAGCCTGGATCCCAAGCAGTTTGTTGAACTACTGGAGCTCACAAGCTTCTACTCGCGGGTCTGCACGAGGTAACTCCTTCATTTGTTTCCTCAACAAAGTCTTTTGGCACCCGCCAATCACCACACACCTGGACCCCCCGGGACCCCCCGGGACCCTCACCCCCATGATGGCCGGCTCACACGTCGGAGACAGCCGTCATCAACTGGCTACTCAGCCCTCGCATTTACGAATGCATGAACTGCAATCTGTGGAGAAAGATCTTTGTATTATAGAAACCATAGCACTGCACGTCCCAATACCCCATGGGAGGTCGCGGGAGCAAGCTTTCGCTTGCTCCCTGCCGGACGTTAAATATATCTACCTACCTACCTACCTACCTACCTATCTATTGGCTACATGCATATGACCAGGTGACCCGTAACCTTTCTCACACCATGCCTCTGCTATTGTGTTGGGACTATCAAGAATGATCATACACCCGACCAATTAAATACGCAACTTGACTTGTCAAAAAGCAGGATTTTCTTTTCGCCAAAATGGTTCTGGGAATTGGATAGAAAAAGAAAGCTCGACCAGGATCAACTTGGTCGAGACGGAACAGTGATTGGAATGAAGTCGCCCAAGTGATTTATAGCCTCATGGTGAGTGTGGCCCGCATGGGGTGTTAGGGTGTGTTGTTGGCTTGATTCGTGCGGTGTCTGCCAAACAGGGATAAGTCTCCGCAAAGCAGGTCCCCAATGACCAGTTGGACAAATTCCTCATGTGCCGTTCGAAAACCGGGTTAATTACCAGCTCATCCGAGTCTCCAGCTGACAACAAACAGTCCGTATCCTCATATGGCCAATTGACCCTCATCCCACTTGTAAATGGAATGAACCAGTTCTCAAATGGGTAGTTCTGATAGTTTGTAATGATCCTGTCACGCATTCCTGGCCACGGAACATAATCCATCCAAGCAGGGTGTGGATGGAGAATTTGCGTTGGACGTGGGGTTAGCCACTCTGGGAGTCGCTCATAGTTCTCTTGCGTGGGGTAAACCTGCCAGCGCATGAGGAGGAACATGGTGTAGAGCACGGCAACCTGCACCGGCAGAGACGAGAGGTCTGGAAAGGTGTGCAGGATATCTGTGAAAACCTTTGAGACTGGATGGGAGTAGACACTCCTCTCCGGGTTTAGCAACGAGGAGACACTCGGATACGGTGGCCCGGCTAATTTTTGTCTAGGGATGCCTTGAGCCGCCTCGTGTTGTCGGCTCTGAAGAAAATCCAAAAGAATGTTATCCAAAGGACATGTTGCTGGTAAATTTTGTATCGGAGCGGCGAATGCAGGTGGCCCAGGTTCAGATGTAATGGTCAAGGGGTGTGGGTATATTCGTGCCGAAGGATTCAGCGGAGGGCATCGGAAGTTTTCTGAACAGCTGCTGTGAAACCGATCGACTTTAGGGACAATACGCGAATCACGAATAAGGAAATTAAACCCCAGACGCTCCTCGCAGCCAAGGCCCAGGCCGTGTGTGATATTATGGCGTTGCGAGTCCCATGCGACACGGAGAGAGGCCGACGAAGGGCCTCCGTTGGTGCTGTTGCGGCGACTACCGAGAGTGGGCGCAGAATGAGTGGGAGAAGGCGTATCAAGGCTGGTAACAGACTCGGCATAGAATTTATCGCCTGGAATGGAATTGAGGTGATCGGTGTCGAGCAATGGAGTTGTATGCAAAGGGGGCGGGATGGGCTTGGGTATAGCCGGTGAAGGAGACGTATCTATCTTTGTCAGCACGAGACTTGGATTGTGTTGGGATGTGCAACTGACCCGATAGTTCAGGCTTAGCTATCAATGGTTGGATAATGTCCATAGCTGCCTTAAGCCCTCGGCGGAGCTCTGCGTTCTCCGACCGAATCGTCTCATTCTGGCGTAGAGCTTCTTGAAAATCAAGATAGGGCTTTTGTGACGACAGGTCCCGGACCTGTTGCTCCAAAGCTTCTATGTAGCACTTGGTCCTTTCTCGAATTGCGCGCTGCGCTTGGCGGTCGTTGGCCCGCTTCTTGGCCAACTGATCGGGAGTGAGATTAGCGACACCTCTTGAGGATATGCTGTTTAGCTTGCGCTTGCGTCCCAATTTTTTGTCATTGTCCAAGAGTCCTTCCACGTCTATCGAGGCCGCACGAGGAGGAACCGGCGAGTCTTCGGGTCTGCTGAGGGGGGTAGGTTGTGAACGTTCAGGCAAGCCGGGCAAGTCGGGCGAAGGCGCCACATGCTCATTGGCGTTTGTAGCGCGGGTGGCCATTGCCTTACACACGCGCTAATTAAGATTGGCCATTCAGGTTGGGGAAATAAGGAATGAAAGTTAAGGAGCGTCTACTCCGTAGAGTGAGACGAGTGAGTGCTGTGTGGGTCCAGGTTGTTTGAAGTCCACATCGTTTAAACTTTCCTGCGGGACTTGGTTATCAGATTCAGTTGACAGGGAATAAACAGACAACAGTCGACCGCATGTGTGGCCCTGTGAAGACTTTTTGATTAGTCTTTTAAGATGCCCATTTTTTCACAAAATTTTTGGCCATCCTAGTTTCAATGATAGACCACAGAAAAAGCGGGGGAAAGGCGTGATTTATGGAAAAACCAGGGACATTCTTGTTCCAAATAGAATATATAGGGACAGAAAGTCCAAAAATTAGGAGAATCTGGAGACGGACACGAATCATTGAATAACTAATCCACACAAAAACAAATTGCAGTATTCAACGCCATATGTAACCCTGGATCAAGCCCAAAGGATCAAGATTATGCACATAAGAAAAAGATTCGGTCGTGTCGATCATATACAAAGGCTTTTGTAAGTTCCAATGCAAGACTGAAAGCATAAGCCAGATGAAAAGGGGGGTGATGAAGGCAAAAGTTCAAAATGACAAGCTAAAAGGATTATTGGATCATGTGGCCCATTTTCGAGATCTGTCACAGCCGGCATGTTAGCATCATCCCAAATCTAGGTGGTAATTTGCAAACTTACCTTAGTCTGAAGATAGCCTTCAATTTCAGAGCTCTTAATTCCTTTCTGACCACCAGTCCGCCAAGCCAATGGGATCATTGGCACCCGTTCTTTAACAAGGACTTCCCGGTTGGGTCCTTCGACAGCGCGGACTTTATCGGGGTTATTGGTAAGCAGACGAATTCCTTCTGGAATAGCATCCACGCCACAGCCAAGATCTTCCAATATAGCCGTTGCCAATCCATAGCTTCGAGCGTCAGCCGGATGGCGGAGCAAAAGGTTTGCCTCAACGGTGTCCGACCCGAGATCCTGGAGATTGTATGCCTTCAACTTCTCGCCAAGACCGATTCCGCGACCCTCCTGACGCAGATAAACGATAACACCGCCTGTCGATTGTGACGAGAGAGATTGAACCTCTGGCGGCGCATGAGAGGCAAGATCTTCAACGGGGAACGACATCAAGCGCGCCGCCTCATCCAGCTGCTCGCCGCAATCGCACCGCGCCGACCACGCCGTTTCTCCCGTATAGCACTCTGAATGAATTCGCACCAACGGCGGCTCGATCTGCTTCGGTGTCGAGGCTGACCCGGCCAGGTCGTCATCATACCGGCTGCTCACTCGGCCCGGGTGTAATTTCCCAACGTAAGCGCCGCGGATCATTCGGTCCATTTCGGTCTCCCCTGGCCGGACGCTGTCCAGACTCCGGCTGCGAATACTGTTTCCAAATACAATAGCCAAATGCTCCTTTCCATCTAAATCATTGTGGTAAAGGTGCAAGAACATTTCCGCTCCATTGGTTGTAGGGATTCGCGCCCGCACAATACATTCCACTGCGGGGAGCTGCTCGAGTAATTTGGGGGCTTTAGCGCCCTGGCTTTTATGGTGGATATCTGCTGCCTGGGTGTGGTGAAGGACTGCTGTGGGCCTTAAATCCAATTTCAATGTACCACCGGGGGTTGCAGGTGGGGTGAATGCGGGTGACAGCAATGAATCCGGTAGGGCCGGAGTGTGTTCACCTGCTGCGAATCCCTCCACACTCAAATCATCCGATTGTCCATCTGATCTGCTCAGGAGTGTACGCGGGGCAAGTTTTGGTGAGGCGTGGGCCGGTAGGTCGGTCATTGCGACGGCGGAGAGGCGGGGTATTCGGGGTGTGTGACGCGTGAGGCTCGCTGCAGAAGCTCTAGTATGCAGGGGGTAGGGATTGAATAGCGTAGACACATCAATGTGGCAGAAACACAAAACGAAGTCTGATCAATCGAAAGTTTTACTTGCGAAGTAGACTATGCCCTGACTGTCCTCCCTAGGCATGAGGAGAAGAAGGCTGAGTCATCTCATGTAACGGCTTACTCTAGCACATTCCTTTGGGCCTTGCCCAGGTGGCCCACCCAGGGCAGGAGAATTGTTTAGTCAACACTTGGTAAGTTTGGAATCCTGACTTGATCTAGAATTACACTATTTGGTGAAATGCTTTGCTTTTTGTTGTCGAAGAGTCAACTCATCGAATGTTGTTCTACCTTCGACTATATCATTCGAGCATCTTGGAGCCGACATCGGGGCGGGAAACGATCAACCTTTGCGGCAATTCATCACGCCACCAGAATTTAAGTGGGATATCAGCAACGTGGGCACGTCCATCATCAATGCTCTGACTTTTTTTCCAAGGCACTGAAACAGTGTCTTAGGTCAAAGTTGTACGCGCTATACGGAGTGCTCCGTACTTCGTCGAAAATTACGTGACAAAAAATTTGGCTGCGGCGACTCAACAAGGGGGCGATCAGCCTCATCTCGGTCCGGAAGCCAAATCACGTCGCCTGTCGGGGGTGACAAAGTTAGAGTTGAGGGTTTGCAGCATGATGGGAGTGAGGTTTGCCGCCTACCGTGCGGACAGCATAGTTGGTTCCTGCATCTTCGAAGGTCGAGATGATAGGTTGGCGCAATGTCTTCCGGTACATGGAGATGAAAACTTCTCATGTCGCAGACATCTAGACCTGTTCTGTTCAACTTCAGCTTTCTCCATGTAGATCTCCCCAGTCACTAAACCAAGAATAGAAGTTATGCTAGTTTCAAAGAAAGAGTTTGTTCTTTCTAACTAAAGTATCTAGTCAAGATGAAAGCACCCCATATCCATGGTAGGCCTTCGAACTCCAGATAGCGCCACGCTTAAATGGTATCATAATAAAATCAGATCATAGAAACAGCTTGAGATTACTTGCCCAAAATATCCAGCACAAAGCGCCGGTCGACCTCCATCTCTTTATCGTCCTCTTCGCCCTCGAATTTGAGGCGATAGACATCTTTCCTTGCACCCATCACCTCCGCACGATAGAAAGTGGTCGTGTCCGGGTATCGCGCGAGGACCTGCTTGCCAGCCGGATACGTAGACAAGTGGGCGCTGAGCTGAGGAATGGGAATGAGAGAGGCAGCGGTAGTCTTATAAACCGCCCCCTGCTCGCCATTCTCATTCGGCTCGGGGTCCTGCACATCATATCTGGGATCCGACATGACGCGCATCAGTCAACGTAAATTGAGACGAAACGCAAACAACCGAACATCACTTACCGCTTCTTCGGCCCGTCACCATTAACAGCCTTGATAATGCATTGGATCCCCTCACCCTCGACACCTTGTTTATTCTTGTTGTGTTTGAAGACAACCTGAGCCCCAACTACCAGCAAGCCACTCCGCTCTGCGACAGTACCCTTGGTCCCCTCCGACGGCCCTTCCTCGATCTTGACCATGATATTATCCTGGCGGCCCCCTTCGCGGGCTTGTGTGCTTGATGAGACACTTGCGCTGCGTGGGACGGTCCCCTTTGAGCGTGCGGTCTTGTCAGCCCCCGAGGCACTGGGGGAGTCGGTCACCGAACCTTCGACTTCATTTCTTTTCTTGCGAGACTTGTTGAACGATGCGGCCCGATTTTGGGGCGCTTCCGCTTCGGATGCCTTCCGCAATGCAGTGAGCAATTCTAAATTTTTGATGACGTCGCATGGTTCGTCCTGCATAATTGAGCGTTCGTCTTCGCTGAGTTTCTGGCTTAGGCGGAGCCAGCTGTCGAGTTGGTCGTGTTCGGCCATGGTGGGTTCTATATAGGAGCACAGCTTTAGTATTTTCATTTTATAGTCAGCCTGAAGCTGGTCGAATGAATTGTAAGCGGTGCGTATGTTGGAGCTTTGTGGTGTCCGGTATCGAGCCTACGGATTTAGTGTTGGGGATACTCACGATTGCCATCATGCGCGATCTTGTCTACCAACGCCTTAATCTGGACGGATAATAAATTCTGCTGGTCAAACTTTTCCTTGGATTTTCGAATATCTTGGCAAATCTTGGTCCAAAGCTCCAATTCCTCATTATTGCCGAAGCCGTTGTCTCTGGGTCGGGGGCGGTTGCGAGACATCCTTGCTATTTACCAAGGTATTGTAAGAAAGTGTGGGGAGAACGAACAGCTTACAGCTGACCAGGACCCCAAGATATTGAGATCTCCAGATTTGAGGCAACAAGTTGTTGATATGAAGGTTGGAGATGCGGTGATAAGGGCTCCGTCCTGCGGGCGGTCGGAGCTGCTACGCTAAACTACTTTGGGACATGGCATTGTAGATACATTGACGTTGGCAGTTGGATGATGTGCCGCTTGTCCTATTTATGAGTGTATTTGTGCTCGAATCTAGAACGTAAGCTCGGTTGAACCCGTTTGAACTATACTGTCTCAATGCGGCTCCAAGTTTAAGCTATAATTGGTAGGATGGTTGCGGAAGTACCTGGTGCGGAATCCGTGGCAGATGGGGACACTCCGCAAATCCCAGATACAAAAAGCCGGGAATGAGATTGAGTCAAATATCCGACCAATCTTCCCTTTGAAGCTCTGAATGTGTGTCAGAGAGACCATCAAAATCATCGCTCCTGTCCAACATTTTCTCACCGAAGGCTTGGCGGGGTATTTCTAATACGAAGTCGCTGGTTGCCCCTCCGCTTTTTCCCCAAACATCCAATTCAATATGCAGGTCCCACTACTTCGGCTGCAATGCGGTAAGTTTTGAGATGCTCTATAGAAGAAAAACAAGCTGATGTTTTCCCCCTATAGGCGTCAACAGCTATGACTGGGGTAAGCTATTACCATTTGTTGGTGTTCCTCGCACTGATTAACCGGTCATAGGCAAGGTCGGCCAAGAGTCTGCAGCGGCAAAGTATGCGGCCGCAACAGCCGCCCCGGATTTTGCGATTGAGGCCGACAAGCCCTATGCCGAAGTAAGTGAGAGCGCAGGGGTAATATGGAACGTACTGGGCTCACAATACATAGCTCTGGATGGGTACACATCCGTCTCTTCCCTCTAAAGATGTCGAAACTCAGCGTACTCTCCTCGACATGGTGCAAGATAACCAGTCCCTGTTGTCTACCAGCATCAGTGAACGATTCGAAGGTAGATTGCCGTTCCTGTTCAAGGTGCTCTCCATCCGTAAAGCGCTTAGCATCCAGGCCCATCCCAACAAGAAGCTTGCAGAGCAGCTCCATGCCCAGGACCCAAAGAACTATCCAGGTGAGTAATCCTTAGGCTCACGTCCTACAAATAAGTGCCTAGAATTATGACTAACAAATGATAAGATGACAATCACAAGCCTGAGATGACCATCGCCCTCACTTCGTTCGAGGGTGTGTGTGGCTTCCGTCCGCTCGCAGAGATCACACATTTCCTCCGGGCCGTCGAACCTCTGCGCACCCTGGTCGGCGACCAGGCGGCAAGTGAGTTCGAGCAGCTCGTGAAAGGCAAGGAGAACTCCGAGGAGCCTGCTGTCATCCAAAATAATAAGGAAGCGCTTCGCTCCCTTTTCACCACTCTGATGGAATCTTCATCTGAGAAGGTAGAGACGGCCTGTAGGGCCCTTATCTTCGCCGCAGACAATAGCCCTGACACCTTTGCAACCCTGTCAGGTGAAGTGGAGACGAACCCTCCCAACCCCGCCGAGATGGCTGCGCTTGCCAAGCGTCTGGATGGACAATTCCCGAATGACATTGGTCTGTTCATCTTCTTCTTCCTCAACTTTGTCAGGCTTCAGCCTGGTGAGGGAATGTTCCTGAAGGCAGATGATATCCACGCGTATATCTCCGGTGATATCATCGAATGTATGGCGTCCTCTGACAACGTGGTGCGAGCCGGTTTCACTCCGAAATTCAAGGACGTCAACACTCTCACCCAGATGCTGACGTACTCGTACGCACCAATCGAGGAGCAGAAAATTCAAGCAACAGACTACCCATATGTCATCCTGAACGCCACTGCTTACTCCAGCGCCTCGTCCGCGATGCTCTACGACCCTCCCATCGACGAGTTCAGTGTTATCAAGACCGATTTGAACCGGACTGGCGCCAAGGCCACTTTCGACCCGATCGAAGGCCCCAGTATCTTCATTTGCACACGTGGTAAGGGCAAAATTACCGTCGGCAATAAGACTGAGGAGGTCCACGAGGGCTACGTTTTCTTCGTCGGTGCTACAGCTCAATGTGCGATTGAGAACACCGGCAGCGGCGAGGGCGACGATGATGTCTTTACAACCTACAAGGCATTCTGTGAATTGACCCCGATCGGTGGGGGAAACTAGGTGGATGGTAACCAAGTTGTCATATTCTAATCTGCGGCGTCAAGATGAAACACGCCGTTCTGGGATCGGCGCAAACCTGTGAAGTGCATATGGGACATTGGGGTGATATTTCGGTGTGAAGTGAAAAGGTTACAAAATTACGAAAAGAATGTTATGACACAAGACCAACCTGGAAGTGTTCAGCCTACGGTTGCCACCATCTGAAGTTTCAGATTATGTTGTGTAAATGGGCTTCTAAAGAGACCGACCTTTACACTATTGGAGTTATGGGATTACTTGTTTGTTAATGTTCAAGTCAGATTTTCCTCTTGCCCAATTCGAAACTATTCTTTCGCACAGTATTTAGATGCCGTGATGAAGCATGATACCAGTGAGGGAAAGGGATTGCGCTCAAGCACCTTTATGCGCTGACTAGTGTTGGCAATATCGTCTTCTATAGCGATTTGAAGAATTTTTCCATCATCACATCCATAGCCGACACAATCTACGAGATTTTGGGCGCTAGATGCCCCATATTCTTGGTCTGTAGCCCTAGCTTGGCCGTAGTAGGAGATTTTTACAACATTTTGATTATATCTGGATGAAAGAATAAACATACAGTATAATATAGGGGCAGTGCTAACAAGCTTCATCACATAGGCGATACGGGGTTACTATCGGACATCGATAGAGCTAGGCTAGAGGAAATTTTACCTTCCAACCTAGTGGGCATGAGGTTCCTAGGGCAGCCTATATTGACCATCAGACCCTATACGGGACACGGGGGGTGTTTCGAAGTCAGCCTAATGCCCAATCAAGGTTGGCTAAACACTATTATCTGTATCTAAGCAAACACTATGGCTCGTAGAAGATGAGGAGCTCGGACTTGAGAGATGACAAGGCTGGTAGTGGTAGACATTGACGATTTGTGAGCTTTTCTCTTTGCGCCTCACATTGTTATATGTTAATGATGGCCTTGTCTAAATGAAGCCTTGAAGTTAAAGTTCTCTTATCGTTCTCAGTTTCAAGACTTGTCTTGCTGTTTCTTCATGGAAGAACAGATCTTTCACGTCGGGATCATCTCTCTCATTCTTCATTTCCGTTATCTTGATCGACAACAAGATCATAATTCCTGGTTGTATAGAAATAGGATGATGCATACCCACAACAGGACAAATTGTCGAAATGTGAGGTGTCACCTATGCAAAAGGTCCCGGATGTCTCAATGGTGCCACACCTAAGATAGGTATAATTGGCCCGAAGATAACCGGGCCACTACATTGACTCATTATATCTAAATCGTATATGTCGTTCAGTTAGCCTTGTCTAGACTGCGACAACGCCCATTGAAGTGGAGACACTTTTAGCGTCGCCAAGACATATGCGGGCACTATTAGCAAAGTGGATACTGCCAAGAACTGATTATGTACATAAAACAGCCTAATTGTCAGGGTGCGGGCTGGCAGGACGGTATGATAGGAGATGACTGGTAGGAACAGGTCATAACAGATCAGATTCCCATTGACAGGTACAGGCAGGGGCAGGCTATTATACAAGACGTAGCTCGAAGAGCTACAACAGGATCTAGAACTGAAGTTCAGATAAACAGGTCGGAGATCACGTGCCGTGATCTTCCTCTAACTAAGCATCACGGTTTGCACCGTGACAGTGACTCCGTAAAAGTTTTTATTTCGTTCAACAGTTATGAGCCCGGATTGTTCCAGCCATGTCCGAAACGGTCAAAAATCAGAATTATCGAAGTTCACGGTTCGAACCATCGATCAACCAAAAAAAGCCTTCACAAAGACGGAAGCGCTTATCCAACCCACTCAGAGTCAAAGAGGAATTCGCTGCAGCGATAGGACAAAAAAGGAGATGGGAGAAAAATGGGACGAAGAAGCATACAATACGACTGAAAAACCAATACCGAACATGTATACGACATGGCATCCCTCGAAGTTACAACATCGATGCATCCATCCCCTGGGGGGTGTGTCAAACCTCAAATACGGCCTCCCTAGGCCATAAACAGGAACCTTGGTTTTTGTTATGGTCTAGTGGAAAAGTACGCTGTATTTCGTTCAACAGTTTTAACACCCCTGGCCCCACACCCCCTATACTATGTAATTTTCTGCCGGATTAAAACTCCATGAATTCAAAGTATCTATCTAGTACGGCGTATACCACCCCTGGCTCTCAATAATAGCCTCCACCTGGTTCGGCATGGTCTCAGAGAGATGCTTTAGATGATCTAGATCTAATTGACCCCATGCAAGCTGCGCTGTAGCTACCAAAATAGCCTTAGTTTCGTCATTGTTCCTCATATGAATGAGATCGGGCCGAAGCTTATAGATTTCAGCTTTCAATAGCGCCCAGAGGTTTTCAATTGGGTCCAAATCCGGCGAGTACGGAGGCTATTCCATAACTTCAATATTCATTTCACGTAAAGCATCCCGAACAACGTATGCAGTATGTGTAGGCGCATTATCATGTTGAAAAATAGCACCTTCATTGGACATCAAAGTAGGTAGAATCCGGCGGTATAACCCTTCAATAACAAGATCAGTTATACCCGTACGCTCAGCCTCAGGATTCCCAAAGAGTAGGATAAGCCCCGTTCGGCGCGTAGCCCCCGAAAAAGCAGCCTAAAACATCTGTTTAACTTGCTTGCCTCGGTGTGGTAATCCTTGATATTATGCTTCTTTCGGCTGGTCTCTCGGGCGAATAAAGGTCCATTCTCGACGAACACCAATCCCACGCTCAACCGTACACTTATCAGACCAAAAAACACGGGCCCAATCCTCAGGGGTAAAGTGTCGGTAACGTACGGCCCAACGGAGTCGTTTAAGTGCAGCTTCCTCAGATAAATAAGGCCTCCAGCTACATCTCCATTTCCAGAGGTTTTCAGCATTTAAAAGGCGTCGAATTGAGTCGTTTTTCACTTTATAAGATACCTCAGTAAGAAGGTCTTCGTGGGCAATACGTGGATTATTCGAGATAGCATCCAAAAGACGTACTTTGTCGGTGGCATCAAGCTTCTTTGGTCGACCAGAGCGAGGTTTCGTAACACCAGCACGCCGTTCGTGCTCCTTTTTAATTGTATACCGGATTGTAGAGAGAGAAATCCATGGGTACCGGTTGTGAATGCGCTTATAACCCCAATGAACAGCCGAGTGAAGCTCACATATCATCTCTCTAAGAGCCGGGGTAAGCTCAGATCGAGCAGGCATTACTGGCAGCCTATAAAATAGGAACATTATAGGGGTATAGAGAGCAGAGAGAGGTAGAAAAACGCGAGATATACGCGCCATGGGCGAGCTTCACTAGCGCGTGATATAGAGCGGTGTATACTATAATGGAAGGTGGTATTTAGGTGGGGCCAAAGGGGGTGTTAAAACTTTTTGCGTAGTGACTGTACCTCCACACTACCACGGTATATTGTAAACGAGATCTAACATCCCGTGGCAAAGTTTACGTTTCAACAACTAATTTATCCCAAGCATTCATTTCCTCTACCACCTCTTCCATACATCCCCATAGATCCACTATCCAAATCCACATTGAACCGTGTGCCAATCATTCGGGATGCAAAACACTCGCCAGACGTCTAGCGAGTTCCCTGTGTCGCAAATCTGGGGCTAAAAATAACGCCTTTCGACATCCACAATCAGTTCCTGTGGGGCAACGTGGCGTCCAGAATTTTTGTCAAAGGGCTGTTCCGCTCACTTCGGCCATTCAGTAAAGGACCAGGGCCAAGCCCCGACATCTCGTGTGTTTGAAGTCAAGGTACAGAATAGTGTTTACAATATGCGACGGGCTACTCGGGAGCCGTTGCCAGCGAATCTCAGTACGCAAGTCTTGGCGGTTTGACCTTGAACTCTACCTAGGGCTGCCCAGGATAGTGGCTGGTGGGTAGGCATTTCCCGAGGTCGAAACCTGTTGCAGCTGTGGATCCCCTTTTACGTGTTGTGTTGCTGTCGCAGCAAGTGGTATTACTGTAATATGGGATTCAAACAGCCTCCGTACAAAGCGCTGTGGTTGGTATTTGCAGGTTTCTTATAGATTTTGAAAGTTATCATCTATTCTTAGGAGCGGCTTGGGGGATTCCTGTCGAAGGAATTCATTGCTTGCATTCAGCCTTTCTTAAGCTTAGGGCATAGGTCGAATTGTCATGTTAAGAGAACGTAGAACATCGCCAAGCTGTTAACGTAAAATTAATTGTGCATCAACATCGTTTTGTGGTCCATACTCCGGCGTTGGAAGTTTTATTCTCACACTTCATACAGACAGAGAGGCTGTCACACTCATACTCGTTCTATGATTTAGAGACGTTGACCGAAACACTTGCTTAAAAGGTGAGATGCAGATTGATTCCGCCCTTGTCGCTCTGTGAAGAGCCCATTGAGCTATGTCGATTTTCTCCTAGTTTTACGCCCACCTACAAAGTAAGATGACTTGGATCCGAGGTAACTTACCGTTCCTTCCTGTCGATGAAAGGATAGATACCGAGAAAGAGATGAGTTAGTTGGGGGCAATGGCCATATGATCCATTATGCCTTCCTCGATAGCTTCTGTGAGGTCGGACTCGAGTTCGTGGTTAATTGCCTTCATTTTGTAAGGCACAAGGTTGTGACAAGGAAACTGGTGGAGCTGGCTCACAGGCATTTCCGAACTACCAAAGTCCGAATTGACCTTCGAGCTCCCAGCACTCAGGGCAAATTATTGATTGCTTGCTGTTGTCCTTCTAGGTCGCTTCATTGTTGAATGCATTAACTGGCTGCAATCAGGAGGCAGAAGCAATTGCGCTTATGAAAGCTCCTGCCTAGGATTAGAAACTCAGTGCCAATACAGTTAATTAAATTAGATGATGTAGCGCTTAAACATATGTAGACACCGGTCTGGTCCTTGGCTACCAAGAGCGAGCCGTGGTTGTTAATCATTGTGTTCGAGGTGACGCGACTGACTCCAGGTTATCGACTCCTCCCATGAAGATTTAATTCAATTCCTAACTCAACTTCGGGGGCCTTGTAATATACCCAGTGAAATCACCTAGTAGCCTCGAGAGTGGCGATCTCCGTGTAACGCAGTGCAAATGATCAAGTCACCTGCCTCGGCAGTTTCTGTCCTTCTACCAACATCCCTCGTAGAATTACCTGTTCGACCAAGCCATGGATGATGCAAAGCCAGTTGACCAGAGATTTACTAAAGCGCTACCGAAAATTGAGGTCTGATTGATACCTTGTTCCCTTGTTCTACTATATGGCTTTGCTGACTGGATCACGCTCCAGTTGCACGCACATCTCAGCGGGAGCATCAGTCGCCAATGCCTGCATGAAATCTGGAAACGCAAAAAAGCGCAGAATCCCGACCTCGATATCGAGGATCCACTGGTACTGATGCCCCCAGGAATGGTCGATTTTACGCTGGAAACGTAGGTGTCTGTGCCTGCACGGGATCATGCTGCAAAATTGTTGCTTTCCAAGCTGACGAAAGGTCAGGTTCTTCTCAACATTTTCCAAGTTGACCTACCAGCTCTGTAACGACCTACATAGCTTGGTATACGCTACCAACTCAGTCCTCGAAGACTTTCTTAGAGATGGAGTAGTGCACCTCGAGCTACGGACCACACCAAGAGAATCTCTCAGCATCACTTGAGACCAATATATCAACTCAGTTCTGGATACCATTGAGAAGTTCCGAAGCAAAACTGAACGTATGTCCGTGTTTTTGATTTTAGCCATCGATCGCGGGAGCATGACAGCAGCAGAGGCCGACGAGATCGTCAATCCTGCAGTCAAAAACAAGGCTCGCGGGGTCGTGGGCGTTGATATCTGCGGTAACCCAACCAAAGGCAATATCAGCATCTACAAAGAATCATTTGCGAAGGCCAAAGCCAATGGGCTAGGAATCACCCTCCACTTTGCCGAGACAGCAGCTTCGGCTTCAGTTAGCGAACTGTCGACCCTTCTATCTTTCCAGCCTGATCGACTGGGACATGTCATCCATGTGCCTGACGAGATCAAGAAGGAGATTGCGCGACGTCAGCTCGGTCTCGAGCTGTGCATTTCTTGCAATGTTCATTCAAAACTGATTGATGGCGGATTTATGGATCACCATTTCGGTTATTGGCGACATGATGACTGCCCGATCGCGCTATGTGTGAGTGTATCCAACCAAGATAAAGCGTTTTTCACCTTTCTTTCCCTCTAACTCTGGATTTCCACAGACCGACGATGTGGGGTTTTTCTGTAGCCCCGTTTCCAACGAGTACTTGTTGGCCGCACAGCACTTCGGTTTGAGTCGGACTGATCTGTTGGACATGTGCAATAAGTCTGCAGATACAATTTTTGCTAGTGAGTGCTACAAAGGGAGAACTCAGCTCCCAATCTCTATTTCTCTTTTCAATTTCTCTTTTGAAAAACTCATTCATCTCACCTTACCAACTCATGGGATAAACCGTCTTTCATATCCCCCTAAGCTCCAACATCATCATGGCAAACGGAGCCCTGCCACAAACCCTCAAGTCCATCACTGCCACGAAAATCTGTTCTCTTCTGTATGGATTATGCAGTCAATCAAGCGACCGACGGCGCCTTTCCGTACCGGCTCCATGATGACTTCTGGTTTTGGGGCGCAGAGAATACTTGCGTCAAGGCATGGCAAGCACTGGAGCAGTTTACTAAGGTAATGGGTCTGAAGTTCAACATGGAGAAGACTGGAACTGTACAGATGGGCATGAATAAGACCTTGAAAGAGTAAGCTCTTCCCATTGGTGACATCTGCTGGGGCTTCCTGGTTCTAGACGCGGAGGAAGAAAGATTCATAATCGACCAGACCCAGATTGATGAGCACATCGAAGAGCTTTCACGGCAGCTTTTGTCCTGCGAAAGTGTTTTCGCTTGGGTACAGGCATGGAACAGCTACTTCGGCCGCTTCTTCGCCAACAACTTTGCAAAACCAGCCATTTGCTTTGGTCGAGACCATATCGACATGGCCAATTCTACCCTGAGCCGCATCGAACGCACACTTTTCAACAAAGCCTCAGATAGTGCAAGTCCTTCAGATGAAATCAGTGGCGTCACCGACCATCTACGCACTGTGATCGCAGATCGGTTCGACATCCAAGATCTACCTGATGGATTCTTCTATTATCCCATTGAACTAGGCGGCATGGGACTCCTCAATCCGTTCATTAGACTGCTCGCCATTCGTGAAAGCATCAAACAGACCCCCCGAAAGCTACTGCACAAGGCCTCGCTAAAGGATGAAAAAGAATACGAGGCAGCGAAGGAAAGGTTCAAGAAGAGAGGCGCTGATGTAAGCAGCCAGTTTTGGAGCAAATGGAACGGCGAATCCATGCCATTCATTCATGTCTCTGGAAGAGTACACCCGCTATCCGGAAACATTCAGTCCCTCTCTTGTGGATGTGTATAAGAAACTTACCGAGGTGCCGAGCGAGGCAAGCGTGGCTCGGACTTCAAGCTTTGAAAGGGAGCAGAATTCACTTGATCAAAGGTACTCCACAGGCTCTATCTCTGCTTACTGGGGGACTGATGCCCTACTGGAAATGGGTGGCGGAGTTGTATCACGAAGGGATGGTTCGCACGTACGGTGGCCTGGCTGCTGTGAATCGCGAGTTTATGCCTCTAGGTGTCGTTAAGACACTACGGGAGGGTAAATTCAGATGGCAGAGCTGATTGAGGATCGTGTATCTGAATTTGCTTGGATGTCTTGCGGCTTCGTGGCGAATGTCTCTTGCATGAAGCAGATCAAAAATATCTCCGACCTAGACAGAACAAAAAAAAATTTAAACTACACACTTTTCCACATGATTCAACTCTTAAACTAAGTTTCCTATAATTCCGAGGTTATCTCTTCTACCTTTTGTTCCCAAAATCTCAATTTATTACTTTCCCATATAGAAGTAGCTCTAGAAGTGATAGCCCTAGGGCAACGTGTTAAATTTATTAGAAATGCCAAATCCAAGCGTCGTGAGATTGAGCTCCTAGAGGAGGATGAAACTAAAATTCTGATCACTAGATGACTCTGGGAAGCGGATCAATGCCCAACACTTTCAGCTAGCAGTGTTTATTTATGAATCATGCAGTCTTACTCGGGCTGCAAATAAGGGGCAGATTTGTAAGGAAAATTGTAATGATTCTAGCCATATGATCCTCGTTTAGCTATCTATCAATCATCCATCTTCAAACACCAAAAGGTGTTTTGGGCGATGTAGAACTGGACCCCCATACTGCCTGATGTAGGAGATCCAGTACGCATCACTATTTACACCAGTAGTTACATTACGCAGGTAGTTGGTGTTACGTTGAAGAGGATTTTGAAAATTCAGCCATTAGTAAGTTAATAGCAATGGACTACAAAATTGATAATAGGAGGTTCTGTTTTATGAAAGACATTAAACAACAAAAGCCAAGATGCTATTTAAGACGGGCAATGTGAAGTAGTGTTTCTTTAGCTCTATTTGACCATTCCTCTCTCTATTCTGAGCTCTGCGTAGCGGCAATGGCCTGGAAGAGTCGTCCAAACCGTGATCCAATTAGTTGGGGCCTGCACCTAGAGCAACAACCTAGAGATGATCGATCGGTTCCCAGGACTATCTAATTTCATTCAATAACCACATGGACCTATTTGAAGCTACCTAGACCCAGATCTGCAGCTTAATCCCTCCTGGCTTCCTACCCTCCACTCCTAGCGCTGATAAACTGTCTCCAACGCCCGTAGTACCATCACTATGATGTATACCGGTGTGTCTGCATTCGGAAAAGTGCTTTTTAAATGACTTTTGTGCTTTTGATTATAAGGTTTACCATAGCCTGGATGGTGCTTGGTTCCAAGACGTACTTAACTCATTGCGATGCTTAAAAGGCTCTTCCCATCATCGCCGAAACACTTTTCGGCGTGGCAACCATGGATATAGCCCTAATTGATCTCCATCGGGGAAAGTACCCTTGAATTGTGAGCAACTTCTATGGAACTCGATATCGGCTCTCAAGAAGGCTTAGTAGTTTTAGAATCTCAGTCAACATATACAACCATCAAATTCATTTGTCCTTTTCATTTTTCTTTCTATTTCATCTATTTCATCTGACTATTACATCATTTTGCCATCAAGTATACATCCAATCCACTTCAAGTGCATCTCAACCAGCCTTCACTATATAGTAATATCGAATACTCGATCGACTTTACGAGATTGATACACCACCACCCCACCTCCAAAACCTCCAAGGCCTTTTCATATAAATAACTTAAGGCTATATACAACATAGTACGATGGGAACCGTGCAAGCCTACTACGAACAGGTCAAGGTCTCCAACTGGCTCGATGCCATTTCTAGGGACAACGAAAGTATCGACCCAAGGTACGCATTCATCTTTATATGTGTCTCTTCCAAAGTAAGTTTACATGATTCAAAGGACACTCGAAGTCCATCAGGTGGTCACAGCCCACCACAACACCCACTACCCGGACCAACCATCTCGGTCCGAAAAACACCCATCCCCCTGGTCATCGCGCTGTTCCTCCACCGACCTACAAACTCAAGGTCCACTAAAGCTGGAGCACCAACCTTCAGCTGCGAGACTACTCGGAAAGTCTTCTCTTGGTCGGCTGTACGACCAAATCAGCCAACACGAACCAAGACGGACATTCACCGAGTTCCTGATCGAAGAAGACACAATCTCGTTGGCCACGACCGCGACTGACCCGGAGTACGAAAACTCTTTCCTCCCATTCTGTGGAGCATTGCCACCACAATCCGGGGAATCCTCTGCATCCACCTCTACTTCCCCATCACCCTCGACCTCTCCGCCTACCAACCATGAGCCCCAGTGGTTGCCTCTTGTGGTTGCACAAGTTGTATCGAGCAAAGCCCGCAAAGCATATCGGGTCTTGAAGAAGAAGTTTGGTACATGATCCATGTCTGATCATGTACCTTTTGATTACTATTTTCTGTTGTCGCTGGCACCAACCACATCGTTCCCGCGAGGGAACACGGGGAGCAAACACGGGGTACTCTTTCCAGCTGGGTGATTTATCCCAAAGGGTTTTAGCCCGGTTGGTTTTAACGAGGCCCCAAGTTATGTGCAAAGCACCAATATGTTTTGTCTGTTTTATGGGAAAATTGAAAATTTCCCATGTTGATGCCCTGTACGCTATCTTTTTTTTTGTCAGGAAACGAACACGATCTGAAATTTTTTCTATCTCAGTAATGAGAAGTGTAGAAATGACTATAGGTTCGTAGAAAGCGTATAGTTGAGGTGCGAAGTGCAGATGGTGGAAATGTATAGATCGAAGGCGGTCGGCCCACCTGCCCCGTGTTGTCTCGGCAGAGTTGCCTCTCCACGATGAAGCCACCGTGAACAACTGCGGCCACAGGGCATCATCAATAACCACCCCGTTCATCTTGAACCGATTCTTCCACAACAGCCAACATGGATCCCTTTTCTGCAGAGGGCGGTAAGTCTTCCGGCCCCTTCAGCTCCGATCAGGGCTAATGCAGTTTCCCCGCAGAGCTCCTCAACATCCACAGCGCCTTCCACTCAGGCCAATACCAGAATGTGATCGACTTCGAGACCGCCGCGCTCTCCCCCGAGAACAAACTCCCCGCTCAAGTCCTCAGACTCCGCGCCCAGATTGCCCTCGGCCAATTCGAAGAAAGCCTCGCCGAGCCCTCTATCGAAGAGGATAGCCCCGACTTGTCAGCTGTCAGGGCCCTGGCCCTGCAGTCCTCCAGCAACACAGACGCTGCCCTGCAACTTGCGCAAGAGCTCGCAGAGAACTACCCCGAAAACAATACCGTGCAGGTCCTTGCTGCTATTGTGCTCCAGGCCCAGGACCACAGCGAGGAGGCGCTGGCGCTACTGTCCAAGCACCAGGGTAACCTCGAGGCGTGAGTTACCCTGTCGCAAGTAGAGTGCGACTTAGGAAGCACATTGATCTGACAATGCGTCTTTAATTTAGCGTCTCCCTCATCGTCCAGATCCACCTCCAACAAAATCGGACCGATCTCGCACTCAAGGAAGTTCAAGCTGCCAAGCGCTGGGGTCAGGATTCGCTGCTGGTCAATGTTGCCGAGTCGTGGGTTGGCTTAAGAGTCGTATGTCGATGAGAAACCAATTTTGTCTGTTTTGATGTTGTATAGGTGCTGACTTTGTGTTTTAACTCTATAGGGCGGCGAGAGTTACCAGTCTGCTTTTTACGTCTACGAGGAGCTCGCCTCCGCACCCGGCACCTCTGCACCGCTATCTATTGTCGGTCAAGCCGTGGCTGAGATCCACCTGGGTCGTCTCCCCGAGGCTGAGGCTGCCCTCACCGCCGCCCTTGAGAAATACCCTACCGATGTGGAGTTGATTGCCAATAGCATTGTTTTGAATGTGTTGGCTGGCAAACAGACTGAGGACCTGGAGTCGTATGTTATTCCCTCATGGCACCGTTCAAATAGGAGAAACATGTCGATGCTAACTAGTCTCGTCTAGCCGGCTACAGCAGTTCCAGCCCGCGCACCCCCTTCTTACTGACATTCAGGAGAAGAGCGAGTTTTTCGATACCGCGGCGGCTAAGTTCTCTGCCAAGGTGGCATCATAGAATAATTTAAATACTGTTCCATCCATTTATTGTTTTGTTTAATCCGAGTCAGGGGAGCCTATCCTGCTTGTTTATGAAAAGACACGACCTCCCAATTTCGCAGTTGGAACCATATCTGGATTTCCTATTCTTTAATTTGGTATGAGACGTAAGAATAATAAGAACCCGTTTCTTTCTAACCCTTTTGCCCCGTACCATGTGGCAACAAATCACAGCCAAGCAGCCAACCACTGTCTCAACTCCGAACCTGTCTGAGTCTCCATAGAAATACCATAAAACGGCGCAATATGTATCTCATCATCCGCAACGACAAATGTAGTCTGCTCAAAAGCTGATTTGATCTTCTTCACGAATTCCTGGACAGGTGAAAGCAAGATCTCATCCCCACCAGCAAGAACTAAAATCCTCTCCGTCTTCGCACCACTCCAGCACTCAGCCGGCGCATTAAACGGCTCAATCCAAATATCCGCCGGGCTATCCCCACGGTACGAAGTAGACCACCTCGTCAAAATCGCCGGCGTAAGAATATCCTTCCATAGGTTATCCTTCATCGACGGCCACTCCGTGCTGAAGTCTACCCACGGCGCCCAAGTAAAGACGCCGGCTAACGGGGCCGACAGCGCCAATGGATCGATCTGCGCGTGTGGATGAGAAAGGTGCAGCAGCGTCGCTGCGGCTAGGTTCCCGCCTGCCGAGTCCCCGCCGAGAATCACGTTGGCCGGTGAACGGCCCGTCTCGTTGACGATGTAGCGCAGGGCTTCAACTGCTTGCCGGAGCTGGGTTGGGTACTTTGCGTGTGGGGTTAGTGTGTATCGGAGGAAGAATACGGCTAGGTCATGGCCGGTTTCGTTCAAAGATTGCAGCATCTCGACCCAGAAGTCGAAGTGGGCTGGGACGGCGGGCAAGGCGAAACCGCCACCTGTTTTCAAGAGATTAGTGTTTTGTTTGTGCGAAAAGATTCCGTCTGAGTAGGGTCTTTTGCTTTAGGATGAGGATTTCTCTCCGTATTATTCGGTAGAGATGGGGAATGCACCGTGGTAGTAGATGATCACAGTCTTGGCATCCTTATTTCCAATCCAGTGGCCCTCTGTGTTGTGTGGCAGTGTGACGGTCTCGGGTTGAAGACCGTGCTTTTTCATGACGGCTGCGTAGACCGCTGAAGTCGGGAGAGTGAGGTACCTGTGCGATAGTAGAAAGTCAATGGCTTGTTCATTCTCACTTTTGCAACGTTGAGATTTATATGCACAGTAATTTCGAGTGAGAGAGAAAAACATACTTCATCTGTTTATCAGACCTACGATCAAAGATTCCCCGAGTCACGGCGGCCAGAATGTGTTGGTCATAGCGCTTGGGGCTGGCTTTACCCCGGAAAAGACCAGTAGTGGCAGCGTACATCATGGTGGCGTACATTGATAGGTGCAGGAATGGGATATTTGCCTTTTCCCAAAAGCTGAGCTGGGGGACATCTTGGATGGACGACATTGTGAATTGAGCGATTGAAGCTCTTGGGATGGGTTAAACAAAAAGAGCTGAATCCCAACTTTTGTAGTTCATCTCGGCATCCCTACTCATTCAGTTCCCTGGGCTGTAGGCTCTGATCGGCGCCGATCGATCTACATCGGGATGTCTCCATAATCCCTGTTTCGGGCCAACTTCCGCGCATGGCATGAGATTGTGTCTGCGGGCGTGACACAAGAAGCATGAAAAAAGAAAGTGTAGTGGGTATTTCATAAAAGAGACCAAAACTGAGGATTGATTAGTCCAATGAGGTCAGATAGACAGTTACAACTGCCCAGGCAATGAGTATGTCGAAACCAAAAGTGTAACCTATGCCGAAAACGGGTGTGTCGAAGCCAAGGGTGTAACCTATAGCTGAAAACAGTGTAAAATACCCGAAATCAAACGGTCTTATATTATGGTGTCGTATAGTTTTATAAATTGTATGTAACGTTGAGTTAGCCTTATCCGCATTGATTGTTAAAAAGAGCGGATTTTACTATTTCAGCCAGTTAGAGAACTTGGAATTTTTTTTTTTTACTGTATCTAATAGAATGTTACGCAATGCCTAACTGGTCACAGTTATGTTAGAAGCTTTCCTGATTATACTTGCCTGTGCTGATCCTCCAACGTCAACGATCTGCCTCTCAACCGAGCTGTTGCTGCGCACAGTCTTATTCCAGCCTAAGTGTCACGGTGCGAACCGTGATGCTTAGTTAGAGGAAGATCACGGCACGTGATCTCCGACCTGTTTATCTGAACTTCAGTTCTAGATCCTGTTGTAGCTCTGGGAGCTACGTCTTGTATAATAGCCTGCCCCTGCCTGTACCTGTCAAGGGGAATCTGATCTGTTACGACCGGTTCCTACCAGTCATCTCCTATCATACCGTCCTGCCAGCCCGCACCCTGACAGCGACGTGGCTTGCGGAAGAGGTATGGAGATGTTTGATGTGCTGGTGGAGCGTCCTCCATTTGCTGATCTCCTTGGCCACCCTCTTCAGGTTCGCCGACGTCATCTAGATCCATATCATGAATCTCTTCTACCCTTCCTTGGGTAGGCTCGTCCGGCCATTGCTGTTGGCAGAAGTTCTCTTCCTGAGTCTTCTCTTCCGCTTTGTGGGCGAGATTCCAATCACGGGCTTCACTCCCACGGAACAAGTGGAAGAATCCCAACCAAGGGATTGGAATCCCGCCCACAAAGCGGATGAAAGGACAAAGGAAGCACCAGGCCTTGGTTGGGATTATTCCACTTGTTCCGTGGGAGTGAAGCCCGTGCCTGGTGCTTCCTCTGTCCTTTCATCCGCTTTGTGGGCGGGATTCCAATCCCTTGGTTGGGATTCTTCCACTTGTTCCGTGGGAGTGAAGCCCGTGCCTGGTGCTTCCTCTGCTTCTGGTGCAGGAACCATGTTTTCTCCCTTCTTGGTGGCCGATGGCTGTTTCCTTGTCTTTGTTACGACATGTCGTAACACTTCCTCCCTCCCCACCAGACGTGAGCGTACCCCTGAACGCTCCATTGCGTCCCATTCCGCCCTGGAAATGGTGGCCAGCTCGTGGTAGCTCGGCGGCGTCTCCGAGTCCGTGTCGATTATCTCGCCGCCGTCGAGTGGGTGTCGGATGTCCAAGCCTTTCCGACGAAGTTGGTACTTGCCACCTGATGAGCTCCATAGTTGATTGGGGTTCTCAACAAATGCGTCGACAAGTCGGCGGCCATTCACCAAGTTCCTTAGTACTCGCCCCCCAGGTTCGGCGAGTGCGTACGTGCCGAGGGGGTGTGCTTTTAGGATCTTGTACGGTCCGAACCATTGCGACTCGAACTTCTGCTTTGCTTCGTTGCGGACCAATACCCCATTTGCCCGGTTGGAGCGAGCAAGTGGTGACCTTCTCGTCCTGGATTTTCTGGGCTCGGATAGCCTTGTGTAGGAGTGCTTCGTTGGCCTCGGCCCGTGCGTGGTTGACGGCCATGATCTTGTTGTCCAATTCTGCAGGGCCTCGGATAGATGTCACCAGTTCCGTGTCTCCTGGCAAGCGTGGGTGGATGCCGTACACCAAGTAGAATGGGCTCTTGCCGGACGTTGCATGTTCCCTGACCCTTGTGGCGAACAAGGCTTGGGCCAGGTATAGGTCCCACACCCGAGTGGGTTTGCCCATGCAGTACTTGGTGAGCATCCGTCCGAGCAGACCGTTGAAGTTCTCCACCTTGCCGTTCGTCCGCGGGTGGTACGGCGTAGTTGTCCTGTGCTTGGCATTGATCAGCTTGATGAAGTATTGCACTGAGGTGGCAAGTAGGTTGGCGCCATTGTCAGTAAGGAATTCCGCTGGCGCTCCGTATACCGTGAAGATATCTTCATGGAGGATTTCGGCGAATGCTTCCTCTGTGGCATCTGGCAAGGCCTTTGCGAGTGGCCAGCCTCTGGCGTAGTCGATCGCCGTTATGATCCAGCGGTTTCCACTTGGCGTCGTGGGTAGCAAGCCGATGAGGTCGATTCCCCATCGTTCGAAAGGCTTGATACCGGTGCTGGCCAAGTATTGCGCTGCTTCTCTCTCGAAACATTCGTTTCTCCCCTTCGACACCTGGCAGTTCGGGCATAGACGGACTGTCTCTTCCGTGTCCTGCCGTATCCCTGGCCACCACGCGCGGGTCCGTAACACCCCGCGGAGACCTGGGTGTCCGAGGTGTCCGTACTCCTCGTGCATTCTCTTCAGGAAGTCCTTCCTGAAAGGGGGTTCCAAGTATGGGGCGGATGACCCGTCCCCATGTAGGAAGCGCAGCCTTGTGTTTTCCTCCTGCGTGGCGGCCGCTGGCAAGGGGGATTCGTGTATTGCCAGCTTGCTAGCCCAGCGCATCACTTCCTTCCGAAGCATCTTGTCGCTTGGTAGGCTGCCAGCCGACAGATACTGAATGGTGGCCGCGTACCACTCTGCTTCGGCGAACCCGCCTACCTTAGTCATCAGGTTCAGCTTTCCCCAAGTGGGTGTTCCCTGAGCCATATTAGCCGGTCCTTCTCCGATGAAGTCAGGGCGTCGGCTGATAGCATCAGGTACGACCGCTTCTTCTCCCTTCCTATATCTCAGTTCGAGGTTATATGCCTGGAACTCGTCGATCCACCGCGCGAGGCGCTTGCTGTAGGCCCGGGTTGTCGCTAGGTACTGGAGACCCTCATGGTCGGTGATGATGGTGGTCTTTGTTCCGTTTTCCAAGTACCTGTCCCAGGTGCGCAGTGCTTCCTTGATCGCCAGAAGCTCTTTCTCGTGCACCGGGTAGTTAACTCTGCCCCTCTCAGTTTGCGACCATCAAAAGCGACTGGGTGCATCTTCCCGTCCTGGCCTTCTTGGCCAAGCACGAATCCAATCGCCCATTCGGACGCGTCGGTCTCGATTGTGAAGGGCTTTGTTTGGTCGGGCTGGACAAGAACAGGGGCGCTAACAAGCGCTTCCTTCAAACGCACAAAGGCCACCTCGCACTGTTCGGTCCAAGTGATAGGACGGAATTTCCGCTTGCGTAGCTCTTCGTCGGCCTCCTTCGTCAAGTTGTGTAACGCCACCGCTATCTTTGCGAAGTCCTTGACGAAGCGTCGGTAGTACGTGGCCAGTCCTAGGAAGCGGCGCACTTCGTTGACGTTTGTGGGCCGGGGCCAGTCCTTGATCACCTCCAGCTTCATCGCGACCGCTTGCACCTTGCCGTCCCCGATGATGTGGCCGCAAAATTCCAGTTCCTTGGTGACAAATACGCATTTCTTCGGCTTGGCGTAGAGTTTCTGTGTCCGCAAGCACTGGAGCACTTCTTCTAAGTGCGTATATTGCTCGTCGAGTGTCTGGGAGTATACCAGTATGTCGTCCAGGTATACAACCACCGACCTGCCAAGGTATGGCCGAAGGGTCTCATTCATCAGGGTCTGGAAGGTTGCCGGTGCATTGCAGAGTCCAAAGGCATGGCTCTCCATTCGTACTTTCCCCAGACGGTGTTGAAGGCTGTCTTCGGTACTGCGTCGTCCGCCATTCTTACTTGCCAGTATCCCGCCGCCAGATCGATTTTTGACAAGTACTTTGCTTGGCCCACGATGTCCAACAAGTCTTGGATCCTCGGGAGCGGGTATCCGTTCTTGGCGGTGAGCTCGTTGAGGCCACGGTAGTCGATACACATCCTCCATTCTCCTCCCGGTTTCTTGACAAATACCACGGGGAAGCCCCAAGGGCTGGACGATACCTGAATCAGTCCTCTATCCAGTAGGTCCTTCACTTGTCTCCGTAGTTCTTCAAGCTTCTCGTGCGACAAGGGGTAGGCGTTGGCGTTCACTGGGTTAGCGTTCCCCGTGTCGATGTGGTGGACGAAGCTCCGTTCGGGGGGGAGCTCCCTCGGTAGGTCATCGGGGAAGACGTCCGCGAACTTCTGGAGTAGTTCGGCCAAGCGTGGGTCGCTTGTTGAAGGGTCGAGGTCTTTGCAGTTCGTGGCGTAGAAGACCGCGTACTCGGTGTCCTTTTCCTTCATAGTTCGTCGGATGTCCCTTTTAGACAGTAGGTTTAGCGTTCCTCTGTTCTCTCCCCCGAGCGTCCGAGCGTTCACTGCCCGTACTTCGTGCTCTCCGTACCGGTCTGTGAGCCACATCTTCTTCGTGGGGAAGCTAACGTGGGGATCGTGCTTGCACAGGAAGTCGTTGCCAAGCACCACGTCGTACCCCTCCACGTCGACCGCCCCTACTACCTTCATTCCGGTCCATCCGCCTAAGCGGATTACCACGTTCGTTGTGCCTTGCGTATACAGTGTGTCGCCATTGGGCAGCGACACCGGCAAGGACTTACGTTTATCCCATTTCCCGCCTAAGCGTTTTGCGGTTTCCAGCGAGACAAACGTGTGGCTTGCTCCGCAGTCCAGTAACATGCGGCAAGCGATGGGGTTCCCGGCCGAGGCGGGGCGGTGGAGGGAGCCGTCGAAGAAGTTGAGGTCCTCCCCGAGGGCATTTAACCTCATTGTCGCGCCCTTCGCGTGTTGCTCTGCGCGGATTTGGCGCCGCCAAGTTTCAGTTTTGTCGGGGCGCCCCTAAAGGCTTCCGGTGCCACGCTTGGTGTCAACCCCGGCGCCGCCTGTTGAGCGGCCTCCGCGTGTGAGGCGGGTTGTCCTTCTGCAAGGGGTTGATTCTCCATCGTGGCGGTTGGTTTGGGGGTTCAGCAAGTTGAGTCTTGGGTTTCTAGGAGGTTGTTGTCTTTCCTCCTTTCCTTTCTTCCACTTGCTTTTACTTCTTAGGGGCCCCCACTTCGCCCCTAAGGATACGGATCCTTGACCTCGGCAGAGTTTCCGTTGTGTGCCCTAGCGACGGTGTCTTTAGGTCCACTTGCTGGCGCACAAACTCCGCTTCCTGGCCCCTGGATCGAAATTCCTTCGCAGCCGGGTTCTGTGTGACTCCCCTTTTCTGCTGCTCGGCTCCCTGAGGCCTGTAGGCGCCAGGGACTGGTTATAGGGTGCGGTTTCTCATCGAGATACCGCTGCTTCCCCCTTCCAGCTTACCGTGGGAGGTAAGGCCTTTAGCAAGACATGCTACCAGATGAGATTCTGTAAGGATCGCATGGTTTCTATTGGATAGTGCTAAACACCAGTTATAATGTAGGGTTATTACATAACATGCCAAGCCCTCGCTTATCCAACATGAAACCCCTTTTTCCTGTGACCAATTGCTTGGTCCGAGCGCCGCCTGAGTAGCGGCCTCAGGCGCCGAGAGTATGCAACCCTGCAATCCTCTCGGGAGCACAGATAAACAGGTCGGAGATCACGTGCCGTGATCTTCCTCTTACTAAGCATCACGGTTCGCACCGTGACATCCTTCAATTTAGAATCGACCCTGATGATATCTATAACTTTGATGAGACCGGTTCTGCAATAGGACTGACTATAACCGCGAAGGTTATTACGAGGAATGAATATTACGGTCAGAGGCCGGTTTAATAACCTAGAAATCGTGAATGGGTGACGGTGGTTGAATGTACGAATGCTTCTAGGTAGGTGCTTCCTCCGTGTATAATTTTAAAAGGCAAAGTCTTTGTTAATTTATGGTTTAATAGCCTCCTAGAGGATTGGCGCTTCGGAGCAGCTAGTTTAGTACTATTAATACCTAACCGAGTGATTTCAAAGCTTGATATTCGGCTTCGAACCCCAAACCCCCCCCCCCCCCCCCCAGCCAGCCGGGGGAGTGAATCAAGCCGGAATTTTACCCCAAAACCCCCCTTTACGGAGAAAGAACTACGTCGTCAAGCTTCATCAATCAAAGCTTTACTTCGTACAAGATCTCGAAGCCCACCTAGCCCGTTAGATCGTGCATTAAACCAGCTTGTAAAATGCTTCCGTCCTCCAATGCAAGGTGCTATCTTACTCGCCAAAGAAAACAAGGATTTACACGCCGCCAACGAGAAGCAGAAGCAAAAGCGTACTAGATCCCGGAGGCAGATACCTGCTGAAGAAGGCCTCTCAGTTCAAGAAGCTTCTCAATTGATTACTGAGCCGGTGGAAGCAATTGAAGTACCTCCTCTCCCTCCACCAAGAAGCCCTTCGCCGGCTTTACAACCACGTATACGGGCCCCCCCCCCAAAGTGTAGTGGTTGTGGAGAAATAGGACATAAGATTAATAGATGCCTAGCTAGACAGAAGACTTTAGAATATTCAATTTAATGGCGTTTTAGTTGAGATAAATGCATTTTAAATTAAGAAGTTGGTTGGGGTGGCCAGCTCGCCCACCGAATACGTTATAAGCTATAACCTAAAACCTATTTTATATTAGGTTATTTTAGGCTAGGTCCGGGTTAGAGTGGGTTATGCCGAAGTCTACCCTAGATCCTGAAGCTTGGTAGTGATGGACCAGGAGAGGAGCTCTAGAAATTCGGAATCAAAGTTTTCTTTAACCTCCCTGGCTTGGATATGAACCTAAAGTACCACTACTAAACTGCGGTGCAAGGTTTTGTCCCGAAAAACTTCACTGCCCTCGATGGATGCATGTTTAGCCTTGGCGGTGATTCCTGTCTTGACCATTAAAATAGGCCTTTCTTTTTTTACCACAGTATTTCGTCTAAGCAATTTAGAGCTGCATTACTCTAGAGGAGCTCCCTGATTGCGGATGACAGCTTCGATGTGTTTATATTCGGCGGTCCCATCAACTTCTGGGGATGCTTCCCTGAATGTGGTTTGAATATCCCCGAGCACCATTACTTTTTCACTTGGGCGTTTCTGAAGGCCCGCCCTCGTAACGGCGCTGGGACTGTGATGCTCCGCGCTGCCGATTCGCTCGAAATGCTCGATTTTTCTTTCAACTATTTTGACAGTTATTTGGTTGACATGTAGGAAGTAATTCCTGGTGATGTTATCCAGATGGATGAGGAGATCTATGATTATCTCAAAAACACGGCCTAGGGCTACCACGCTTCTTGCAGGCGATGTGATTCTAGGGGCAGTGAACGCGAGCCAGCAAGTTTATTAATGAAGCACTTGTATATTAAAATCATCGAAAGACCGGTGTTGAGAATCCCCTTTATTTCTTGCTTATAAATGGGAATTCAATGATAACCCTATCCCGATGTTGTTCATCCTCAACATTTATGCATACACCATTTTATCTGCATGCCATGAACTCCGAACTCCTAAGGAATCGAGACTAGCGCCATTGATGCAGTTTGATATCCTCATCACTAGTTTCTGCGTGGAAACTGTATCCTTTCGAATCACAATTTGGCATTCCGTTTCGGCCTGCTTCCAGTCAAATGGAAGTTGGTAGATCAAGAGATAAGAATTCTCTCTGTTTCTCTCACAGCTTATTAAGGGATTCAACTCTTGGATACGCCGTGTCTACATATCTTCATCAAAGTTTGCTCTTCTCCAAGGCGGCAACTAATTTCCAGCTACATCCATTCACTCAAAGATGTCCCTGGAATCAGAAATTTTTCTTTAGTAGCCCCAATGAGCTCTCGCGCTCAATTATCATTTTTATTAATTCATGGTCGCTCTAATGCAAAAATGTAAAGGTCATTCCCCTCCTCTTCGAAATCACCCACAATCTTGAATCCACACTTTTCTAGAACACGGCAACTCCCAGCGTTCCTCTTTTCGCAGAGAGCAAAGGCTTTCTCAACCTTTGCCGAAGCATCTCCGCCGTCAATCGTTCGACGAGCCAGATTCCACCACATCTTCAACATCAATTGCAAAGCCTCTGTTGCGTACCCTTTCCCCCAAGAAGATGGATGTACTGCGTATCCAATCTCGGGAAAGGGATCTACTTGATTGATGCTGAGAGATCCAACGACTCGCTCCTCTGTTTCCGGGATTGACTTGTCCACAATGGCATAATTAAATGAACGTCCGATTATGTCGGATGGACCACTTGTGAACACTTTGGTTGCCATCCATGCACGGGTCTCTTCAATTGATTTGAATGGTGTTTTAGGGTGACTGGCACTGTCAGCATTGTGAACCTTCCTCGTCAATAGGCGAATACTCACTTCATTTCTGCTACTTCGGGCCGGGAACGAATGGCAAAAAGCGCGGCGGCATCGGCGTCGGTAACTGGCCGAAGAAGGAGTCGGTCGCTCTCAATTGACGGCCCCAGTGATGGGACGATCACATAGGTGGGTTGTTCAGGTAGGCTCATGTTGGAGGTATTTTGTTTCTTAGGGTTTGGGAGAAGATCGCAAAGAGAAAACAATCTAAATAGGAAAATTTGACGGTAGCGCTAAGCCAGTCCCGGAGTCCGGTTGAGTGACAAATCGAGTATCGGCAGACACTGAATGAGTCACTCTTTCTGTGAATTTTCTGTACATGCACTTCTACTCTACCTTTTCTAATTTTCCAGCTTTACCAGCATTGAGAAATTGAAGCAAAGCAGAATTTCTTATTTCAAGGTAGCCACAGGATATTTTCGAAGCTTGAGAGCGTGCCCTGCATCAACGGGCCACTAAGCCCTAAAACCGGACAGACTACGGAGTAGTGTTCGGTCTCAAGGCGCTCCCATTGATCGGCGACACCAAGTTCGTGATTAATTTTGACAGTTAATATAGCATATCGTAACACATGATTTAAATTGCCAACATAAGACAAATCATGACCACAAAATATTGAGTTTCGCGAGGCCACGCTTCGGCTTTGGCTCCGGCTCGGGGTTCTTGTGCCAGCTTTCGATGAAAGGCCGAATGGGAATTGCAGCCAGCGGGATGACCTTTGTTTTCGCCCAGAATTTGTAGGCAAAATACACGATCACGATGAACGGCAGATTGAAATAAGTCGAAACAAAGGTTGCGGTGTTCCAGTGACCGCGCATAAATGTCGTAAAGCCTCCAGTGAAGAATAGAATAACGTACAGGACCAACGACGCCCAAGTAATGTATGGCTGGAAAGGTGCTGCCCATGGAAGCTCCTTGTGGCGATCGATCCCCTGCTTCTTGCATCCGTAGAAGAACCTAAGATAGACAATGCAGATGCATATCAAATTCACTAGAGTCGAGATCGAGACCAGATTTTGTAGCCATGTGAATACTGTGCTGGCTGAATCGGAAAGACTCATGTATCCAAGTGACATGAAAACGCCATAGAGCGCGACAGCCACCCAAGGGATACCGAAGCGGTTGATACGTTTGAATACAGCAGGGGCGAGACCCTGAGTTGCCATCCCGTACAGGATTCTGGAACCTCCCAAGATATTGCTGTTCCCGGAAGACCATGCTGAGGTGAGAACAACTGCGTTGATGATTGAGGGAACCACTTTGATACCAGCATGGCGGGCTGCAATAACGAAAGGGGACTGTGATGCTGTTCCCGACGAGCCCAGAAGATTTGGATCGGCAGACGAAACAATCAAACCGACCATGAAGATTGTTACCACATAGAAGAGCAAGATGCGGATGAAGATCCGTCTGGCAGCCATGGGGATAGCGTGGCGAGGGCCTCGGGTCTCCGCTGCAGCGAGAGTAAAGTTCTCGATACCGGAGTACGCGAAGAGAGCGTTGTCGAACGTTTGCCAGAACCCTAAAAACCGGCCAAGGGGCCCTTTCACTCCCAAGTACTGAACGAACGGGCCATACGGGGCTTTCCAGTAGGTAAATCCGATGGACTGTTTATTCGGGGCTCCGCCGCAGGTAATCACCTATCAAAAACGAATTAGCACGCACGGTTGAATAATTCTGCCGTCTAGAGGGGGGCAATCACCAGAGCCATGATATTTATGCCTATTATGAGCATGATCTTGAGGATAGAAAGACCAAACTCGAGCTCTCCGTACACGCGAACAAAGACAAACGCGGTCGAAAGCATGAGCAATCCAAGCACAGTGATCCATATCGCGTTGTTGACAGTGATCCAGAATTCAATGATTACAGCGGCAGCAACAATCTCCGATGGGATCGACACAGCGTAGGAATACACCTGGTTCCACCCGTTGGCGAACGCTAGCGCGGGGTCACAGAAGATCTCAGCGTGTCGAATAACACCACCGTTGAGGGGTACCAGAGCTCCCATCTCGCCAACTGCGAAGACGACACTGGAAACTGTAGCACCGATTATTGAATATGCCAAGAACGCACCCAATGGTCCAGCTTCCACAATGGCACGGCCCGAACTGAGAAAAATACCCGTCCCCACCGTACCAGCGAGAGCAATCATCTGGATGTGTCGCTGATGGAGACCCTGTCTAAACTCGCGAACCTCCCTGAGCTGGCCTGCGACATTCTCTATATCGCTATTCTCCGTCATTTCGTTGTCTCCGTTGCCTCCGTTGCCTCCGTTGCCTCCGTTGTCTTCGTTGTCTTCGTTGTCTTCGTAGTAATGCAGCTTGGAGTTAGACGCTATTGGGGTATTAATGCCATTCGCATCCCCCAAAAGTTGGGTATTTATAACAGGCAACATGGAAACTCCTGTGGCGTGACACAAAGTCTGTGAAAAGGAAAAGACCCAAGCTAAAGAATGACATTATTATTGCTGGTACTTTGGACATAACTATTTCTTCACTCGAGTGCGCAGATCGCGGCCCCCATAGTGTGGGCAATCGCAGCTACTCAAAAAGGGCGAATTTGCAATCCACATCTTGTTGTTGGCTAATGAATCGGGGCCCTTATATAACGCGGCTTTCGCGTAAAGCAGAAAAAGAAAAGGAAAAGAGAGTTTTCAGCGGGGTTTAAATAGGGCATCCATTCACTCCCCGGGTCCTCATCTGCTGCCCAGATGTGGAGCCGCCAAGTCTGCGGAGTGGGCCACGCTTGATTGGATTTGGATTTACTTGCATCGACACATAGATGTACTTCGTATGTCTCGCGTAAATCCACCAGTGCTATGTATGTTGTACTTCTTAGTGGGAAATTGAGCCGCCCCAAACGCGATAGACATCTTATGATGTGATCTAGACTGGGAAAGCTGAATGAGCATATAAAAAGTAAAAAAAAAAAACAATATGCCCCGTGCGGGCAACCAAGTATGCCATCGGAACTTAACCCTCTCATTGGATACTGTCTCACCGTCATTTTCACCATCCTCTCGAAGCCTAGTATACCATGATGTGATTGTTTTAAAATCAACTTCTCTTTTTTTTTACATACCGACACACTTCAGAATAGAACGACCAACCATTGATCTTAAACCCTACAAAGATAAGATTATCTTTCTTCATAAAAGCGACGTATTCTTCGAATCTACATCTAGCCCTTTTACGCGATTAGTATAACCTTAACATTACACCTGTTATTTGTCGATCTAGTATACTAGTTTAGTATATATAGGTTTAGAAATCATTTTTTTTAATACACGTAATTCGATCCTCACATTTTGACATCAAGTGTAATTTGATAAATGCCAGTCTAAAACAAGGACAAATTTAGGCACAGTTAGGCATAAGTCCTACATAGAAGGTATTTGACTTTTGGAAGACTTAATTAATACCTGGCAAAATTATCCAATGAGAGGGTTGAGTTCCGATGGCATACTTAGTGGTCCGTAACCCCGTACCGTCTCAATCTTTCTACTCTTGAAACTAGTTTTAACCAGCGCAGTGAATGATCCATTATTGGATATTTGGGTAGGAAAGACATCAGTACTCTTCTGAGCCAAAGGAGCCATTCCTGTGGCATGTTGTGTTTGAATCTTCCCATTTTCTGAGCCGTTGGTGTATGCCACTAAATATGAACTCCTTCCCGAGGTCACCTGTGGGCTCCAGTTCGGCTTAGTGATTTTTAATTTGTCTTAATTGACTTGGTCTTCTGTACTTTTGGGGGATCAACTTGCATTTTATCCCTCTTTTTCAATCTATTAGCTAATGAAACATCTAGCGATGCAATCCTCTCCGGCAACAAGTGTGTCATTTATGTAGGTATGATGAAAAGGGAAGCAAACGGATTGCGAGCTCGAGACAGACTAAGAGCCGGGCTTACGTCGGAAACTAGTGATATGGCCAGAAGGTGGTAGAGTTGCCTTGGTTCTTTCTTTTCCTTCGCTGCACTTTCAAATCCTCTTTAGTCTATATCCACATACCTCATACACACTTCCGCAATTATTGCTCACCCCAAACTATGGCTATGACTCAGTGTTTTACAAATGCTCATTGTTTTCTTGCGCACATCTTCCCTCAGCTTCCCCACCCACTGAGACTCCCCTGAGCTGGAATTACGGGTCCAATTCAAGATGTTCCACTTTATTGACATTCCATCCAGTAACTCCAGCTTGTGGGCTTGGCAGCCTAATCTCACGAAAAACTATTGGAACGCTCCTCGGAGCCAGCACAACTCCCAGAAATCGATCCCCGGGTAGTCCAAAGGGTCATAGACAGTTGAATGCGTGAGATCGACCGGCTACGCATAGACTATTAAGAAGGTTTAATGACAGAATACCGCGTCTGCTTTCACGGGCGTGGAGTTGCCAACTACAGAAACCGGATCCCAAGACATCTTCGCGAGCTACGACTAAGCCCAACTAGTTGATCATTAAAACCACTCCACAATCTACAATTAATGATTGACAAGCCGTATTACTTGCAAGATATCAACTCTGACATTACCAGCCTGAAAGGGAAACAAAAACGGACTCTGCCCTCCTCCATCTGTCATTTTCAGCACTACTAATAAGCGTTCTTCACTCAAACACACTCTCCTTCTCATACACTCTTTTCTCACGACAGTGTCTTGATCACTCTTGCTCGCATCTCCTCCTACTTGCATGGTTTACTTAAAAAAAAAACCGAAGATAAGACAATAAAGTGGAAGGTCGTGGCGTAGCAGTTCCTCCCACCATCCATTGAGACGAAGATTCCGTCGGCCAATGCTAAGAATAGTAGGCCAGGTCAATGGGCCGTCCAAAAAAAAAAATTCACATACCGTTGATGCTGCAAAGCGCACCTGACCACGGAAATCTACCTTAACTTCTCCGTGCAAGATCCAAAACTACGAAAAATGAGAGACCGTGCCCCTTCGTCAGACCACCACCTATCTGCCCTTGTCTTTTTGGTCATCGGTCATAGTACCGTTCCGGTGTGCCACAGGCAAGCAAATTGGCAGGTAGAATTCAACTCTTGGGAGATTTCTACCCGGAGCGCTGCCCAAGCTCATCCTCTAGGTCGCAAGGAAGATGTTAGAGATACTAGAGATCTACGATGAATGTAGATGTAACTGGAAATCTCTTGATGCGTTGAGAGAGAGAGAAACTATCTACATGCTATGACTGAGACTAAGTGTTGAACGAAATACAGCGTACTTTTCCACTAGACCATAACAAAAACCAAGGTTCCTGTTTATGGCCTAGGGAGGCCGTATTTGAGGTTTGACACTAAGTACTGGGAGCAAACAGTGGTGGTCACGTGACCTTCCAACACCCCCCACGACTAGCACTATTAGTCGACAGCATAGTTTAAACAACCCCAATTCTCCATGTAAAAAACCAGTTTTTAACCTTCATTAACCCCCCATTTGTAGTATGCAAACCGTAAATTATCCATTCAGCGCGTTTTATAGACCGTGAGGCCCATTTGGATGATCCAGCGCTTGAATAGCGTTTTGCCAAGGGGTTTTGTCAGTCCATCCGCTGCCATATCAGCAGTCGGGATCTTGACGAAAGCCACGAGCAAAAAGCCGTGCCTTGTAGGTACCGTCATGCTTAACTTTGAACACCCACCGGAGGGTAAGAGGTTTCTTCTTGCTCTTAGTCCTGGACATCACTCTCCAGGTGCCGTTAACAAGATGACGATGTAGTTCTTTGTGAGCAGCGACTAGCCATTTGTCTTTCTCGACACAGGACATAGCTTGTTCCCAACTGTTAGGTTCAAAGCCTATGTCTTTAGGCGTCAGTTTGGATACAGCGTACTGCTCATTCGAGGTAGCATTTGCGAAAAGACTGACTAGGATCTCTGGCTGTTCAGCGAGCAACCGAAGAACATTGGAATCAAAGAATGACTTGCTAGCCAGGCTTTCAATGTAAGCTCTGCTAGGATTCTTGATCCGTGTTGATCGTCGTAACTGGCCAGTTTCTGGCTGAATGGGCTGAATGGGTTGAACATAGCTTTGATCTCGACTCCTGTCATCCGGTACCGGATCTAGGCGAGAGAAATTATGTTCAAAAGTTACTTGACCATGCTGTAATGGTGATTGATCATGATACTCGTCATCTTGCAGAGGATCTTCCTGAGATAGATCAATGGTTGTTTCCAGGGGAATGTCCATATTAACAACCTGTCGGGAAACAGGCTGTGGTTCGACGAGAACCCCTCGCCCACCTGCTTCAAAGTGGGCACCAGTATCCACCCTTTGTTCCACCACACACCTGCCAAAACTGCCCGCCATTTCATCATTTGACCACGCAAGATCTTCTTCAAAGAGCGCGGGATTCGACGGGTCGAGAGCATTCGGAGCCCTCGTTTGATCCTCGGGATCATCTTCGACCGTAGGAGAGGGTGGGGAGGTAGATCGTATGTTAAACGGATTCTCGAGGTGAGGCCGTAGGAAATCGATTGGGATATGACGATCCTGCGAATCATGTTCATGTTCTTGGTTCATGCCTGTAATATTAAGATCATAGGCAGGGTCAGGCAGACTTGCCGGAGAAGGATTCTCATTGAAAATGACGTTCCGTGAACGTTCAATCTTCTTGGTACGGACGTTGTAGACCACATAGTTGTCTCCTTCGTCGTACGCGAGCAGCCTTGCCTCCTCCATGTGAGGATCTAGCTTTGTATTTCGCTTCTCTTTTGGGATGAGAAACCAGCATTGACAACCGAGAGCACGAAGGTTTGAGAGATTTGGCTTCTTGCCGAAAAAGGCTTCGTAAGGAGACATGCCAATCTTCGACGCGTAGAGGCGATTCATGGTGTAATTGATTCCACCAAGAAGAAGTCCCCAAAGATATTTTGGAAGCTGATACTCGGCCATAACAGCGACTAACGGCTCAACAAGATGACGATTTTTGATCTCGGCGACACCATTCAGTTGCTTGGTGTAGGGAGGAGTTGGATCCCATACCGTTCCCTTGCTAGCAAGGTAAGCAGCAAGTGGTTTATGCTCTGGAGCATCATCGCCGTGGACCTTCTTGATGACGTAGTTAAACTGAGTCTTCAAATAGGTCTCCAATTGTATGTAGACCTCGGTGACTTGAGATCGTGATTTTAGTAGAAACAGCCATGTAAATCGGGTCGCATCATCCGTAAACGTCACGAAATAATGCTCACCTCCGTGAGACGCGATAGAGATCGGTCCCCAGACGTCTAGATGAATGAACTCGCCAGGCTTTGATCTAATAGATCGTTCTTTGCCAAAAGGTAATGCGTGGCCCTTACCCTTAATGCAAGGAGCACAAGGAAAGGTGACGCCGGCGCCTTTCTTTAGCTTGACGCCGTCAGCAAATATCTCCATTTTTCGTACACGCTCCTCGCCGGCGTGACAAGCTCGACGATGTGCCAGATCGATGGAGATAGGTATGATCTCTCTCTGTGTAGCAAAGACAGAGTTTGGAGAGCCAGTAACAAGATTACAGTCAATCATATGATCAATCTTGTCAATGCCAGCGCAGTTCAACCAGTAATGTTCTCCTTCACAGGTAGCAAAACCAATGGTAGACTCTGGGCCATAGAAATCTTGATGTTTGAATGTCATCATGCCATTCTTTGTCCATGTGCCAATGTCTGCCTTGTCGAGAGCAGACATAGAGATCAAGCTGGACCGAAGATCTGGCGCAAGCCACACTTTCTGGAGAGTGAGAGGGGCCATTTTTCCTGATGAATCTTGATCCAGCAGGTGTAGGATTACATCTCCATATCCCTCAGTGTAGAAGACATCCCCAGTGGCTGTTGAAACAGGCAATACACACCGTCTAAAGTTGACAAAGACAGATCTGTGGGGAGTCATATGTGTGCTAGTACCGGAATCGATCATCCAGCGGGTAACATCATTGTTGTCGTTAGCCAATAGGCCTTCCTTCGACACAATATGGGAACCATGAACTGCATTTGCCTGGATACCGGCAAAGAGCACATTCGTAAAGAGATTGTTATACCGCGCTAGGGGATCCCCCGATGGAGGGCCTTTTTGCGGTACGGTGGGGTAGGATGCTGGCGCAAAGATTGCATTCGCTCCCTGGCGAGGCTGTTGTTGCGGTAGAGAAAGGATCCGACCTTGGTTGTCAACCTGGCCTATGATTTGGCCTGGTTGAGGGACTGCAACCTGTTGAAAAAGAGGTTGCTGCTGAGGTTGTTGAATGGTAGTGGCGTTTGCCGAATTCTTTAGCAAGGGACACTTGTTGGAGTAATGATTTCCAAGAGTCCCATGATGTCTGCAAAGGATGACGTTCTCTTCTCTGACGAAGTCGGTCTTCTTCTTCGAGGGTTTGTCCTTGTTGTTATTATTACTCGATGAGTTATTCGAATTGGATTGCTTGTCATTGCCTCCTTTCTTTGTGTCTTTCTTCTTGTCATTGTGCGACGACGACGAGGTTTGAACAGTAGTCGAGTTTGCGTTGTAGGAAGGGTTCATAGACCGGTTATGGATGTCTAACTCGAGGAATTCGGCGTAGACTTGGTCCATGAGATTGACATCCTTCTCATCAACCCTAAGGTTCTGGAGAAAGGCATAACACTTGGGGTTTTCATTAATGGCTTTCTTGAACTGGCATAGTACATATACCGAGTTTATCTTGCCATCAATAGATGTGAGATCACGAAGAGTTTCCTGGAACTTGCGTACAAACTCGCTAGCAGTTCCATTCTTAAAGCGAAGATCAGTCCACTTGGTATAGCGGGCGAATGAATGTTGATGGGATGTAACAGCGTACGTCGCACGCAGTTTCTTAAATGAGTCCCGTACATCAGTGTTTTGAGCGATATGAGAAAAAGGCTCTGGAGAGAGAGTGCCTCTTAGTAAGAGATTCGCTCTCGAATTGCACAGATCCCAGTTTGTACATTTCAAGTTATACTCTTTTCGGAGTACAATGTTTGACTCGATGACTTGCTTCACACGATCACGAATTTCAGCAACAGAGATGACAACTGTTGTAGTATGATCACCTGCAAGATCCTGAGCTTCTTCAATAAGAAGATTGCGAACAGCTTCAGGACTGGAGTCCTGATACTCGGGGATCTTTGGGATTGGGATCCCATTAGAAATCATGTATGTGTAGTAACGGTTGTTAGCTGCAAGAGCTATGTAGAGAGCGGTTTCCCAGTCTCTGAAGTTGGATTGTCCCTTCAATTTTGGGACGGCAGATGAGATGTCAATCTCATGGCTGTTGATGGTAAAGTCCTCAATATTGTACGAGGCCTGCATGACGTCTTCTTCCGCACCGATGTGCTCGTCAAGAGAGGTATGTGATTGGCTCGCTACAGCGGGTAGCGAGTGGAATGTGGGGTTCGACGGTCCGATTTTCGGGTTGTCGAGGGTTTTCGGCGACGTGATTTGACGGCGACGAGATAGGATCCACCTACAATGGATGAAGATCCCAAGGGGTAGGCGAGGTGTTAATCTCGTCCAATAGGGTGATGAAAACTCTGGTTTGTGGGGTCAAAACGAGACCACAGAGGTTCCACAGTGGGGTGGTGCGACGCAGTACACCAATGGGAGGAAAACCAGGGTTTCGAGTCTGTACAGTTATGTAGAGGACTCGAAAGCGCGAGGCTCATAACCTGTTAGAGATACTAGAGATCTACGATGAATGTAGATGTAACTGGAAATCTCTTGATGCGTTGAGAGAGAGAGAAACTATCTACATGCTATGACTGAGACTAAGTACTGGGAGCAAACAGTGGTGGTCACGTGACCTTCCAACAGAAGAAACACGAAAAGCTATAGGGCACTATGGTGCAGTACCGTGATAGTCTCCCACGAGTTGGGGAGCTTGTCTTGAATACTATGAAGGGAATAGACAGTGTCAAGTTTCATCACCACGCCACAACGCAATTTGCCGCGACCTCAATTAACGTTCACATTTTGTACCCCGCTGCACACAGAGCATCAATTGTTCCTCTCTCTTGCTCAACTCCCTTGTGAGTACGGAACCCCAGGCGGGCTTTGGGCCGAACACTCTGCCATCACCAAGATTACCAGCCTCGGTTAAAGCCACAGCGCTCGAAATCTTGTTATTAGAGTAGATCGTCGAGCACCTGGATCTTCTGTTGGCTTCTGATACAAAGATGCCGGTTTTGTGTCAGAAGCAAGTTCACAAGTGCTGGTTGAGCGATGTGACGGCTCACCAAAGTGTGCCACCTGTTTAGAATACAAAAATGCACCGACAGGTCCACTTTTAAGCCATAAGCCATATCTCACCACCATAGGAGCATGGGGGAAACTACAACATAGTGAGACTGGACGCGGAAATAACTCACCCCGCAGATGAGGAAAGCCCCTAGCGACGCAACTGCATTCTTCCGGTAGGCATCCCAACCGCCACTACTACCCTACCCGGCCTTTCGCTTTTCTCTGACCCCTTTTGAGGTTTGGGGCCGCGCCACTCAAAACACAAAGTCGGTTGAAACTTCAAAATGCAGATGTACCGGATTATGCCTGGTACTCGAGACCTTTCCCTATCCATTTTAGTTCTCAACTTTTGCCGCTGTTTGACGGCTGAGTAAAACTGAGCACGTCCCTCAGTGCCCTTCTCAAAAGCCAGGTCAACATGGTTGAACACAGAATGTGAAACCCCCGGGAAATACTCGGACCGCCGTGGTGGCGTAGTCGATAGAAATTAGTTATGTCTTGTGTTTAGTCAGCTATGTCCGCGCAACGGCAGGCCAATTATAGACTCTTGTGTCTTTCATACTGGGATTCTAAGCTTCTATGCCACTTTTGCTCGCCCTCGTTAACACGTCAGGTTTATTGAACGTTCGGTCACAATTTCACCCACTCCCAAAGTCTATTGCAAATACTTCTTTATCACCCTGTCCAGAAAGAGGTCCTCACGGACAGGCTAGCAGCGACTACAGCTCGGCCACCAGCCTTTAGAGGTAATCACATCCCCAGAGTCACATGAGGCCAGTGCTCGGTCCACGCTTCTGCTCTATGCCCCAGGTCTCAAATCCGAGCTCTTCCTCGTGCAACGACTTGCATTTAGAGTGGACTATAGTTACCGAAATTCTTACTTTTGCTCGTTCATCTCGAGACTGTATCCCCACATATACATACGCAAGACCCTCACAAACACAAACACCCAGTCATGGGAGCCTCCTTGATTTCAGCCACCAGAGGCGTCTTCGGAAATAACTTTAGTCGAAAGCTGACGTGATTTACATACAGCATGCAAACCTGATTTAAATTCTAGCCATGCGTTAGCAAAGTGCATGCCACTCTTCAGGCAAGAGTTGCCTTGACATGATCTTTGTGAGACGCTCTTACTTGCTTGTGTATAGGGGAATATAGAAGGAGGTAGAACATAAAGGATAGGTGGTGTAGCAGTCGAAGGCTCGACAGTTACAAGGTAGAACTATTCTACTGTTACACTAACTCGTCCATGTAGAAGAACGCAGGAACCAGGTTGAGACATTTAATCATTGAGCCGGTGTTCAAAAGCCACTATCCTACAGCTCGAACTAAACATTACGTATTGTCGAAAGTTAGTCTGTTCAAACTTCAAAAATTCATGTGAAAGCAAGACATCGGTCAAGTGCATTTGCCTTTTGAAATGCAACGAAATGAGACTGATTTTACCGCCATTATTCCGGGCAGAGATGAAAATTGGTTCCCCATCAACGCAGGGGTCAACTCTTGGTCAACGATGAGAAAAAGCAGTGGCGGGGTCCAAGTACGTCGGCAGTTGCACTAGCCGGTTGCTGAGCGCAACATTGACCCCCACCGGCGTGCGAGAGAATCCGTGATCTTCAACAATGAATTAAGTCTACCTGGAAATTGGATTTTGGTAATTATTTATTATCTCCGTTACTGTATTAGAGTCGAAATTGAAAGCCTCTACTAAGAGGTTATAGTGTGAAAATTTTCTCCTCAGGTAACGCTCTAAGCACAGATTCCTAGTTCCTCTTCAATAGACATGCAAGAACTAGATTCCGCGACTCAGCTTCATTTCTTACCTACGTAATATTGTGGACAAGATACGAAGGGCTTCTCGATGTACCTAATATCTGGGCAACCCATTTCAATGGTTTTTTGTTTTTCACAGAAAATCTGTTTTTTTGAGTGGTGCGGCCCAATAACCCAAAAAGGATGTTGGGCAGTGCCTTGGGCCGAGTATATAGCGCATGCAATTTCTACTATGTTGTAGGTAGACAGGCAAGTACATTGGACAGTGGTACGGTATAATTGTATTGATGCCATCTTTTTCTTTTCAGTTGCGTTACATCCTCTGACAGAAATCTGACTGTATGAAATGTATTGGTTGAAAATGACAGCATCAAATTCTCTGACTAACTAAAAATGACAAAAATCCCTATTTAGTTATGCAATCTGTGTGGGATCTGGATTACTAATCTTCGTACTTTTGTTGTTGCATAGCCGAATCCACCGAGGTCACATGTGGTTTCCACCATACCATGTATTGATTCTGACATCCTCAATTCCTCTATGCTGGTTGAGGGGTATCACGTGCAGCATTCTCAATCCCATCCTGGTCCAAATCATGAGATTATCAAGTCTTACGCAGTCAAAGGGCAGAAGTCGCATAAGCGGCTGTGTCCCTCAAATCTTGAAAAAGTTGATTCTCCTCATCGTTTTGTTTCTTCAATCGCGGAACAACCCTATCTAAATGTAATTTGAGATTGGATGGCATTGGCTAACGCCCGGAAACTTGTAGCCCTAAGAAGTTAATCCTAGTGGAATCTCCCAACATTGCGTTGATTTAGTTCTTCGTCTCCAAATCGTGAACTTTCATGGAATCCTGCTGGATTAACTGTGTTTCACTCCAGTTCCGTCAGTTCGTCTCCACTATCACACTGTCGCTTTTGAGTTGCACAGCACCTCTCTCTACCAGGACATCTGTTATTGGAAGCCAATCTGAGGCCCGGATAGTAGCAATTTGTGGAAAGAAGCTGTCTCAACCCCAATCGCACAATGAAGGGCATTTTCCCCACGGCCGTCCACTAAATGTCCATCCGCGCCGGCATTGACCAACAAGGTGAGAGCTTCAATGTCCCCCTCTCCTTTCGCGGATAAAAGAGGTTTATAACCTTTGACTCGCATCTTCTTTAAATCCAGCTGTTGTATCCAGCTTTTATATCCAGCTGCAAAGAGAGATCAACAACACGGGGAGCCCGACAAACTCGCAAATGAAGAAGCTGCTTCCCAGTGTCTGTGGCAGTATCTGTCACGCTTGCACCACAACCCACCGGGGCTTGCACTGTGTTTTAGTTGCGTCCATGATCAATTATAACACAAATTGGAGTCAATCTGTAGTCATCGCGAGTGTGAAGATCAGCACCGCTACCGAGGAGGGTTCTAATGACGTGAACCCTGCCGAATTTGGCAGCATGAAATGTTGATGACCAGCCTTCCTGATTGGATGTATTAGGACCGGCACCCGTATCAAGTAAGAATGGTAAAATTTCTGTTTCATCGAAAGCGGAGACAATGAGCACCGGCCTATGTTGATTGATCTACATGATTCAATCGTGGGTGATCGTGCAACAACTCTCTGACGAGTTCAGCACGTGCTGATCGAATCGCATGATACAACGCAGATTTTTGTGTTTGATTCAGATTTTGGGGGGGAGGGGGATTTTGGGCTCTTGCTTGTCGCAATTGTCCGATAGGTCCATGGCGGCTGGGAGCGTAATTGTCTGTGTTGTGCAGTAGCAGAGCGTTGTACCATCGTTGGAGTAGCTCGCTCCGAAGAATTTCTCTCCTCTCAAAATTTCAAAGACCGGTGTTTCTCCATCTGGGTCTTGGTGAACTGAACATCAGCAAAAGTCAGGCCACCGCTTGTATAGGAGTAAACACCATGAGCTCATGCAGTCACATCTGAAAGCTATGATCCCTCCACAACTCTCCCAAGTTCGCGTGTTTGATCCATGAGGTGCTCTGCCATCATGCAATTACACTTCAAAGATCGCTTAAAATGGTCTTCTCTTAAACCCGGTGAGATTGGGAATGTGAAATTCTGTCCAAACACTTCCAATCTCGTCCGCTGAGTATGGTCACTCCGTTGGCTAGATGAAAGTTATTTGAAAATATTGATAATACACAAGATTTCCAAGTGCAGACATCAGATAAACCCTGTGTCTAGTAGATAACCGAAATAAGACCAAATCGATCCTTCAGCCCAAGTCTCCTCAGATCCTAGGTATGCTTCATTTCAAACTAAGGTCATCTACACCATCATACGGAATTCCAAAGGCCTCGAGCAGGTTGGTTGCAGCGGTTTCACCCGACTTGTAAGCACCATGTACGCAGCCATTGCCAGCAATAGTACAATGCTCACCGGCGAACTGCAAGCGGCTGGATTTGTGGGTTTCCAACGCAGCTACCAACAGCTGCGGCTCATCTCCAACTTTGTCGGCAGAGTAACTTCCATACCCGGCCAGCGGGTCCTGGGTCCAATGTGTAGTTTCAACATTGATCAGGCGGGGCAAAGCCTTGTAAGGTTCTGTGCGGAACAGTTTGAAAAGCGGTTCAAAAAATAGATATATCTCCTTCGGATCTTGCATATTCTCAATGCGCTGCGTCAGAGGCTCGGCAATCTGTACGCATAGCTCTTTGCTGCCCGTCATAATCCACAAGTTGATTGTCACGGTGGCGTAGTTGAGGATGTTATCATTTTCCCCCACGGAGAATATGCTGGGGCTGGACTGCACGGATGATCCAGATGAAATATCCGTTTCATCTGGTGGAGATGGGTAGAAGACGAACTGGTCATTCTCCTTTGACCAGAAAACTTCGGCGAACTCGAAAAACACCTTGCCCAAGGCACCGTAGCTGAACTTAGACATGCCCTCTTCGATGTCACTCGGCAAGGGCGGGTTGAACGAGATGAGTTTGTGGTGGTAGACACCTAGTGGGCTAGTCATGATCACTGCATCTCCCCCAAGGAACCCGATTTCTCCGGCAGCATCCTTGTACCGGACTTGAGCCAGGGCGGTCCCGTCTTCGTTCCACTCCACCTCCTCGACATGATGGTTGAGTCTAATGATGCTCGGATCGCTTCGGAGAGGCTCGGCAGTCCAGTTGACGATCCGATCATAGCCACCCTTCATATATAGATTGCGCTCGGTAATGAAGTAAGATAGATGTTTGGACGATGCTTGATCCGTACTAGTGCCGATCCACAATTCTACCTCACGGACAGCCTGCGGAGCCCAATCACGTTCATCTTCGGTGATAAGCTGGTGTTGGAGGACGAACTCTTTCGCAAATTCGTGGACGGGACGGTCCTCAGCCTCCGGGTTAGATTCGTAAAACCACTCGCAGTAATCTGCAAACTCGTCTGCGACTTTCTTGGCTTTGAACTGAGATCCAGCTCGGCCTTCTCTCGTGAAGTACAGAGGAACGCCATCGTCATAATAATACGGTATAGATAGCTGGGGAATGAGTTTCACCAGGATGTTCTGGGACGTCTCATGCATCCAAGCGGCGCCTGTGGACTATCAGCACAATCTCATTTGCTCTCTTGCGCTATTCTGATCTCTGTTTCCGGTTCGTCTTGTTATCTTACCAATATCTCGGACACGGTCACCCGTTCGGCTGGTCAAGATTCTTCCACCAATGCGATCGCGTGCTTCTAAGACCACCACCTCACAACCATGGCGGTGCAGGACAGCCGCGGCATGTAGTCCTGAAACCCCAGCGCCCACCACAATCACCTTCTTGCTCTCCGACCTCGCTGCGTATGTTCCCTCGATCAACTCCTTCGGAGCCACATCGACCGCAACCAGGTCGGAGCAATGATTACTAGGTTTTATGGGATTAATGCCCGTGATGGGAGAAGAAAGGTGAAAATATTGAGCCATCCTGAGTTGGCAAGTTGACATTCGATGTTGACGTTATTGAATAAATAAAGAACAAAAAACCAGGATCACGTTGAACAGAAGTTGAGGGGATTTATGCTGTGTTATCGCTGTGCATAGTGACTAGGACGGTCGTCTAATTGGCTTTTATTGCCAGCAGAAAATTGGCTATCTCCGTCCACGGGTGGTTGTTGGGGGATAAGGGACGCCTCCAGGCACATGGCTAGACCCGTCGGTCTTTAGATTAGCTTAGTGCTAATTATGAACTCGTTGGTGGGTTATTCAACAGACAAGACAGTAAGAAAGGACAGCATCGTGAAACTGTAACATTATCCAGGTTCTACGCGGTTAAGCATAGAGACCGATCCAAAAGGGGTGAACGTTTTTGCTCACAACCCGCACCAAAATCAACCGAAACTTTGAAAGTTTCGAAATGACTTCGAAGGCGGAGATTCAAAAGCGGTGAATCCGAAAAGCTAATAGAGGCAAAGTCCTCAGTCGCGATGCACTGCGATAGGATGTGAGGGGAACCCTAGGAATGCAACTATGTACAGATATAGTGTTTCCAGATTGGTCCCATTGATCTCTTCAGCTTCTTTTGAAAATAATTGCATCGCAATCCCCTTACTGATTCCTCTCCAAATCTGATCAGACCCGCACCCGCCTGTAGATCACGGGTGAGATTGGGCGCGGTTGGCGGGGGTGAGTCCCGAAAAACGTCCAATCAGACCAACTGTGTAGATAACGCCCCGGGTTGTCAAATTGAAGTCTACTGATAGATTCACCAATGACGAGTTTCCAGAATGCATCCGGATTAGCATCCTTGGTCCGAGATTGCGAGAAGCAGCAAACGGTTACGAAAGGTTATGAAAGCAACCCGATTCAAGAATTCATTCAACAGTCGTTACCAGAATGAGATGCTCTGAAAGGAGAAGAGGGAGAGATGTAAGGACGACTTTCCAATCCGGAGGGGCATGTGACTCCGTCCCAGCTTCCCACATCGGTCATATACCACAACCACGTACTCCTGCACGATCACATTCCACGCTTGCCTTCCACAAATTGGCCAGATGATGTGAATCATGACGCAGGAAGTGGACCCATTAAACTGAGACGGGGTTTTTTTGTACTTCTCCGCAAGTTAACACTGTGGTAATCCAAAGCGAGTCATCAGGCACTGATACTCCTGGCTCTGCAAAAGCGAGCTGGTGGGTGAGAACCGTATCGGCTAATGAGAGAGGTGATGAGTCCGTGAATGCCATGCCAGGTTGGATGTCAGAGAATGGGCGGGTTGCAGCATGGACCTAGCTTGAGGAAGTGGAAAGATAAGCGAGGTGTTCTCTCGCATAACTAGCGCCATCTGCGGAATTCAAACCCAAAGTCCTAGATTCGAGAAGGTGACACATCTTTGAGCTTCTTCAACAGACCGAAGTGTTGTAGCTGTGGTAAAGCTTCTTCGTCGACGTTCACGCAAAGCCAAAACAACGAAGCAAACGGTTATTTTGCAGGACGCCTGCCTCTAGCCTAGTTCCCCAAGAGACCAAATTGAGGTCTATGGTGGGATCGTCCCATATCAAGCTGAAGATGAACCTGAAAATTTTGAAATCGCAACAAAGACCTCGGGGGATTGTTTGAGACACCGGGTTTCCGCAGATGGCGTGCGTACCCTCTCTAGTTCAAGAACACGCTATTACTAGTGCATTGTATTACACATACTCATTTCACCATCTGGGAAGTGGATAAGTGGCGAAACACGGTATTCAGATGAAATCAAACCTCAAAAATACTAGTGTCAAAAGATCGGCAGGATCTACAACAGAAGTTGAACTTGGGAGGGTAAATCAACAAACTGAGACATCTGGCTGTCCATCGCCTTGGGCGTTGGGCTCTGATGAATTGTGGACTACAGAAATTCTCCTAAAAGGTCAACTCCCCTGCGTGATTTAAGGATCTTCAGCCAATAGGATACCATACTATCATTCCACTAATATCTCAAGTGTTCACTCTTAAAAGGTGATGGAAAACTCAAGTCAGACAAGTAAAATCTCTCGGGAACAAGCCTTCCCTTTTTTGCCCAAGACGTATCATATAGGGCCCCTCTTACACTGGAAAAATGTCCCCCAAAAAAATATGTGCCATTCTCAGTTGCCAAGTTGACCGAGTTTGAAGTTTTGTAAATAAGGATCACACGACCAGAAGTTGGGCCACGAGGGCATTTAGGGCCATTAAGAAGCCACTTTGGGGTCCACGGCACCTGTCTAGAACAGCCCTAGAGACAAATAGGTTGTTCTTTCATATAATCTTTCTAGATCTGATTGGATGTAGAAAGTGAACGGAGGTAGAATAAACAAAGGAAGACTTGGAAATGCTTAGCCTGTTCATCTCCTACAGGACTCGCCCCACATGGTCGAAAATTCTTATCCTCACAGATTTCCCTTTTCTTCTCTTTTTTTTTCCCTCTCATAGAGACACCAACTCTCTTTTTTTTTCTCAGTAAAATGACTCCAGCATGACTGGCTTGCCAGGTCGGGTTTGAAACAGATTCCGATTTTGAATTTAGCAATGGCAGAGGACCTGCAACTGAATGGCACCGAGCGCATTTGCGTTGACGGGGAGGTCGCCTTGATTCCCTCACCCACCAATTCTCCAAATGATCCACTGAACTGGAGCATCTGGAGACGGTACTGGCATTCACTTTTAGTCCTTGTGTTTGTCGCCCTGACCTCGGCAACCGCCAATGATGCCAGCAGCGCGGGAAACGGCATGAACGCTGAGCTGGGTATCACGTGGGACCAGATCAACATTGCCGCGGGCGTTTTGTTTGTCGGCATTGGATATACCACACTGCTCCTCGGCCCAGCGCCTTTCTTATATGGAAGACGTATCTCCTATCTGATTTGTCTGGCGTTTTCCGTCATCGTCTCCATCGGCCTAGCCCTCACGCAAAATGTCGGAGACAACATCTGGAGCCAACTTTTCGTAGGCGCCTCCGAATCCTGCGCGGAGGCGCTTGCCCAGCTGTCTCTTTCCGATCTGTTCTTTCAGCATCAAAGAGGGCTGGTACTTGGATTATACGTTCTTGCCACGAGTATCGGTACATTCACGGGACCCTTGGTGTCCAGCTTTATCGTCGACTCTCCTCTGGGGTGGAGATGGGTGGGCTGGCTTGCCGTCATCATATCCGGGGGCTTGTTCCTTATCTTTTACTTCACATTGGAGGAAACGTCTTTCGATCGGAACAACCCCATTTGCGGACATGATGCGCCTCCTGTTGGGGCTAAGCCCACGTCGAATGACCTCCCGCTGGAGAAAAAGGATGAACCGATCGCGAGCGTGCAGCGGGCACCCTCCGACCGTGAACTCGACGAAGAATGCGGCCAGGAAAAAAGAAAGTCTTATTTCCAGCGTATCGCCTTGATCACCCCATCGCCAACTCTGGTCGGAACGGGCTTCAAGCAGTATTGTCGGCGCCTGTTCCATACACTGCGCGTCTTCACCTTCCCGGCAGTCCTCTACTCGGGCCTTCAATGGGGTGCCCAAGACGCCTGGCTGACCTTCTACCTCACCGTTGAAACGGACAATTGGTACGATGCACCTTGGAACTACAGCGATGCCGCCGTGGGCATCATGAACGTGCCGACCCTAATCGGATCGGTCCTCGGCTGTATTTACGGTGGATGGTTCTCCGACTTCTTCGTCATGTGGATGGCCAAGCGAAACAAGGGCATCTTCGAGGCTGAGCAGCGTCTCTGGCTCTTATTGCCTGTGGCCTTTATCGGACCTGCTGGCCTCATGCTGTTCGGGATTGGCTCGGACAAAGGCTGGGACTGGCATCTACCGTATCTTGGACTGGGATTCATTGGTTTCGGCTGGGGTTGTGCAGGCGATCTTAGCATGGCGTATCTCATGGATGCCTACCCGGACATGGTATTGGAGGGCATGGTCGGTGTCTCGGTCATCAACAACACTATTGGTTGTATTTTCACATTCACCGCTCAGAATTGGTTGGATGCGCAGAGTCTTGCGCAGGTTTTCATTGCGATTGGCGTCTTGAGCTTCTGCTTTATTATGACCACCGTCCCGATGATCTACTGGGGCAAGACGTGTCGGAAGCTCACTCGGAAGCAGTACGAGGCTTTCCTGCTGCTTCGTGATGGACCTTCTTAGTTGAGGGTGCATCGTAAGTCGTCATCATCGTAGTCTATTCCTGTGTTCGTGTTGTCAATGTAGTTTGCAACAATCTGTGTTTTTAAGGGCTCTAGTGAATAAGAAGGCCCCCGGCTGCTCTGAGTTATATTTACCATTTCTGCTTGTACCCGCACCAGCTATATGTTTCTGCATTTTACGCTTGCGAGCCATCTGGGAGTGGTGTTTGGCAGCAGGAAAGAGAGAAAAGGACCTTGAGAATAACAGGAGAGTCCGTGTCATTTAAGACATCGTTGTCAGTCGTATGAACACTATCCTAGTGATCAAATCTCCTTTGATAGGCCACGTCTGTGCAAAATTTGGAGAGTTGGAGACCCAACTTCGAGATGGCGCAGGTAAAAACACTTCCAATGCCCCACAGAGGAAATTATCAATCAGACCCCCATGACTTGTCTGAGAGGTAGGTCTACTTTTACTTCAGATCAACTTAATGTGTACACACAGGCTGTTCGTCAACCCTTCAACTTGGCCGGCACGCAACCTCAATGTAACAAGAGGTGTCATATTCAAAGCATAGAGTACAGAAAGGACATCGACCAGAATCGGGGGAAATATTCTCGGGCGTACGTGGTCCTCCCGCTAATTCCCAACCATCTGGGGCCAACTACACCGGTCATCTTCCATCCAAGCTTTCTTCAGGTGGGTCGCTAATTAATTTCAAGGCTACAACTAATGCATTTCGATATTCTACACACTATCTACGTGTTTCCCAAGGCTGCTCCACTATCGTTTCTGTTCACAGAGCCAATCGTTATCCCCCGATGCGGTGGCTGGATACAATGGCGTCGTGGTCGATGTGATGTTCCAGGGTTGGAGACATTGACGCACATATAAGAATAACACTAACGAGCCCATTTTTATGTCCTCTATTGATCTCGCTTGTTCACTAATCAAAAAGTCTACTGTTGATTATTCCTGGGGGTTCGCTCTTTTTTTTTTCGCAATTCTCACTGATAATTTTGTGCATCTATCGCATTAGTTCTCTCTACGGCTCTGCGGGCTTCAACATGGGTTTCAAGTCTTACTACCAATGGGTTACTCTTGCTCTGGCAGCGACTGCTGCTGCGCAGACAAGCACCAGCTGCAATCCTACGAAGCGTAAGGACTATCTCGTGTGATTCACCACGAAACCACACTCACACTTCCTTTCCAGAGATTTGCCCAGCAGACACCGGTCTGGACAAGTACCGTCTGAGCACCGACTTTACCTCCGGATCACTCAGTCGCTGGAAAACCATCGCCGGCACCGTAACTACTACCGACCTCGGCACCAAGTTCACCGTTTCCAGGCAGGGTGACGCCCCGACAATCGAAAGTGAATTCTACATCTTTTTTGGTCATGTCGACGTCAAGATGAGAGCCGCGAACGGCACAGGCATTATCAGCACCTGGGTCCTAGAATCAGACGACCTTGATGAGATCGACTGGGTGAGTCAAGCCACCAAATAAAAACAAGAAGAAAAAAAACACAACCGCTAACCCTCAAAACAGGAACAAGTCAGTACCTACAGCACGGAAATCCAAACCGACTACTTCGGCAAAGGCAACACAACCACCTACGACCGCGGCACAACCGTGATCGTCTCAGCCCCAGAAGAAACATTCCACACCTACTCAGTGGACTGGACATCCGAACGCATCGAGTGGCTCGTTGATGGCCAAGTCGTGCGCACACTCGAATACGCCGACGCTGTCGACGGCAAAAACTACCCCCAAACCCCCATGCGTATCCGCATCGGCATCTGGGCCGGCGGCGACCCAAGCAACGCCGTGGGCACGATCGAGTGGGCTGGCGGCGAGACTGATTACACCAAAGGTCCTTTCTCCATGTACGTTGAGTCGGTCGATATCATCAACTACAACCCGGCTTCGACGTACAGGTATACCGATCTGACTGGCGACTACACGAGTATCAAGGCTACTAACGCTACGACCTTGACTGACTTGAGCCCGTTGAACTCGAGTTCTAGTGTTGCTTCGAGCAAGACTTCTGAGTCAAGCAAGACTTCTGAATCAAGCAAGACTTCTGAATCAAGCAAGACTTCTGAATCAAGCAAGACTTCTGAATCAAGCAAGACTTCTGAATCAAGCAAGACTTCTGAATCAAGCAAGACTTCTGCGTCGGCTAAGGCGACTGTATCGGCTAGTGCTTCTGTATCGGCTAATACTTCTGCATCAACTAATCCTCCTGCATCGGCCAAGGCTAGCTCATCTTTGGATGTTTCTTCATCGGCTTCGGCTTCGGCCGCTGCTTCTTCTGTGAGCTTTGTCTCTGCTGCGCCAGCTTCTTACTATACTTCTATAATTGCCATGGCCCTGGGATCTCTTTTTGCTGGGTTGATTCAATTCTAGATGGTTGTGCTGGTCAGGTAATAGGTCTGGGTGGTTTGTTGGTGTGACCTGGTTTATACACGTACGACTCATTCTTGCGTTCCAACCATTCCTTTTGTGATATGCAAGAATTGTCCACTGGTTATATACACGAGGTTACAATAAAAGCTTTCTTTTTGCTCTATCAGTCAGACATGTAGGCACGGCGCACAACCGTTGATGGTACGGATGCCCAACGGGGATAACTGTCCGGGGCATTGTGGTACACTATCAAATAATTCAAGAAGTTCCAGTCAACTTCTGGATGCCGAGTGAGAGAGCGACTGCTACGGTTCTTTTAGAGGATCCTTGGTTGCAAGGTCGAGTGTTCTACGCACAATGTTAGGACTTCTTGGTAGAAAAACATCTGCTCACGATGTTACGAGTGTGTTTGGCCGATTTTGTACAGTTGAATCCGATTTGGACAAACTAGAGCCTAAATTAAAACAATAACCTTGGTTTCAGCTGAGGTGTAAATATGGAGGGACTGATAGGTTCAACTCTATGTGCTCATGCATGTTGGACATTATCCGTCCAACTACCTGATCCAAAAATAGAAGACTTGAGAAATCTTCAGCGCAAATGATCGAAAACGACCAGACTAAAAAAGAAATAGTTGTGCATCATCCGTGAATCGAACACGGGCCTCGTCGATGGCAACGACGAATTCTACCACTAGACCAATGATGCTAGTTGATGTGTGGAGATAAGAGTGTTGACTACATAATTTTCAAATCAGACTCCACTTTTCGTCATGCACGTCTTTGGCATCTGTTGAAATCTGAAGTCATAGTAGAAGACATGAAACATGAATATCATATTGAACACTAGAATTGCCTTGTGTCCCTCATTCAATAGTTTATTCTTAGGAATGCGGTGATTTATATGCTACTTTTCTTTGGAATCATTTTACCAGAAGACATACATAAATTGGATTGTCAGTAGTCCATCTGCTTAATCGTGTCAGACGATACTCGTATCTGCAAGGGAATATACGGATGCACTAATCAGACGCCCATGAGATAAAATGTAGTTGGTCATAAAGACACGAGTAAATGAACAGATGCTACAGATGCTTGAAAATGCAAGAGCAGTCAGCCCTAGTGAAGAAAAGGAAAATGGTGCAACAGAATGCAACAGAAATGGTATGTAGTGAAATCATTGCTCATCAGTGTTTGGGGGAGGAGGGTTGACGATACTCGGTATCGCCGGAGAAAAAGGAAATCGATCGTCAAAGTGGTCTAGCTCACTTCCGTCGCCACTGTACCCAATGCTATCGCGATTGTCATCAATGATGCGTCCATACTCGAGGAGAAGAAGATAAAGATAGATGTCAAGATCTTCATCGCGCAGCGCATGCTGCGCCCATTTACGACTCTGAGATGCGATCACCTCAGCCTCAAAGTCATGCTTCTTAATGTACGGCTCGCTACTTGTCAACGCATCCACGGGGGATGCTTGTGGATCCAGACCTAGGAAGTAGGTCATTAATCCGTACAGGTCATCATATCGATTATCCATGGGAATAAAGTGACGCCAGGGAAAGAGCCGGGAGTCATGCCATTCCCGGAAAATGGTTGCTTTGATCCCTAGGGATTTGCTGAGCTGAAAGGCGCGCCACCGACCGGAGAAGCTGTGACCGTCAATGTCGACGAGGTATTTTGCCTTGAACTGCTCGCTAAAATCCTGGGGTTCTTTGTATGTCCAAACATCGTCGTAGAAAGAGCAATCCGGAATGCAGCCCCACGCTTCAGTGAAACCGACATCGAAGTGGTCCAATGAAAACTTGCTTGGATAGAAGTTGGGGTAGGTGCGATAATGCCCCATGCTGCTCTCAGAGAGGATTGAGACCGTCTCTGATCTTACATCAGTGTGGTTGGTAATGTGCACAAAGCGTTGGCGGTGCATATGCTGCCAATTGTCTGCAAGTTGGACACCCCCGGAGGTGACGCCGCGCCAGAGGAGAGTGTCCGCCTTATCTCTCCACTCGTAGTCATGTCGCGAATTGTACGTGTAACGTTTGTCGTTCATGAAATACATATTAGCAGGGAAAAGGATATCGTTGTTCACGCTAACCTTACACTCGCTGAAGACTGGTATTAGTTTCCTTGTGACAAGGTTACTGGATGCCGAGAACAAAAATCCGTGGTTCTTCCCAAGAACGGGGCCGACGGTGCAAAGATCAGAGGACGCGGTGAAGTTGGTAACAAACCCACCCGAGTACGATTTGTATAGCTTATCAGCATCCTCTACAGTGATGTTGTCATTCCGAGCGGGAGAGTGAGGGTCACAGGACTCCCTGGCGAAGTCCATGTATGGTTTTCCAGCAATCGAGAACCAGGATGGATCAGCATTACTCTCGATGTTGGAATCTTCCTCATAGAGGTAGTTCATGCCCTGGGTGAATCCATCCCGCGCATCGCTGGGTAAGCTTCTGGTGAGGGCTTCGGTGCGGAGGTATTCCTGGGTCTCCTCAAATGAAACCATAACTCGCGGTTGATCCATAATGTTAAGCGCAATATCCATATCCGGAAGATATCGAGCAATGCGTTTGACCGAACTTCGCAGTGTTTCAACTCTCCATCCTTCTCCAGGGGAGTAAACAACGTTCTTGTTGCGGATTTGCACACCTGCAATGCCGTCGCTGCATTGTAGCTTGGCTGCCATCTGTCGAATTCCCGCCGGAGGAACCGCCCAAAAAGGCCGCAGATCGCCCGTGATCTGCTGGAAGTCGTCCACATTATGTGCCTTATTTTTGCGTGCAAACATGTACCATTCCTTGAAACCGGGAGGTGGGTGTCGTCCATGTGTATCACGATATTTGGCAACTGTTTGGCGGAAACTTTTCGAGCGACCATCATCATATTTCCGCCAGTTTCGGTTCGCTTCCCTCATCAGGTCCACAATAGGATGCTCATCGCGTGCATACTGTCCGAACACGGGACTCGTTGTTGCGGCAAAGAGCCTCAGACTAGGGTGACGAATCACCGAATTGTCGATAGCGTGTACGAGGAATAGGATGTTGAGAAAGCATATCGAAGTTACTGCGCAGGCCAATAGCAGGTAGAATAATCTGCGACTCCGAGGGAATGAGCGGAGCATTGAGGATGGTTCCCAAACTCGGGAGCTAGTTTCCAGTCGCACACTAAATTTCGACAATCTTGCAGGGTGAAAAGACCAAGCACGTATGCTATGATAAGGAGGTACACAATGACATGGTGATCAACCCCCAGGAGTTTAGAAGAGGGGAGAAAAGATGAAAGTCGCCCAACCGCCCCTAAGCCCCTCAACTCTCCAACGCCTGTCCCAGGGTGCCAAGGGTAGACAAACAAAATACATGGAACCTTGGAACCGAGGTCTTGGCTGGTCATTTAATTTAACTTGTCCTATTTGACCAAAGAGAACCGCTAGGGTTTCTGAGAACAGTATATAAAAACCTGGACCAGATCAGTACACGTTGGAGATCAAGGAACGTGGCCGAGCAACCTGTGAATGTGCCCAATCAGGAACCGGTGCAGATGGCCCATGCCCGTCAAACCTGAAACTCATAGATTGACATGTTTACAAGAGTATCAATCTCCCAAGGTGATGTCGAGTCTACAAGCTGAATCCATAGGATTTAGTTTCAGCAGTTAAAATGGGGGGTTCCGGAGTGGTCTAAGGCGCTAGACAGCTCAGAACTCACTAATCACCCCGCCTCCGTGAACAACACCTTCGAGTCAACTAGTCCTTTCGCACAGTCGAACCCTGTAACCGTCGTTTCACACCAACCGCCATGTAAAATAGGCTGACAGTCAATATTCTTCCCCTCTTCTCGTCTTTCTCGCTACATATACTACGGCTTATGTAGTCAAAAAAACTACATTTTCTTTATTGAAGGCATGAAGATGGATTGGCGAATGTAAAGCACTAGACTGCTAATTGTCTCTAACATGTCGCCTTCAGAGAATCAGTAGCATCGTTGTTGCTAACTAACTAAATAAGGGCAGCCCCAGGGTGAGACCTCACTGACTAAATCCTTACATAAGCCATGCCATTTGAAGGCCTTAGACATAAACCCGCAGCTCAAAGCTATCAATGCAACGCTCACACATCTTCAATTAACCCTTCTTTCCGCGCATGATTTATCCCATGCAAATGACGTGACAAAGAAATCATCCGGGGTGATTATCCCACCCGAAAATTATGGCTCTTAAACGTACTCGCGCCGCGCTTGAGGCAGATCTTCAAGCAGAGCAATCTCCATACGCCTTTTACGGAACTCCGTTACCACCACTGGACGAAGGGGTTCGCGATGACGGGTCCTTTGTGCCAATATGGAAACAGGAAGTTAGAGATGAACATGGGAGCAAACGTCTTCATGGTGCCTTCACCGGTGGATTCAGTGCGGGGTGAGAAGCTCTTACAATGATGACCTTTTGAAGGACAAGCACTTACGTCTGCTAGGTACTTCAACTCTGTCGGCTCGAAGGAAGGATGGACCCCTGCGACCTTTGTCTCGTCGCGCCAGAACCGTGCCAAGAAGGCCGAGCAGAAACGACCCGAGGACTTTATGGACGCGGAGGATCTGCGAGAACAGGAAGAAGCCAGGCAACTACAGACTGCCGATGAATTCGCCGGGTTTGGCTCGACGGAGCTAGATGCTACACGCAGAGCAGGAATTATGGACATTTTGAAAACCGGCGGAGAAACCATGGGAGTGAAGCTATTGAAAAAGATGGGTTGGCGCGAAGGCCAAGGGATCGGGCCTAAGGTGCGACGCAAAGCCAATCTGGATGAAAGCTCTGCTCCGGGTGGCGATGAGGGGGAAACATACCTTTTTGCTCCTGAAAACCCACCCATGGTTGCCTTCGTTCGCAAGACCGACCGCAAAGGTCTTGGGTTCGAGGGCGAATCGCGCCTGGAGTCCCAAAATGCTCTGCAGCCCATCCTGGATGGCGGTGAATCGGATTCCTTCTTTGGGGGGAGATTAGCTATTCAAGGGAAAGGCCGGCCCACAAAGCCGAAGGAACCCCGACGGGGAGGACTCGGAGTTGGCCCTCTCAATGACACTGGGTCAGACGACGAGGATCCTTATTCTCTGGGTCCACAGATCTCATACAACAAGACCATTGGAGGTGATAAGAAGAAGAAGAAAAAGGTCAAACCAGAACCGACGATCGCGTCATCCAACCCACTCTTGAATTCAAAGCCCGTATTTATATCAAAGAAAGTGGCCGCATCCCGCGGGATCGGAGGTTTCAGAAAGTGCCGCGACGGGCGCCTACCGCTAGATGGATTTGTTCTTGCTGACGGAATGGTGGGGTTGTCAATTTCAGAGAAGAAATACGATCCTCCTGTGATACCGGAGGACTGGAAACCAGCGAAGGACATCTCGTCCGGAAAACGAGACCAATCGAACTACGTCTCTACAGCTGACGCCGCAAAAGCCTCGTCGCTCAATCCCACGTCCAGAGCAGCACTTCTTGGCGAGGCTCAACTGCCTGGGAAGTCTATCTTTGATTACATGACCCCCGAGGCACGAGAGAAGATTGCCAAACTTACCGGCAATGCCAACTTACCTCCGGCTTTAGGAGAAAAAGCACCTGAAGGATACCAACTCCCCGAATCACAAAGACGCAAGGATCTTTGGGACCTCGTGCCAAAACTCGACAAACAGATTGCCGCCCAAGCACTAGCTCGTGCCGTTAGTGGGTGGATGCCTTACCAGGAAGATGAGAAAAAGCGTGCACGCTACCAAACATTTCTTGAAGTTAGTGCTGGGACTCGCTCTACCCTCCCAGAACGCGCGGAAGGGTCCAGCACCAGTGAATGGGTTACAGAGATGCACGAATTTGGCCGAGCCGCAGAGGTTTTCAAACCTATGTCCGGTATTATGGCATCCCGATTTACATCCTCGTCTACCGCGCCCAAGGTTGTCTCGGACGCCCCTGGCTCTGCAGAATCTGGGCTCAGTAGACCCGCTGAAAAGCCCGACGATCCTGCAGTAGCAGCTGCCAAAATTGGCATGTTCGGCGCAATGACCCGAAGCACAGTCCCCTTTTACCCATCTCGTCTTCTATGCAAGCGATTTAACGTCAAACCGCCAGAGAACGTGCAACTTGACCCCGGCGAACGGCCTGGAGCCTCCAATTTCGGGCTTGGCACGCGCATCCAGTCCGCTGGATCCCATGCTGACACTGGACCCAAACCATTAGTGTCGCAGGATATCATGAATCAACTTCTTATAGACTCGCTAGGTTATCTCCCAACAGCAGATGGTCTTGATCCATCTACAGGTGATCAATCTGCTATCGCGGCACCATTCCCAGTAGTTGTTGAACCTGAGCGCAATGATGCCCTGGAGGCAGAGCGGCCCGGTGATGCTGTTTTCAAAGCTATCTTTGGAAGCGACGATGAAGATTAGAATTGGGCTCATCTGGAAAATCCAATGAAAATTCTTGTAATTGTTTAGTGATAACCCCCTGTACAAAGTACTTGGTACAAATTAAGCAGATGTGTTCTGTAGATCATTGTGTGACTATTGGAGTCGTCCCATCGGCATAAAATGGGTAAATTGGGGGAAAATTGTGGAATGTACCCTTGTTTCCCTCTTGTTTCTGTCTCCTTTTTTTAAAATTTTCTATTCCTTTTCCTTTTGATCTCTGCCTCCTTTTGCCTCGTCTCTTACCTAGTGGGTCTGTGCTCAGCCTTAAGGGTCTAGTTCGCTTTAGAGCGTTGACCACTACTCCACGCAAGCCCCTCTCAGAAGTACTTCCCCTCCTCATATGGAGCTCCTTGATCGCAAGCAAGATGGTAAGAACTCGATCCTGAACCCGAACCCGATCCCGATCCCCAGATCCTTTATCTATATCATCATCATTATTCAAGACTGGTCACGTTGCTTGGCATCGCATGTCACACGACCCAAAGCCCCGGCTCTCATCTTCATACTATCCAAAACCATGATGGCTCCATTAACGAGAACTAATAACCTCCCTTAAACACAGGGCTGTTGCGCGTCACTTTTGTCGCGTAATGTCGACGATCAAACCCACACCCAAGAACGCAACTCACAATCAACAGCCACGAGGGCTACTGGCGACCGCCCCACGCACCCAAGACAAGGAAGGCGGCGTGCCCCAAATCTCCCTCTAAACGAGCACTACAACGAGCCAGTGCGTAACCATATGTGGCGCAGTAAGCGTCGGACCTGGACGCGCGCGCAGCTGGACCACGAGCGCATTGAGTTCTTCGAGACGCGCGTTACCGGCAGGCCGGAGATCTGGGCCGCGGTTTCGACGGCGATATCGCTGATTCGCAGCGGTGATTTGGTTACCGCGCAAAGTATTATCGATGCTGCGGGGATTACGGTTCCCACCGGGGATCTTTGTGAGGGTTGCTATGACGAGCAGGGCGTGCTTTACAGGGTTCCGCAATGTGTTGTTAGTGATCCAGAGAATATGGTTCCCTCGTCTTCGCGGACGGCTAGTGAAGATGGCGGTTCTGCTGGATATGAGGAGCCGGATGCTGGGACGCTCTCGGATGGTAAGCTCGCTACGGATGATGTTTCCGGGGACGAGTTGGTTTTACAGGATGTTGAACGCCGCCGTGAGGAGAAGGGGAAGACGAGGGAGCGGGATTTAATTCGTGTGTGTGCTCGCTTGAGTGACCGTGGGGGTCCGGATATCTTGCTTTCGGTTAGTAAGGTTCAGACTGTAGGATTTCTGGCAAAGAAGGTGCATCAAGAAGCTAAGGTTGGTCTTTGTCCTTGGTTTTGTCCAGCTCGGTTGGGTGGACTATTGCTGATTTGTTGTTTAGCTCCAGGATGATAGGCGCGTTCGAATCGCTTATCTTGGCCACTTTTTAAATGAGCGTGAACCGCTCGTTGATCAGGGGTGGAAAACTGGGCATGTTGTCAATGCTTTAGTTGTTTCCCCCGTTCGTGATCTAGGCCTTGGACACCGATCCTAGGAGTGTTGCGGAATCTTTTGAGGCATCGCCAATCGCCCACTACCAACATCACTCTTTTCACTCACTCTATCTGGATCTCCAGCGTTATGGCGTTTTTGTCATCTGATCTCTTTTTGCACAATACCCTGAGCCTTTTTGTTTACGTTTTACTCCGGTTACCACCTGGCAGATGCCATTGCACCATCTTTTCTTTACATTGGCATGATATCTCATATGGGGATATTTCACACTCGAGTGAAAGGAAAACTGGCTTCAACGTCATATCATCGCCGTTGCCTGTCGAATTTTGTGCATCTAATTACTTGATCTACCTATGGCCATGCAATGTCTCCATTTCTCTAAAGTTGCCGTGCCATCTTCTTGTGTAAACCCAGGCTACCAACCTAACCGCATAGCGGTCATCACACATCCACAATCAGTGTCTCAAGCTGTAAGAAATATGTTAGTGACTTGTTAACGAATGACCCCCCGGGTTCTTTTTGTCGGATTCCCCTCCCAATGCGAGTTTTCAGTCCTGCTGTTGATCTGAGCTCAGCATTTACCTTCCGACCCTCTATTGTGACCGATGACAGCCTTGTTGAATCAGTTATTGCAGACCATCAAAATGGGACTTTATAAGCAGTATCCCTCATGGACTATGCAGCCCGTTGCATGGCGTCTAGGCTGCTGCCGAGTTTTTTGGGGGTGAAAACCTTGGACTTACACCAAGAGACTCTCCTTGACACAGTGAACCAAGTTTTGGACATCAGAAAAATCATATCATTGGAAAGGCACAAGAACAGCTTCAGTCGTGGTAAAGATCTGTGGAAGCCAAAGCCCTCCTAGAAAAAAACTGTGGTGCGCCTGGAGACACTAGAGAATGTTATCTATCGTGTGTGCTTGGGTTATTCCCATATACAGAGGTCAGTCACGCTTATAAATCGCCCCACAGATATCTTGACAACACTGTCTTCTAAGTCAGTAAAAGATGGCATGCAACTTGGCTACCTTTCAGGAGTGGATGTCATTTTCGATTTTCCTGGTAGCGACTAGATGTACAAAGTCCGGCCGGGGTCGCTCAGACGCCTTTATATGAACATTCTTGGCGATTCACTGAAGTATACCAAGAAGGGTCACAGCTCAGTCTGCATCGAGGCCACTGAGCGCTCAAAAGGTCGCTCTCGACGCCAGGGCCTCGGTAATGTGGTGATCTTAACCATCTCGAACACGGGCATGGGTATCTCGAAGGAAAATCTTCGAAAGCACCTGTTAACTCCGTTCTCCCAAGAAGATCAGCTGTCAGTGGGGACTAATCTTGGACTATCGATTGTTTGCGGGGTTATGAAAAGTCTGAAACGGGAAAATTACTGCTCGAAGTCGATAGGGCGAAAGCACTATTGTCAAGGTGTTGCTTCTTCTCGAATGCCTAGTAAGAAATGTGTGGCTATCTGGGGAGTCGATCCGTCTCTTCTTAGCGAGTATCAGTTCTTGGCTTTCATAACTCGGCATATCACGGATGAGTATGGCCTATAGCTTGTCCCTTTGTATGCCATTGAGCCTATTGACGTTCTGTTTGTGGATGAAAGGAATTTGTTTGAAAAACAAATACACGGGTTCTAGACAGAATGACCAAATCTGCTTGGCTTTTGCTGAGAGAAAGACGACCAAAGTGATTCTAGGGCACAATCATCGCAACTCGCTGATTCTCTAAGAGCTCTCCATCAACCTTGCGGTCCACGAAAACTTCCCGGCGATATTTTGAGCTACCTCGGTATAAAGCCGACAATCCTATGCGCAGAATCATAGGCAAGTCTTAACACGCGCAATTCGTGCAATTGAGAAAGAATGTATTCCGGCAACAATGATTGCTTAACAGCAATCAGCATTTCACGCGATGAGTACAGGGCCTTCGAATCAGGAGTGAACCTTGTAAAGCCTGTTTCTTTCGAAGAACCATCGAGGCCTATTGACCAATGGAAAGCCAACAGCCGAGATAGAATTTGACGATTACTATCTTCCTTGATACACGGTTGTCACTTAGAAGTGGAAGACAACGTTTATCATTGTTGTTTCTTGTACTGGCGTTTGCGGTATCTGTTTCCATACTCTTGCTAGTTATTCTGGATGCACATTTCATGGCTGATAGCGAGATTCGATTCCAAGTTTCTTCTATTGTGCCCCTACAGATCCAGAGGCGATTACATCTACATTAAACGCTTATTGGTGGTAGAATTCACGCCAAAACTGGCTACTCTTGATGCCATTCTCAGCATCCCTTTTGGTAGAACACTTGATCATAGAGATCCTGTTGTTTAGCTTGACTTTTACCAGGTGCTCATCGAACAATTAGCATTGGTTGGCAGTTCTGCAGAGACCATAGGTATACCTCTCAGATTTTGGTAATTGCATATCTCTCAACTTGAAAGGTATGAAGAGCTGCATAAAGAAGAAGTACAGACCCCAGACCCCTAATCGACGGCTTGGATGTGCTCAAGACTCTAAGTTTTGAAGACAAATCGATGCACTGCTTGGCTGCTCGTCAGATATGTAGCCCCCATATGGTGAAGGAGATATTGTCCTCCTATGTCTTCTCACAACTCTTCTTTTGGCGGACCTGTAGAGGTATCTGTCCTATTCAATGGCGGATGCTGCCCTAGGGGCCTTAGGCTTCAAATCCAATTACCTAATCACGCATCTGGAGCTTCTGGACAAACAGTGCAAACAACTCTATCGCAAAGAAAAAAAAAAGAATTTATCGCAATCTTCGATCTGCAATTTGAATCAAGACAGTTCGATAGTCTCGAACTTTTGATTGAACTCAACTCAATTGCCTACCTTTTAAGGGAAATCTCCGTATTCCTTCACTGAGATCAACAACCACCTCCACCTTGATATCCAAGCTTCTCAATCGCTAGTTTTCTCAATACGTGAGATAAAAACCGTACCAAATGGACGGCCAAAAAACTCCATTCGTGAGGGAGCTCGGCTCGAGTGGTATGGATATTCTTTCTCCCAATTGGAAGACTAGAACGCTAATTGATCTCTCTAGACCGCAAAGTCCGCGACAAGGCTCTCGAGTCTTTAACCAAATTCGTGCAGTCTCGTACCGATCTGACCCTCGTGGATCTCCTCAAACTTTGGAAGGGCCTGTTCTACTGTATGCCCTACTTCCATATTAGCCAAGCATAAATCGCAAAAAAAACTAACCTTCTAAGGCTTCTACCATTCCGACCGACCCCTCACACAACAAGCGCTCGCCCGCGCACTCTCCTACTCTCTCGTCCCCTCCCTCCCTCAAGCAACTCTCCACCGCTTCCTGCGCGCCTTCTGGATCACCATCGGCCGGGATTACCACTCACTAGACCGCATCCGACTGGACAAGTACCTGATGCTGATCCGTTTCTATGTCGGCGTGGCATTCGAAGTCCTCCTGAAGAACAAGACCTCAAAGAACGCGGATGGGAAAAAGCGCAAGCGTGAAGACGCAAAGCACGGCCGTGGCAAGAAGCAGAAGAAGCAGGCTGAGGCCGAGACTGTTGAAGACAAGGAGGAGAAGGACAGTACAGAAGACGCCGAGGCGAAATTTCCCGATCTCGCGGCCTATATCTCCATCATCGAGGAGGGTCCTTTGTGTCCGCTGAACTATGATGAGGATCAGGCCCCGGACGAGGGAGACCCCAATTATGTGCCTATGCCGCACGGCCCCGACGGGCTTCGTTACCATCTTATTGACATCTGGGTTGATGAGTTGGAGAAGGTCCTTGAGTTTGAGGAGGTGGCTGGTGATGAGGATGAGGAGACCCCGAAGCGGAAGATCAAGGGTGATGTGCCCATTGAGCTTATTTTGAGGCCGTTGGAGAAGCTACGCGCCGAAAGTGCTTACAAGCCTGTTCGAACGAGGGCGGCTGAGGCTCTAGAGGACGAGCGGTTGTTTGAGTGGGGCGTGCGGACAAGAAAGTCGGAGGAGGAAGATGACAGTGAGGAGGAATGGGGTGGCTTCGAATGAACATCCTATAGTGTTTGAAAATGATTTGTATAAACAGACTGAATTCATTGCACAGCGTGCTAGCGATTATGTCTATCAGCCCATCCCGGGTTCTATAATACAATGCTGGTGCTAGGCTTACAGGTATGAAGGGCTACAAAATGGATTTGCATGTCTCCTGTTTCACTTGATTTTACTGTACGGCCTGATCATAGAATATCAAACGTCTAATGCAATATATCAACAAAGCACCAATTCTTTTGTGCTAGGGTATCATGGGTGGATGCAATGACCCGTCGTGTGGTGGATATATATAAAGAGGACTCCCAACATTGATAGGCCAGCTGATAGCCAATGGTGACCTTTGTCCAAGAGGCGGGTTGAAGGTACGATTCAGCGAGGACCTGCCGCCTCATAGGAGCGGCCAGATTTGGTGAGGATCGTGCCTAGTCCCTGGTGCACCTCGGCTTGGAACGATTCGAAAGGCACCCGTTCACCATCAATACTGATGTAGCCCTCCTTCTGGTGGGGAACTAGACGGAACGCAGACGCCTTGCGGACATTCAGGTCTGGCATGTCGAAAAATCGACCACTGGAAATTTCGTTCATCATGCTGATCGTTGTACCACGACTGACTGTTCCATCTATAGTGACCACGTCCATCAGGCCGTCGTCAGGCAATGCTGCAGGGAACATATTTGTATCTTTCGACATTATGGCCATATTTCCCGCATAGAAATTGCCCATGGTTTCTCCGGAAACCACCTCCCACCCCTGGGGCAGCTCGTCCGTCACTGTGCCATACTTGAGCTCTGGTAGGCCTGGGGACTCCGCAGCAATTCCGAGGCGTTTACTGTCAGCATCTGGCTCCTGTGGGCGTGTAGACCACGCAGCGTAGTGTTCCTTGATTCGTTCTTTGTCGCCAATTTCCACCTTGATGGCTATATCACAAGGCCAGATCATTAGCCGCATCAAACGGACCAGGAAACCGTATGTAAACCGGTGAGCACCCATCCAGCGAATGTTCTCAGTCCCCAAATCACACTCAGCGACGATACCAAAAGATTGCGAGAGGAAAGAGAGCGTGCGCGAATCTTTCTGGGTGATCGATATTAGGTCCAGTGGAGTTCTCAGCCCCTTGACGATTGCCAGAGCCGCAACCGAGACGCTACCAGTCCCGAAAGCATTCCATGTAAATCCGTTTCCAGAGCCACATGGGAGCAGCGCAACGGCGGTTTGCGCTAGCGCTTTTCGAGCATCTGGTCGCCTGCCCAACCCATTGAATACCTCATAGGGCAAGCCATCGCCAGAGCAGCAAACGACTGCATCGTAGGCATCGATATCAAGATTTTCGGCAATTTCAATTGCATGCCCCCTGTGTTCCGTGGTTTGTACATCCACCTGGCACTTCGCCGCGGCGAAGACTGGTGCCGCAAATCGCTTATACAAACTTGCAGCTGTCCCCTTTCCACCAAAAGGATTGACCAATACTTTTAGCCGTTTGCCGCGCAGTGCCTTTGCATAAGCCCTATCGAGTAATCGCAGTACCCATGTCTCGACAGCCTTTTTTTCTTTTTCAGAAATTGGATATTGGACGGTCGTTACGGAAATTTCGTCCTTGGCAGCAGGCTTTGCATAGGCAATGACGAGATTGGAAGCGGTAATTTCGGCACCGAGGATGTTGTACAATGGTATGGCATAGTTGGTCTCTGGTTCTAGAATGCGCACAAAGCTCGGTCAGAAGATTTCGATTGACAGTAGTGCCTGCGATGACGCGGCAGAGGGGCCAGTGCCAACTAACTAGACTGGAGCAATCCGCAGCAGCGACGATCTGGTTTAGCCGGGCGGTCATCTGCATGGGTAAGCATGTGCCCACGCGCCGGGTGTGGAGTAGATCATACCAACTATGAGGAGCAAGTCGCCGCCGATGGTCAAAGAGACAGATTCGTCAAGAACTAGCGTTGTATCAAGTGGCTCTTGTAAGGAGGAGTCTGGGGAGGACATTTTGGATAAGGATGGAGATTCAGTACATTATAGATAGAGAGGAGCGAGAGAATCTAGGAGCAGGAAGGTCAATGGTAGAACAATGAGAGTATCATATGCAGCCGCGGAGTTCCGGTGGGCCCGTGTGGTCCCTGCATTAAAGGTGCGAACTTCTAAATCGAGCACGGAGTACAGATTCGCTTCGCAGGAACGATTCAAAGATATTCATATATTCACATAGATAGTATTTGTTTAGAGGCTACTACAACACCCTGAAATTATCAAAAGACATTGTTCTTTATCCACTACTCCTGACGAGACATTCATCTCATCTGCACGATAAAGAGACATATAGGTAAGTAAACAAATTCGTCTCGAATGAACAGAACAGAAAGTTGAAAAGTGAAAGGGAAAAGGATAAAAACATCACATAGACCACAAACCGCTGGAAAAATATTGACTTATGCAGTCGCTGCCTTGAGACCCTTCAGAGAGCCCAAGCTCAGTGCCAGACCCTGGGAGCGACTTCTTATCCGCACAAATCCTGTGATTGGCCCATCATCTCCCTCCTTTTCGATGCTCAGGTTTGCTAGTGCATCCTCGCCTGGTTATATAGTCAGTTATCATATCATGTAGAAAATGGGGTGGATTATTGGGGGATTGGAAACATACCGAACACACTACGCGCGTACAGGTTCGCGCTCAGGAAGCGGCAATCTCCCTTAAGCGAAGCATCGGGCGTCAAGCAGGCCATATTAGTGCTCTCCATCAGCTGCTTGAGGAAGTCACGTAGAGTTTTGGCCTTAGAATTGATGTTGACCTTGTTCTCCCACTCGAACTCAGTCCACATGGTACGGAACTGAGTCTCGGTGCAGTGAGCAGGCTGAATGTAGTCCATGATGTCGGCATGGATGTCGTTGAGAATGACCACATGGTTCTCGGTAGAGCTGGCTCCATCATAGACAATGTTGCCAAAGATCACACCGGTGTCGGTTGACGAAACCTTGATCGTAGCCTGGACATTCAAGAAGTCGCGTGGGCCTAAATTGTTGGTGGATGGCCGCTCAACAACCTTGAGGTCACCGAGGGTTGCAAACTCCACGCACAGGTTTTGGAGAGTTTCCGTTGTTTGGTTAACCAACAGGACGTCAAGAACAATATCGAACTGGTGAACAGTGACATAGGCTTCAGCATAGACCGAGTCAGAGAAACCAGTTAATTGCACTACCCGGCTGAGCTTCGAAGAGACGTCCTCCACAGTCGAATCGCCACCTGTTGCCTTGGCAAGATCCATTTCAATCTCCTCCCCGCCCTCGACGGCGTTCTTCTTGGTGAATTGGCGAATGGGGATAGCATCGTCAACCTGGACGGCGCTCTTGGCCTTCTCCACTGCCTCCTTAGCAGCTCTCTTCTTATCCTCTACCTGGACCATGGCGCGGAACGCCTTTCGGGTGTCCTCCAAGAAAGTGGCTTCGAGCTCCTTCTTCTCGGAGAACTCGGCCAGGGATCGCACACAGGTCAAGATACGATCCACAGAGTCTTCATCAATAGGGGCCTTGACGAAGTGAGATTGACCAACGCGCATGATGGAAATCATTATAAGCATGGCCTCGGCACGGAGAGCGTTGGTGCGAGCAGTATCATGCGAAACCTCGGAATGGCGCATCACCAACTTAGTCAAAGTCGAAGAGAGCACCGTTGCCAGGTAGTAGTCGCCGTCCAAAATAAGCTGGCGCAGAGGTGGCTTCTGTGCAGCCTTGACAGCCTCGAGACGAGCAGCTGCCGCCGATTGGCTAGTGAGAGCGCTTTCGGTAGCGTATGTGCCATCTGCAAGCACCTTTCGGGATCCAGTGGGCGCGGCCTTGGAGTGGCCATTGGCCTGCTCCATCAGCAGGGCGTTGTCATCCGGAACTTCATCCAGAAGTCGTTGTTCGGATGCCAAAATTGGGATTTCACCAAGACTGGCTCTGATCGTCTTCCAAGCATCCCGAATATCCTTCTCCTCCAGGGAGTATTCGCCAACAACCCAGAGAACTCCACGGTAGACCTTTCCAGCACGAACCTCACTCAAAGTTGAAACCAAGCGGGCAACGATCGATCCACGCAAGTCAGGGAATTTCTCCACTACCTCTTTGACGAACGAAATCACATCGACGGCGGAGTTATTATTAAAGTCGGCAATGAAGTCCATCAGGAGATCAACCACGCTAGCAGCAATTTCGGAGAACTTAATGGCGCAGGAGTGTATTGACTGTACCAAGATTTGGCGATACTCGCTATTCTATGAGGATCGTTAGCACTGCTTGGTTCTGCAAAATGGCTATTTAGCCTACCTGTTCATATTGTTCGTCGACGGTCTTGGCAAGCTCTTTCTTGAGAAGCATGATAATTTCTTCTACGTTCTTGCTCGAGACCATCTCCATGGCAAGGTTGAGGGCCTTTCTCCGGACGTCAATATCAGGGCTGCTGAGAACCCGCAGGGCCTCCATGGTCAGGTCGTCCAAGACACCCTCATTGCGAATTCTGAGCTGGTTCACGCGTTCCAAACAAATGAGCTTGACGTTGTTATCGGCCTCCCGAATCGCGAGCTCGATCAGCTTGCTTGCAGCAGCTTTGACGGCTACAGGGTTGCTTGTGAGGGCGGTGAGAGATGTTGCGGCTTCGTAGACAACGGTGCTAGTGGAGGCGTCGAGGAGCTCGAGCATGAGTTTCAGGTATCGGGACTGTTGTTCGTTAGTGACCCTGACATTTTTACTTTGAAGGTTTTAAGCCCACCTTATTCTGAGTGTTCTGTACTGCATCTTTCCGGAGGAACTCCAACTCGGCTAGCTGGAGCAACTCATCTGTGTTTGGAATTGTGTCAAACGTGGTGCGCAGATACTCGAGCGCTTTTTGATGGCTAATAGACATGAGTGCCGCAAAGGCGTTGCGCTTGCAGGTGCTGTCGGTCTCTGATTCGAGGAACAACTGAAGCAACTCCGGCGCGTCGGGAATGAGGGACTCGGAGTGCTGGAAAATAGATGATACAGCCCATACTGCATTTTTGCGAACATATGCGTGACGATGTTGCAGACACGAACGCGCGGAGGAGAGGAGGGGCTCAATGAGCTCTGGTTCACGGAGTTTGGAGAGGAATCGTAGTGTGTTGCCTCGAATGTATTCGTTGGGATGTTGAAGATCGTTGCGAATGCCATTACTGCAAACAAAAAAAAGGGTCAGACAGGAAAGACCTTACAGGAATGGGCAGGGGTATCCTTACCAGACCAAGATCATCTCTTGCTTGAGCTTTCCAGTAGAGTCATGTTTGGGGCAGATTTCATAGAAAAAATAGAGTAACTTCTTCAATGACTTGCTTTTCGACGGCATCACAAAACGAATTATGTGCATGAGGATTTGCGGCATAGGATCTCCATTCAGCATGATGGTGACAATGGTCCGCATTGTTTCCAACTTGGTCTCATCGTTGCCTTTCTCCAGTTGCAGCTTCAGCTCCTGCACTGTCGGCTGGTCGGCAGTATTGTCCACATGGAGCAAACTGTAGGTATTTTCAAGAAACGACGCCATGGTGGTAAATTGGGGGGAATCGGAATGAAGGAGAGCTGCAAGTTGTCAGTTCCGGGGGATGTTTTGGGGACACATCAGCATGTAGGAATCAACACAAACAGTAGGAGTAATTCTCTCGGGAATAGGAGGTTGCGCCAGATATCAAGAGCAAGCAATTAGTATAAAGCAACACTCCTCGCCAGCCTTGAAATCATTAGATGTTAAACGAATCGCAATGGGGAGGGACCATCAACTTGTCCCTTAATCTGGCCCCCGGCGCCGTCTGTGTGGATGACTAAGCCACAGCCCGCCGCTTTTCAACTGCCACTTAAACGTCGATCGCTGTTCTCCTCATTCATTTACGACCTCTACGATTGAGATTTGCCAGGATGTCGAATGAGAATTTCTACCTCCGATACTAGTAAGGATAAAACATGAGTGAGCCCGGGTTTCCTCAGCTGCTGACGGTCCTCACAGCTCAGGTCACTCTGGGCGGTTTGGACATGAGTTTCTAGGTAAGTTTACGTTCTAGCAATGATCACTTTTTCTACTCAGTCCCTAATTTGCGCTCAGAGTTTGATCTCCGTACCATTTCCGATGGTAGCAGTGCCGCAGTGCGATATGCGAACAATTCAAACTACCGCAATGATTCCCTTATTCGCAAAGAAAGTGAGCTAGAGCATATACCAAAAGACAAGCGAACACAAACTGATAGAGTTATAGTGTGCGTGAGTGATGCGATGGTCGAAGAAGTGAAGCGCATTATCAAGGATAGTGAGATCCTCAAGTATGCATTCACATTACCTCACCGGAGGAAGACCTGCACTGACTTCACATAGGGAGGATGACTCTAAGTGGCCCCAGAAGAACAAGGACGGACGCCAAGAGCTGGAGATTCGGATTGGAAATGAGCACATCTCCTTTGAGGTAATTGACCGAGCTAGCTTATATGGAAAGGGCCATCATCTAACAAGGAAGTGTATAGACCGCCAAGATCGGCTCGCTAGTCGATGTGACCGAATCAGACGATCCCGAAGGACTTCGAGTCTTTTACTATCTTGTGCAGGACCTAAAGGCTCTTGTATTCTCACTGATCTCCCTTCACTTCAAGGTATTGTCAATCTTGCCCCCCATGCTTGGAACATCATTTGACCATTCCCTGCTTTACAGATCAAGCCCATCTAAGCATTGAGCACACAAAATGAAATTGAAGACTAATTGAGGTTTTGATTTGATGATACTCATCAGGCGTTCATTGAGGGTTTCTTGGGATGCGAGCTCAATTATAGCGCAAGAACAATGAGATTGATACCCCTCAGGCATGGCTACCTGCGATCTTTTCTGGGCAATTTAGTTGTCTTGGGCGTTTGTAGCTGCTTGAGCTGGTTTAAAAAATTTCAAAGCAAGATGCTCAAAAATATGACATAAGATAGCTTGAGAAATATGTTTGAGCTCTTCCAATTCTGTGCGATTTAGTGTTTTACATTTCGCTCCTAGATCATCTCAGTAATGGTGGCCACCAATATTTTGTAAGGTTCGCATTTGAGATCCAAGTTAGCGATGTCGAAGAGTGCACATTGAATTAGAGCTTGTTTAAGAGAAGATTGGAGTAGGTTAGGCGAGGTTTGTATCAAAAAGTTGCGCTCCCCTTCAACAGACTGCCTAATCTGCCCACTTTTGCCTAAAATGTCCTGATTCGGCTAGAAAATTGGCCATGCCTTTGATCTTTACAATGTTGTACCGACATACCCTCGGTATAGTCAAAAGCCGTTGATTGGCCGGTGGCCTGAGGCACAAATATTACATAACCAATTTGAAAGTGGCGCCGCGCCAGGCGCAGAAACAGCTGACCCACCTGGACTGTCCCCGCATTGCCCGTTCCTCAAGGCCTTAAAAGACTTAGTTCGCTGATCTCGAAGGATTCATCCCCCTTGCTCTCTTTTGTCTATTTCTCTCTTTTTGATTTGCTTTGGAGCTTCTTGCTTCGACTCAATGCCCCCTCCCCTATTTTGCAATGCCGACTCCGAGTAACAACTCGATCGCCGCGGCGATCGCCGCCCGCACGACATGTCCACCGGAGCCCGAAAGGGTCTCGGCTTGGCAAGCATCTCCCGATACTATATCGAACAGTGATCCTATCGATGCTCTTTCGCCTGAGATTCCAATTGCGTCCTCCATGCTGAGTCAATCTCATGATGGAAACACCCCCGAACCGATTAAGGCGGAAGGAAAGCCGACGGGTGTCGAAGAAGATGATCCAGTTCAGGCTACCTCCCCTGCGGAGTCAGCCTGCCTTCGCAGCCAGTCGCCAGCAGCGCCTCCGGGATCCTCGCTTTTTAACTGGGAATTCTCCAACGTTCGTGTAAGTATCGACTCCATCGGAATATTATGCCACCTTTTAACCCATCGTCATAGCTTCTGCCAAACCACACCTCGTTTCTCCGGTCAGGTAGCAAGTTTGCTGGAACTCAGCAATCAGACCGTCAAGTTTACAATGTCGATGTTGAGATTAAGCATGTGGATATGGCTGAATCCTATCTCTGTGGTTACCTTAGAATCCAAGGTTTGTAATTCGTGCGCGTTGAGACGTGCATTGATTGAACTTGGCTCAACTGATATTTTTTGTTCTCCACAGGCCTCACAGAAGACCATCCTACCTTGACTACCTTTTTTGAAGGAGAAATTATCGGTACGAAACACACTTTCCAAACACGTAATGAGGAGTGGGGTGCCTCGGAAAAGACAGACTTGCACCATTGGTCTCGGTTTCCTGCCTGGCGTCCGCTGGCTAAACAGGCCAAACGAGCGGATTTCACATATCGAAACTTTGCCCAGCGGGAACACATATTCATGAGATGGAAGGAATCATTCCTTGTTCCCGACCATCGAGTACGGACGATCTCTGGCGCTAGTTTTGAAGGGTTCTATTACATCTGCTTCAACCAAATCGAGGGAACTGTGAGTGGTGTTTATTTCCATGCGAAGAGCGAGCGGTATGTGAATGTTTTGTTTTCGAAAATTATCGATTTTTCTGGTGCTAATTCCATCATAGGTTTCAACAACTCGAACTCAAGCATGTCGAAGATCGTGGATGTGCACCGGCAGTCGAGTTCCGCTAACATCGCTGAACTTGCTTGCTAGTGCCCAAACCGACCTTATGTGAGACTACTTATGTGAATCGTTGGTCTTCGTGTGTCTCTAACCACCTCTTGTTGTGTCTGGTACTACATGGCTAAGCAGTGCTTCCTGGTCACCATTCCGATTGAGAAGCTTGGTTCTCTCAAAACTCCATCGGGCTTATTATCCCGTTTGCTTTTCTTCAAATACCCTGTATGCCATTCTCTATTCGCCTCGCCCTTCTGCCCCCCTCTTATCCAAGCGTTTTGGTCATCATTTCGACTGCTCATGTCATTTGAGGATCTCCAAGACCATATTCCTTTCCAGGCAAAGCCTGAATCCACTCAACTCATCCTCAAATTGACCCTAATGGCTCACGATATTGCAATCTACGAAACGGCGTTTCCATCCCCACTTTCTGGCGGCCTAGTTCTGGTTACCCTAAATCTTTTGTTTGGAGTCCTAATCTCTGATCTTTTCATTCCATGTTTCTTTATTCCTCATTGATTTTGTGTTAACTTAGGGCTATCCTCTCTCATGTGAGTGGCTGACAGACCAGTCTTATTTCAAAATTTCACTCAGTGTTCTTGGTAACCGTCCATAATGTGCCTCTCTGAATGTGCCTTTCTATATCGGATTTAAAGCTGTAATGGAGATTTCCCGATCGGGGTGCTGCCGCTTCTACTAGGGCGTCCAGGGTCTTACTCGCTGAGTCGAGCACTAGGTGAGGTAACCCGAGCACTTGCTTTGCTTAAAAAGCATTGCTTTGCTTAAAAAGCAGAGAGTTGGTGGATACCATCAAGGGATTCTATCATTCTACGTTAGTCCTACCAGATTCGCTCAGATGTTATAATCGAAGAAACAATTCACTAATAATAGAATTAAAAACCATGCCGTATTCTAGGGACCATCCTGTCGATAATACGAAATGACGGTATATGAAGCCATAAAACGGTAATGAGGGAAGCACAGTACAAAGGATGAGCATGTAGTGTGGAGGGCCCGTTGTTGTTTGTTGTAATTCGTGAGTTAGACATCTTGCTATGAACGACGGCTCAGCAGCTTACCTCAATAATATAATACTACACTAGCTCTATCCAAATACAGCTGTTTGCTAGAAATCTGAACCGTTGTCCCCTTAGCGAAAGGCTAGTTATTGTAACATGTTTCCTTTCATGAGGGAAAATTCTCTCTACACACGGCAGTGGCTCTTCAAAGACATGACGTTAATTTATTATCTGATTGTTGAACGAAATACAGCGTACTTTTCCACTAGACCATAACAAAAACCAAGGTTCCTGTTTATGGCCTAGGGAGGCCGTATTTGAGGTTTGACACTGATTCATAAAGGTGCAAATGTGAAAATTGAAAACTATAGAGGCCAAACAGTCATGCAATCTGCAGATGAAGGCACCTCACTTTCAAGTTCCAAAATCCAGCCTCGTTAAAGTAGCTACAATTTGTCTCTTTAACTCAAAGAACTCCTCAATAGAGGTTAATGGCAGATCACGTGACTGGATGCTACTATACATGTGGTCCCTAATGGATATTAGGCCCTCATATTCAGTAGAGACCACAACACTGGCATATGATAGGACAACGATCCGATTCTTTGTATCAGTAGTTTACTATTTTACATCGGTTGTTGTCTATAATTGTGCCCCGATCTATAGAGATATACTCCGATGTTCTATAGAAAGTTTCTTCTCTCTATAGATAGTAACTATTTTTAATATATACATCTTCTGTGTGTGTATACCCAGTTCGAGATGCCCAAGGCTCTGATCTCGAGGTCTAGGTATATTTTCGCGGAGACGTTTGGATTCAGAACAATACACAAAAGCGATTACAGTGTGTTAAATGTGCTAGAACTGAACCAACTGACAAACAAAGACTAAAAGAGACTTGGCCCCGATTCGTTTACGCCCGAGGCTCAAAGTAAGAAATGCCGAAAGATCCTCGCTCCAACCAGAGAAACCCACGCGTGAAACGAGACAAAATAAAGAAGAATCAAGGAACCCAAGCAATGTGTCGATGTGAGTTCCAGGACATAATTGAAGAGATGACGCAGTAACATAAGATGGCATTATAGTGTGGCTTTGGCGAGCAGAAGACGTTAAAGCAAGAAAAAGAGACAAGATGGGGTATCACATGCAATGTCAGTCGAGGATAGCGAGATCGAGCGAGTGTGCTTTTGTGTTCCATGATAATCAGAGTTCAGATGTCGTCCACGTAAAGTGGACGATATCGTAGAAATAGGGATTAGAAGAAGGGACTCGTATTAGAAAAAGAAAATCACATGTATGTCGAGTTGTGACGGGAGCTTGAATTAGATCCGCTGCTATAATCGCTAGTAGGAGTAGGGGAGTCCAACACAACTTGTTGACGAATGGAGATGATCCATTCGTGCTGTAGAAGTTCGGCGGCAGTGGCGCGGCGAGCGGGATCGCATTCGAAACAGCGGCGCACGAAGTCGATGCCCTGGTCGCTGAGTTGATCGCGAGATGGAAGCGCGGGCTGTTTGCCTTGGGCGATATTGTACATAATTGCCCACTCGTTGTCTAGCGTCGACCATGGCCGGCGCCCAGTTGCCATTTCCAGAACCACGCAACCGAGAGACCAGATATCCACAGCGCCTTGGCGGTTGTCTAGATTTGCAGCGTCGCCACGGATCACTTCTGGTGACATGTACATCGGAGTTCCTGTGGTAGTCTTCTGGTTCTTGCGCTGGTTCGCGGAATCTTTGGCCGGCTCCTTGAAACCGGCTCCCTGGGGGTTGTCTGCTGGGGCGACTGTGCGGCCCGAGCGGGCGATGATCTTGGCTGCACCGAAATCAACGTACTTAATGACACCGTTGTGATCGAGCAGGATATTCTCGGGTTTGATATCACGGTGCACGATATGGGCTTCGTGGAGATACGCTAGACCCTCTAGGAGTTGAAGAGCGTAGACCATGATGACCGTTTCGTCCTCGATACGCCCGTGCTCTAGCAAGCTAGCAAGCGAGCCACCTGAGCAGTACTCCATGAAGATGTAAACCTTGTCACGGTGCACCTCGATGCCGTGATAGGAGACAATGTTCGGATGATCAAGCACTTCAAGCACGCCCATTTCATCTCGAATTTGCTGGGCGATCTTGGGAATGAGCTGGGGGTCTTGCAGGCGAATTTCTTTGACAGCCATCAAATAGTTGCTGTCCAAGTTGATAGCCACATAGACAGAGCCAAAGGTGCCACCACCAATGAATTGGCCTTGCTGCCAACGCAGATTAACATTAGTAGCCGATGACGATAGCACGGTAAGTGACCGATCAGCCTCATCAGACCCTTCTAGCACCTTTCCTAGGGCCTGACGCTTCGCATCTTCCTCAATTCTCCTATCTTCAATCTCCACAATGCGCGCGTACCATGTCTCGCGAACGAGTTTTGATGCTTCCTCGTCGCTGGTGATCCGGCCAGCACCAATCTGTCGGGCTCCATTGCGTTCTTCCATACGTTTCTCATTTTTCGCCGCAAGGGAAGACCGCGCACCCATGATATCGAAATGAGAAATAAGAAGGGACATACACCCTGCCACTTTCAATCTGAAATCACTGAATTGGTCTTGGTCCATCGACAAAAGATGTCGGCTAGATGTGATCGCCATCGCAAACTCAAGGGCTGCCACTGCCCATTTGAAAGTTTTTCGGTCCGCAGCGTCACACTCATCGCAGATGAATGCGACCCAGTCGAGAGACAACTCCACTAGTCGGGCACTGTTCATAGCACGCCTATTAGCATCGACATAGTTGGAAGACCGTTTGCCAAACTCTGTTGCGAATGCATAGCAGGCCTGAATCAAATCGTTGTTCTCCCAGTGTCTCTCGTGTAGCTGATCTTTGATAATAGCCACACTGTCCATGATGGTCATGGACAATTTGAAAGAGATTTTCTTAATCTTGTTTAACTCGACGTTGACACGTCCAAGATTTGCACGTTGTTCAATGACCATATCTAGTTGAATGCCCGTGAGTCGTGCGAGCTCCACACGCGCATTCTGCAGTCGTTCTTGCATGCCTCCAACAACAATACGTAGCTTGCCCAGCCGCACATCAGTCGGATGTTCCAAAAAATCCATTTGCATTTCCTTTCCTGCCCAGGCAAGGGGCCTTTCGGGCCGGATGGCCAAGACATAGGGAACATGGACATCTTGGGTTGGATCGTCTTCTTTGAAGGAGGTAGACAGGATACCCTGGATATCGGCGGGACGGTTCCACAATGCATGGTGTGCAACCAGATATACCCCTTTCTGCCCGACGGATGTGGTAGAGGTGACAAGGAAATGGTCAGAAATTAGTAGTGCCTCAAAGAAATCATAAGCAACGTCGGTCGTGATATTGTACTCGGTAGCGTTTTCAAACAACTGGCACAGAAACTTGGAGAATCGATAGAGCTTGCGCTGGCGAATGCGCGTTGAATCCAAAATGTTCTTGTATCGTTTGTCCATATCCTGTACAGTTTCTGTGTGTCTCGGGACGAGCTCGCGTTCAAAATGAATCATGAGACGCTGCAGTGATCTGGCAGTGAGGGCACTGTTGTTCTTGTTAGTTTTGATAACAGTACAAAGCACAGGGACGTTACCTAAATTGTTCGGCCACCTCAATATCTCCGCCGTCAAGCCGACAACCGATATCGTAGGAAAATCCCCATTCCTGCTCCAGAATTTCAGCCTCCTTGAAAGTGTTCTTGTTGGCATTCAGCTTCCAGTTGAGGAGCCGGAAATAGTATTTCATAGCATCCAAGACCGAATTGTCAAAGTTCTCATCGACACATGGCGGCAAATCCCAGCCGGGTTCTGGCCTCGAGACTTCAAGGTAACGGAACTTTATATCGACCGCCACTTTCATCAGGATTTGGAATTGGGAAATCATCTGATCAATTAAAATTGGGGCTTGTTGGGCTGGGTCTTTCATATTTTTGGCATAGGACAGACGAACTCGAATGATTTCCTGGATCAACCGAGAGGGGAAGTTAATCAATGTCAATAGTTCTTCGATATATGGTGGTAAGTGCCGAGCGGCAAACGCTTCCGAGTTCTCGATGAGAGTACTCTTTGCTTTCTGGATGACGACTAGAATGCGAAGAAGCATGCCGTCCTTGTCCTGGAGAGTCTTCAAACCATCTTCCTTCATAATTCGATCAAGAAAGGACGAGCCATCCGAAAGATCGTCCATGGCAGACTTGACTCTAGGCTGACTGAAATCAAGAGCTTCGTTCCCTACCCAGCTCTGCAGCACAGCCAACTCAGTGTTGATGAGCGCTGTAATGTTGTGCCACGCAAAGATGGCTGCACGGCTAGACGTGAATTCCTCCGAGGCAACACGAGGGTTTGCAACTTCCATTTCCTTGTGCGACGAGTAGAGAATCTCGCATCGTTCGACCTTCTCTACAATATCCTCGACTTGCTGCTTTGGCGGTTTCCCGATCTCAGTCTCACCTTTAATCTGGAATCCGATGATATCTTCAATCATGGGAGCCAAACGTGACCGTGCATCCTCAATCAACTTTCGCTGCAGAGGTATACTTCGGCCGCACGTCCTTGCCCGAACTCCGATCCAGAGTGCATAACTCTGGGCCGCCGACCGCTTCGATTCCGCGGATCCGATAAGTCGTTGTTTTTCTTGTTTCACTACATCTCCCTTCAAGACGGACGCCAGCATGGAATGCCACTCAAGCCGCTCCTGGTTCTTGGGATGTTTCAGTTCTTCCGTACTTGGTAGATTGTCGTCCGTGAGAAAAAGTTGGGTATCGGGGTCGTAGGAATCATCTTCAAACGGCACTTCGGAAGAAGGAGAGGGTCCCTCCAGGTCACCATCGCCTTCTATCATGTTGGGTTGCGCGTCTTTAGTATGGTGATACCAGGCTTGTGGGTTCGCTCGAATTCGTTGGACGTAGGCTTTCTCTTGGGCACGGTATTGCGCGTTCGGATCCCGTCGAGTTCCTCGCTTGGTTGATGATGATCGCTGGCGGTTTTCCTGAAGACTGATGTATTGTGGTGGGCGCCGTTGTGGGGCATACGTATTCGACGGCGTTCGTGCCGGGGCGGACGGGCGCTGAGGTCGTATGTCGCTAGCCATAGCAAGTCCATCGGGCTTGTCAAGGAGAGTGGTAGTCCCGATGCTAACCCCACGCGGCCGTGCAGTTGGCGTGTTAGACCATGAGGTAAGACTGGGTGAAAGGGTTGGAGGGGAAGATGTGATAGTGCTTGCAGGTGTTGGGATTTGGTCACCGACTGTCTCTCCAAATGATGAGGTGGTCCTCATGGGGTATTGTGGGAATTCATCGGAAGAGCCTGAGCCATCCGAATCAGGACTAGGGATTTCCGGGTGTTGCATGGTGCTTATACCGTGCGATGGTCCGAGAGAGCACGTCCGAGTGTCAGACTAAGGTGATAGGAGGCGGGTACTGTGGCGGTGCGTTGTGGCTAACTAGATGGCTCATCCTTGGATGTCCCCACCCATTACGGAGCACAACCTGATGCCTTCCATTTTCAGCCACTACGTGGCATCAATCTTGATCCTCCATTTACATAAAGTCAAAAGCCCTAATACAGAGTATACGCGTCCAGAATTGAAATTTAGCTGCTGTCTTGCACACGACATCCGTGTGATCTAGCAATGTGCTCCATCCTTGTTTCAGCCTCCACTAATATTTGAATTCCTCGCGACACTTTGCTGATATTGGAGATAGTAAAATTATGCGAGAGGAGCGTGAATCAAGGCTACTACAATAAAGTTCTATTGTCATCTCATTCCGCATTGTTGATATATACCCTAAATTGACAAAGACATGTTTTCTGCAAAATTTTCTAAAATTTTGTTCCGAACCCCTGAACTAAGTTTCTGTTAGCTATTTTTTTGGGTTTGTTGTAATGTGTAAATAATTGCTAGCACTTGCTTAGTAGACACTTTGTCTCTTCTCTCGACAATGTGCATTCTAAGGGGTTCTTTCACACTGCGTAGGCTCTTCTGACATGTGAAGGTGCGCTCAAATCACTCGACAAAACAGACAAAAAGGTGAGCGGAGTGTAGTATGACTATAGCCCTTGGTAGAAAAGACAAGTTTAAAATTGTGAGACTTTGTAAGAACAAAGTTAAAGGGGAATTCATATGAGGAAAGTATGTATGCTTTCGAAATTATTCTGTAATAATAGGTAGTAAGGTGGAATATTGGAATGTTGAAACCAAGAGTAATTATTTAGATTGACTAATGAGAGTTATAAACGAATATACCATTTAAGAATAAAAGAACGCCAGCGTTCTTCTGGTAACGACCTAGTATTGCTTTATCTATTGCTACCATTGAGCAGTAGTTGTGGGACTACCGCGGTCAGAGTTTAACATGTAAGCACATTTTAACAATTATAGTAGGGCAGATAAATTTGGATGTTACAGAAATGATACTGGAAGAGGAAAGAAGAGCATGTGCTTTACGCATGTATGTGGCTATTGAAACAAGATGTTGTCATTTCAAGGTGAGACCATGTGTGTTGCTAGATCAATCTATGAAACCAGAGAATGAGCATGTGATTTGACTGGACATGTCAATGGTTCCTACGATTGAAGATCTAGTACACCTCTTTAAGATCTTACCTCTGATTAGCGTGAAATTGCATCTAGGTACAAAGTATGGAGTCTGGAGTACATAGACCGATGCAGGTATGGGGTACATTGTAGATCCAACACCGTCGATCAGTGGATCAGTGGATTCAAGAAGAATTGAAGATTATTGAGACTTCGCCAGGGCTCTATGACAATCTACACAGACTCCTAATTCAAGAAGCAACGCAGACGCTTCATATCCTCTTTCCTGAATCGTACTACGGGATACGTCGATGTGCGGAGCAAAGAAAAGTTAGTCAGTTACAGCAAGCCCAATCTGACATAATCATGCCCCGGATCCGTTCCGTACCTAAATTTATAGAATAATCAGTCCTCTATTTTATTATTAAAGAGGACCAAAGCAAGAAAAACAATGGTGCATGAGCTATGAGCACATGTGATTCACAGATCTCCGGCGCCCTGGTATTAATTAGAGTTCTTGAGTTATGGAGCCGAGAGTTCGCCAATGTCCAAGTCGGGATGCCGAATCAGCCTCTAAAAAATCCCGCCAATGGAAGACTGGGTGCTTATCTTGACTTGGCGTACGGAGAACTTTGTAGACCCCCTACTTTGTGCTCCGCATGCCGCGTGGCAAAGTGTTTAATTTCCCACCCTATGCGTTTTGCATAGTGGAATCAAGTGTGACAGACCTGTAGAATGGGAAGCCAGAAAGAAGGAGATGATGCGGGGAATAAAATGCCAGGGGTAGAAGTATGAATGTTGAACAGTTATGTGTAGGCAGATTTTCGGGAAGATGCGTAAGGAAGCACACTATTGAATTCTAGCGATCCTTTCTATCTCCAACCAGTTTCACGTTGTGTTATTAGAGGCCATCCTTGAATAATAGAAAAGAGCTCCAGAACATTGAAATCACCCCTCGCATTGTCAAGTATTATACGGCGTACGGAGAACGGACAATACGATGAAAAAAATGTGAGATAAGAAAGATAAATCGTGATTGGTTGACGCAACACGACATTGAGCCGGGTCGATAAGAGACCAAACGCCCTGGTGGTTAACTACTTCACGTCGCAAACGACCCCATACAATTCTGATTGAAACAACGGTATGGCATCTCGGAACAGTTTTCATGGATCAACATTGCATGAACCGGACGGACGCATTAAACAGCGGACTTGAGCGACAGAAAACAGCTCGCCTGAGAAAATGATAAGCAAATGCTTGTGATTGGCTGGTTGGAACTTCATATCTACAGCCAGTCGTTGAGCCGTCCAATTTCGATTCCTACTATTTCCTATTATTCTTTTCTGTCACTAAATGATCCAATCTGTTTATCACTTTATTATACTCCGTAATGTAAGTTGTAACTTGCATTCCCCCTGCTTATCAGGCGTTAATGCATAGGGCAAAGTTGTTATATCACTCTCAAGACAAAATGCACGTTGAACGGAGAAGGAGACAACAGGTACGGAGTAGTTACACTGCAGTTCAAGCATGATCCCAAAAGTAGATCCCCCCAAAATATTCGAATACGGCTAAAGTATGAAAACGCAAGGACCCGTAATTCCCCGGTCTGGGTCCATGGAGGATATACCTTGTCACGGCATGAACTGAATGGGGGCGGGCTTGGCTAACTGCTATCGGTCAGATCAGAGGAATCATATCAGAAATCAGAATGACCAGCTCCCACTATCGGAAGTAAGATCGATGGTCTGGTGGCCTTCTAGCGTCTAAGGGTGGAGCATTGTTGGTTGTCCGAGTCTGTAGCAGTTATTTAAATTACAAGGGTTTGTCCTTGCCGACTAGACATATCATTTCTTCCTCCTTTCACAGCCCGGTGCTTGAAAGTACTTTCTGCTTCCTTCTCTACATCTATCACAAGGCTCTGGGATATCTCCTGTATCATTTCGTTGTTGCCTTTCTAACCTAATATCACACTTGCAAGACTGTTGGCCTAGCCTAGGTCTCACCATGGCCGACTCCACGGTCACCTACAATGGCACCATCGCAACTGGTGGTGACTCGCTCCATGATGACTTGAACATTTTCTACAGTGTACGTAGTGTATTTTGATAGCAGTCAATTGGAACTTGGTAGCTAACAATGTTGATAGTCTGGTGATATCTCATGGGTGATCATGTCGACAGCCCTAGTGCTGCTTATGATTCCTGGGGTTGGGTATGACTTGTCCGAACCCTTTCGTCAAGAGGGCTATCACTCATAAATTTATTATAGATTCTTCTACTCCGGTCTGGCTCGTCGAAAGTCAGCACTCTCATTGATATGGCTCTCGATCATGTCGGTCGGCGTGGTGTCATTCCAGTGGTTCTTTTGGGGTTATTCACTGGCCTTCTCGCACACAGCCGGCAGCTACATCGGCAACCTTGATAACTTTGGCTTCAAGGGTGTTCTAGCTGCTCCGTCTGTTGGAAGTGACAAGGTTCCCGATCTCCTATTCGCCATCTTCCAGGGAATGTTCGCTGCTATTACGTGAGTCACCATTTCTATACATCCATCATGTTGATGGAGATCCTCTAGAAACTTCAATTAACATTTTCGCTACGATTAGTGTTGCTCTCGCCGTCGGCGCGGTCGCTGAACGTGGTCGCATGCTCCCATGCATTGTCTTCATGTTCATATGGACTACTATTATCTACGACCCTATCGCCTGCTGGACATGGAACGCGTCGGGCTGGGTGTTCAAGCTCGGAGGTCTTGACTTCGCGGGTGGTACCCCTGTTCACATCGCCTCTGGATCTGCCGCCCTCGCATACTCCTTGATGCTGGGCAAGCGTCGCGGCCATGGCACTCACGAGCTTAACTACCGCCCTCACAATGTAACCCACGTTGTCATTGGCACCGTGTTCCTGTGGGTCGGCTGGTTCGGATTCAATGCTGGTTCTGCTCTCGCTGCCAACCTTCGTGCAGTGATGGCTGCTGTTGTCACTAACCTTGCTGCCTCCGTTGGAGGTGTGACTTGGTGTTTGATGGATTACAGACTGGAGCGCAAGTGGTCCACCGTTGGCTTCTGCTCTGGTGTCATTGCCGGTCTTGTAGCCATTACCCCCGGCTCTGGATTTGTCACTCCCTGGGCTGCATTCATCTTTGGTGTCGTTGGCGCTGTTGCATGCAACTATGCTACTAAGCTCAAGTTCCTCATCGGTGTTGACGATGCTCTCGATATCTTTGCCGTGCACGGTATCGGTGGTATGGTTGGAAACCTTCTGACAGGCGTTTTCGCTGCGTAAGTGAAGCTACTTCCTAACGTTGTTCGATTATAATCTAACTGACTCTCATAGTGATTACATTGCGCACCTTGATGGTGTCACTAACATCGATGGAGGCTGGATCAACAAGCACTATATCCAGCTGGGATACCAGCTTGCAGACTCGGTCTCTGGAATGGCATACGCCTTCTTCGGAACCTGTATCATTCTCTTCGTTATGAACCTCATTCCCGGTCTCAGCTTGCGCGCGCCCGAGGAAGATGAGATTATGGGTATTGACGATGCCGAAATTGGCGAGTTTGCTGTAAGCATGATTATCCCTCAACCAGCCAAAGAGAAATTTTCTGACCTTTCTTTTCTCTAGTATGATTACGTCGAGGTCACCCGCGATATTGTCAATGGCGTGGAAAGCTCAGAGACTGCCTCTAAGCGCACTGCTACACCCGTGGGCGAGGTCGTTGATACCAAGGCTTAGATCCAATTTGATCTGATAACTGTCCTTTCTTTACTTTTTAATTTTCGGCAAAACGCCTCTCTTTTCTTCACTTCCCCTCTTCTTTTTGGCGATGGCAGAGTGTCTTGAATATCTACATGTATAATGTGGGACGGTAGACATTTGGGATTCTCTCCGGAAAGTCCAATTTTCACTTTGATAGCATACCTTCAGATACCCAAATATCAAGTTTTGTGAAACCATTCTGGTGGAGAGACAAGTTGATAGACCGTAGGCAATCAGTGACATTATAGGTAGTAGTGCAACATGAGCAATCTTGCAGGCCAACAGAGACAAGTTGAGAATTGGCCTTGAGTAGCAATGCAAATATTACCTTGCTGGAATATCAAATATCAGTGCTCCGTGCGAAGTAGTTCTCCTGGAACATGAATGGGGCCGGATCCACCCAGGTGCACCTTCCGGAACGCCGCGCCGAGAGATCACGACCGTGGGCCGTGTTCCCAACCATCGCAAAGCGTTCACGGTCTCCACAAACCTCTGCGCATACCGTCTCATCCTCCCACTCATCTGTTCCATCTCTGAAACATCTTGCCTACGGTTGTTTTCATCAAAATGGACTTTCCGACCGACGTGGCGGAGTTTGATAGCGACCCGCGCATCTCGTTCTCGCGCCTGGATAACAGCTTCCTACTCGAGACAAGCGACGGTCGCGAGTTCTTGTTCAACAGTATCCTGAAGAGATGGGTTGAAACGGTATGTAACACACGTATTGGCATCCTGGCGCTTTGCGCTGTATTGTCTATGATGCAGGCCGACAATATCCGGTTGCTAAACTGACTTGGAACTCTAGATTGACGAGGCGCTTATCCGCAAGCAGCAAGGGTACGGCTCCGACGACGGTGAGACTGAGATCGTTCACCCACGCGATCGTAAGAAGCGCAAGAGCTCTCATGACGAGGTAAGTGATCTGGCCACTTGTGGCAGCTTGATAGCATTGGTAACTGACTGTCTTCTCTTCTTTCGCGTTTTAGACCGCCGAGCCTAAGGTTAAGAAGCCACGTGTTAACACTGCTGTTTGGGTTACCAAGATCCCCGGTGACGCTGAGCTGTCGGAGATTCAAGACGTGTTTTCGAAATATGGAATCCTCGCAGAAGAACTGGACACCGGAAAGCCCCGAATTAAAATGTACACCGACGAAAATGGCAATTTCAACGGCGAGGCTTTAATCGTGTACTTCCGGCCTGAATCAGTCAACCTCGCGATTGATGTCCTCGACGAGACGGACTTCCGAATGGGTTCCCGCAATCCAGCTGGACCGATGCGTGTTCAGGCGGCCGACTTTTCGTACAAGCGTGAACAGGATGTGCAGCCGAAGGTTACCATGACTATGAAGGAAAAGAAGAAGCTAAAGGAGCGGGCAGAGCGGTTGAATAAGTGTGTTTGTTGATAATGGCAGTAGAGTGTTTCATGCTGACTCGACTGTGATAGGAAACTTTCCGACTGGGGTGACGATGAAGCCGAACAGGCCTTGGAGGTGATGAAGGCTGCTGAGGAGGCTAAGCGACATGTGATTTTGAAACATATGTTTACACTGAAGGAGCTGGAGGTTTGACGCACTCTGCCTCTTCCAAGGTTGCCTTGGGCAAAATACGGACACGCGGCTGACCTATAATTACAGGAGGATCCGCTCGCCAGTATTGAGATTCAAGATGACATCCGCAGCGAGTGCTCTAAGATTGGCGAGGTGACTAAAGTGGTGGTTTGGGACGGTGAGGCTGAAGGTGTCGTGACTGTCCGATTTGTCGCATCAGCCGATGCACGTCGCTGTGTTCAGGTAAGCATCCCAATTCGAAAAAGGCATGGCAACTTCTTACCATCTTTCAGATCATGAGTGGGCGCTTCTTTGCAGGCAATACTGTTCTTGCTTACATCTGGGATGGGGAGGAGAAATTCAACAAATACCACCCCCGACGAGACGCAGGAGGCAAAATTTCAAACCCTCTGGATGCAGATGATGAGGAGAACGAGCGCCTTGAGCGGTACGGAGATTGGCTGGAAAGCGGCGGAAATCAGAAGACCGACAAGAATCAGGAAACCGCCAATGACAAGACCAACGAGAGCCAGGAAACTGACAAGAACTAGTCCAACCGAATAGCACACGCTGAGACCCCAAGTGAAGGGGTCGAAAACGGCGAGAGCAACCCATCGAAATTTCACACCTAGAACGGTGGGAACTATGTACGGAGTACCAACTGAATGAGTTCCATGCGGCGAGAGCTACTGAAGGGCAAGTGAGTACTACCAATGTGAGTGGAAAGCGATACCCGAACGAACGAATTTCAACCGAAGAAAGCTATTCAAGGGCAAGTGAGTACTTCCAATGCGAGTGGAAAGCGCCCAACTGAATCCCAAACGGGGAGAGCTACTCAAGGGCAAGCGAGTACTTCCAATGTGAGTGGAAAGCGCCCAATTGAACCAATACCAACATGTACGATTAGTCCAATATTTTCCAATTGTAATGATTGAAACAGGGTTTAAGTAGTAGTTTAATAGTTGTGCTTACAACATATACTTGTAACTAGTTTTGTAGCACATCCACAGTACGATCTTACGCGCCCCAAAGAAACGCAAAATGTGGTTCGCACCTCCCCGAGTCCCGTGATGCGGCTATACCCAATCGGGCCTCCCCCCCTGAAGTTCAGTTGTTGACTTGGTGATCCCACACACACCGCTCAACTGGCCATCTTGCTTTCTCTTCTTCCCCATCCTCCCTGACTCGTCACCGGTTCTCCTTTTTTTCCCCTCATCTCTTCTAATACCTTCAAAATGCGTGAGATTGTATGTTATTCCCCCCAGACGCGTCGTTTATGTTTTCAAACGGCCCCTGAGCCATGACCCCACTCCCAACAGATCTTTTGCTAACATGAACTAGGTTCACCTCCAAACCGGCCAGTGTGTAAGTTCGACATGGAACATTCTTGGAAACATTCCTTCGATTTGTGGGACTAAATTGGAATTGGGTCATAGGGTAACCAAATTGGTGCCGCTTTCTGGTAAGTGTCGAGCTTTTTCTTTCGTGTTCGGTGTCGATTGACGACTTACTAACTGGATTGCAGGCAAACCATCTCTGGCGAGCACGGCCTCGATGGCGATGGACAGTAAGTTTAACGGTGATGGGTTTCCAGTGGATCACATATCTGACATCTTGCTAGGTACAATGGTACCTCCGACCTTCAGCTCGAGCGTATGAACGTCTACTTCAACCATGTGAGTACAACGACCACGAACCAACTAATCGTGCATCATCTGACAGGATGTTTTTAATTGCTCTAGGCCAGCGGTGACAAGTACGTTCCCCGTGCCGTTCTAGTCGATCTGGAGCCCGGCACCATGGACGCTGTCCGCTCCGGTCCCTTTGGCAAGCTTTTCCGCCCCGACAACTTCGTCTTCGGTCAGTCCGGTGCTGGTAACAACTGGGCTAAGGGTCACTACACTGAGGGTGCCGAACTTGTTGACCAGGTTCTCGATGTCGTCCGCCGTGAGGCAGAGGGCTGCGACTGCCTCCAGGGTTTCCAGATCACCCACTCCCTGGGTGGTGGTACCGGTGCCGGTATGGGTACACTCTTGATCTCCAAGATCCGTGAGGAGTTCCCCGACCGTATGATGGCCACTTTTTCCGTCGTCCCCTCCCCCAAGGTCTCCGACACCGTTGTTGAGCCTTACAACGCCACCCTCTCTGTTCACCAGCTTGTTGAGCACTCCGACGAGACTTACTGTATCGATAACGAGGTATGAAACGCGCGAAGAAAAGGATTGTCTTGAGAAATACTGACAATCCTAGGCCCTTTACGATATCTGCATGCGTACCCTCAAGCTCTCCCAGCCCTCCTACGGTGACCTGAACCACCTCGTCTCCGCCGTCATGTCCGGTGTGACCACCTCCCTCCGTTTCCCCGGTCAGCTCAACTCCGATCTCCGCAAGCTCGCCGTCAACATGGTTCCCTTCCCTCGTCTGCACTTCTTCATGGTCGGCTTCGCCCCCTTGACTAGCCGTGGCGGCTCTTCTTACCGCCAAGTCAGCGTCCCCGAGTTGACTCAGCAAATGTTCGACCCCAAGAACATGATGGCCGCTTCCGACTTCCGTAACGGCCGCTACCTTACTTGCTCTGCTTTGTTCCGCGGTAAGATCTCCATGAAGGAGGTTGAGGACCAGATGCGCAACATCCAGAACAAGAACCAGAGCTACTTCGTTGAGTGGATCCCCAACAACGTCCAGACTGCTCTGTGCTCTGTTCCCCCCCGTGGCCTCAAGATGTCTTCCACCTTCGTCGGTAACTCCACCTCCATCCAGGAGCTCTTCAAGCGTGTCGGCGATCAGTTCGCTGCCATGTTCCGTCGCAAGGCTTTCTTGCACTGGTACACTGGTGAGGGTATGGACGAGATGGAGTTCACTGAGGCCGAGAGCAACATGAACGACCTTGTCTCCGAGTACCAGCAGTACCAGGAGGCCTCCGTCTCCGAGGGCGAGGAGGAGTAGTAAGGATTCCCCTCACCACCCGATTTTTGAACAGGTTGACTAATGATTTGTTTTCCACTATTTTTAGCCTCGCTGAGGACATTGTTGACGAGGAGGTTTAAATAAATCTTATTTGAGATTTGTTCAAAGTAATACCCTTGTCAAGCCTACGTTCTCTACCATTCGGACTGGCTTTGTGGGCGCAAGGCCCGAACCCAATTTGTTTGAGCGCTCCTAATTTACACCCTTTTTTGTCTATTTTTCTGCTCGGCTTGGGTGATTTGTTCGACCCCTCCAGAATAGCACATAGTGGAAAACAAAGCGACGAATTAATTTCTCGGTTTTTCAGGTCGTGTTGGTTGTAGTATTGCATGTCAAGATTGGTGATACAACCGCTTTATTTGGGTCATTGCCCTCGACTCACGAGCTTCTAAAGCCGAGCTCGTGACAACTTCCTCGTTGCATCACATGATGCTTTGTGTCCTCTTCCTGTCTTAAATCAGTGAAAAGGACATTTGCCAGTCCGATGCTCCTTTAACTCCAATAGAATCTCATCCATCTGCTTCCTCCCCTTCCTTTCAAATTGCTTTGGTCCAACATCCGCAATACTATATCCTGTAGGATAATACTTATCTCCCTCATCGCCAGGCAGAGGCCGCCCTAGAGCCCAACTCAGCCACGCCATCGGTCCCCAGCGGTTCCAGAACGTGGGCTTGACATAGTACGGCGCGGCATCCCACTGGGTGAGGAAGAAGCGGTTGTTTTGATCCGGCTCCTCGGTGAACAAGGTAGCGCGCAAGAAGTACGGTCGTGGTAGAGCTAGATAGCGGAGGAAAAGCTTGCGAGCTGTGAGTATAGCTGACAAGAGTGCCGAGTAGAATGCGGAGGGAGGATCATAACTGTCCACCAAGGGGTTAGTTGGCGCGTTGGTTCAAGTCCATCCATTATCGTTGCTACTTACTACATCGCCTTCCTAAGCCTGTCATCCATCATGAACGAAACGACCTGGAACGCAGCCGGATGGAATATTTTAGGCAGCGTGTAAGCCAGCACAGCAGTAGTCTGATCCGCCGTCTCACGATTCTTATTATCAGGCACCATAAACCTCGCCTCATACTCTTCACTCCAAGCATCGATCTCCTCAAGCCACTGGAGCCCATCCCGGAACCCGTTCTTACCAGACGGGAGTTTTTCATAGCTAATATCAAGCCCATCACCCACACTCTTCCAGAAAGTCGCGATAGCACAACGCTCCAGGTCAGTCAGCTGGCGCCACTCGTAACGATTGATGAACCGAATCGGCTGGAGTGCAAATAGCGCTAGCGTGAAAAGCATATCGTCATCGAGGATCTTACCGGAGGCCCTATATCCGCTATGTAGGTAGTGCGTCCGTGCAAGACCGAGGTGTGCGCGTGCGGAAGTCGGGTTGTTACCGATCACTTCTTGCATGAGGACGCGGGTATCTGTGTACCGCTTGAGGGAGGTTTCTGGGCTGGAGAATTGGCTTGTTTTTACGAGGAGTGTGGAGATTGAGGGAATGCCGTAGGTCTATTTTTAAATAGTTAAGAAATGCACGTATGAATAGGATTTGACAAAGTCGTGATCGGGTTGTTGTTTCATACCCGGAATAAGGCGAATTGGAAGCTCTTGCCGAATGTGAATGGGAATTCGAGCCACGCGATTTGTTTTTGAATTTGAAAGGCTTCTTCAATGGTCATTTTGGACATCGACTCCCGCGTTAGGTAGGCAAATTGCTTGTGGAGCTTGCGTAGACGATGGAACCGTAGGGTTGTAGTTAGTACGGGCCAAGCGAGAAGAAAGCCCACAGCGTAGGGAAGTATTTGGGCTGTCATGCTCCCTGTAGATAGGTGTGAAGCCCAGGTGTTGGTATAATTCATAGTGACGTGAGTCTGGAAATGGGAACTTCAACGGGGGTCGGCGAGGTTTTAAGTAGGAAAGTGGTCCTGGTGATCCACGGGACAGGTCCATTTACGACCCTCGTAACACTTGTGAACTGCAGCTATGAGAGGTCGACTCTCTTGTGCAATCTGTACACAACCATTCATTTTTTCCTTATGTTGTATAGTCGCATGCAGTCATCAAGGCCCTTGTATATTTCGTCCTTGAGAGCATAATTGGTCGGTTTCAAATGTCGGGTCACTCCAAAACCGAGTTGGAAATGAGCATGAACATCCACATTCCCGGGTTATCCGACTGTTGAACCAGTGCTTCAAGTCACAGTATGATCGCTCCCTGTAATCCTAAATCTACACTGGAGGAAGTAGTAACGGCGTTCTCAGTTTTGTGTGGTGCACATGTATACGGTCTCTAGCGCTTATTCTCAAGCGGATTAATCATCGGTTTTGGTTTGATATAACTTTGCATCAGTAGAGCAAGTCTATCGTAACAGGTTTGATGATAGGTCCTGCCTGGCACGATCACATCGGGTATTAACAGTTCCCATGCTATCGACATAGTGACAACACACCGGGGGGCCCTCCTGATCGCTCAGTGGGGTTACATGCCCAAGGCTTCTGCCAAGAATTCATGTGTGCCCAGATCACAGATGAAGGGGGCCCCATGGCCTTCCAGGTTGGTCCTATGGTCAATGCTTACGTTGGCCCCCCTCCCCCCAGTTTTTAAATACAGACCCTCTGTTCTATTTTTGGAATGTAAAGGATTTTTGAGTAGATCATTCCGTTTTGGTATGAAATACATCGTATCCATATATATGCGGAATTCCAAGGGATACTTTTAATATAGTTGTTCATTACTTTGTTACTAATAAATAACTCGGTAAGTGATACATAAATATTAGATCATTACTGCAATAGCGTATTATCAGTCTGCCTAGTGGAAATACCGCAACTATCAGCTTAGAGAGCTCATTAGCGCTAAGCCTACTTCTTAACCAAATAGCCCTATAGAGGCGGAAGTTTTCTACAATGAGATAGACGATAATTTTATTGAGTATAAGGTATTTTTCTTTCTACTAGTAAATTCCTAGCTTTTAACTTCCTCCTCTTCAAAACAGGGAATAGAAGCCGAACTATCTGTCAGGGTGCGGGCTGGCAGGACGGTATGATAGGAGAGGACTGGTAGGAACAGGTCGTAACAGATCAGATTCCCATTGACAGGCACAGGCAGGGGCAGGCTATTATACAAGACGTAGCTCGAAGAGCTACAACAGGATCTAGAACTGAAGTTCAGATAAACAGGTCAGAGATCGCGTCCCGTGATCTTCCTCTAACTAAGCAGCACGGTTCGCACCGTGACAGTTTAATATTATGTTGTAATTTAGCATCTATACAAGTAGCGACGTTGGCGGCAATGCTATTATAGTGGCTTGGTTAGTAGCTATACTACATTAGCAGCTAGGCTAGTGGCTAGGTTAATGGTGCCCACGTGAGCATTGATCATGGGACTGAAGCAAGATGCTTGGCGGGCCCGATCTTGATTGGTGACTGCCAAGATAGCAAAACAATCGACCGCATCAAGGGTCAAGGGGGCGCTTCAGACCTCCAATCTCGAGCTCCCCTGCAGCTGACAATCTGGAAAAAGGAGATCAGCAATCTGATATGCTCCGAGTCTGGCGGCGGTTGGGAGTCCCTTCGTCAATCGTTCAGCGTTGTCGATTCCGTTGCCCATCTCGAACATTATCCGACATGGGAAACAAGAACGTCGCACCTTCGCCACATACCTGGCTCGACAGCGCATCCCCTGGAACAGATTCGCAAGAACTGACTCGTCATTAGTAGCATACCACTGTCATTGACTAACGAGTTAATAATTTACTGACTTTAAATTCTAGGACATGATCCGCATTCATATACCGGTGGAAGATGGCTCAATCGGGACGAGCTCGAGCGAAATTCTCGCCACGTTATGTTTGACTTCTCAGCGCTGTGTGAGCGGGCTGTTTACATATGTCCAGGAGCCACCGGCGTTGTCAAATACGAGAAGCGAGAAGGTGGATTCAACAGAGTCTTCCTTTTAACAATGGACAATGGACATTGTATTGTGGCAAAGGTACCTACCGGTATTGCTGGCCCGCCAAGGTTAACGACCAACTCTGAAGTTGCAACGATAACTTATTGTAAGGCTAAGCCGTATCCACTGTCCTCGAGGGTATGGCTGGGCATGCTCACTAATTCATGTCTGTATAGTACAATCCAAGATCTCGCTTCCGATACCGAAAATTCTCGACTGGAATGATAATCCTTCCAATCCTACTGGAACAGAATATAATATCCAGGAGCATGTAGCGGGTGTTCAACTACATTAAGAGTGGCACAAAATGAACCCGGAACAACATATGCTGTGCACTAAAGCGCTTTCATTGACAATGAAAAAGATGGCTTCACTAGACTTCCCGGCCTACGGCAGTCTATACTTCGCAAATGCGCCTCTAGACTTGGACTCAAAGATTCCCTTTGAGCAGGGCTTCTGTGTGGGACCAAATTGTAGTCCGGTTTTCTGGAATCGAAACCCGGGAGAAAATGAACTCTACCGTGGCCCAAGCCCCAATTGCGGATCTTGGAGGGATTTCACAAGGTATTATCGGGGTTTGATAGACACCGGTTTCTCTCGTTTGCCCAAAGAAGCCATCAATGATCGCAAGCTTCTGCCATATCAAGGATCAATTCAAGATCACATCCGTCTACTGAAAACAAGTCGAGAGGTGATACAAAAGATGGTTGAAGATAAACGCATTGAGGACGCTGCTACACCAGCTCTGCTTCACCCCGATTTTCACAAGAGGAATATCTACGTCTCTGCCGAAGAACCAACTGTGATTACTGGCCTGATAGATTGGCAATCAACCAGCATTGAGCCGGCGTTTATATATGCCAACGAGACACCTGATTTCGCTGCACTCCCAAGGGTCCCCGAGCAAGATTTACTCGAGAACGAACAAAATGAAACGGAAATTTCCGGACCAAAGGAACGAGAATTAAAAGATGCATCCGTCTGTTATCAAACATATGACGTGGTCATGACAGCCCTTATTCCTAAGCTTCGTCCTGCAAGATTACTTGATCCGACTCTTTTTCGACTCTTCCACTACTGTCACACAACTTGGAGGGACTCCGCTGTCGCAGTCCGCCAAGAGTTAATTGAGCTTTCAGCTCGCTGGGTGGAACTGGGGCTAGAGGGCCCATGTCCATATTCTCCTACAGAAGCGGAATTGAAACGGCCTGCGCGGGGATATGAAGATTTTGAGGCTGTTCAGGCACTCAAGTCATGGCTTAGAGACAACCTTGATACAAATTCTGACGGGTGGATCCCGAATGATGCATGGGATGCTGCTCGGGTTGCTCATCGCGCAGCGTATAATGAATGGATACAGACTGCCAAAGAAGCCGAGTCTCGTGGCGAAGACATGACAGTAGCAAAGGCGGACAAGATGTGGCCATTTGATGCTAGATAGAAACCAGGAATAGAGAATCAAAAAGTCAACTGGTCACCATCTCTAGTATCTAGTCTAAACCCAGTGCAGCCCTTACGTTAGCTCTTCGACGTTGAAAGATGACGGCCTGATGTTTATTTCTGCCTGGCTAGGCAGTTTTTAAGCCAATCTCGCCAGTTTCCTCGGAGTAAGCAGACTGTGCCTGGGACCCGCATAAGCACCTTGCGCGGGACTATCCAGTCGGTCTCTTCGCCAAACCAGAACCGGCAAAACCAACTCGAAAAGGCAATCAAGAGTTCTGATTTTATCAACGTTACGGTTTGTGGTGCAAGAGAAAACGAGGGAATGGTCTAAGTATCGATTAGGGTGGCCTTTCCTACGTGGCATCCGCCAAAGCTCGCCGCTATTTCTTGAACGTCGTGCTCCGGTACACCTATATGGACCCTTTACTTCTCCCGGCGAGTTTCTGTGCAAATTGTCTCGTTACCTCTAAACAAGCAAGATTCTGTTCTTCCCTAAGCTTCACTAATTAAAACACTTCTTCGGACCATAGTAAACCTTTTCTTGTACAAGGGGTATATTGAGAATCAACTGGTTCGGTATTTAGGCGTGGCTGGTTAAAATCGTTTGTGATATCTAAATCTTGGCTTGCGAGGCATCTTGATATAGTAGTATCTGTACTATAAAAGCGTAGAAATACAATGAGATAAAGTACCCATAAAATAACCAGGATAGGAATCCTAGCCGGTCTTCGACGGGAAGGGCTAAGAATTAAGCACGAATAGTAGGAAACGACATGTAACTGCGACAATAGGGCTCTTCATTTGACTGGGCGGCACCATTTTTAAAAAAAATCTCTTCCTAGCACTCAACCGTTTATGTTTTTGATATATTTCATACCAAAACGGGATGATCTACTTTAGAATACACTACATTCCAAAACAGAACAGAGGTTCTGTAATAAGAACCTGGGGAGGCCAACGTAAGTATTGACCATGGGACCCCTTAGTCTGTGATCTGATCGATATATACTCTCGGGATTCGTGTTGAGGATATCAAATTCTCTGCGTCCACAATTCCTGGCGGATCATGATGTCAGTGCAATCAAAGAGTGGTACACTAGCGACCAATGAATTTTAGCTCCAATGCCCGTAACGGTGGGAAAACCATCGCAGTGAAGCCTGCACCCAACCAGAGACCCAGATCGGCTTCGGCAGCCATCTGCGCAATGGGGCCGATGTAGTACGCTTGAGACTGAATCCAAGTATCAGCACGACACAGCATATTGATTTGGGGGAAATCACTTGTCTTACCATGCCGACAATTGCTCCAGCCCACCCAATCAGGAAAGAAACTCCCGCTGCAATCCCCCAAGGCAGTTTATCGCGACAATTCCACTGAGACCAGTCATAGCCTCTTTTTCGGCGGAAGACCATGTCTTCTTCGAAGATAATTACGACAAACATCATGACCCAATATCCGATCAGAGGCAGGAAAGACTTGAAGATTTCGTAAAGCCGGTCCCGGCCTCCCATCGCGCATGCGGCGTAGATAACAGTAGCGAGAGTCGTGAACACTGACCGGGGAACCTTTCCAAAAACCCCGCCAACCATCTGTAAATTCATTCCCATTGAGTACGCCCCGGGAGTATTATTGGCAACCAAGGCGAGGACATTGATAACAGCACAGAATTTTCCGAACCCTCCAAGGCCGTCATATGCTGTCATCAGCACGCCTCCAGGACTGCTGCCGTACTTGGACGCAGAATGTGCGGAGCTGGCAATGACGGTTCCAAGACCAATGCCCACAAGGAGAACAATTGCCATGGCAGTAGTGGCGGCGAAGACTGTGACCAGGAATGTCCGAGAGCTCTTCATTTGCGGTGGGAGATAGACATAGTAATCAGCGGCAAGCGGGGCCCAGGCGAGGCCAATGGACAATGCCAGGGAGAAGAACGTTAGTCTTTTGGCAATCAATTGTTCTGTAGACATTGGGGTCTGAATGTTGAAGTCGAAATTAGGCCCTGCTGAACCCACCATCACGCATATCACCAGCAGCTGTGGCAACCAGGCAACTCTGTTCTTGGTTAGAATTATGCATCCAGGGCGTTTATCCTAGGCTGCCCACACTTACCGTTCATATAGTTGAAAGATTTTCATGCCAAAGAGGGCCATAGCCCAGCTGGTAACGGCAACAATGATAATGCCCACTATCACGGAAAGATGATCACCAGAGACCCCAGACAAAATCTGGCCACCTACGACGCTGTTTACCATGCTATATCCGATATTGGTGAAAAGGTTTAGGATAATGCAAACTTTGCTTGGATAATAGCCCATAAAATATCGGGCCACGATCTATCAAATTCGTGAGCATCCATTCATCTTCTGAGTACCGTTCATCTCCTTACGCAGGGAGTTCCCCGATGTTTCGGAAAATGAAATAAAAAGTAAAAATTAAAAAAAAAACATACCAAAGTTCGGTTCCCGCTTTTTGGTCCCAATGTGCTTATAAAGCCAACAATGCAGTTGCCGGCTAAACATCCAAATACAGCACAGAGAGCCGCGTCCTTGAAGCTGAGGCCTAACACGAGTGTGCCCATTGATCCAATAACGATGTTGTTTGTAGCCAATGTCATGCTAAACCACATTAGCAGCATATGAAGTATGGTTGAAGATGTTATTGGCTCTCGATTTTCGATGGGAATAGGCTCGATACCGCGGCTCTCCACATTTTTCAAGTTTGCAATCCATTGTTGGCATGTTGACTGTGATACGGGGCCAGGCTTTGCGAGGTCTAAGTCGTCAGAGGAGCATCTTGAGGCACTTTTATCGAGGTGAAACTGGATCGGATCCTCGAGAGTATGCAAGCTGTGGGCTTTTTCGACATCGCTGGGCGTCATCCTCAGATATTTGATATTTCAAAGGCCGTTTTGGTGGGCGATGTGGGATGAAGCTGTTCGTGGACCGAAGCTTTGAATCCACTGGCAACACAATTAAATGTCGAGTCTCGCGTATAGGTTGGACCTCGTAGATCCAGAGCTATACAAGTTACAAAAGGGGAGGGAAATGAGCCGTGCGTGCAAAACATGACGGGGTGGGGCTTTGGCATGGTAGATATAAAGAAAAAGCACCTAGGGCCAGTGCGCCATTGCTAGGTCGTTGGACATTGATATCACCCTGTCTACCCAGTGAGACGGTGTAACGACTCGAGGGGAGACTGGATACATACGCATTCCTCAGCAATCAAGGCACCAGCTGAGTAGCTCGTAGACGTATGCAATGATGAGCACTGGAACTGGAACTATTGAGATAAAGCCTTGGAGAAACACGCTCTACAGATCGGATAATCGATCGTCTGGTGTAGAGATAAGAGAGTCATTCAGCTTTAAATTCTCCCAACATGCAAGTGGGGGGAGGAACCTCATCGCGCAATATTGGCCCCATCCACCAAGACACCCACCCTCACCCATCTTCGGCGGGTCTGCAACGTCCTCATGTTACTATCAAGGAGCATGATAGGCCCATGATAGCCACACCAAGAAAATTTAAAAAAAAAGTCCCGTCGATCCCTATGATCCGCGATACATTTCCGTATGGGGTAAGTGGTATGCTGGAAAGCTCCGAATATGCATGCTTGGGAATGTTGTCGATGCAAGGAGTGTGAATTAGCTCACGATTCTATACGATGCTATGATTTCAGGAGAGGATGTGAAATGGAGGAAGGTGATGATCAGCCTAAAGCTCCGTTGAGCAACTTCCGCGAGAAATGTATCCTTGTCCCCTGTGATGGATGTGGGATGAATTTTTCCCGTGGCATTTCCAGCGATAGTTTGCTCTAGCACTGGGGAAAAGAAGGTCCGAGGAAAGGGGCTCTAATAGAGAGCTTTGATTTACGTTCACTTTCATTAAGCCACTCATGACTCATCTTGATTTCTACGCTGTGCAGCCCATCTAAACCCGAGCTGATTGGGTAAAAGATACAGGGGGTGCTATGAAAGATTGAACGGTGCTCCAAGCTCTTTGCCGGATTAAGCACCTTTCTACCGGACTTCTCTCGAATGAGATCCTGAATTATGTGATAGTACGTCGCTCAAGTCCCTACCAGGCCATTTCCTACAAGTTCAGCTTAGCTTTCCTTCCGTCTTTTGTGACCAACAAGCCAGAATCCGTGATGTGGATCTGTGAAGGCGAACTCTCCTAGTTTTCTATGGAGGTGGTGGCGAGATATGTTAGAAAGATGCCGAGTCGTTAAGATGGAAATCTTCTGCTACAAAGGCTTGATTACCAACAAGGCACGTTATGCGCATTACAAACTCGCTACTACTATGTTCTATGTTCGATAGCTATAGAGTTACTAGAAAATTTCCAATTCGAGATGCTATAGGGGATGTCTAGGCTGAAGAATTCCAACCAAAAGGTAGAAATGAGGGTTACAGCTATCATTATGGCTCTCCTGGCTCATGGCAGCCACCTTATAGAGTTTAATTGCATTACAATACTAGAGAATAAGCGATCCTTAATTGTTTGATAGGATGTCTTTGATTGTATCAGGACTAACCTGACATCATCTCGAATGAAGCATCTTTAGAACACAGAAGTGATTTTGATTAGTTGCTTTGGTAGCCACGTAGAATTTGAGAAATGGTTACAGGGCCTAGATTGCCCAGTCACTTCTTAATAGTGGCTAAGAGTGACGAGATGAGGATCTGTTGAAATATTCAAGATTGCATAAAAAGCTCCCTTCTTTAAATGTAAAGAGTTCGATTGGAAAGATTCAAAAGAAGTGCAAGGAGAGAGATTTAAAAACAAGAATGGAACTACATGTAGACATTGTAGTTGATCAATTATGAGAAAAGAGCAGTCGATAAATAAGAGCTATTGATATCACATCGATTTCTATGTCTTGGAATTTCCCCTCTTCGCTCTTCTCTCTCTCTCTTACCCACTCTTACTCGGACAAAACCCAAGGAGCCTCCATCCTTTTCAGTCAGGATGTGTTGGCTGCGCTTCTTGCCATGCAACATGCAAACTCTGGTCGGGTTAGCTCTGGCTTGCAGTCTACCTCCACTATAAGTTCTCCTATCGTGATAACTCTTCTCACAATGGTGTAAAATAGGGTACGTGATTCTTCTCGGTTTTGATTGAAGAGATCGTCAGCTAGTCCCAGGTTATACATACAAAAGCAAATTTCACCAACTGAGTCTTTCCCTGGCTTCCTCTGCCGTTTATTTAAAAAACTGCAGAAGAGCAAAACGCATTTTAAAAAGAGAGATTTGAATTGACAGCCATGCAGACGACACAAGGCCGCAAATGCGGTCAAATCAATTCATTATTGACTCAATATAAAGATGCAGGTTCACAATACAATGCTGAGCGAGTCCGGTGGCTTTGGATGGATGTTCTGGACGAAGATAAAAGTCGAGGGAAATATTTGGCTATTTCGTGCCGTAACATCAAATCCAGGCTTAATCAATGCCATTTCTCCCTTGTAAGATCCAATGTACCAGACCAAACGTTCCAAAAGTGTCACTCAAGTGCACAAAGCCTACGTCTCTATTAGCTATGTTTTAGACACGGAAGACTCAAACCAGCAGGGGAATGGCAGCAGTGGTCCGGTCTAAGGCCGAGACTACACCAATTGGGTTTGGAGGAAAGGAGTTGTGAAACTAGAGGATATCTCAGGAACGGGAACATCAGATGGTGGATGTCGGTGGACGGCGCAGGCGGACTTGACATCCTCCGCCCCACATTTTCTATTTAGGAGAGAGAATACAAATGTCCATTCCACACTTCTTGGTAACCTGCTCCATATCTCAATATGGCTCCTATAACACCGTCCCAGGAAGACTTGCAGCAATTCTACATCGGCAAGGACCTCAGCGATGTACCCAAACCGGCTGCTGTCCTCGACGTAGCAATCATCCGACGACACTGTGAGACAATGTTACGCACAATCAAAACGCTCAATATCGGATTCAGAGCTCATGTTAAGTCCCACAAGGTGCGAGGCCTCGAAACCCCATATTGTCCTAGCGATTACACTCACTTATGAACATCAGACCCCCGAAATCGCCAAGCTTCAAGTCGGCGACAGCACTGAGGCCAATTTCATAGCCTCCACAGTTCTGGAGATCGAAATGATGATCCCTCTACTACAAGATCTGAAACAAAGAGGCCGCAAAGTTAACATACTCTATGGCATCCCCCTCGTCCCATCACAGGTTCCACTACTAGCCAAGGCATCCCGCGAGTTAGGCGAGAACAGCATCACTGTGATGATTGACCACCCAGACCAACTTCCTCACCTGGAGAAACTATCCTCTCTAGCAGGGCATTCGACCTGTGTATTTGTCAAGGTCGACACGGGCTACCACCGCGCCGGCTTGCCGCCCATATCCCTCAACAAGAACGGGTTACTCGAGAAACTTGCCTCCGCGGAGGAAAAAGAAGGGGCAAGGCTTCTCGGGTTGTACTCACACAGCAGTCTAAGCTATAGCGGGACAACCCCAGAGAAAGCGATGGGTCATTTGATCAGCGAGATCCGCGGATGCAAAGATGCCCTGGAGAGAAATTTGCATCTACTGCCCAAAAGAGAACTGGTCATCAGCGTTGGTGCTACGCCGCAGGTAGTGTCGTCCCAGAATTTGCTGCGCGATGACTCTCCCTCCGCGGAAGCGCAGGAGCTCAAGGCTTTGCTTCGTGAGACCAATGTCGAGCTGCATGCTGGCGTCTATCCCATCCTGGATATGCAACAATTCTCCACACATGCTAGTGCTGATGCTGGGATGTTGGAGGATGAAATTGCCATCTCGGTGCTCACTGAAGTGTGCAGCGTGTATAACGATGGCGAACGCGAAAAGCCCGAGGCGCTCCTCGCTGTCGGGACGCTTGCACTGGGTCGAGAGCCGTGTCCGAGTTACTCCGGCTGGGGGGTTCTTTCTTCTTGGCAACTGGATGGAGTGCCTAAAGCTTCGTCGGAGAGATTGGTTGTCGAAAGGATCAGTCAGGAGCATGCAATTGTGACTTGGGAGAGTGAGTCCCAGACGGAGATTCCCCTGCGAATTGGACAAGTGGTTAAAGTGCACCCGAATCATGCTTGTGTTACCGGTGCCTTTTATGGCTGGTATTTTGTTGTCGATTCGGATCACGACAGCGACGCGTCTCGGATTGTGGATGTTTGGGTTCGGGCGAGAGGGTGTGGTATGAGAGCTTGGTAGAGTTTGCCTGCAATTTTGGGCTTGGGCATATTTTTCCGTTTATGAACTAGTCTGTTGCAGTGCATAACGACTACTCTGAATACTTGTTTGGGTCTTTGACTCTAGTGCTGATCCATTTTAGACCCTGTATAGTGCTGCCAAATATTGGGGCAGATGAAAGAGCACACAACATACGCCGTTGAAATAGGTAACAAGTCAAGGATTCTCTTCGCAGAGTTTCAGGTATCTTTGTAGTGGGTGATGGGTGATATTATAACATCCTAGTGAGTATACGACTGAAGTACTGAATGTGCTGGTAGGGGGACTGACCTATCCACCTTGGGGGTCATCCGACCCGATACTCCTGGCGTGGAGATTTATGGAGCAAGGTTCTCATGAGACTTGTTAGAATAGACTTCTCTAAGAATCCAAAAATCAAGTGTATTAATGGAAAGATGAATAGTACCCCAGTTTACCCCATAGGCCTGTGGAGAGAGGCGGCATATCATTTAGATTATCCCAAATTTCGGATCGCTGGTGACCGCCATAGATAAAACATCCTATTCCCTTTGTCTGGGGTTCCTCAAGATCTACCTTGGCGTAGTTGAGAGAGTCTTGAACATAAACTCAATTCGCGGTGCAAAGTAAACGGACATAGATCTGAATATAACATCTGCGAGTAGAAACCTAGAGTTGTCCGGTGTATCGTTCTTGCTGTCCATTTGTCAACTGCGCTCATCTATGCCGTGACTGAGATCCTGCACTCTGGTTTCGTCCGCCTCAACAAAGTATGCTCGAAATGACACAGGCGATGAATACTAGAGCAACGAACTTGAAATTTGGCGTCACATTAGGTAATAATTAGAGTAGTGATAGCGGGGCTAGAATTGCAAGTGTAGACGCATCATCTAGAAGACAACCAAAAGACTATGCAAGGCCGCATAAGCTGCCGACTATTTTTGCGATCGTAAGCAGACGTAGCGAGACATTTCAATCCTTTTCCCCTATTCAACTTATTATATCTTTCCCTATATAGTTGAGATACCCATCTAACGCCCATCCAGCTTTTAAACTTCTGTAAACATCAGGTACCGGCTAGGCACGTGATTGCCCAAGTGGGACAGGGAACCCACGACCCCACCTTCGCGCACTGTGGGTCTCAAATACCCGATTTTATTGGCCACAGCGGAGGACTGCCCAATGTGGCGGGACCAATTGAAATTTCCAAAATGACCCACACCGTACAACCTCAAAATCGGACATCGAAGGGGAAAAACAAGAGGTAGCTTCTCTTAAATTAAGCACGTCATCTTTAGTACAGGGGCCATGCTAATCTTCTCTACATATTTTCAGTTAACCATATGCCTCGAAGAGCGAAAGGTTGAAGTTCAACATAACCTCACTTTCCAGCAGAAATACACCGCCTACGTTTGTGCCTTTCCTAACTTCATCTCTTCTCTGTTACCCCTGTAAGCATGTCATCACATAAGAGAAGCAGTGAAAATGCCATCCATGTTCCAGCTGGAACTTCCAAAATACATGTCTATGGCTATGATGAAGAGCAATTTACAAAGAAAGAAGGAGGGAAAGAACGTGGTATCTTCAGAATCTTGGCGAACTTTACAGTCAGGCATTAAAAGAAGAATGAAATGCTGGATGGCTCTAAGGCCTTGTATGCGCCAAGAGATATCCAAAAAAAGACCGGCCTGGCCACCAAACCCAAATGCAAATGATTGTATGGACCCAAAAGTACAGAGTCTATGCTTAATTTTCAACAGCGTTGCGCCGAATCGCCCATTTCCAGAAACCGAAAAGATAGCAGTAGATTTGAGTCGAGGGGGAATAGGGCATAACGAATTAAAGATGACCCCGACGTTTAGGGAGAATGAAAAAAAAAAAACGGGCAGAAGAAAGGCGAGAGAGAGTGAGCTCAGACGTGGGATTGACTGATGCTCGATCTTGATCTCGACCGCTGAGACAGAGAGCGACGGCCACGGCTAGAGGGCGCGCGGTGCATCGGGGGAGCATGCTCGAAGAATGGAATTAGATCTGGGTTCTGGCTCGGGGGAATTTTGGAGGTAGCGGAGTACTCGTTCAAGATACGGTCATCAGCTGCGGTATCCGGGTGCACTTCAATGCCTTGCTCGCGATCAAGGCCGCAGTGAGGGCCACCGTTTGTCGGGAAGGTGATTTCGGGCTCGTTGTGGCCTCGCTCGATGGGAGACCACCCGGCAATACTACCGGCAACGATACCTGCCATAGCAGCAGCGGGTCCGAACGCCGAGTTCGATCGCGATCGTGTGTTTCGTCTGGACCGAGACTCTGGGGTCGTCGATTGTGGTGTCGGGCTGCCGGTGTCATTGTCGTTGTCGCCCCTCGGTGTAGGTGGGACGGAGGAATCACGCGAGCGGGAGCCACTGCGGGACCGAGGAAGAAGTTCCTGGGGATGTTGCAGCTTATGGCGGATGTGTCGCAGACGTCCACCGCGGACGCGCTTGATGAAGGCGAGCTGATCGCGGATTTCTTCCAGGGCGGGATTCCACTCGTAGTGGCGGTCCTCGTCTGAAATGACTAATTCGGGACCCTTCTCGCGATGCCAGAAGTGGGGGACAAGTCTGGCAACGAGTTCATCCGGAATAAGACGAATGACCACGGCGATTGGTAAGGAGAGTGCTCCAAGCACAAGACTCACAGCCCACTGCGAGCCTTTGTTAAGACGCTTGACGGAGAAAGCAGCGCCACCAACAAAGATGATCAAGATTTGACCTCCAATAATGATAAGCTGAATGCCAATGAACCAACGATTTTTCCAAATTCCCTCCAGAATGTTGAGCTTATTGTCAACCCGACGGGAGTTGTACTGGTTGAAAATTTGCATAAAGACGAAAGTGTTGAAAACGACAGTCTGCAGATGCTTATGATCCCAAGAGAATATCTTATCCCCAGCAAAATTCAGCACGAAAGTCACAACCAGCTGATAAATGGATTGTCCAATGATCATCTTCCACATTGTCAAAGTAATGAGCGGATCGGATTTCGACTCAGGTCTGCGGTCAAGCACTGTTGGCGTAGGTGGGTCAGTTGCCAAAGCGAGAGCGGCAAATGTGTCCATGATCAAATTGACCCACAGCAACTGTACTGCACTAAGCACTGAGTCCTCACTATCACTAGCGACTGCAGAGACAAAGGTGAGAATGACGGCGGTGATATTGACAGTGATTTGGAACTGAAGGAATTTCTTGACGGCGTCACAGACGGTGCGACCCCATGCCATAGCCTTGACGATAGAGGAGAAGTTGTCATCCATAAGGATAATGTCAGAGGCCTCTTTGGCAACTTCGGTACCAGTAATACCCATGGCAAAACCAACATCGGCATTCTTGAGGGCCTGGGCATCGTTGGTACCATCTCCAGTGACAGCAACAGTCTCTCCAAGCTTCTTGAGTTGGTTGACCAGGATCTTCTTATCCTCAGGGCTAGAGCGGGCGATGACCTGGAGCCTTGGGATGATTTGGTTCATTTGACGTGTGCTCAGCTTGCGGAATTTGGGTCCCTCAATGGCGATACCGCCAGGTGTGTAGATACCACACTCTTGCGCAATAGCCTTGGCGGTTACAATATTATCACCCGTCACCATTCTGACAAACACTCCAGCTCGTTGACAGGTGTATACTGCCTCGGCCACACCTGCCCGGACGGGGTCCTGAATACCAAAGATTCCTAACATTACCATGTCCTTGAAGACAGGTTCGAAGACAGCCTGGTTGCGATCGGTTTCCGATGTAGGAGCCCCACGAGGTGGCCATTGATCAAAGTCACGGTAGACCAGGGCAATGCATCTGAGAGAGCGAGTGGCGTAGTTGTTCATGACGTTGTCTAGTGACGTCCTGTTCTCGTCGGTAACAGGAGCCTCCGACAGAGAGTCAGTGGGGTCTCGGACGATACGAGTCGACTTGGCGGCGAGAATCTCAGAGGCACCCTTGACTAGCATCCGGTATTTTCCATTCTCCATTTGGATTACAACTGCCATGCATTTGCGACCGGAGTCGAATGGGAACATCTGGGCGAGCTTGCCGTTTGCTCTCGCTTCACTAAGGACCCCCATTCCGAGGTAATCCCTGGCGAAAGTCAATAGGGCGGTCTCTGTCTTGGATCCAATGTACGTCTTAACTCCATCTGTTTCGCCTTCGAATGCGGTTGAGTTGTAGACAATCGACTGCAGGAGGACATCCTTCACCGACGGCGATAGAGTAGAGACAAATTCGGAGGGGTTGATCTCACTTTGATCATCGGACGAGACACCAGAATACTTTCCGAACCGAGAGGTGGTACCCAAAGTCGCAGCCACCGCGGTCATCTTATTCTCTGTCAAGGTTCCAGTTTTGTCAGAGCAAATCGTGGTAGCGTTACCCATAGTCTCGCAAGCTTTGAGATAGCGAACCAAGTTGTTGTCTTTGAGCATTCGTGTTGTGGCAAAGGCCAGAGCGAGCGTGACAGCCAGTGGTAATCCTTCGGGTACTGCAACGACGACGATTGTAACAGCAACGATGAAAATCTGCAGGAATGCTTGACCTTTGGCGTCCGCACCACCCTCGATATCCTTGAGACGAACCAAAAATTTGATGAAAAGAACCACAAACAGCAACAAACCAGACGCGAGACCAAGTTTGGCAATGTGCTCAGCCAATGTGTTGAGCTTCGTTTGCAAAGGCGTTGTCTCGCCCTCCTCCTGGAGGGACATCATCGTCCGCCCGAAGGTAGCGTGCATACCGGTCGCTGTGACCAAAAAGGTGCCAACGCCCTCGGAGACCTTGGCACCAGAAATGATGAAAGGATCCATCTTCTTCAGGTCTTCGTGTTGCTCGATTGTCCGGTACACTTCATCCCCCGGAGTTTTGCGAAGAACGTCGGACTCACCAGTAGCCGAAGATTCGTCGCACTTGAGGTCGTGGCCTTCGATCAAGATCCCATCAACTGGGACCATATCACCAGGTTCCAGAAGCATCAGGTCGCCAACCAAGACGTCGTGAATGGAAATTTCCTCTGTACGGCCAGATCGCGTTACCTTGACCTGTCGATTCTCTTTCTTTTTGTTCAGTTTTGCAAATTGTTGTTCCTTTTGCCAATCATTCGCTGCACCAACCGTAACCACAATTATTATGGCCACGAGAATGGCCAGACCTTCGACCCATTCAACGCCAGGTTCATCAGGATGTGCTGGATGGAGCGATTGCGGTATTCCCACAGCAAGGGAAACTGCAGCCGCAACCGTCAACAAAATCAGGACCTTATCGTTGTAGGCAATCCATGCAAGCTCCCAGATAGTCTTCAACTTCCTCTCCGGAAGCCTGTTATCTCCGAAGATACGTCGGCGGTCGACAAAATTTTCCCCGTTTTGTGTGGTGATGGAACCCTCCGTGGCGGGTGGTGGCGATGTATTCGGAGAGGCCGCCTTGGGTATCTGATCTGGTGAGGCAGGTGAGGCAAGTGGGACAATCTCGTCAAAGCCGACTGTTCCGTCAAGGGTTGTCTCATCAACGCTCAGGCCACTTTTTACATCAGTTCGGAGTCCTTTTTCTAATCCTCGCAGGCCTCCCAACGCATAGAAGGCGCCGAAGCTTTTCGGATTGAGCAGCTTGTTCAGCTGACCCGGGGAGAACGCGAACTTGTTGTCCTCGACCTCAAATTCGGATTCACGGCCGGGGTCTGGTTTCAGGACATCCTCATCGTGTATGTCATTTATGGCAGCGTTCTTGGCCAAATCAGACCTTGATTCGTGCGATGTTGAGGGCACATACGTCTCACCGCCGTACGTGCTCGATGTTTGGCCAGTCTCGTCCGACTCCAAGGAGTTCCCGCGGGAGCGTGTTCCAGGGACTGAAAGGAAGTTCGAATGTGCCTCAGGCGCCCTCATCTTGGGTGATGAGACGTTGTGGGGTGAGGTTGGCCAACTCTCTCGGTCACGAGCTTCGGAGGAGGCATTGGAGCGAATCGAGGGTGTGGACCGTAAATCCGTGGGAGAGACACTGCTATTGTTTAGCAGTGCGGTTGTGTCGGGGGCCTGTGCGTTCTCGGTATAGGTCTGTGATCCCCCAGAGAGGATCTGGATGGGAGGGTGTTCGGTATCGGATGAGTTCACGGCCGAGGTGTCGATGGTAATGGTCGGCGCTCGCTCTCTGCGCAGGGTTGATTGACCCGGCTCATCTTTTGGGCGCGGGTATGACATTGTGATGTCTATTCAATGCGCGATTCACGCGTGGCATACACCCGGGTTGATGGGCAGTTCATGGAGTGGAGAAGGATCACACAGAGAGAAAATGTGAACCCCATAAAACCTCTAAACCTAAATAAGATTAAAAATGGAGGTAAGGGTTGGAAAGGTGTAGAGGTGTCAAAGTGTAAAAGATAGGAGGCAAGACAGTAATTGCCCCCGTTGGAGACGTCAACCATCCACAATTTACGGTCGAGAACTACATTTCATAACTTTTATGAAGTAACCATTTGGATTTGTTCTTTTTCGCCTTCATTTTCTCCACTTTCGGTACTAGTACAGCCCTTGCTGAATTTCTGCAGAAAACGATTCTCCTCCTTAGATCGACTGGACACTGGACTCCGTACACCACCTAATGATCCCTTGATCTTTGTTTACAGCACCTCCAAGAAAAAATTCTTCATGTTTCCGGTCAACGAAGGAGCAAACAATACCAAGCTATATAGCGCCTGCACTGCCTCATTTGCCAAGACATTGGACAATGCCCGAGATCCCGATCCGGCAAATAAGGGGGAAGAGAATGAAACAAAAAGAAATTTGAATAGAATGCACCGAGACGCGGGTATAGAAGTTGCAGGCTCTGATTTGAATGAAGGGAGATTTAATGGATTACAATCCAGCCCAGGCATGTACCCATCTCAATTCAAGCTAATATATCACATATACAACATATGTGTATATATCCTGGACAAAGTGATGACGTCCCCTATCAACAACTCCACATGATCGACGTGGACGGAGTTCGACGTAGCATGAGCTAGACTAGTTGCGGTTTGACGATTGGATCTGCTTCACAATCTAAAAAAAAAATCCATCTCTGAGTCCTGAAGCGAGACGGACTATGTTGTAGAACAACGTAACTCCCCGAGGTCGCCATGAAAGCTCATACCACATGAACTCAGCCACACTCAGACCACACATTTTGATCCTTGCATTTGGAGCATCGTACGGCGTACAACATAAATGTCCTCCGTAGCTATGATGGATTAGACTGGTTCAAACCCACTAAAGCTTGAGACCGTTCCACGGAGCACAGAAAGAGTACGCCGAGCTTATGTAGTAGTCCCTCTGCAAATCGAAATTGGGCGGAGTAGCTGCGTTGTACTAGAGATACCTCCCATCAGCCTAATTTCCTGTCAGCCCATAAAAGTAATCCATGGCTCAACATCGAACAAAAAGACAACACCGTATCTGAAACCGTGTGAGTATCAAACTAATCCCAAGAACTAGTGCCCCTATCTAACAACCTAGCCCCGACCCAGAAACCCCAAATTAGGAAAATATTCAACCCAACCGACAAGTATGGTCTCACCGCCGTCCCAGCCTCAGCCCAGGAGCATCTCGCGAAAGCACCCTCCTACCCAGTACCAACCTCCCCCCCTCCTTCAACTCCAATTGTAGAACCCCCACTAGCACAGCGCATCAACCCCTAGACGCGCACGCACCTCCCCGAAGAGATTATAAACCACCCCGACAAGCGTACCCAATCGGGCTCGCGATCAAACGCTACCGGTTTCCGTTTGGAGACGGAGGTGAAGACAAGGACAGGGCTCATGTGGGTGCCCATGTTCGTGGGCAGGGGGCCTATCCCAGCTCCGGCGCAACGGGCTCGCGTGGCGGAGGCTATCATCCGACAGTAGGAATTGGGTTTCCGTTGGTTATATCACAGCTGCGGGACGATTGCTGCAGTTGATGACGATCTTTAGCACGTAAACGCTTAATTTGGATCGGTTGATGGTCTCTACCCACGCGGCCTAGGTACATCTAGATGTCCGTGTAGTCTATATCACTGCACATGTTCCTGATACCCGAAATGGCTTCCTCTCCCTCGGCGGCTTTGTTGATTGATCGGTTTATTCTTAATCAATGGGGCTATTTTCCGTGTAGATTGCCGCGATAACTACGTCAATGGCGCCTCTTGAGCGATTGTGCTCGCTTGAGGTTATTATACTCCAATGCGACCAATCCATATGCGTAGTGGGTTTTCACAAAGTTAAGCTTGGGGGTAGGGGGGGGGGGGGTTGATGCTAATAACCTCCTAGCGGGTGAGAAAAGGCAACTTGATGCGAAAAGAACATGAATGAAACTTGCGATCAAAGATTGTTGACAACAGACGATGCTGTGCATTCGTAGATGTCCTATTGACATGTAGCAGCCGTAGTAAAAATGAAGTAACCTGTCCTCCTTCCGTGTTTGATCCAGTTTCGTTCATACCAGAGCCTTGCCGTTAAAAAAAAAAACTCAAAACTACTCAAATCCCATGCTAATGTACACAGAACAATTTCCCGCTAGATCTACTGCTTCCGGTCTGCGGACGATACGATCCCGAGCCTCTTCTTTTCTTCTTCGGAGATCATGACGTCCCAGATCTTCAGTTCCTGACCCTTTTCGAAAGTGTTGTGGTCCGTTGGGGACTTGCGCTGACTGGAGTCCCGGATGACCAAGGCCTTGCTGGACAACGCGAGCACATCGACAAGTTCTGCCATACGTCGTGACTTTGTAAAGGCACGAGTGATGTGCTCGTAGTTTGCAGCCCAGATTGACACAATCATGCAGGATGTCAACAGGTCATGCCGCTCAAGGGTGTGACTGGCGTAGTACAAAGCGTTGTGCCAATCGAGAAGCAGCTCGGGAATGTAGGTCGTCCGAATGTGTTCAAAGTCTTGTTCTTCCTCGGCTGTCGGAACGGATTAGCATGGAATGTCCAATGGCGCGACAACAAGTACATACCATCGGTAGATATGGGTAGCCAGTCTTCAGCGACCACTGCTCCGACCCATTCTTCTAAAATAGTGACGCACTCGTTCATGTCTTGACCCATGCCCTTCAGGGTGCCCGAGTCGCGTCGACGTTTGGTCCTGGATTTATTAGCTTTGGTCATGAGATGGAGTAGGGAAGGAGAGGACTCACTTGGACATCTGTTCGTGCACCAATGCAAATTGCTCCACAGCATCAAACCCAAGAGCTAAACTCTCCAGATCTAGAACCCGATGAGCCTTGTAGTAGGCTGAAACCAGTGCAAGGTTGCTGGAGCCGGAAAGACTTTGCCGTTGGGGGCCATTTCTCTTTGATTTGGTGGGGCTAGTTGGCGTGGTTGAGTCAAGATGTGGCCCCTCTTGCGGAGGCATCGAAATGATGTCGGATCCGAATTTCTCAATTGAGATATCAGCCAACCGAATACGGAAACTTAATTCACGAGCAGCGGCAAGCTTATCGGCAACTAGCAATAATCAGCAAGGCCGGATTCATTATAAAAGGAGGAACAAAAATCATACGGAAGAACTTGCGATACAGCCATGATCCAAGATCGCAGATCTTATCCCACTGGCCGTCGATGTAGCGAAGCCACTCCAGACTGCGAATCATCCTGTCGTCTTCCGGAGCGACGGAGGTCCCGACCAAGTCGGTCTTGGGCGAGACCAATGCCCGGGAACCATCAGGTCGTCGCAGCACTCTCGAATAGCCAGTGACTCTTCTAGATTGATCAGTTGCAGACACATGCTTCTTCACCCACGCCCATTGAACATCAAGAACAGTTTCCATATCAATGTGATGTTTCCGCGCAAGGCGAACTTGCTGTATCTTCTCTTGCGGGTCAACGATTTCAATAAGAATCTTGGATAGAACTTCGTGACCCATTGGCGCGGGGAGGAGAGAGACGTAAAGTGGGACAAGATGAAAAAGACCTCTGTCTTCCAGGTTGGCAATATGTCCAGCCACGATCACCGACGCCGTTTCGACATAGTGGGCATCCACGCGGGCGTAGCCCCTCGCACTGGCCACAACGTAGACATGGCTTGCAATTCTGAGAGCTTCTTCGTCATCGGCAGCTATAAGGAGAGATTCATCTACTGGCTTGCGCGCGATCTCTGGGATAACAGAGCTATTCCCATATTTGTCGGCGCTAACTTGAGATACAGCATGAGCCAGAGAAGTGAAGAATGTATCGTAGCCTTTGCTGAGAATCGTGGCCTGGATATTGCGGAATGGATTACGCGCTTCGCCGCTGACCCGGTCGTTGCCCTTGAGGTAGACAAGGAACTTTTGAAGTTCTGCATGCCCAGCTGGTTCTGGCATGAAGGCCACAGGGGTGTTGGGGGAGTGGCCGAGTTTCCGCTGGAATTGCTTGCAGAATCCTTGATAGCGTGAGAGCACAACACGGTTGAAATACACATAAAGGAAGTCGTCCCAGCTGCGGCAGACACTGGCTGCAGCATCGGTTTCACCAGCAAGCAGGGCGTATACCGCTCGCTGGAATTCGTCGGTATTAGAGTCGCGTGTTAGCGCAGCGCAAGCAGTGCGCCATGAATCGTGGGATCGACTGTTCATCAAACGCGTGTGGCCATCGTCAGATGGGTATCGAGAACTTGCCGACTTGGGATCCACACTAGAGCCGCACAAGCTGACGGCCCTCCATCCTTCCAGACGAGTCTCTGCCCATTCACGAATCTTAGTCCAGTTCTCTCCTTGTCTCAGCATCTTCCAGCAAGTTATCCAGGTGGCGCGTTCGAAAAATTCGTCCTCCTTTTCTAATCCATGCTTCTGACGAATGATCGCATCTGGATCGAGTTGAGTAACAAGCGGTTTTTGTTCGTGTTTGCTCAAAAGCGAGCGCGATATTCCCGGGTCATTGGGTTCAAGCGGCTGTGGCCAGGCGCGCAAACGTTTGTGGCCCTTGATCGATTCTTTGGTATAAAGCCAACCGGTTGTCCACAATCCATGACCCCTTCGCGATTGCTCCTCCATTTCCGTGATCAGTGTATCAAACTCTTGGCTTCCTGTCTTGGAAGTTTCCTCCAACCACCGCATAGCAACCACGCATTCAAGACCATACTGATCGGCGTTGAGGAACTCTTCCCAGATCTCGCGATCGGTTGAGTAGCGGTGAAGGTTCTGGAAAGCTGTCTGTCGTCCGGCCTTGTAGCTGGCCCGGCTGGAGGGGTCGTCAATGCTGATCAGGTTGAGCAGGAGGCGCCAAGTGTCAGCCTCAAGTTGCAATCGCCGTATCTCTTCGTAGCTTTTGGTGTCTTGCGATGCGCTCGACCGGAAGCCCGTCTTTGTCCGATCAACGGTCTGTTGTGTCTCGATTTCCTTGATCGCATTGTTCGCAATGTCGCGGTAGCTCTGCACGAGCTTGTAAGCTGCCTGGGCGCTGTTGAAGTCGTCGGCGGAGTTGTCGCGCTTGAATCGATCAAGCTTATCGGCGAATGCTTCGATCTGGCGAGTAACGCGGTCAGCCGTCCGGCGAAGGGGGTGCAATGCTTCCTGGGCGCCTGCGGCGGTAAACAGTGGGGTGTCTGGGGTAGAGTTTAGTGAATGCGATTCAGGCAGTAGATCTTGAGCCGACCTGGAGATTTGACCGAAACGCCAAAGGCAGACTGCACAGAGGGCTCAGGATCAGAAACATCGGACCCAGTCTCCGATACGGTGTCGCCATCCATTTCTTCGTCCATGTCCTCATCTTGATCTTCAGATTGATCTTCCGACTGATCTTCTGAATTCAGTTCCTCGTCCTCCAATTCTTCATCGTCATCGAAAGATTGTTGCGAATCATCGTCAATACTGATGACCTCAGTTTGTCGCAGCTGGGGAGCCTATACAAAGGATTAGAAGATGACAAAAAGCAGAGAGCTAAGAACATAGACGCACTGGTGTGAATGCCCCGGCAGCCGATCGAGTTAAAGGCGCCATGATAGGGAGACTTGGTTAGAAGGAAGGAGAGAGCCCTGGAGAGGAGCTCTGTGGAACAAGTTGTGTTTGTCTCTTTTGGTTTTCGCGTTGACAGACTAACCTGAAATAGACTAGTGGTAACCTTAGAAGCTATTTCAACGAATTTTCGCCCGGACCCTTCTCCTTCTCTTTTCTTTTCTTCTCTAATGTCTATAGGCTTTCATTAGAGTCTCGGTATGAAAACTCAATTTTCGTACAGGTCCATGAGGCCTCTCTGCGTGCTCACGATTGTCTTATAAAAAATGCAGTTCTTCAATTAGCCTGGTTTCCTCCATATGGAAACTCAGACCGCAAGGGAATTGTGACATCAACCATTTTCGACATGGGTCACTTGAAAATTAAAATAAAATCTGTAACAGCCTCAAGGGCACTGCTTCCTCGCTGCTTGGACTCGTTGCCTCATCTTTAATCGCAGTAAATTTGCTTTGGGGCAGCTGGCGGTAGACGCCTGGTCACCTTGCTCTTGGTAGAAGGCATTGCAACATTCGTACAGCGCATCAATTTGTGCCTGGCACTTGGTCTCATTAAAGGAGTTTTTCTGCAAGCAATCTGGCTTCGGTTAAGCTCGACTTTTTGTGAATATGCCATGAATTGGAAAATACCTTGAATGGCGCACTGTTGCACCGTCAGTAAGAGCTACGAGAGCCACCTAGGCACCTCTAAATGGACGCTTTTAGGGCAGGGACACATACAGCACGCGGTTTACAGGGTTGGTCATGCGATAGATCTTGCTTTAAATTACCCTACAAGGGTCTTAGCATCTAGAAATCGTGTTCCCGGCCATGATCATCATACCATTATGCAATTTTCAAAGGACCGTACAAAGCGTTGTCCTGAGAAGTGACGAAAGTGGTAGAAGAGCCAAACGCAAAATAGATTCTCCGCCTTCAGACCGTGGGGCGAGTGCACTATTCTGCCGGCGCTGATCTCTCTTCTTCTCTCTCTTCTCAACTTCGCCATTTGCACAACTTTCACTATCTCGCTTCTAAGTTTTCGTCTACTAGGTGAATACCTTTTCCTTCAGATGTACTTTTAAAAAAGAACGCGTGGAGATCGTGATCTAACCATATTTGAATTCTCTAGACACAACTCAAAGCCCCGCTTGAAGAGGTTCCTGAACTCGCTTCTATCGTTGTAAGCTTTCTGCCTCGTCCTCATTCTGTGTTTCATAAGAAGAAGCCATCTTTAACAGAATCCAGACCACAGCACTCGTCCAATATGTCCGACAAAGAAGGCGCTGCTCCTCCCACCGAGCACCTCAACATTAAGGTGACCGATAACAACAATGAGGTTTTTTTCAAAATCAAGCGCACAACGCAGCTAAAGAAGCTCATGGATGCGTTCTGCGAACGCCAAGGAAAGCAAATGTCCACTGTCCGGTTCTTGTTTGACGGCACCCGGGTTCGCCCCGAAGATTCGCCCGAGACTGTACGGCCATTCCTCTCTTTGTTTCGCCATCCATCGGTGTCTGAGAAACTTCACACTAACTGTTAATAGCTCGATATGGCAGATGGTGATACCTTGGAGGTTCATCAAGAACAGATTGGAGGTTGCTAGATGACAAGCTCCGCCAGCTAGAATCGCACTTCCCGACGGAACCGAAGCTGCTAGGGCGACATATGTGAGGGGATACGCTAGGGCCGATGGCCAGCAGTGGATAGAGGATCCTCATCGACGGCCCATGGGCGAAGGGGCGGCGTTCATACTGCTTTTTTTTTCTCTCTTATGAATGATGATTACCAAAGGTCACCTGGTCTTCTCTGCAGACTTTGAGGGTGCTTTCGCTATACTAAATTCCGTCGAGGTCAACATGACCGCGCAGTGTAGAAGACATGGTCTGATCTTTGGCTTTGGGATTCGGATGTGATCCTTGGCCTGAAAAAAAAAGTAGGGGTTATGCCAAACTAATAGAGACTTTTTTCTGTGAGTAGAATTGTTGCAACCGCTTGTCTCATTTGTTGCCTTGGATGTATCTGTGAGGCGTGGATGCAAGTTGGCGCGTCGAGATATATTATGTGGTGCTATGTGGTGCTAAGTTGTTTACACCAGGACCAGTCGCCCAGCTATAGGACAATCGACTCCAGGGTCAGAGACTCCTGCAGTTATCTCCCCAGGGTCGATTAATCGACTGCGTCTGTTCTTCCAAACCAAACGAATTTCAAGGCACTACGCAAAACACCAGAGAGCCACCTCCGAGGAGTTCCTTCGTCTACGACAATCCATGCAGAGAGAATACGTATTTGAACAAGTCCGTTTCAACAAATATGTACATATGTATGGAGAGCCCATCGCCTGATTTGATCTAAAAATCCACCCCAAATCAGCCTAATTGTTCCAAATAGAAGCCTTCATTCTCTCTTCCTCCTCTTTAGCCTTAGCCTTCTCTTCACGCTCGCGATTCCGCCTCCGGATTTCCTGCTCTTTGACTGAGCGATCGTACGCTCGTTGCTGCTCTGTCCGCTTTGGGGCACGGATCCCCAACGCGCCGGCAATCAGCCGCTCTGCAACAGCAGTCTGCTTCTCCGGGCGACGGGTAGGGGGGCCCTTCGCCGAAGCAGGAGAAGCAGATCTCGCCATCCACGGGTTGGAAGTTTGCGGGGAGATAGGTGTCGGCGGGGGATCTAGCGGTCCCTCAGCGCTGATGGTTGGCGAGAGCACCGGGGCAGCGTCTTCGTCGTGGGGCTGGGCTTCCTCACTTTCCGGGGCGGAGAGGTCTGCTTCGTCTTCCCAAGAGTCTGCAACAGGTTTGCGGTGTATTTTTGAATTGGCTTTGTGGTTTAATGTCACGGCTGCTGTTTGGAACTTTTTCACGTTTGGTCGGGGAATGTCTTGTACTGGGCCCTTTCCACCTATGGACAGCTTGCGGAGTGTGGATTCGAGTTCGGCGCTAGGCTCAGACATGGTACTGGCACGTGGGAGTTTGGGTGTCACGGGTAAAAAAAAAAAGGAACAAGAGGGCGTAGTGAATGGTTAAGGGTAAGTATACAGTGCCATTTAAGAAAGATTTGTGTTGGGCTCGAAATAGAACTAATGGCGTCAGTGCCGGTGGCATTCTTGGTCGATCGTGGAGAAAAAAGAAGGGCTAGACCTTTCTGGTTCGGATTTTTGCCTTAGGATTGTCAGGCATCAATATGGGTTTTCTATTTTTGTTTCAGTGATGACATGTTTATATTGAATTCATAACGTTATGATCTTCAAAGCACTTATCCGAAATGCAGACTGCCAAATTTGAACTGGACCCCTTGCGTCGGAAGTTAGTAAAATAGGCTGGCTTATAGATCATTTCCCCAGAAAGGTGCCTACATGAAGCATCAAACTAATGGGAACCTGCACCAGATGAGGCAGTATAGGAGATAGCAGTAGCACAATTGCACACACTTAAGCAACTCAAAACTGATCGGTATGATCTTTGATACTTCGATGTTCTATCTGCCTATAAATGCTTCCCGAACCGCTGGATAATCCTCTGCCCCAGGAACCGTCGTCATTCTTTTCCATGTTTCGAATTACAGAGCCATCATACCCAAAACACAACATGAACTACGCCATTGCTACCTTCGCTGCCATAATCAGCGTGTCCAGCCAAGCCCTAGCCTTAAAAAATAACGGAGTCTACGAAATCCAGTCCCCACGCTCTGGAGATGTTTGGGGAACTCAAAACTCCATTGGTGTTGAACATGGGGGGGGGGGGGGGGGGGGGGGGGGGGGGGTTCACCTCGTACACCCGGAAGGCATAGAAGCCGAGCACTGGCATCCAATCTTCTTTGGTTGCAAACATTTTATAGAAAACATCTATACCCAGGGAATGCTCGCATGCGAACATCAGTACAGAGTGGACACTCTGGGAAACAACGCACAGCTTTTCACAGTTACCCAGAGTGATGACGACACCTTCACATTTTACCGATCGGGAACCCCCGCTGGTGGTAGCAGCTGGGGAGGGTAATGAGTTGGAGGCCCAGCCCTCGGGTTCATCAGTTGATGCGGCCTTCATTCTTCGTCTAACCGAGAGCAAGTGTACGTCACCATATCAACTTTGCCAATTGAACATTAGAGCCATTCAGCCATTAGTCTAATACCTATCATAGACATAGAAATTGCATGATACGAGGCTCGTTCCTAATCCTGTCTTGGGTTAGTGATGTTTCGTCTGTGGGGCCAGAAAGATGGGGGATCTTGACTGGAAAGCATTGGTACCGGATTTTGTTTGAGCACAAGTATTTAATGAGGGCGAGGTATGCGAATTTGCAAGACGTGAATTGTACAGAGTGAGCTGGTCTTCGAAGCTCTGGCGATTTTTTTGGATCCGAATAGTCATCTCATTACGTACTTGCAGAGGAACTATAGCCTATTTTTAGGCGCAAGCGTACTAGTATCAAAAGGCTCACATTAGAAATTCTGGCTTCATAGACATGAAAATGTCCAATACACACTACTAGGACTGACCCCCATTAGCCCAAGCGTAGAAGGGCTCATCGCGAAGAGGAAATGGGTAACCAGTGATGTAGTTTGGCGAATGTTCATAGCCTAGAGTGAAATGGTTCCACTAGAACTAATAACTGGTCACATGCTACTCACGTAGCTAGCAGTGCATAGGAATAAACCCATCAACCACTCAGGGCAACTTTACTTCCTTGGTCGTCCTCGGAATCACCATCACTATCATTATCACCGTCAGCCCTAGCCCCGCGCATAGCGGCAACACGTGATAGGTGGAAATGGAGCATAGAAATTTTAAAGATGATAGGGAGTGCGTTCTGGCATTGTGAGCCACAAGACGTAACAGGCTGAGATTGATACTCTGCTGAAATTGGCCCGTCAGTATATCCACCTTGGACCAAGATGACGTGTCAGAGGCGTTTGATGAGGGGCGCTGCTATCGCCCACATGCTGTCCCTGATAGACCAATTGCAGCAAGTGTCAGATGGCTTCTCCTGGGGGCTATGAAGGATGTACAAGCGATACCTGGCCGCTGCAGCAAATACTCAGTTGGACCTAAGCCAGCTATGTGAGGCGGGCTTTACATCAATACTGGTCATATCAGTGATGGTATAACTCTCCGCCTGGACAGTGGGAAGATAAGGAGTGAGTTGAGTTGAGGACAGAAGTCTTCTGTGCCGATTTTGGATCTGGATCTGGATAGAGGGTATCAGTCGACGCTGTTTCTCTTTGATGTCACTTTCATGTTTGAATCGTCTTGAGAAAATTAACATTGGCCTTGTGGGTTCGATGCCATCTAGCAATCTAAAATTTTCATCCAATCGTTGCGTAAGATTGAAACAGAGATCCATGTCCATATGTTTCATCTAGTGTACTCACATGTGCACTTCTACTGTAGAGCGACTATTGACCCTTGGCCAAGGTGATGACCTTCTTTGCCGCCTCCTCGAATCCATCAAATGCATGTAATGGAAAGCCACTCCCCGCAATCTACGGATATCCAAGTCAGCAACTGAACAATGCGAGTGAGTCCGCCAAAAATATTCACAAAAATGGACTTGACGCGCGCGTCAGAGCAAATCACGCGAAATGACGTTTTGACAGTCTCCGAAGTGGCTTTACCACCAGTGTCAAGGAGGTTTGCGCAGTGGCCGCCGTAGATAGTGAGGGCATCGACCGTGTTCATGGCAAGACCGGCTCCATTAACTGCGCGATATAGTGAGCAAACACCCTTTTTTAACGAGGTGTACACCGGAATACATACCAAGTGTGCCAATGCTACCTTCGCCTTCCAACCTATTGCATGTTAGTAGAGACACAGACAAACATCGGGGGTTATGGGTGTATTTTCTACACACTTGACGTAAACAATTCCATGCTGTTCGGCTTCAACCTCCTCTGGGACCCCTTCAGAAAGATTTCGAAGTTTGTGGATATCTTCCTATCGGCCCGAGCTGCGAAATGCAGCATCGTCGAAGCTAAAACGCGCACCATAGATCTCAAAAGTACCAGCAGTGGATATGCCAATCTGCGTCTCCAGCGTAAAGGCCTCCTTTTCCTTGTAAATTTCCCAAAGTGCCGGTATAATGCCTGCAAGCTGCTTGTGAGACGAGTCTGGGAGGCGCAAATGTAAGGCAACAGCAGCAACGATAGAGCTCTCAAACTCGGGTTGAGTGTAAGGAAATGGAAATATCTTCGACAAAGATGGGTTAAAGTCTGAAGTCGGCGAGGCAACGATGCATGGCGATAAAGCTGTTCGGTCGACTGTGATGGACACAGAAACAGAACCATCAAAGCTAGAAGCCGACTCATTCACCGGGATAGACCTCTGCTTGAGGATATCGAATGCTTGAAACTGCTTGATGTACAGACTACGCTTACATTCAGCCGTCGGTATCGAGATTGGCGTACTTCGTCCCGTGGTATGGAGCCGACGTATTTGTGAACTTTGCTGCGAGCGTGTCAGTTTACATGAGATAGGATTTAGCAAATACCACTCACACTGACACCCAGCCGGCTAGACTGGTTCGCAAACAAAGTCTTCATTCCTTCGCCGAACTTCTCGGGATGGTTAACCATGACCGTGCCAGCACGTTCCAGCGCTTGATATTTAGTTTCCACATCTGGTTCCCCAGGCGCAGCCCAGGCACCGGCATGTCCCATAATCCGTCCAGGTGGTGCTTCCAACCCCGCAACAAGGGCCATAATAGGCCTATCCAATGTCACAATTGCCCTCCAAAAGCCCACAAAACCAATCAAGTAAAAGGAACGATAACTTACTTGGGATCCACAGTCCCTCCGTCGATAGTCCTTGATCCACTCAGCAGCATCCATCTCCGCCGTTTCCCCAACTTCACCAACCAGGATAATACCCTGAGTCTCAGGATCATTCTCAAAGAGATTCAGGGCATCGATAAAGTTTGTGCCAGCCAACACATCGCCACCCATACTAATACAAAGACTCTGACCAAGCCCAGCCCGACTTGTTGACGCAACAGTCTCAAAGCTCAATGTCCCAGACTTAGCCACGATACCGACATTGCCCGGCGCGAAGCAAGGCAATGGCTGAAAGCCGATTCGGCATTTTCCAATGGCGGATATAATGCCTGGGCAGTTTGCACCTACCAGACGGGTTTTGGATTGCGTTTGAAGCGTAGAATGGATCTGTAATACTGTTAAACAAAGATGCCTTAACACTTCCCGGCACGATTAACATTTCTCGCGAGTGAACAAGTCACATACCCGAAGGATATCGTGGATTGGCACATATTCCGCCACCGCCACAACGAGCGGGATTTCCGCTTCAATGGCTTCTTCGATGGCTTTGGCTGTTTGATTTCCTGGGACATAGATCGCGGATGCATCGGGTGTTGCCCGCTCTTGAGCCCTGGGTTCTCGTCAGTCAACTTGTCAAATTGCATTTTCCCCAACGGGGGACCAATTAGTTTATTAGCCATACCGCTTTGACAGATGGGAAGAGCGGTAATCCTAGATGTTCGCCTTCAACAACAGGCTTGACGTCTCCTACGATCTTAGTACCCCACTCAAGGGACTCCTTGACATTGGTAGTCGCCTGTCTTCCTGTGGCGGAGATTAGCATTCTATGTCATTTCATTGCGGGATTCTTCTCAAATCAAACAAACAGGAATTAATACCTGTAAATCCCTGATATAATACTCTGGCGTGGGCTCCAATCTTGAGGTTTGGTAGAGTGTCCTGCATACTTAGCGGTGCGGGGGCTTGTTGTGAAACGCCTTGTCAGGGGGGGCTTGCAACTGGGGCACCCGCTTTGGTAGGGCATGCAGAGTCATGGTGGTTAGTGTAGAATGCAATTCCAGATTGGCAGGGTTTCTAGAACTGAAATGAGTTATGTACCAAAGTCCATTTCAAAATCAGATATGTTGAGAGATCCAAGTCGGCTAGTCCAATCTCAGAGCTTTCCCCCCATTTGCCGAGGGTGCCCTGATTTATACCAAGCTAAGAACAAGACCGTCAAAAGTAAAAGTAAATTCTTTATTTTCTGATTGAATAACAGAATGTCTTCCACTCCAATCCTGCACGATCAATACTCATTAAGATGAAGCTTCTTCCCCACAAACCTCCGCCTAGCAGGCTTCTCGCCGCGTTGTTCCCGTTCCACATCAAGGCCTTTGAGTGCATGAAGAAGCATTCCGGCATCAAAGAAGCCATCTAATAACATGCTTAGTTAGCAAACCACAACAAAACGCGCCAAGAAAGATTGAGACAACTTACATCCTCCCATTCCATCATCCTCCGTAAAGCCACTATCAGCAGCGGAAGTAGGCGTATCAGCACCCTGAGCACCCCCACCTCTTACAAGTCGACCACGCCGATGTGACTCCGACTGCAACCGTTCCGCAAGTGCCTCAGTCTCTCTCGCCCGACTAGTGCGTGGACTTGTCGCCTTGCGATTCGTCGCACGCAACAACTTGCGAATTTCAAACAGATACGACTCAAGCGTGTGCATAAGACGTGATGTCTGTCTGTGCTTGGAGCTCGCGCAGATTGAGATCGAGTCATCCTTGATGATGTAGCCGATACCGAAGCCGTCAGCGGATGTGGGCCCGAAGCCGAAGTGCCGCAGACACGGGTTTCCGCAGTTCGAGGTCGACAGCACGGAGTTGTTGATCTTGTCCCAGCCGGCATCGGCGAAGATCGCGGGCGTGGGCGCGGACATTGTACGGTAGGCGCGCGCGCTGCTTGCCGGTGAAGAGAGGCCATCGTCTGAAGGGGAAGAAGAGAGTTTTAGTGATTCGGGACCCTGGCTTTGGGTTTGAGATTGCGTTTCACCAGGACTGGAGTATCCGCCTGTTGAGCTGGTGTCTGGGAAAAGGCCTTCGTCAAAGGAACGCTGCCAGAGGCAGTAGAGGGCGTAGAGGTGGCGGTCTGGGCCTTGGCCCTTTGAACATTCCTTGGTGGCATCTGTATGCTTTTTGCAAGCGATGCGGAGAGCGTCGACCTTTTGTTCGGCCGCGTTCTCATCCCAAAATGCTGTGACAAAGTCTATGCATTCGGGCGTTACGGTGCGTATCGCTTCAGTGCGTCCGTGTAGGAACATCTTTGTCATGGCTGGTTCGTAGGTGTTCTCGACTCGGCCATACAGGCCATAGTAGGCGGCCTGGAAGGCCATCTGGATGAATGCATCTGGAGAGAAGCCCATTGAGGTTATGAAGTTTTTGCCAAAGCCTTCAAAGTCTAGGACTTGGAATTCGTGTTGGCAGAGCAGGTCGGAAAGGTGGGATTCGGCGAAGCGGAGCGCGATGTTAAGTTCGGGTGTCATATCCCATTCTAGTTTGCGCGGTGTCGTGCTGACGTTTCCGAAACTTTGAGGGTCACGCTTCACTGGGTCGGGGCTGCTGGTTGCCCAAAGGCTTGGGGATTGGCCGTTGATTGTCCTTGCAAAGCGGAGGATAGTGTCGGTGTACACATCGCTGGCAAAGCGTAGCACCGTGTGGCCATCCACACCGGTATGCTCGAAGTTGATGCCTGCACTGCCGTTCTTGCAGACGATGATTTGCAGCTTATCATACCACCGATTGGTGCAGGTTCCAACCTGGACACCCTTGACGACTTCGCTTGTGCCACAAAGCATGTTTGCACAAAGCTCGGATGTAGTGGATGGCTCTGTGCCGTCTAGACATAGGACAAAAAGGGCCGTGTCGACAATGTTCAAACACTCCGCGTTATTAGATCTGGAATCTCTGGTCATGATATCGCGTAACCCCGACCAGACTTTACGGTTCTCGGTGCTGAGTACACCCAAAGCACCCTTGGCGGCCTCGTGAAGAGGAGTTTGAGCCGCATCCTCAACAATGACTTGCAGGTTAAGTGAGATATCCTTCTCTGTCATAATCAAATCACTATTGTCATCCAAGACATCAAACCAGTAGAACTGCCCCCGACACATAACAACCATGTGTTTAGCCGAGGGGTCCTGGCTAATAACACAGCCATTATCAGTAGGCAGACGTGCCGTTCCAAAAAGGCGCGAGTATTGATACATGCAAAGAGGCGTTCCTCGCACAGTATCAGGAGGTAGCTCCTCTCGACGCACAGCTCGAACAAATGCCAATGCAGAAATTGCCAGTGATGCAGCTCGAGTCACCTGATGATTTCTGGCGGGAGTTGGGTCGTCCTCCAGAAGGAAAAATGGATTAAGATTCAAAACAACAGCTGCGAATGTTAGGTGAGCGCAAAAAAGAAAAGGCCAGATTGGGAATTGTACTTACGATTATCGAAGTTCAAGTAGGAATCATACCCTTACCAATGATCAGCCAACCTCCCATCGCATCCTTGGATTCTAAATAAACTTACAAAACTGCTCAATATAGCTCGTCTTTGAACCAGCATATGTTTTAAGCCGTTCTTGCAAAAGTGGACCATCATTCTTTAAAAAGTCTCGGACAGCGGCCCTGGTCTCTTCATGATCACGCGGGCTCTGCAAGCCCTGCAGAGTATCTATGTACCTGCGACAAGTATCCTCCAGCTCGGGAATAGGAAGCTTAGGCAGCGAATCCTGGTTTGCAAAAGTCAAGCCCTGGCTCTTAGGCGTGTGGAACTCCGCAACCTCAGAGGAAGGCTGTTCAGTAGAAACATTTGGTCTCATGACCGTGTGAGCTTGGGGGTTGGACCCGCACTTTTTGCTTGTATCGGCATCCATGGGATCACTAAATGGTTTGGGGGTTGTGAAGAATCGTACTGCCATTGAGGAGTAAGACATGATGTTAGATATGTTCAACGTATCAAGACAAGATGTATGCAGTCGTAGCGACTAGCGAGGAGGGTGGGAATTGACAGGAGGCGTAGGGCAGTGCGGTAGAAGTAGTGGCAGTCTCGGGGACAGTATGGTGGCATTGAGACTATGTCATGTGCAGGTGCAGATAGATCGACAAGAGACAAAGGAATAAAAAGGAGATGTTTGGGATAGATGAATTCACAAAAAAAAAAGAAGATTCTGCAGAGATGACAGAAAAATTCGGATGGCGTGAGACAGGAAGAGAGCATGGTAATTTATAGAGATATGGGGATGGGGATTATACAGTGATCTCAACGGCTGTGGATCCGGCTCGGGCCTAAGGGGAAAAGGAAAAGGCCATGAATTGAGCAGTAGACTTACAGAGCACTTGAAAATAGTGCAATGGATATGAAACCCCGAGGTGCAGGTTGGGGTGACCGGGTGATACGGTGGAAGAACGGAATGATGGCGCCGGAGAAACGGATGGGTTTCGCTGTGCCGTTTGTCAGATGTCATATTTTTTGCCAAGAAAGGAACATCTGCAAAGATGTGGTTCATAGCTTTTACAGAGTCCCTTGGAGATATCATAGGAGCCTCTGAGGGCTTGTAACATGTAGACATCACACCTTCAGCTGTTTCCATGAAGAGTGACGACGAAATGGCTTTGTCTCAGGAGGATATATCCCTCACCCCGTAGGGTTTATTTAAAGGAAAATGATAGGGTGGAATACCAGATGGACCAGGTGTGGAACTTACTTCTAAGGTTAACGACAATCTTTAGACCCCGGCACGTTGCCGCAGGTATCTTGGCTCAGGGTAAAGATGTGCAAAGAAAGCTTGCAACCCGTTGATGTTGAAAGATTATGGTCGAACTGCATTTAAAGAAAAATTGAAAAAATACCCTCGAAATGGAGCAAGAAGCTTACTGTTTACCAGACACAAAAGTTCTTCTCAGAAATTTGAAGTAAATCGGATGGGCTCTCACTTCATGCTCCAGACGTTTCGGGCGAAAGGACCGGGGGATCTTAGGGTCACGTGGACGCAGCGTCATAGAGGTAAAAGAACATGGAATCAAACAGCAGCCACCACCACGATTGTAGATCCTATGATTCCGTGAAGGTTTTTGAGAAGATTTCATAATACACTGGGGTTATACAAGGTACATCACGTCCGCAAAAAAAATTAAAAAAACGCCAGAGATTTTGTTATCCACAGGATGAGCCGCAACACGGGGATAGTGGAAAACATGGAACAAGGAATATTTACAATAGAATAAAAATATCTGCATTGCCGTAGATCCTCTAAAGTAGAAGGATGAGGCACGCTTGCATACATACAGTATGGGTCACCGATCGAGGCAGGACATGCAAATGATGAAGAAGTTTAAAAACAAGAAGACAAATCCAGATGGCGAGTCCGTTATTTGGAAGAACAAAATCGATGGGTTTAGATCACTCCACACAAGAAGAAAATCGGATGCAGCATTCTCAAATCAACAGCCCCAAATATCCCGTGACGTTCATGATCTGGGCCTCAAGACGTTGTCGGCATACTCACCGGCGTAGTTACCGGGAGAGCCATAGTTGCAAACAGTGAAGGGCGAGGGGCCACCAACATTCCCCAAGTCAGAGCAGTCAACAGTGGCGCAACCGACTTCCGTAGTGGCTTTCCAAACGATCTGAGTAAAGTGGCCCCACTTGTCAAAGTTGGTCATATCAGGGTTGGCCTCGCCGTAGAGGTTGGTGAAGTACGGTGCCTCGTCGGTGTACATCATCCCACCGATAACCTTCTCGCCAACCAGTGCCGCCTCGTAACCGTATGCGATGTTCTGACCGTAGTCTCCGCTTGCGGACTTGATGGAGCTAGTTGACATTAGTAAGATTGATTTCCAAGCACAATGAAGGTATACTTACGTGTCATGTTCGTACGAGCAACGCGAAGCGAGAGTCTGGGCAGCTCCCGCGAGGTCATCGGACCAGGTCAAAGCGCCTGAAAAGTGTTCGCTGCGGTGAATGTTGTGGTAGTACAGGATAGACTCCTGGTAGGAGTTGGCAGCGGTGGCAGCGGTAGCAGCGGGGGGGGCAGCGGCGGTGGTCGAAGTTACCAAAGAGGTGGCCACTGAGGTAGCGAAAGAGGTGGCCACTGAGGTAGCGAAAGAGGCAACGGAGGTGGTAACGATCTTAAATTCGGCCTCGGTGGTTGAAGACGTAGTCGCGGTGCTGGGTTTGGCAGGCTCAACCACAGCCACAACGGTAGTGGCAGCCACAACAGTAGTAGGAGCCACAGCGGTAGTAGGAGCCACAACGGTAGTAGGAGCCACAATGGTAGTAGGAGCCACAATGGTAGTAGGAGCCACAACGGTAGGAGTCACAACGGTAGTAGGAGCCACAACGGTAGTAGGAGCCACAGCGGTAGTAGGAGCCACAACGGTAGTAGGAGCCACAATGGTAGTAGGAGCCACAACGGTAGTAGGAGCCACAGCAGGGGCGGACTCCACCTCAGCAGGGACCTTCTTAGAAACGTCGACCGTAGGAAGGGCACTGGTGGCAGACTTAGTGTGGTCCTGCTTGACCGAAGCAGCCGTGTCGGGGGTGTTGGTGGGCCACAGGGTCACAGTCTTCGTGACGGTGGTGGTAGTCCACTCGGTCACATAAACCTCCTTCTCAATAACCTTGGCACAGGTACCAACCGCCAAGGCGGCAAAGATGACAGCAGAACGCATTTCGGGATTGAAAACAAAGAAACTTCTCCGGGAAGTTTGCGAAGAGAATGGGTAATGGGTCAAGCAGATCGACTACGTTGACAAAGGAATGTGTACGCTAGGGATAAATGAATGGCCGGCCGAAAAACACCTTCTTCCTTCAAGGAGCGAAAGAAAGATAAGGTGCAGGCGGAAAAGATTGGAGAGGACAAGGAGAGAAGGGGAGAAAAAGAGAGGACGGTTGGTAGATGTAGAAAGGGGAGATGAGGAGGCGGGGGGACCGTGCGAATAGGCAGGGTATTAATTTTAAATGAGGTCCAACAGAATACTCCGTAGAGTATGGAACAAACAAGAGTAATTATTTTGTAAATTAATATCCAGGGAAAAAAACTTCAATGGCTCTCTTCTATACTTATTATCTTTTCTTTTGGGGGATTTCCAACCTCTTGACATCGGAACATACTTCGTTGTGGCACATTCTTCAGTACATTCCAAGTCCTAGATACCGTTTTGCATTGACATGAGGCTGGTGATTAGGACGCTCAGCAAATGGTCTCCGAGATTTGATCTGAAGATTTTCTTAAGAGGATTAGATATGTACATATTACCAATAAAATCTTGCATTATGATGTGTGATGTCCCCGGGTGGATGTATTCTGGACCACCTCTACGAGTCCCAATTATGGAGTACATAGTTACGCCTAATCAGAAGGAGACAAAAGGAAATAAGGTAATTAAAAGTACCGTGGGTTTCCGCAGGAAAATCCCCAAAGTAGTATAGAGAATACGGAGTACAGCCGTGAAAAAGAAAAAGCAATCGAGATCTTGTTTGGTCGAAGCCAGGGGACTGTCAATGGAAGACCCTTGACCAGGAACAGTTTCAAAGTGTCCACCCGTAGCTTTATCAACCAATCACAAGATCCGTCGGGAAAACAAAATCTCCCCACATGGCCATCCGCTTATCCAGCTAAGAAACTTTGGCTAAGAGGCTCATTCAGTGGGCTGCACGGGCGGATCCGAAATAGATTAAATCAATCCTCGTTTCAGCCACCAATTTAAGCAACGATATTCTCCGGAATACCCGAAATGAAAATGAAGATTCTCTGTTTTAAGGCTTGTATTGAGTTTTAGGGACGGAGTGCCCCAGACTCCGCAGCCTTTCAATAATTGTTGGATCGTCATGATAGTGGAAGATCAAAATGAAGACCAGGGCTGGGTCTTCCAATCAGAGCGAGACGCCCATTGGCGTACCTTGCGTCCGCGGGTCATTGTGGGACAGGGCACCTATACAGTGTAGCAAGGGGAAATTCCAAAACATCTCATAATTCTACCTGTACGATTGAATCTGCCGTAGTAAGAGTACGAAGTGCAGAGTACGCAGATACTAGTCTTCGACATACAGCTCCACCTTTTCGGCATTCGAGCCCAGGGTCCACGGTCTAGACGGCAGGAGATCTGCTCTGAAATAATGTCAAGTGCCCAGATGTGTTGTGCCCAACCAAATGTCCAAGAACGCCACAACCACACAACCGTTCTTGATGAGAATATGGAAAAACGGAACCACAGCTCGTAACGCCTAGATATCAATAATTTGGCATCGCCCAGCCTCACAAACCATCAAGTAGTTCTTGGTTGGCTCGGCGGCCTTTAAATCTTGAAAAAGTGCATTTCGGGACTTGAGCCAGAAGGACTGATTTCTCACAAAGTCTTTCAAATGTGAGGGGCGAATGTCGACAATGGAAGTGACCACGATAGACGAGGACACAGCCACGCCGGCCTCGGCCCGGACTCGTTGCCGGATTAGGTCGAGTGCCGATACAGGCTCATCGTTCCGACTGGGGAGAGTGTCGCCACGTGGATTAGGGATCGAGGAGATATTAGCGGTGGAGAAGACACCCGTCACTGTGCGAGTACCAATCTGGAGGCCCACAATCACATCCAGCATTCCTACGAACAGGAAAGGATGCTGGATGATCTCCACCGCGAAAGTGTTGCACGTCTGCCGGGCCAAGGTCCGGTAACTCTCATCCTCGAGCAGAGCGGATAGACGCAGTAGATTACGCGCAATGACTCCGTTTACCGAAGGTGTTGCCGACTCGGTGCCTGTCTTCAGACGCAGGAGCGGTCCAGGCATGCCGGGGGTGATGACGGAAGGTGTACTGTAGTACCCGGTGGCGGTAGAGCCACTCTGTGCCAAAAAGTATTCATTGAGGTACTCTAGAATCATTAGGTTAGCTAGCAGATCCCGTTATAATCAAAGGGGCGGTTCTCACTTTGCAGTCGCTCGGCAAATTGAAGATAGCTGTCATCGTAGGTAGCGTCATACATGTCGAGTAGCCCGCTAGCCAAGTATGCGTAGTCGTCGGCAAACCCCGGGGTGTCTCCACGATTTCCACCGCGGTAAATACGCCATAGCTGTCCTGTGGTCTTGTCAAAAAGTTTGTCCTTAATGAAGCTAATTGCCCGTGCTGCCGCTTCACGACAGTACACCGCCTTGGAGCTCTCGATCTCCTCGAACAAAACACTACACTTGGCAAGCGCACCGATCGCCAATCCATTCCAGGCAACGATAATTTTGTCATCCAGGTCCGGACGCCCGCGGGATCGTTCGCGGTAATCGTGCAACTTCTGCTTCGACGACTTGATGATCTTCACCACTTCCTCCTCGCTAAGACCGAAGTCTTTGGCGAGTTTGCTGGGCGTGGCACGGATGGACAACACGTTTTGGTTCATGAACTCATCATGCGGGTCGTACTCGGGTGGAACGTTGCCGTCGGGGAGAACACCCCAGTGTTTGGCGCAAACTGGAGCATCCCGAGGGCCGAGGACTGAAGTGAGTTCCTTCAGCGACCAGACATAGAAGGCGCCCTCCCGCTTTTCGGTGTCATTTGGATGAGGGTAACTGTCGGCATCTTCTGAAGAAAAGAACCCTCCGGTGGGCGACTGTATCGGGGCGCTCGTCAAGTAAGCAGCCAGATCATAGACAGCGCCCAGAAGTTCGGGGTCATGGGTGAGCCGGAAAGCATCCACGTAGACATCCAATAGCTGTGCCTGGTCATAAAGCATCTTCTCGAAATGGGGGAGACCCCAATCTGTCGTCACGCTATACCGTGCGAATCCGTGCCCGATGTGGTCCCGAATACCACCACGAGCCATATTCACTAGTGTTGTGACGGCCATCGCGGTTGCTTGTTCACATTCATCATGTCCTACAACATCCATGACCTGGGTCGGGTAGGCACCGAGCCGGAGTAAGAAGCTAAGATTGGACGGTGTAGGAAATTTGGGGGCACGGCCAAACCCGCCATTGACCGAGTCATATCGTGATGCAAAATGCTGATATGCTTCTTCCAGAAGCTCAATATCCATATCCTCATCATTATCATCATCGCGATCGCCTTGCTGCGAGTGCGTCCCTTCCTCGGCAAACTCTCTCAATTGTTTGGTGATTTCTTTGGCGCTGTCGAGACAGCGTTGCTGTTGTGTCTGCCACACATCTCTAAGTTTTTCTAGAATCTCCACAAATCCGATTGCTTCGGGACCGGTGAATGTGGTTGAATTTGGGCCTTGCCAGTACGTGCCACCAAACACAGGCTCGAGGTCAGGAGTCAAGAACACGTTCAAGGGCCAGCCACCAGAACCCGTCGTGGCCTGGACATAATTCATGTAGATGTCGTCGATGTCTGGTCGCTCTTCGCGATCAACCTTGATGGGGACGAAGGATTCATTTAGAATCGAGGCCACCTCTGATGACATGAACGATTCTTTTTCCATGACATGGCACCCTAGACAAGATTAGAATCACAGTAACACTAGTGTAGTCGTTTTAACCTACAATGACATGCGGAGTAACCGATACTGAGAAAGATTAAACGATTGTGCTTCTTAGCAAGCTCCATAGCTTCTGCATCCCAAACTTGCCATGCTACCGGGTTGTTCATATGTGCCCGGACCTGTATTCGTGTAAGCATGTTGTAGTTTACCTCAAGGGAAGACATCTCTCACATAAGGTGATTTGCTTTGCTGCAAGCGATTGACCATTTTGGGGCTTGTGTCAGGTACTTCATGACGCGGGTGTGAGTGGTTGATTGAGGCGGCCATTGTGATTGGATTTTCAATACTTCTGCTGGTCGGAGACTAAACGCCCGTCAGTCTGAAGCCTAAGAGGGGTCACTGACGGGTTCCGGCGTACAATGCCTAGGTACCCAAGCTCAGAAACTACACCACGTGTGACAAAGTCTTGGTGGACGAAGATGGCTTGTGGTACAATTTATGTCTCTTGACTGGGGAAACAAATGGACCGGTTGGAGCGGGTTTGAGAGGGTTAGAGCGGGCTGGAGCGTGTCTTGAAGAATAAAGTTGCCAGCGCCATTTTAGGCGGGGGGAAGTCGAGGCGAAGGTCGAGCTCGCGGGAGATCGGCCCTGTGCGTCATGGCTGCATCAAGAATATCACGTGATTCGTTCTATACGGCCATGCTATACAGTTGCAGGCGCACTGAAAGTTGTGGACAGCACTATATACACAATTCTATATTGTATGATCTTGGGTTTATTGTACATGCCTTTGCTAGGTGTAAACATGCTCAAAAAATTATTGGGTATCACATCGTCTAATCATCCCCCATCAGCTCTGCCAACTCCGCCTCTTCCTCCGCCGTTAGTATTGATTCGGCTGGCTTTTCCTCCTCCTCCTCCTTCTCCTCTTCTGTGGACCTTTTCGCAAGTTCCACTGCCTGCTGAAGCTCATCGGGTTGAAGGGACCATTGGCGAATCGTCGCATCAATTCCTACGCTGACAATGGTTGACCCAACAAGCACAAGCCCAGTGACCTCTTCGAAGTGGCCAGAGAAAGTGTGATGGAGTGCTCCGGTCTATTTCAATTAGCATACACCCCATAGAGATACTGAAAAAGAAAGAAATTTACCGATCGGTTCCACACTCTAACTTCCTCGTCCCGACAGGCAGTCACAACCCACCCTCCCGTTTCATAGACGACAATATCCCGGACAAAGTCGGGATGCTCTAGGGTCAGATTCGCCTTCCATTCATCCTGTCGAACCAAGCATTTGGCAGTCTTGTCGGCCGAAGCAGTCCAGAGATCACCGTCATTATCAAAAAAAAGCTTGTAGACACTGGTGTCATGTGGAAGGAGAGGGTCAGTGGTACTACCCCCGCCAAAGATACTGAATTGGCGAATTTCCCGATCACTTCCTGCACTGAAGACGATCGGTTTGTCGGTCTCCGATTCCGGGTCAAGGGCAAGGTCCTGGATGCCGCGAGAGTGGCCCTTGAAGGTCTCTAACCGCTCACCACTTGCGATATTGAATACCAAGACTTGTGCATCAGCACCGCCGGAGATGAGCAGGTCATATCCCTGCAGTCTTGCGCTGGTGACTGATCGAACGAAGTCGGCATGGCCTTCATACTTCTGGCGTGGCTGGCCCGTGGTCGTGTCCCAGCTCCAGATAGCTTTGTCCCAGCACCCAGCAAACAGGAGCTTGCCATCAGGACTCAAACAAAGGCTAGTAATGGGTGACACAGGGCCTGTAAAAGCCCTAGCTGTTTCTCCTGTCTGTAGAAATGTAAGAATTTAAGACGGTCTCAGAATACGGGTGCGCTTACGGCAAGGATGATCCTTCTCACAGTACCAGTACTTTGCGCAACATAAATCGAGCCAGTATTCCAGGGGTCTGGATGAGCTGCCAGGATCTTGCCCTGTAGTCGAATAGGATTACCATTGGTGTTCTGGGACTTGGCATCCTTGCGCTCCTGCTCATCCAAAGATGCGCTGTTAGGGATGTCAGTCAACACCTTTCCATTCAAAAATCAAAGGATTTTTTTGACGCACGATGTCTGAAAGAAATGATCTCGGTTTGAAGATGTCGTCATCGTGTTTCAAGTCTCTTTAAAATCATGTCAAGTGTAAAAGCGGCTCTCATTTTCCCCATCAACTTCTCCCCCGCCAACTCCAGAATTGCTATCCGAGCTCACGCCGTCCACCGTAGCCCGCATCCTCCACAAAACCACAGAATTTGCGTTTCGTCTCCCTTCCTTTCTCTTCCTATCTCGTCTCTTTAAACCTCCCCGTTTTCTTTTTCTTTAAATCATTATCCCCTCGTTTATCCGCCCGGCGCGATATTGCGCACAGCTGCTATGGAGATGAATCACCTCATAGGGTCAGTCTGAACCTCTTCGGAGCCAAGGTGGCCGGGAGTTAACATCTGGCAGTCAGCGTTTCAACCTGATCTCGAAAAGTGACATTCGGTGAGCTTATCAGAATATCAATTGCCTTATCCACAATTAATTTTCTTTTAGCTATGTCGGCACTCTTCACGAAATCAACCCCGAAGCCTCCACAATAGCTCTTGAGAATGTCATGTCATTCGGCTCAGAAGGACGCCGTGGCAACCCCGCTGAGGAAGTGCCCCCATCCACCGGTGTCTACGAGTACATTGTCTTTCGAGGCAGTGATGTGAAGGACATCAGCATAGCTGGAGAGGACCAAAAGGATCCCGTACCGCAAGAAGTACCTCGGGTACCAGAAGATCCTGCCATCCTCGGGGTAAGTCGACCCACCATGTCATCCCGCGCAACAAACCACCGCCCATTGTTTCGGCACATTGATCAAGTGACGAAAAATTCTCGGATGTAAACTCACAGACCTGTTCTGAATGCGCAAACCCGTGTAGAGATTTCCGTTGCCTTCCTTCTGATGATCAATTCCCTGTCTTGGACTTGTTTTCTGTATCAATGCGCATACAGTGTGCTGACTGGCGCAAATAGGGCGTTCAACGACCGGCTCCTCCTCAAGGGCCTGACTCGGGACCTGCTCCACAGAATCTTCCTCCTCAAGGCCCCTCACATGGCCCCCCCCAGCTTCCCCAGGGAGCTGGCCCAAATCCTCCTGGTTACCCCCCGCAGCACCAATTCCAGCAAGGTTACTACCCTTCCTACGGACAGCGATTTGGACCACCTCCTCCATTCCCTCCCGGTCCCGGTTTCCCGCCATACGGTACTCCGCCCGGATGGTATCCCCCTCCAGGCCATGGATTCCCCCCTGGTCCAGGTCAATTCCAACCTCCGATGCCCATTGGCCCTGGTCAGCAGTCTGTTCCTCAGCAACCTGGTCCACAGCAACCTGCACCTCAGCAACCTGCACCTCAGCAACCTGCACCTCAGCAACCTGCACCTCAGCAACCTGCACCTCAGCAACCTGCACCTCAGCAACCTGCACCTCAGCAACCTGCACCTCAGCAACCTGCACCTCAGCAACCTGCACCTCAGCAACCTGCACCTCAGCAACCTGCACCTCAGCAACCTGCACCTCAGCAACCTGCACCTCAGCAACCTGCACCTCAGCAACCTGCACCTCAGCAACCTGCACCTCAGCAACCTGCACCTCAGCAACCTGCACCTCAGCAACCTGCACCTCAGCAACCTGGATCTCAGCGGTCGGGACCTCCTGATGCCGTCCCTGCGCCTAAGCTCACCTCCGAACTCCCGGTCGGGGACAAGCTTCCCAACAAATCCACGAGTCATAATGCAACACCGGCTGCTCAGAACGCCCCCACCCCTCCCATCGAATCCAAGCCTACTGTCGCTGAAGCTTTGCAAGGTTCTGTCAGTTCTGCTCCTCCGACTGCTGCCCCTCAGAAAAATGGCCGAGTCATGCCAGCTATCCCGATCGCTGCCCCAAAGGCTGCTCCTCCAATCGCTCACATTCCTACCGCCTCTCGGGGAAATAACCAGTCTATTACTGATGCCACTGCGGCTGCCACAGCTGCAGTTGCTGCCGCCATGGCCAAGTTGCCACAGCCTGGTGCTCAAAAGCAATCCGGACAGCCCGAGGGTGCCGTGGACGCGCTTACGCAGCAGATGAACCACATGCGTCCTTACGACAACAACCGTGCTCCCCGAGGCGGTCACCACCACCCTCGTGGTGGACGCGGCGGTGCTCGTCCTCAGCAGCAGCCCAAGAAAATTGAAGTCCCCCAATCCGATTACGATTTCCAAACTGCAAACGCCAAATTCAACAAGCAGGATCTGGTAAAGGAAGCCATTGCCACCGGAGTTCCTGTTGCAGAAGCTGAGACCCACGCAGCTGAAGAAGCGGAATCTATGGAACCCATGTCAAACGGTGGCGGCGCTTCGTCGAACCACGGCTATAACCGTGGTTCATCCTTCTTCGACAATATCTCGAGTGAGGCTCGCGATCGTGAGGAAAATGCCGGCCGTGTTGGTGGTCGTGAATGGCGCGGCGAGGAGGAAAAACGCAATATGGAAACCTTTGGACAGGGTAGCGTTGATGGCTACCGCCCCAACTACCGCGGTCGTGGCCGTGGCCGCGGCTTTGGTCGTGGTCGAGGTGGTTACAGTCGTGGCTATGGCCGTGGCCGTGGCGGCGGCCGGGTCCCCCCAGAGTCCACTGGTGTCCCATCCCAGGGTTGATCGACATCATGTTTTTAACATGTCCTTCTAGCGATGATTGCTATCTTGTTTTCATATTTCGGGTGGCAAGACCTATGACCGAAACGAATAATTACACTTGAATCTTTTCTAGTCTCTTCGGCGCAATGGCAAATTGGGGCCGGGGCATACTGGGTTGGCCATGCGATACTTCCTGCTATAGCAAATTATGGGTGTTTTCTTGTGTTTCTTGTTATCTTTTTTTTTCTTTTTGTCACGCATACCCTTTCTGCAGCGTCTTCTGAAATTCCTGGATCCGATGGATTCTTCATTCTCATGTTTTCACTGTGCAGAAAGTGGCCAATGCACCATGATCTCTCGTGCTCGTCAGCATGGAGCAGATATCGTTATTTTGTGTGTAAACTATCCGAGGAGGAAAAATCCTCCAATGACCTAAATGAAAAAGGCATAAAAAAAAAGGTCGAATGGCCTTTGACACTGTTTCTTCCCTTGTAGATCAACGTCAACATCAAGAACTCCGTACAGCGTTATAATTCGCCGCACACATCCTCGCCACGTCAAGTTCTTAGACCACCAAAAGCAGCTCGATTCTTCGGTCCCTTTCAGCCTCAAATGTGGAGCTGTTGCTTTGTGAGCTTTCCTTCCTGAACTTGATGCACCACATCCCTGACGTGTCCTACGTTCGCATAGATTGCAAAATGAAAATCACAGTAAGAAGACGGACGAGATAGACAAATCCAAAGAAATAAGAACAAAGGGCTTCCGACACCCTCTGCCCAATTCCAATGTTACTTGATTCCACTATGAAATCGACTGTGTGTAATACGTAACTTTTTATCTAGTCACTGTACTATAAGAGTGTTTTGGGGGGTGAACTCTTGTCCTATCGTAGTATGTTCAGAATTTGTCTTCTCCGTGGCATCACGCAGTATTTCCAACTTCTTTGCCGCTGCATGTCACTTTGAAAAAAAAAAGCCTGTTGTTTTCAACGCAGGTTGCCAACCAATTGCCCTGGGATCCGAACAACGTCAAGCTCCCTTCGCGAAAGGATCTTCCCAAAAATTTCCGGTGCACCCGACGGTGCCGCTTGGGTCTGGGGCAAAGCTGATGAGGCGTGATCCTACCACTTACTGTGGAAATGTCTTTTTAATATGGCTGATGCGTCTGGTGCATAGGTGAGCAGATTGAACCTCTTGACGCCGCAGCGGGTCAAGGCATCTGCTGCTGAAATTGAAACCAGTGAGATGGTGCTATTGGAGTGAGTAAAGTGAACTATTACAATATGCTGACACGATATCTAAGCTTACAAGTATCATTATCACGTCTTCCTTTCATCGTGCCCGAAAGGCGGCTTTTGGCCGCGATGGATTCCAGCACAACATCAAACCGCTTGCTGATGGCGTTGCTTATGTTTATACTTACATTATGAACCCGCGAAGGGGGATTCAGTCTGATCTCAACCTTCAAAAGTTGTAGAATAAAACATCTATCTAGAGTGTATTTCCCACCACCATGTTCGGCTAAACCTCGGGCCAAGAATCTCCAACTCCGCATTTCTCCACGTTTCGGCCCGTGTTCAGATGTGGAACTTCTTTTATCTTAGACGACGAAAACTCGGGCTGGATTGCCGTTTCTTTGTGGCGTTGTAACAGCGCATCTCTTTCTTCCAGTCTTACTCAAGGTACCAGATTCCCATCCCATTCCATCATGAGCACCGAAACGCAAACAGAAACAATCATACTACAGACAAGAGCTTCTACTGAAGCGATTCCAGCCGAGCATGATGTAGCACAAGACTCAAGGCCCGAAGAAACAAAATGGATGCATGCCAAACTCTTCAGCGCAGGACTATCCTTTTTTGTCGCGGGGGTCAACGACGGAAGTCTAGGATCGATCATTCCCTACGTGATATACACCTACGACGTCGGGACAAATATGGTCGCCGTGTTGTAAGATTATTCAAAATCATTCAAAATCAGTGAAATTAACACAATCAGATACGGCACAACTTTCTGCAGCTGGCTAATCGCCGCCCTCGCGAACGGCAAAATAACCCAGTACCTAGACCTAGGCCCAATCCTCAGCCTAGGCGCCGCCGTCCAGGTTCTAGCACAAGTGCTTCGAGTCTGGGCACCCCCATTCGCACTGTACGCGGTAACCTTGTCTGGGCCAAGCCTACAATGAGACACACGCCAACACCTTCGTCTCGGCCGCTCAGCACCGCTGGCTGGGCTTGATCCATGCTATGTATATGGCCGGTTGTCTAGTTGGTCCGTTCGTAGCGACGGGTGTGGCGTCAGCAAATGTCGATTCGAAGTGGTATCTGTTCTATCTTTTCCCGCTTGGCGTGGGTGTGATGAATCTTGTGTTGGTGGGTGTTTCTTTCCGGGGCCGTATGGCTACTCCGATTGTCTTGAGAGGGGAGAGAGGGGGCAGGACTTCTTCGAACTCTGCACTCAAGGAGATCAAGGATACACTTTCTACACCTGCTGTTTGGTTGCTGATTTCCTTTTTTTTTTTTTTTCTTTCTTGGTGCGAGTTTCACAGCTGGAGGTTTGTATTGTCTTCTTAGATCTACAACGGAACTGATTGAACTAGGCTGGATGGTCGAGTATCTTGTCAATGTCCGTGACGGTAATGTTAAAAGAGATGGGTTATGTCCCGGCTGGATTCTACGGCGGCGCCTTTCTAGGACGTCTTATCCTCGCTGAACCTACGCATAGACTCGGTGAGCGCCGGATGATCTTTATTTACGCTTTGCTATGTATGGGTCTGCAGTTGGTATCCTGGCTGTGAGTTTGGGACTGGCTCCACTATCCCATCTATACGCTGACGCTGAAATCTTGCGTTGTCTTTGCTGATCCTCCTGGCTTACCAGTGTCCCCAACATCATCACTGAGGCGGTAGCAGTCAGTCAGTTGGGATTATTTTCTGGTCCTTTCTTTGCAACAGTAACTATCAACCACTCTATTTCCCTACCCTTAACTCTAACCCCTGGTTTAGGGTATATCAGTCAGCTCAAAGATCTTCTTACCAGAGATCGGTTCTTCAGCAATCGGTAAGCCAACACGTTTATTCAATTTGCATTCTGACGCTGATTCATATAGCATTCGTCTTTGCACTCGGCCAAACCGGTGGATCTGTCTTTCCCACCTTGACGGGTATTATCGCGGGACATGTTGGTGTCCAGGTCCTGCAACCCATGCTTGTTGGTTTGCTCGGTGCCGCTGGTATGAGCTGGTTAAATCTGGCCCAAGGATGCTGTCTTGCATCGGGACTGACGAGATTGTACCCAAGTCCGGGTTTCAGAGCTTCGTTGTATATATTGGGGGGGTTCTATTGGTGCAAGAGAGCTGAGAGACATGTTGTGTGTTAAGAGCCTCTTTCATGAGATTAAACGACCCAAGAGACTAGGGTATTAAAAGTTCATCACTTCGTTACATCACGACAACCAAAAGGAACCCAATGAAATGCAAACCCTCGCACAGCTATGCTAAAAATGAATTACCCAACATAAGAATTCCTTCATTAGCATCATTCCTCATAAGAAATAGATGAAGCCCAAAGCCCTTAAAAGATATCCTCAGGCCACTGGTAATCCTCCAGGCCCGAAATTACAGACTCCGGGCCGGAAGCCGAGGACGAAGAAAGCATAGGAGCAGACAAAGGTCTCTTTTTAGGCGACCGGTTCACATTGACATTGACCTTGGCAGCACTCAAGCGAAGTTCCTCTGGGAGGGGCGGTACGGGCGGGATGTCGTCATCACCGAGATACCCAGACCGTCTACGACTAGGACCTGTTTTCGACCTTGTCGGGGTGCGAGGGCTACGATCAGGATTGAGCTGGCGCTGTGGGTGGTGGTAGAAGGCTTCGCGGTAGGAGTCATTTGGCAGAGCAGAAAGAGGCGTAGACCAAATGTTGGAACGAGAATCCCCGTCAGAGACAGCGGCGGGGGAAGATTCAGGGCGCGTGCTGGTCTGGCTATTTCTCATCCGGAGAGGGGGGTTGGGCTTGGAACTTGGTGAGCAGCTGGATCCGGGGACTTTTCGGAGTTGAACGTAGGGGGACCTTTTGATGTTGCGTGTGGCACTTGAAATTCTTCCTGCTTCCTGCTCTTCGTGCTCGGTCGAGAGAGCTATGTGGTCGATGGCTTGCTTGCGCTTGGCTGAGCCGGGGCTCTCGCCGGCCTCGGATTTCGGCCATTTCGCTTTTCCGGGTGGGCTAAGTAGACCGGAGTCAATCAGAACCTCGAGCTCGGGGTCGCGTTCATGATTATCGAGGCCTTTCGTCGAACTGGGCTGAGGAGAGTTCCCACTATGGATAGGTTCAGGAATGGAAGACTTCCGTTTGCGGGAAGAACGGTCCTTACCCATTGACGACGGCTGTGTCCCTTTCAGGTGCCGTTTTGTAGTTTGAGCCTTAGCCGGGGTATGCGGCAGTCGTGACTCTTCAAAGAAGAACGTTTCGCGGTCATCCACAGATGGCAGAGCCGTTAAGTTGGTCACCGCAGGCCCAGCTGTCTCGTTTTCTGCGGCCTTTTGGTCCAGAAGCCTTTCCGACGGCAGAGTAGGAAGGGCACCAGGAACAAACTTTTTTGGGAATGATGCGGGATCCATCTCGGTATTGAGGGTTTTTGGTTGGACTGTAGGTGCTGTGATCCGCTCCTCATTGCCTGTGAGGTCACGAAGCTCCCGACGGGCACGTTGCAGCTTATCCTCGAGATTGCTTACTTTCTTTAGCAGTTTTGTTTGGCGAGAGAGTTCCCTGCGTGAGGGTTGCTTGCGCAGGCCAGTCGATTCGTATTCATCGGATTTTCTATCACAATACACTGCCGAGGGAGCAGATGGCGACCCATGGGACTTGAAAAATGACTTCGGCAGGCGAAGATCCTGAAGAGAGGAGCGTTTAGAAGCTGAAGATTCAGAGCGTGATGGAGCACAACGGTCTACTTGATCAATTGGATGACGATACGGTTCTTTGACTGGGGAACCGTGTTCCATCTTTTGCTGAATAGATCGCCAGGTCTGGTCGGCGAGGGCCGCGTTGACACCAAGACCCTCGGTGTAATGACCCTTATTCGTACCCTTGTAGCCGGCCTTTTTCAATTCCGCATAAGCCTGTTCCGCCTGATGGATGACATCCTTCTGCGGCGACTTATTCGGCGCTTCTTCAGAGTTTCTCCCCCACCCTCCGAAGGGATTAAACGCCGAGGCAATGGCCTTCCCAAAACGAAAGATACCAGATGAGCGGTGCTGCATGCCAGCATTTTTGTTTTCCTGCTCCTGGAAGTAGATACTGGGCGGTTTCTCGCTGACGCTATCACTCATAGTCGCTTCAATGAATCGCGATGTTCGTCCTCGGGGATGGCGGGCGCGCAGCGAAGCTAGCGAGCCACGAGGTGAAGCGCGGGGGGAGGCTTTGTAGCCTGAGCCATTTCCACTCACGCTGCGACTCCCATTTTCACCGCGATGTGTGCGGCGATCATGGGATCCATAATCAGCAGCTTCTTCGGGCAATGGCCAGTCGTTTGAACGGCGTCGTTTGGTCAGCTTCGCGGGTGGCGATCGGTGGTCATCTGCTTGCGCTTCTTCTGCATCGTCGAATTGTCCAGAGATGTCTGAGCTCCAATCGCTGCTCTCGTCGTCGCTGGATCGTAGGTGCTTGCGCGAGGAAAGCTGATGTGCGGGGCTGTCCATGTCCATTTGGATTTTGGAGTCGCGGGCGCTAAAATGATGCAGGGAAGTCAGATTTAATCCTTATTATGCAGGCTTTGAGATCCCTTCCATGGGGACTGGGTTACAGCAAGGAACCTTACATTTGCAACTTGGTTGATACTTTTTCCCCAAGCCCTTTGAAAGACGCAAAATTCTGTTGGAAGTTGGCATAGAAGTGTTGTGCTGAGAGTGCTGAGAGGGAAGAAACGAAGTTAAGAGATGAGGATCAAAACGAAAATCTCGGGAGAGTCTAGTGATGCATTTGTTTACATACTCCGCACTTGCCAAGGGGGAAGTTTGTTGTGGTACCAGGTACCCACGTCTACCGCTAGTCTTCGGTGGTGGACAATGTACCCGTGACATCATCAGAATGTCCCATATTCCGAAACAAACATGCACAAATATGCGCATCTATATCAAATCTGGATTTCCCACGTAGAATTCCGGGTGTCTCAGACAAGTGCCTACATTTGACAAGGAATGCAAAAATATGACATGTCTAACCTGGAGGAGATTTGGATAGGATTTGTGGTATAACCCTTGGCTACTAAAGTACGGGAACATGTTTTCTAGTGATAGATTGGAGTGAAAGGGAAAACGCCAGGTATCAAGGCGATGCTGCAACGCCAGTATGAAGAGTAGATCAAGCAGCAGGGGTTCGGTGTGAAGTAAGGAACCCAGTATCGCGACGTTGGTGAGCCCAGCCATTGTCTGTTCTGGAAGTGTATGATAAAAGAGCAATGCCGAAGAAATTGCTAGGTAGAGTAGAGATAGGGGTCACATTCCCTGGTCCAATTCCATGAGATGAAGGGGACATGCTACTTTGCTCTTGATAATGGAGTGTGAATCCGAGAATGATGCGGGTTACAGAAATGGATGTGTCAAACATGAATGTGAATGATCCTTGAGGTTGGGACAAAGTAAAGCAAACTGCCAAACCCATATCTATGTAGATCCGAATTTTGTCTAAATAAGATCCTTCGCAAAAGTTTATAACATGAAAGAAGTCAGTTCCCGCAGAGATGAGTCCAAATGCAACGAGGAATCTAGGGCTCGAGAAGCCTCGGTGAGGAGTCGGAGGATGAATTATGTACAAAATAAAAAAAAGGATGCTATCAGGTACCATCACTAGAATCCAGTCCGTTTACCGATTCAAGTCTCGGTCATTGGAGCAAGCCCAAGGAGAGTAAAAATTTCCGCCATTATGGCAAGATGTTCGAGGCCATTTCAGATTCTATTAGTTTGACGGAGGAGCTTTCATGACCATTTTGCCGTTGGCACGCTTATATGCCAACTCGATACCCATTTCAGCCATAAGGCCAGCGCGACTTTCGCCCGAGAAATCACGATAAGCAGGATAAGGCTCGGTATCAGGCCGCATGCCGTTCTGCATTGACCGGTCATCAAGGCCGAAGGTATCTTCATGACTCCTTTTGCCGTATGCTGGCCCGGTTTGATACACCATACGCTTCCCTCTAACGTTGTCGTACCCACCACCGCCAGGTGAAGTACTTTCCACCGAAGGAACAATATGGTTGGCATATTCGTTTGGCAGGGGCTTGTGAGACGGGGTTGCCTGTACTAAGTTTGGTGTTTGAGAACGCGACACCGTAACATGGGGCATGGATTGGTATAAACCTGGTTCGGCCATGCGGAGATCCATGTATGAGCTTGGTTTTGGTGGCTCCATGCCATAAGTATTCATAGATTTGGGGTAACCACCTCGCTCGGCAGGTATTTGAGGCACCGCAGGATACGAGATAGGCATTCCTTCGTATTCAGAGGCGTTGGATGGGTGTCTTATTTGGGCGTATGCGTGCTGTGGGGAGTAGATACCTTGCGATGCAGCCAGTGGGGGTGGTGTTGGAGGCATGTGAGGAGCCGGATAATGTGAAGGCGTGGAGCCAAATGAAAGGTGTGATTGATATGAGGGTGTTTGGGAGGAGTGTGGCATGGGTGCAGGTGGCATAGGTCTTTGATAGGGTTGTGGGCACTGGAAGCCATAGTCGGGTGCAGATGGTCGTCGATCGGGGGGAACAAACCCATAAGGTGATTCCATGTTGCTGCCATTGCTATTTGACCGTGGGCGATCCATCGAACCTGCGTATCTGTCGGGTGTCGTAAAACGATCCGAGGATCCTGCATATGCAGCTGCGCGTTCCTCGCCGAATTCGTAGTCCGCATCTCGCTTGTCGCCTCGGCGTCTCATGCGAACATCACGACGAATGCGAACACGGCAGCCCTGCTCAGCAATGATACGGCTCAGAGAGGTGCTGGTCGCTAGGCCGGGGAACTTCTTGGCGCTATAAACGGTAAAAGGCACCGACTTGACCTCAAGACGAAAATGAAGGAATGCCTGCGGGACGCCTGCCTTAGATGTGGCTGAAAGAGGTATCTGGTTGGGAAGAGGTAAAGTCGAATCCTTGTCGGCATCCTTGGCGTCCTTGATCTCTTCGTACAGGTGGAAGTTCAAGCGGTACCGGCCCTCATGACGCACTGATAGATCTGGGAAGATGAAATAGCCTGCTTGTGAGGGGCGGTCGAGATATGCGACACCAGCGACTGGCACACCAGTTAACACAGGGCATGACTGCGGTCCACCTACCCGCCCGTGGGCAATAGGGCGTGCAGTGTCGAGGGTTGCGTAGAGGAAAAAATTGGCGTTATAGGCGAAGGTGATATCGGTCTTTTGCGCATCGTTAGCTGGGTCGGACTCGAAGATGCGTAGCTCAACCACAGGCGGTGGGTCAACAGGGCGACGGTCAGCGGATGCTATTTGTGACAGTCAACGCGCAGCCCTGATTAGGTTCAACAGGAAGTACTCACACTTGGCTCCCGCGCCGCATGCTCTTGCCCGCTCTGGCTGTTGCATCACACTCAACTTGTATGTGAGCTGTTTGCCTTCACGGGTGATCCGACTAACTGAGTGTTCAGTCTCATTGTGAGGCGGCATGATCGACGGTCTGTTGGCCATTTTCGCAGATTGATGTTATTAATCCCCAGATATTCTGCCGGTCGCGGTATCAGCAAAGATCGATTGCGCGGTCGGAGGGTTCGTCCTATATAAATTCTGCCACGGAAAGTAACGCAATGAGGTCTTTGACAAGTTGTGCTGATTTGAGGGTGTTGGGTATGGCCTTCTTCTCCCCCAGTTCCTGGCGTCACATAGGCCGTTGGAAAGACTTGGGTTGTAGTCGAATCGATCAACCCCACACATCCAGGAAACGAACAGAAACCGAACAGAAACCGAACCCCGATTTAGGAAAATGAACTTTGAAGTCCAAACCAAGAAGGGAAAGCAAAGAAGAGGAGAGGGGGCAGAGTGGAAATTGGTGACACTAACAGACCCGAGCCCTGGGTATGCCTCCCGATGGGTAATTGTGGTAGGAACAAAAGTACCTGTTCGGTCTTCCGTGGCCCCCGTAGGACTGTATGGTTTTGTTTCTGACAAAGTTTCTCAAAATGCGTTGTAATTTCCATTCTCTCGTCTATTTTAGAAAGGAAAAAACTTGTTGTATGCACATATGTTTATCCTAGGCACGCCATGTGCATTTATTACATTAATCTACAGATTATCAAAGGGCAAATTGACGTTCGTCTGCTGTATGCCTAGGTGTTGGCGGCTTTGGGACTTTGAATAATACCTCTACACCATGACATGACGGTGGAGATACAATCAAAATCAATTTTCAAATCTGGAATCCGAAAAATCATGTAGCGACTTTAGTACTTGTTAATGCAGCACACATGAAATTTGCTTTTTTTCGCTGAAAGCCATGGTTTTTTTTATTTTATTTTCGGAGCCACGTTACCCGGCGTCTATATCACTGGGTTCCAAGGTTCCGGCCGCAACCCAGTCCAACGGATCGGAGTCTCTTTATTTTTCCCTGGTCTCCATAATGTCCTATGCTTATCTTTTTATACTTCTATAGATGAAGATCATGTTTTAATAATCCGTAGATCATGCCAGTTTACTCCGTAAAAGATTCCACAACCAAATTTAATTAATATTGAGTTCCACCGACACCCTTCGATACCGCGTGTTCTCATTACAGGTTTAGTCCCCCCTGAGAACATTGAAAATGAAAAACGAACAAGCTAGGAACTTCGTACCTACCTAGACTTCCCGATTTGACCTGGACCTCCCGATTTAGACACTGTCAGTCGTCACACAGGCTGAATCGCCTCTGCTATCAAGCCAGACCCCATCGAACCACCGATCCCCTCTCACGGCCTAGCTTAGCTGACCCCACTCAGCCAATCAATAATATCTCTAGTGAGCGCCTAGGACCAACTAGCCGGTTTCTGGCAGGAGTTGCCCCAACTGAGCTGTTCATCCAATGTACACGCAGTTAGTTTAATGATGAATTCTTTCCCTTGCAAATACTCCTTTTCACTGCATCTGTGCTATGGTGGGGACTCCGCTGATATTCTGATTTGCCTACAATCGTGGAAAAAAATATGCATATTTTTTCCTCTTTCCTTCTCTTAAATCCGACTCCACACAAAAGATGGAGTGCGATTTTTGAGAATGTCGGAAGTACGATATACAAAACACAACGTCCCACCTCGGCAACTATTGGAAGTCCACATCAACTCAGGAAATGGAATTCCTTGGTTTTAATCCCGTCAATGTCCGACTCCCCTACCAATATCAATCTAACATCATGCTTTGTCTACCACCTCCTCCCACACGCTCTTCACTGAACGATCACCGCCCTATCAAATGTAGAGTTCAGTGATTTCTTCTAGATACTCAGAGTTGAATATACTGAATAAAAACAAAATCAAGAAAAGGTACCGCACTTTAGGACCTACAGATTCAGTTGCTTTAAAATACAGGAGTGGCGAGGAATTCCAGACCAGGCCGGGTCCAACGGCCTTTTGGCTTGAACCGAGTATTTTTTTTTTATCATTGTAGTAAATGTGTACGGAAGAAAATTCATGTTTTATTCTAAAACTGATCCTTCACATTTCCTCGGAGTACTCCGTTCGGGGCAATTATCTTCAATTGCGAATCTCCTTTGGTATTTTAAGTACCGGAGATATCGGGCCATGAGAAACTGATACATCAGCTCTGGAAAGCCGATCCGCCTGACTGAAGATCCCTTCAATCCATTTACCCACATATAAGAGGATATTTGAAACTGGGATTTTTGTATGATATCCCAAGTGACAGTGGGAAGTCTATGATGTACTCCGTACGGAGTGCTTTAAGCCCGTCATGCTTCAACTCGGTATATAGTGCAGAATACCTTGTGACACCGAAGATGATGGATGCACCCTTGCAAAAGTTTTCTTATTTTTCACTTAGTCCATTCGGCCCAAGCGTTGTCAAATCTTCAAATCCCCACTAAGCCATGTGTTACAGGGGTTGCGAATCTTCACGACTCGGTGCGAACAGTCACTGAACAAGAATCTAGATGGAAAATTTACGATTATGATGGGCTCCAGCGTTGTCGTCCTGGAAAAGTGACTTTGAAAGTCCCCGTACAGAGTATCCCGTAAGCATATGTCACTTGGTTGCCTCGTCCAACCCCCGATGCTCAAGTGAGTGCGGCAATCCCCAGCCCCCCCCCCCCCCCCCCCCCCCCCCGAAGATCATAGGGAGTGCCATGATTCAGTGCTTTGATAATCTAGAAGGACTCACAATTGAACAAAGACTTCGTTCGCGCTCTGAAAGGAACTTCTTGGCTGTTCCTTCCATCAGACTGCATTCCAATATTCATGAAGAGGGCTGTTGAAAACAACTCTGGCATCATCCTTCCTACTGCATTAATAGAACATGTGCTACAGGTTCGAATTTGATATGTTGTAGGGACAAGTATCTGTATTCGGTAGGAGTCTCTCTCACATCCACATGGACATATGCAAGTATACCCCTCGTTCTGACTGAATCATGTTACTCAATACTCCCCGTAGAGTGATCCATGCATAAACTTGTATATCCGTCTCGGCTCCGAAAGACCCCAGTCAAAACCTTTGCATTTGGATTATCGCCTCGATCGGGATTGGATGATAGGAGGGTTAATCATGTGCGTGACTGCCAAATGGATCGAAGGGTACCATTAACTATCTCTTTTCTGTGGCTACAATTTTGTGGGCGATTCGCTGCTCTTCATTATATTTTGGAATAGTCTGATACGGCCGCATATGGACAAATTGAGGGTTTTCCCTCCACAACCATAGCCTCGACACATACATAGATTAGGAGCTATTACATGAAGCTTCATAAATTTTGGCAGCAGAACTTTACAGCGGCTTCTTTGCTATGAAATATGACATACTGGACTGAACCAATGTGATGTATCGCTTTCCCTTGAAATTGAACTAGGGAACAGACCGCCAGTTCGAAATTTTCACTACCACGTGGAGGAATTATTAGGTGTATCCTTAGCCACAAACCAGGCCAGACCCCCAAAAGCCCATCGAGAAAATTGATTCTCTCGCGCAATCAACAGTACAAGGACAAGTCATAGTGACATCAGATCGGAGTCCCTATGTCATGATTTATAGACTTCGGTCCAGAATAGCGTATGCAATGGGAGAAGATTCAATCAAGGTCTTGCTGATAAATACAAATGAATTGCAAAGTGTACCAAGTAACTTCTCAAATTTTTGCGAGAATCTTGTGGAATTCTTAAATCTTGATTGGCCACGGATGCATATCAGCCCTGGGGTAATTCAAACAATCCAAGCCACATTTAATCCACCTGCCCGATACAGAACGCCAAAGGCACCTTGCTTTGGACACAAAACTTCAGTTCGGTTGTCATGGAGGTTATGTTGATGAACCAGATGTGTTTTGCGTGTAATCAATTAACCGACACTAACGCCGTTCATCCAACTAGCACGGCTCAATTCATAAGTGTTCTGTGGGCTTTCTCCGTTCTTTGTAGTTCTTCGTACACAGGGGCTATTGATTCCGTGGCTTTCCCAAGTGAGGAACTAGACATTTGTACGGAGTAGTTTAAGGCTAAGGCTAGCATCGAAAGATTAGAGTGAAAGTGAACCAGGGCCTTAAGCGTTGCTTATAGTGGTACATGCCAATGATACTCTAGGTTTACAATATGGATAAATTGGTCTATCGGGGTGGCATAGTTCCATCTCTATTAAGCGTCGCATCAGAACCAGCACACTACCTCAAGCCAGAAGAGAATTTTGCAGACAAGACATCGCGTTGTGGGTAGTTGAGAAAAATTTCACCAGGTATGCGCCTATCCTTGCAGCTAAGCGTCCACGCGGTGTGATTCTGCCGAACAGTGAGGTTATATTGAGCTTTAAGGGTAGTCCTTTCGCCCTTCGGGGCATATGGTCAGCTGAGAATATACAGAGAAGATTGGCATGGCCCCTGCACTAAAAATGACACGCCTAATCAAAGAGAATTTACCTGTTTTTTCCCCCCATCGACGTCCGAACTTGAGATTGTACGGTGTGGGTATTTTTCTACGACCTCTAATTGGTCCTACGCTGTTGGGAAGTCACGTGGAAGTATCCAAGTCGATGGTTCGAATCGACCAATGACAAAGATTACTTTTCCACTGTGATTGGCTCTAACGCCACTTCACAATCTACAACATAGAGTCGCAACATCAACTCCCATACCGGTTGCGCTTCCTATGGATCTTCTTTTGATTTTACCTGGCTTTATAACGAAACCTTTCGCACATATTCTTCCTCCACTTGAACGAGCTAAAGTCACCACAGTCGACGTGATTACCCTTGACTCTCTCGAGATTGCGAAACGTGCCCGCGTCCCCCCCGCAGATGTTCGTCGGCTCTCCTCCTGTATTGTCGAGGCATTGCACACCGATGTCGGCTTCGAAAAGCCGCAGACAAATACAGAGGCCATTGATGGGCCCAGCTCTAGTATAACCCCTGATGTGGCAAGCAGGACATTCAGCTTGGCGAAGCGCACGTCGCAATGGAACACTATAAGCACTCTTGACCCCGCGATGGATGCGCTGCTAGGAGGTGGAATTCCGACCGGTTATGTCACAGAAGTTACAGGCGAGAGGTATGTTGTGGGAATTCATCTTCATCCAGGTCTTGTCAGCCGGGCAAGCAAGTCAATCTGACATGTGGATTGATGTCCAGTGGAAGCGGCAAGACCCAGTTCCTTCTAAGCCTCTGTCTAGCCGTCCAGCTACCCAAACCACAGGGGCTACAACGGCGTGCCATGTACATATCGACGGAACACCCATTATCTACGCCACGACTCTCACAGCTCCTAGAATGCCATCCTGTCCTCTCAACACTCCCCGCTGAGCAAGCACCCTCGCTGGAGGATATCCTGACCATCAACGCCATGGATCTGGAGACGCAAGATCACATCCTGAACTTCCATGTGCCTGTCGCGGTCGAACGCTATAACATCGGCCTGGTCATCATCGATTCAATAACATCCAATTACCGCGCTGAACACGCATCGCACAGCCTCCAAGCCCTCGCTAAGCGATCATCCCAGCTCGCAAAACTGGGCCATCTACTACGCAACCTCGCCGTAAAGGAGGACGTCGCTATCGTGCTCGCGAACCAAGTCTCCGACCGTTTCGAATCTATACAAAACAGCGAGCCAGCCCCACGGACAGGGATTCTGTCCATGTCGAGTCAAACAGTAGATCATGGATCTGGCCCTGTCTCCCCCTTCCCAAAATCTCGAACTGAACAGTTGGCTACTAGAAATAGCCAGCAGCCACCATCTTCTTCTCCTGCTATCTCCTCATCTCCATACCACGCACCAAGCGATAAATACTTCGACGGCTCGTATCTGGTCGCCCCTCGAGTACGCAATAGTATGTTGAACGTGGCTCACCAGGAGCGCTTCTACTCTGGCTGGGGAGATGGCGCGTACCCGGAGAGGGGGTCTCTGAAGAACCCGGCGCTGGGATTCGTCTGGTCAACGCAGATCGCATGCCGAATCGCGCTGAAAAAGGAAGAATCACATGCTGTAGGTGTCTCAATGGTGGAGCATGCATATCCGGCATCCACGCAGGAATCTTATCCGTTCCACAGTGCAGGCAATGCAGACGCCTATCGGGATCCGGAATCAATAGCAATGCCTGCCCCTTACCTCAAAACCCGAGTGTCTGACTCGCAGAACTACCGGCCCGCTCCGGGGTCGAAATCCCCCACCCGGAGGACCATGAAACTTGTGTTCGCGCCGTGGACGGCGGGCCCGAAGGATACACCCAGAAAGGGCTACTCCAGTAGAAGAAGTGGCGAGATAGAGTTTGAGATCTGGAAGGGTGGCTTGAGAAGTACGACTCCTGGTGAACGATCTGTCTGATATCATATCTTGCCGACTTCCAAAGTTCATTCTTGCCTACAAAAGCTACCGGAAAGCCTTGACTGTGATCTACTCCAGACAGTTTGACATGCTATGTTGGCCTGCCGACTAGAAAGCGACAGAATGATATACCCAACATCGTTTGAGATTTCTCTCTATAAGTATTCCTAATCAATCCGAATACCCAAGCGAAAGCCGAATCTACAATAAACAAGACGTCATGCGTGAGGTGTTATCTTGAGGTGATTGGAATATGACAAGCTGAGGTCAGTCAATCAAATTTCACTTATCCTGTTGCAGTCCAACCAGTTGTGTATGACAATGCAGGCGCTTCTTCCAACCGAAGCAAAGAAGTCGAGTCCAAAACACCGAGTCGCGACCACATATTGTGTATCCCAAAGAGTGTTCTGATGCTGATTGTAAAGAGTGTGGAATCAGCCTATTCCTGTAGCCCGTAAATCCCACAAACCCACCCATAAAGAGATTACTATATAATGACTGCATGGAGTGCACCTTCCATCTTCCAACTTCCACCTTTCACTTCTCTCTCTCTCTCTCTCTCTCCCTGCCTCGGTTTCAATTGATGGTGTGGTTTCTCTGGCCAGTTGATTGGCATGGTTGTCGACTCTTGCTGAATTCTCGTTTCACAGCATCGTTTTCGTTTTCGTCATTGGCTAATACCCTATCGTCTTCAGCACCTATCACAAGCTGAGGTGTGTGTTCTCCAACGCCTTGGGATGTAAGTATCCTGTTTTGGTTCAAACGCAGCTGCTGTGGAACAGCAGATCAATCCCATCTTCGGCTATGAACTTGGATTTGGTGTGGGAGCCTTGGCTGACGCTACATATATCACCCTTGGTGTTTTCCGTCTTGTCCACTGCATGTCTCTTAACTTGACTCTATCTAGAAAATCTCGAACAAAGAACAGAGCCCGAATCTGCGCGGAAAACTGCTCCAAGAGGACTCTCTGGTTCCAGGGAACCACACTATGTATCGATCCTCTGCTCTGGGCATTACGGTATATATATAAATAGGCAGGGAGGGGAGAGAGGGGAAGAAAGGAGCACACTTCAAATTAATCATAATCACATGTACTGACACTTTTTTTTATATCAACAGCGACCATCTCCTTTTCCTCTGTTCATGGGGTCCCTTTCTTTCTTACCCCTAATGTCCATCTAATATGGGCACAAATCCACCGAAGAAATAAGATTATGGGCCTAAGGATCTAAACCAAAGACACGCAATGAGAAAGATGCCAGACAACAGTCATGAGAAGACAGCTTGAGAATCAAGGTGAGATAATGAAAAGCATCAAATTTGATCTGACTCACACCCAATCCCTCATGGAAAAGTCATGTTGACCTGGTGTGCATCCACGCAAAGTGCACGAGATAAGACAACAAAGCGCAAATGGAAATCAGAATGCGAGAGAAAACCAAAAGATCATCAGAACCGAACCAGAACCAGCTATCAAGGCCTTAGTTTCTATTGAGCCTTGGCGATCTTGGTAGGAGGAAGACCAATGCCGTTGGTGTTACGGTAGAACATGACACCCTGGCTCTCACCAGTGGCACCCTCATTGGGCTCAACCCAGTGGCAGACGCGGGCAGAAGTCCACATGGCCTTGAAGAAACCGGTCCAGCCAGTGTGGGCATCAGTGCGGTAGTGGTTGCCCATGACGCCCTTGATGGCATCGCTGGCCTCGTCGGCGTTGTAGAATGGGATATTGCTGATGTAGTGGTGCAGCACGTGGGTCTCGATGATACCGTGGAAGATGTGGCGACCGACAAAGCCAAAGTCACGGTCGATGGTGGCGGCAGCACCACGGGTAAAGTTCCACACTTCAGGCTGGTAGTGAGGGAGGGTAGGGTCGGTGTGCTGGAGATAGGTAATGGCAACTGCGATGGATACCGTTAGCAAAGGGGTTACAAAAAGTATATTCTTTTTGTCTGAAAACTTACCTAGCCAGTGGTTCACCCACAGGTACGGGAGACCGTACCAGACCAGCAGATTCAGCCAGCCGAAGTTGGTACCGATGAAGTACAGTCCGGTGCCGGTGATGAGGAGACCCAGATCACTCAGGACAATTAGCTTCGCGTCCTTGGCCTCGTACAGAGGGCTGGAGGGGTAGAAGTGGTTGACACCACCGCCCCAGCCGTTATGCTTGCCAACACCGCGGCCCTCGGGCTGCTTAGTGTGATTGTTGTGGCCGGTGACGTTGTTGAGCAGGTACACGGGCCAGCCAAAGAGCTGCTGGGCCAGAAGGTTGCCGGCAGTCAGGATGGGAGTCTCCTCGCACAGCTCGCCGAGTTCGTGGAGAGTCTTGCCGACACGAGTGGCGTACTGCTCACGGGTCTTAGGATTGAAGACCATGTCGCGGGCCAGGTTACCGGTGGCCTTGTGGTGCTTGCCGTGGGAGATCTTCCAGGAGAAGTAGGGGACGAGCAAGAGGGAGTGACAGATCCAGCCAACTGTGTCGTTCAAGACCTTGGAAGAGGAGAAGGCCTGGTGGCCACACTCGTGGGCCATAACCCACACCCCGGTGCCGAAGAGACCCTGCACAATAGTGTACACGGTCCAGAGGGCCACGCGGGCCGGCAGCAGGGGGACAGTCTCGGGGGTGACATAGTTGTGGAAGAGGTAGAAGACGGATCCCAAGATGGCCAGATCACGGAATACATAGTACAAACTGGTGGCGGCGGAGCGGTGGAAGCAATGAGCAGGAACGGCATCGCGGATCTGCTTGATTGTAAAATCCGGGATCTTGAACTCATTGCCATAGGTATCAAGCATCTTAGTGTTCTCCTGCTCCGAAGCCATTGAAGAAAGGGAGGTAGACGAGGGAGATTGGCGTGGGCTGTCAAAGGGCGAGGCCGAGACAGAGCTGGTCGCTGAGGACTCTGTAGTAGGGTTGCGATTAAGCGCAACGCGCTTGGGGAGTGCGGTAGACGACATGTTGGGTGTTTTGAGGCCAACGGTGTTCAACTCCAAAGTTACAATGGGTATACTTCCAAAGGTATCCCTTTCTGTAGAGATGAAATGAAGGACACGGGGTTCAAGATGACAAGAGCCTGTGATGGTGTTAGCTTAGATTCTCCGCGCTGTGAGCTATCAGGGTCTACTGACAATGTTTTGAGTTTTCTTGGGGGGGGGAGTGTTGTTGCACAAGGGGGTTGAATGAAGCAGATCGAAGCAAATGCCCCGTTCTGTTTAAGAGCCAACGAAAAAACAGGCAATTGACTAGCACAGAAGAATTGGAGAAATGAAGACAAGAGAAGGATCCGCCCTCTTTCAAAAAAAAAAGGAAAAAAAAACGAAACTGAAAAGAGGGAAGAGAGAAAAAAGAAAAACATTCCCATGGCACAGGGTAATTTTGCATACCGCCACTGCATCCCCATAGTTTAGATGTCCAATCCAACCGTAAGCTCTTTTGAAAATTACATGCAGATCCACACTTCGAAGTTCGCCTTCGACAGTTGAGTTTTCACATGAACTGACCAGAATAGTCAGAGTTGGGCTGATGTTTTCACATGTCTACCCATCTGTCTCATATTCCTATCTTATTGGTACTATGCATGGTGTACTCCATACCTCTACACGACTCAAATCTCTCTTTGCGTTCTTCACAGCCACCGCCTTTCCACCGGTTGATCCCGTTCGCCCCAACACTTTCTCTTGCAACCCAGATTCTGTGGTAGTGGTCTGATGGGGTGTGATCTAGACTTTTCAACGTCTCTGGGAGTTCCCGTCCTGTGAGAGCTCTCACTTTCACATGTCGCGAAAATTGTAAAGGCGTCCCTAGCTGCATGTTGATTGATAGATTCGAAGTGCTCGACTTGCCTCGGGTCATTTTAGTATTTGAATTAGACGGCTGTACGGAGTAGATTGGCCTGATAATCCCATCGAATCTAACATGCAATTTCATGTGAAAGATAGCCTTTGTTTTTTTGGTGTTTGCTCGCGCAACTGGAGACTGCGCGTCAGACCCCGAAACCCTTGGGGTTGATGCAATTGTTTCTTTCGTACTTCGGAAGTCAGCATGCAAGCCCCCTAGAGCTGGAGATGACTCGGCAGTGGTATGCGCAAGGGACGTGTGATCCACTTTTGCTTTGGTGTATAGACCCTAAACATTTATATGTCTACTCTGTACGGTTTTCATGCATCAAGTTGACTCGATATGAAAGTTGAGAAAGCCAGCGTAGAGTTAATTTATAACGATGAAAAATCAATTTATAGAAGAAATGATTAAGCAGGGTTGAAATAAAATATATAAAATACCGAACGTAGTATAAAAATGCTTCTACCCGCTTGTTGGGACCTTTGGGGTTTTGTTGAGACCCCACTTCTCCTTTTTGAAAAAAACACAAACGTTAATTTTTACTTTCAAATGTTTAATTCTTTAGTTTCCCCTGGCCCTATATTACCCGTGGACACCTTGCCACCTTAGATAAGATCGGAGCGGGACCCTCACCAATCTCAGACGTGTCAGTATTCCAGGGGTGTACTGGGTCGAGTAGAAATAGACCGACGTCTGGGTAGATGACTTGAGAGTAGATCACTCAGTCAATCTCACAAAAACAAAATCCAAAAAGCAATGTGTAGACGTCCTCAAAGCGACCTGAACATCGACGCTAAGAGATGGAACCAATCTACGGAGTAGATTAATTAGTCCGTACTTGCTAGCCTGTATCGGGCCAAGTGCCGGCGGAAGCCCCAGCCGAAGCTACTCAAATCCCTAGTCAAACCCCGTTCAAATTGGAGGATCAGTCGGAGTGCAAATCGGGGTTTAAAGTGGTGAAGGTCTTGGCATTCTGGGCTGTGGACGGAGTTTTCAGGGCTTTATCAAATTAAAAATCCCCATTTGGGGGCAGTTTAAACCCGGCAGAATCCCGGCTTACAAGACGGACGATAAGGTTAAGCCAATAGAATGAGAGAACTGTGAGGGTCACGTGGAAGATGGGCATCAAATTCGGGGGGACTAAGCCTAATTAGGAAGGCTTGGCGCTCTCAACTATGGCAAATTCATCCGGGACCGATCGAGGTTTACAACGAGGCCGGATCGATTTCAACGGGGTTTGACTGTATTCCCGAGGTCTATTCCCGAAGTTCATTCCCGAACCTCAGTCCTGAGCTAATACACCCGAGCTCTATACCCCAATACACATCCAAAGTACTACAGTTATAGGAACCACAGAAGAATTATGAATTCATGAATCGTACATCGACATACAAAGTGCCCTCAGCGAGTCTACATAGGACTCTCTCTCTCTATAAATGATCGTCCACCACAAACAGATCAATCAAATCATCGAACCGGCTCCGTCCGCCGCTCCGAATCAACGAGCCACGATCCCCCACCAGCAGCATGATTACCGCCAGCGGCACTCAGATTGACAGTCGTCTTCTTCAAATTCGGGAGAACCAGAACCGTCTCACCATGACTACGGTAGTCAACCTCACAAGGGATTGAGCGACGAGCCGGCGCCATGGAACCAGTGGCATCAGCCGCAGGCGGCGACGCCCGGAGCTGAGGTGCCGATGGTAGGAAGGTACGGATTTCAAGAGTTGGGACAAGTAGATATCCTGGTTTCTGCGGGAGGAGTAGGACGGTGAAGCGGGTGGTTTCGCCGTCACGTGCGAGGAAGTTGCCCCGGCGACGACCGCCTATTTGCCACTGGTCTGGACTGGCGTGGATCTCGTAGGAGCATTCGAGTGGTTGGTCGGCGTTTTCTCGGTTCGCTGGGGAACACCAGCGTCGCGTATGGCGGAGGCTTAGCTCAGCGGTGATCATCTGGCCGACGGCGGCGTGCGTGGAGGGCCCTGGGCCGGTAGTGGGTTTGGGCTGGAGCTGGAGGTCGGCTGTGTGAACTACTTGGATCTCGGGGACGTCGACAGGGATGATGATGCGGCGGGTTGGGATGGTAGGTTGTGCGGGGAGGGGGATGGTGGAATTGTTCTGTTTCATATGTGAGTAAGATGGCTGGCTGAAAACACTCGCATTCGCTCTTACCTTGTGCCACTGCTGGAGCCATTGTCGCACATCCTCCCCTGGTACTTTCAAAGCTCCGAGCAGATCGTCCCATTGCACAGTCTGATAGGGTAGCATGTTTACCTCTCGAACGAGCCCTATGGCTTCCATGTCATTCGTGGACAGCTGTGCGCGGAAACTGCAGACAATGTGCGATGTGAGCAGCGCGGCGTACTGGCGGAAAGGGCTGGAGGCAATGGAAGCAGCAAATTGCTTTTCAACTGCATCCAGACACTCATCATCGACACATGTGAAGTCAACGCCCAATTGTAGGCTATGCGGGGTTGATGCGACTGGGTTTTCTTTAGTATGGCGAATTTTGTAAAGAAGAGATGCGGGCTGCTTAGGGAAGACATCAAGGGCGACGGGGCCAGTAATGCTGGATTGCACGTCGTAGATGTCTGAGCTAGGCAGGCTGCAGTTTATGATGCGAAGCGGGATCAGCATGGCCGGGCTGATGGTGAATCGAGAGAATAGTAATTCATCCTTGAAAATGTCCTGCACGTTGACCGATATAGGTAGTGTTGAAACAACATTGAACGATGCCGAGGAAGCGAATCGGCCTTGCTCGGTCTCATACGCGATCTCCGCTCGCGCCGACAGGGTCGAGAACGCCTCCTCTACAGTATATGGTACACGCAGTCGGATGAATGACCGCGCCGGCATTTGCGTGAATTCGATGATGCCCGAATCGTGGTTGGCATCTACCTCAATATTACCATCCACGACCTCTGTTTCTGCAAGGCGAAGCCGCAGGCCGGCAGTACCTGGCCGGACACGGATTGTACCACTTTTGATCTCGTTTCGTCCGCTGTCAAGTTCCAGCTCCAGCGTCCGCATGGCCTGAAGGTTTATAAGATGCGGTGACACGATCTTCACCTGTAGGGCTTCAGCCGGAGGATAGCAATATATATAAGGTTGGTTGCTGGTTTCCTCCGAGTCTTCTGTTTCTCGGAAGCCAACTGGAAGGGTGGAGTTGTGCCCGCCGTTAAAGTTAAAGACAAGATTGCCAACCCTCATCTCGAGCCGGTCAATGAAGTATTTGCCCTGAAGTGTGGTCTGCATGAAAGTTAGTTACTGGCAGTAAAACTTATCCTATCAGTACCTACCGAGGAGTCAATCAAAATCTTTGTTAAGGATGATTTTACCACGAAACCAGCTGAGCTCTCGATCCAGTGCTCTGAGTTTTGAGCGCTGTTAGCGCTGACCAGCCGAACCTTGATGGTATCAATCTGGATCTGCTGGCCCAAAAGGAATCGCAATGACAATTGGATCTGGAATCCATCCTTGTTGTCGTACAGAAGAATGGCTGGGTCTACATGGAATTCGGCAAAAAAGTCTGTCAAAGGAGCAGAGACATCCTTTTGTAGAGCACCAGCTGCTTCAAACAAGTCGCGGATGTGTCCTTCTAACATTTCCTCTTCAGTAGAAGAAATCGAGCCAGCCACAGACTTTTGCATGACTGACAGTTGCGTCTGCGCATATGTAGCAAATTTGGAAAGCAATCGCAACATCATGCGAACATAATCTTCGGTCCGTTTGAGCTCCTTCAAGCACCGTGCATGGAGTTCCAACATGCTTCCTTCTAGAACAACCCAGTACTTGGAGCCGTAGAATGGGGCCATCCGATGGAAATAGGAAGCAGCAGATTCGTAGTCTTTCCGGCGATATCGTATAATAGCAACTTCAGCCAGAGCCTGTTCAACAGAGTTGACACGGTTGGCTGCCATGTGATGACAGATCAAACGGTCTGTGAGATCTTCATAAAGAAACAGGAAGGCGTCTTTTGAATTTAAAGCAGCCCTGAGGCTAGCAAGATCGATACCCGCAAGCGACGATTCCTTCTTCTTGGGAGGTGTTTGTGACTCTTCAGTGTCATCGCCGTCCAACGAGATCTCCTCCAGGTCACTTGCCCCAGAACGATGGCGATCATCAAAGAGGAGACCGAGATTTTTCCAGTTCTCAGCCCAGCCCCGTCGACTAGCAATCTCTTCGAGGGATCGCCGAGCCAGAAGAAGCAATCCCGCCCTCCCGGATGATAGCTGTTCGGAACCGGTCTTCTGTGTGGGAATATGCACGGGCTTAGGGTGTTCCATTGTGGATCGTCGCTGCATCAAGCCCACGCTGTCAGACATGTCCTGCGTAACTGGCCGGGGAGGTCGGGCACCAGATGAGCCCATTAGGGAACTAGAGCGGCGAGGCACATCGGCACGGGAATCTGCCATCGAGACAGCAGCGGCCTCACTCGGTTGTGCAACGACATGAAAAGAGGATTCGGGGAGCATGAGGGTCGGGGTAGAGGTTTGACTCAGGATCTGCAAAGCTGCCGCAAATGCCCACGAAGAGACTAGGTTGTTGATAATATCTGTCTTGTCGTCATGAACTACCTCCGCCAGGCCACATTCGAGATCATGGCGGAGAGTACGTGCAGCTAAACCGATAAATTCTGTTGCTCTTCCACAAATCTCAGCTAGCAGAGTGAGATTTTCGGGCTTCTTGTCTGATTTCGCCACGTTGCCATCTGCAGCGGGTTCGCTGCCGGCCAGTGACGGAGCTCTCGCAGCTCGGAGTAGTAGAGTCAGTTGACGAGAGAAAATGTATGTGCGAAAATCGAAGATGGAGATGTCGCTCCCCAGTATCATTTCCCGGTAGGACATCTTGTTGGCATTCAATGGGAAATCTCCCGGCTGAAGCTCTGAAAAAAGAGCCGCGTCGTCATCATTGCCGTCGCTGTCATCGGAAGCCCCGGTTTCCAATGCCTTTTTCGCCATCTCAGCCCAGCTTTTACTGGTGATCGAGAGTGCGCCACTGTGTTGATCACCACTCCCATCGAGCTGTTCGCGAATGGTCGCATCCAAGCCAACGGCTAGCTCATCGTATCCAGCCAGCGCATCTTCGAAGAGGCCCACATTCTCGAACCCCCTAGCAAGACCTTCTTTAAGAATGAAGAACGTGCAGAAGTTCCAGCCAGGTAAACTGCGTTGAGAGTCTTTCTCTTTTATATCTTCCTCATATTGAGCCACACGCAAATCAAAGGAAGCTAGAATCCCGTTCTTCATTCTATCGATCAAATCCTCCAATTGCTCCGCCAACTCAGAGGACCTGTTCCCCTGCTTGGGAAGGCGCAATTGGGCCACACGATCTACAGCCGACTTGGATGACCCGTTGAAGTCAGCTTTCGCCTTTTCCAGCACTGTAGTTGTACCCCGGCCCCATTTGGAGGTAGATGTCGCCGCCTTGTCCGCAGCGTCACCGTCTGGTACCACATGCAGGATAAGCCACTCAAAAGCATCGTGCTTCTCCTGGCTAGTAATTGCGGACTGCGAGCTTTGGGAAGATGCGATAGTCTTGATCCAATCACGAAGGTTCCGTCGGGCCGTCGCCTTGTAGGTTTCGTTGTCGTCACATCGGAGGAGGTAAACTTTCAGGTATGGGGTTTGCCGTAGACCGGGGATTTGGTGTCTGCGATGGGTGACTGCGCCATGAACCGTATCGCTCGATAATTTGCGTTCATTTGATTCTTGCGCCGGTGTGAAGCCGATGCGGAGCGACTCGATTGATCGCACGGGGCGGGTTGGCGATTTCCAGTGAAGATTTTTGAGGGGGAGCTTTGCTTCGATCACGGGTTGAATAAGCGGAAACAAGCCGGACGGATCTGTGTATTCGACTGTGTGGTATGGTCAGTGCGAGCTTCATTTGTCTCAATCCACCTTGGTCTTACCCGTTACATTGCTCGAAGCCTGAGAAGGGTCCATGATTTCCCGAGCGCAATACGGGAAGTGACCAATTGACTTCAGGACATCTCAGAATTCAAGATGCATAGGAGCTTTCATGCGCCTGGGGTTAAGGGGAGGAGTTGCGGGGTGAAGGGAGACATGCTGTCAACAGCGGCCACGCACGGCCTCGTTCTTTTCCACTTTCGTGCAGATCGCTCGCTGCTTTTAGAATTTGGATCTACAACTCAGCTTTCCTTTGTTTTAATTTCGCCTTAATGTCCAGAGATATGTAAACAAAGGTACCAAAATGATTTAAATGCAGGATATCTTATATTCATCTCAAATTGTAGACAACAAGAAAAGTTGGCCATGTTTGCGGCCTTGTGGTGACATTTTAGCTGGTCTTTTCACCCGGTCCTTAAGTGACTGTTTAGTTGTACGCAAAGGCAGTGGAAAAGGTGCAAGAGAATTCTCTATATGTAACCAGTGACTCTATACCAGCTCCAGATCTACTATACTCGATGGCCTCACACCTCAACCTCAAACACCTTTGCTAGCACACCACCACCAACAAGAACCACCCCGGCCTGAATGAGCAGTCCAATCTGACCTGCTAGAGAAAAAGGAACCAGAGCTTGATTTTGCGGCCTCACCACCTGTGGGTAGAAGAACCCAGTGGAGGTGACACCAAGCCACGCTATAGACCACGCTAACCCAAGAGCCCTTTGCCACAGCGGTTTAGTGGTTATTTGGCCTGGTCCATGTGCCTTGGAAAAATGTTTCCAAAGCGCTTTGATGCAGTCTTCGACTATGAGACCTAGAGGGGCCGTGACAAAGAATAACATGGCGCCGGATTCCTGGGCCGGGATTCCCTGCACAATATCGAGGATGAGATGCAGCCCACCCGAACAGAAGAAAACTACAAAAACATTCATATACCGCTGCACCAAGGACCTTGGCTGTAGACCTAATAGCTCTTGGGTGATGAAGGCGCTGACAGAGGTCAGGGGGTTTTGTAACAATTGGTGCCAGAACTTCCTACGAGGTCCCATGTCAGTATAAAATCCTGCCTCTCAAATGATTTGCTGTGGGTGAGCTTACCCCCAGAAACCTCGTACTGTATCGGCATCCAGTGCTCTTCCGTACAATGGAGGGCAATTTTCAGGCGAGTCCAGTCCAAATCCCACGAGAATTATCGAAAAGGCACGATGGTGGAAATCGATAAGAATACGACTCACAACGAATCCAGCCATGATGTTTGAGATGATGCGTTCAATCCATTGTTCGGTTGACATATCCCATTGAGGCACTGGCGGCAACATTCCACGTTTCTCTTGCTCCAACGCCCGTTGCAACCCAAGAGTAGCCAAGACATCCAGAGCTAGATATTGCCAAACAACGATGGCTGACTGGCGAACCAAAAAGCGACCTCGAGGAGGCGTGTTCATAGCACGTCGTTTATAATATGCTGGCTGTGGCGGGACATTTTTGATTTGCCAGGGAGTATTGATCCCACGAGGGTCAGTGAAAAACCGAGTTGCGGCAAAGATTTGAGCCACAAAGCTCTCGCTACCCTCAGTACACAAATCATTGCTATTCTTGGGGTTGATGAGTAGCAAATTTAGGCATTGGAAGATGATGGTTACGAACAAGCGACTGCATTCACACCATATGAATCCTGGGCCCAGCGCCGCAGCCACCGGAATAGCTCGATACACAATGAAAGTAGAGCATGGAATTGACAAATATCGAAGAATGGATTTCTTCGGCGTTGCGATTAGGAGAGTCGCAGGTATAAGGCACTGGGCAGCATAGAGAAAGAGAATTTGCAGAATGGTGGAAGAGGTCGACATGGCCCGCCGCAAAAAAAAATACGAGATTGCTTCTTTCACGGGCGCTGGTGTTGCAAGAGATGTAATTGTCTTCAAAAAGGGGCGATCATTTTTTAATTTGTCAAAAGTCCTGCATAGAATCTCAGTTGGACTTTTTTTCGTGGGCCCCTTGCAGCAAGCGACAAAAACGAAGATGACAAAATAGATCCATGCTTCTATACTATTCGCATTCTCTATAGAATTATTGCCCTCTGTTTTCATAATCCAACCATTTAATGCAGCTAATATTTACCATGAGCTACGACGTAGCCCTATATAGACAGCCCTGTGCGATAAATATCCGTGCTCTAAGCAAGGTGCCCCAAGGCACCGACAGTAAGCATTCAGACTGGTCACCTCCAAAGAGGGCCAGTCGACCAAATCAAAACAAAAATATTCCCTCCTCTCCATTTCTCACCTCCACCTCGAATTTCCAACCAGTTTTTTTCATTCACCTCGCCGCACTGATGTCCTCAGAGGGAAGCAAAAACGGCCAAAAACCCCCAGAACAGCACCACGGAAAACATCTTGTCCCTGTCCCCTGTGTGTGTGGTACTTCTTTTTCTATTCAGCTCACCTCGCCAAGGTTCTGTGAGTGAAGGAAACGGTCAAAATGACCGAGGAACGGCATACGTTGAGTCAACACCTCTTCATGCCATCGGGGAAATCCACCGGGGGATTCCAAAAGCCAACGACCTCCTCGAGATCATGGCTGGCTTTTTTTTTACGGTGGTGCCGATTGCGGAGGCTGCAGCCACTCGCTGTTGATGATAGTTTGGGGGGTTGCGGCGGCCGTAGTCCAAGTCATCGGCGCCTTGCCATGAGATGTCAGCTAGTGTGCGTTAAGAGCCTCCAAACAAAACACCCAGAAGGGCTTCCAGATAAGCCTCTGCTGGGATCATGGCCTTTAACTTACGGGGTCCTCTCGGCCTTCCTAGGCCCTTCCTCCTATGGGCTCGTCGCCTTCTGTTTAACAGCAGAACCAACCGATGATGCCCACTGGAGCGCCCGTCCCAATGCTAATTATTGTTCATAAGGCTTGCTGACAGCTTGGCCAGGATCTTACTGGCGGTGGAGGGGGCTGGTGAGAGGGCTGCAGAGGATTCGATGAGGGTGTGGAAACAGATGGCGTTGATGTCAGCGATAGTAATATTGTCGAGACGAACAAAAATCTAGGGCCTTTTGGAAATAATGACAACCCTTCTAGCCAGCAGGTTCGTGCCTAATTTGGGACTGTTTCACGTTGTAACTACGTCTGTAGCTTCCAATTCCACGATGGCAGTCGGATCTGGTATTGAGCATTGGACTTTTAGATTGTGACATGATATCTTCTGCCACACGGAACCAGGGAAACCAATGGCAAGGAACTCTTCTAGTAAGCGCTCAGAAACACCTCATGCACCAAGCACAGATATCCACATAGATGGTTCAAGTTAGTACAAAGCAAGATAAAGACCACTGTTCGGCAGCGTTGTCATATTTATCACTACAGAGGCGCCCATTCCACTTTGCCCTCAAGATCGAGTTCAATGCTTCAAATTTTTCTTCCAAACCCTCCTGGATGGCTTTACGGGAGCATGAGTGGTCAGAACGTTGGCCGTACGATGGGATTGAAGGCTTTGGTCAAGTTTATCATTGAAAATATGTGCCTTTGCCGAGAGATCGAAGAACTGGTCAAAAGAGGACGGAGGGTCGCACGTGCAATTTCCCGCTCCATCTATTAGTTTAGACCCTAAAGAGCTGCCTCGGTCATAGTAGTCACCGTGGTCCTGGTTCTGGGCCAGCTTGTGTCGCATGTGCCGGTTTTGATTCCACCTTTAAAGAGGCATAGGCCCGGTCGAGCTCACTGTCAGTCCTAACACAGCGGTATAAAGTTCGACATTTCGACGGTTGCGCTCCTTATAAGCCTTTTATCAACTCTGTCGTAATCTGAATTGCTTCTGAATAAAACTGTCCCAGCTGTAGCACAAACTCCGTAAGTAGAAAGTAAGATTGGGGGTTTAAAATAGCAGAATATATATATATATCTGGCGTCTGCTACTATCCAGATTAGAGAAGGCATAGTTTACTGAATCTGGATGAGGTGAAGATACCCCGGTTGGCACCGGGGGGACAGAGATGCGCTCAGGATCAGATCAGATCTCCTTACTGTGAGCAAGTATCTGGGTAGAGGGTTGCCATTTGAGGCTTTCGGCAGCCGAGAAGACATTACGGATGTATTCAATCCCCCCACGCCCGGTCCGATGGCACACTCTGAGCATACAGGACTCTCTAGTGTGTATAACAACAGCTAAAGTTGTCCATTCCCTCAATGCTCAAGGCGATAGCTCGTGTCAGCGCTTGCAACGGGGATTTTACCGGATCAAAGTTCTGCGTCCATGCACGTCCTTAAGATAGGACTTCTCGCGGAGCTGATCACTTGAGATGATGTTGCTACGATCTCAAACAGCTTTTTGGGTTGGAAGTGGTGTGTGCAGGACTCTGGGTGCAGATGTGAGGAATGATCACCTTGAACATCGCTCTACACGGCTTTCGATCCGTTCGTTGAAGCTGTCGAGGAGATGTGAGAGACATAGATCCTTGTAGTTTAGTGCATTGCATGGGATCAATGCAGTGGAGTGAAGATGGATAAACGAAATCGGATGCTTTCAGATTCTTTTCGGACGTGAATCCAACCCAATGCGCGTGCACATCAGACATGTCGGTGTAACATTGCCTACCTGAGTGACCAACCAATCTTCGACACAACTGCAACAGCAGTATCTCAGACACAATTGTTAACAGTTCCAAAAAAATACACCGAAACAAGGACAGTAAGACCCAATCATGCGGATTTGAAATAGGTAGTCATGCCGCGTCATTATGAACACAAATAAGAAAAAGACAGAAACCCAACAAGTAGTCCGTCGTATAATAGGGAAGCTTGACTCGCTCAGCAAGAACGCCATAGAGATATATGACCGGAAAAGAAAGAAAAGGAAGAGAAGAAAATGACCTAAATGCCCAGTTCCACAGCCGGCTGTGTGTAGCGAGCCTTCACGAATTCAAAGCTGTTCGTGACGCCTTGCCAAATCCCGGGAACATAATTTCGACCCCAGGCGCAGATAACAAGAATAAGAAGGGGAATCTACAGACACGGTGTTAGCTGTGCGCTAGAGTGAATAAGAAAAGAAGCCGTGGACGTGTTTGTTTACTTACCCAAATGAAGTACAGGTTTCGGTCGCTGCCTAGACCCTTCATTCGTCGAGCCTGTTGCTCTCGGAGATGCTTTTGTTGCTCACGCGAGATGGCATTGCGCCCAATTGTGATGTCTTTGATATCGTCCTTCTCGAATAGTGCGAGGGAAGCTGAAGCGGAAGCCGATGCCGAGGCGGCGGCGGCAGCGGCAGCAGCAGCAGCACTGCTCTGGGCTTCGAAATGTTGGTCGATAGCTGCCTCTGTTGCGGCACGGAGCAGACTGGACTTCTTCATGTCGGAATCATCGGTGGATTCGGGGTGCGGAAACAGTTCATCATATGAAGGTGGTTGGTTGGGGTTGGGCGCGGAAGTGCCCTTCAGGTAATCCCACCAGCCATCCCGAGCAGCAGGTCGGTTAGGGACAAGCTTGGTTATACGGCGCATCATTCCTTGGCCTTGGTAGTCCTGGAAGGCGGGTATCGTGGGTATCGCAGGCATTGCGGGCATTGCGGGCATTGCAGGCATTGCAGGCATCGGAGGCATCGGAGGGAGAGCCGGGAGATTGGGGAGATTGGGGAAGGCGTTAGCCACGCTCTGCTGGAATTGATTGATTTGAAGAGCTAGCTGGTCACGCCACGCGACAAGAGGTGCTGGCGGGGCGAAACCTTGAGCGTCTCTGGGTGCGATTGTTTGTTCGCTGTTGTCCATGCTTGGCGGACTGACGTCTTGATGCATACTAGACCGACGAGAAGAGCTAAAGTGAAGAGGCTCCGAGTCGGAATCATCAGTAGTTTCGTCCTCATCGTCCAGATCCTCTGAATCATCAACAGCATGGCCAAGAGATCCAGAGGCGGAAGAAACCTCCCACATCGAGTTGAGCGAGGCCGAGCTACCTTGCCGGCGGCGAGACGTGATGGATCCAACACTGCGAGACCGGTAGTTGTGAGACGGAAGCAATGCGGCTTGGTGCGCTGGGAGCGTTGTAGCTAGGTCCGCGGCAGTGAAACCCCGTACACTACGAGTGTTGGGATTGGCACCCGTCAGACGCAACCGGTGGACAATGTGAGCATGGCCATTGAGGGCGGCTAGATGCATTGGCGCATTGCCCGTGTTGTCTTGCACGTCGGGGTTTGCACCTCGAGCCAAAAGCCCGGCAACGAATCTCGTCAGTCCCAACGACGCCGCAAAGTGAAGAAGACTCTGGCCGGTCGTGCTGCGAGAGTTATATCGCGGAGGCCTGGGACTGTTATCCAAGTCGATGAATTCCAAGTACGTTAGCATCTTGGAGTCGAGATCGCCAAGTTTGCCGTGATTCTCAAGACCCGGTACTTGGCGTTGCTGACCCCCAGAGGAGTTGCCTTGCATGTCTGCCTGCATGTTGAAAAACGCGTTTGGATCGCTTCCCATGATCTGTTGCGCTGTGTGGAATGCATCCGCTTGGCTGCCCAATTTCTGACCGAGAATGTTCAATGCTAGGCGATACATCTGAAGCTCGCGATCATCAACATAGCGGAAGAACAGCTGTTGTTTGGGCATAAGGGGTTGAGACTGCTGGACTTGGCCAAATGTGGGGTGCTCGTGTTTGAACACTACAGACACCAATCCTGGTTGAAGAGCGGGAGGGGTGAGGCAGTTGAGACACTTGTCACCCCAGAATGTGGTTGTAGTAGCCAAGGTGTCACCGAAAACAACCTCCATGCCTGGATAAAACCCGCTGCCCAACAACGTAACCTCAGTACCCCCTGTGATGGACCCCTCGGCAGGTACCAACTTGTGTATCACTGATGGCAATCGATTGGGAGCATTGTTGAGAGGAGGCCAGACCTGGCTTGAGGAATTCGAACCAAGTCCCATGGGAAGATTTGAATCATGAAAGCAGTTACGATTCGAGCCACCTGGTGTTCCTGGACGACTGGGATGGGTGGAGTTGGACGTTGAGGCCACTGCCCCCCCGGCTAGGGTATCTAAACTTTGTCGCTGGGCAGGAGTTGGGTTGAAGAATGGATTGTTATCATTGGTCTGGTTGGGAGTGGGCGGGCTATTTCCATATTGACCTGACATGGCGGATGGGTTCACGAATGGCCGTTCACTTGGTGAAGTGAATCCACGAGTAGTCGCAAGTTGCGGATCGTTGTTCAAGGCTGCTGCCGATGACTGAGGTGTCTCGAGCCGTGTCATCGTCAGTTCCGATGGAAGCCTTCCGGAGCTGCTATGTTTGCGTCGTTTACTCTGTGGCCCTTGGAAATCAGATGGGGATGCTCCTCGGGACAGGCTCCTGGACGTCTGAGGCATGTGCCCTCCATTTGTTGAGCCCGGTGCCGCAAATGAACTGGGAGTAAGCTGATATTGTGAATTGAACCTTTGTTGAAGACCCTGCAGATCAGTTGGCGAATGAGGTGCACCGAGAGAATTTTGCCCGTTCTCGGGGGTTTGGCCCGAGGGAAACACTCCAACTCCCGGTACTTGTGTCCCATCTGCAAGGGATGGCGAAGGGCCAGTCGGTACAGGCGCGGATGGAGCCTGCGTCTTGTGGTCATCGGTTATCATAATCGAATTTGTGATTGCCTGCGCCACTACATTGTCCAAGTGATCTTTCACAGTGAAGATGACCTGGAAACCGAGCTTCTCATTTTGGTGTCGGCAATAGCATGCAATCCGCATCGGCAGTTCCACTTGCATTGATCCTGGTGGGACCGATAATCTATCCCCATAGCCACCGCTGGAGTTCTTTGCTGGTTCGGTCCATTCCTTGATCTCGCTGGTATTGAAGACGATGACACGCTTCTCTTCATCCTTTTGAAACAATTCGTCTTCCTCGGGCTTCCTCTGCTTCTTCCGTGACGCACGTTTCCGTTCTCGCTGTATGCACCCGCTACATATCTTCACATCACCTCCGTCCAACGGACGTTCGTCATCCGAAATTGCTTGATAGTGATCACCTCTTGTCCGTGCAAATGCCCGCTTGATTTTTTCTCTGTCTTGCATGGCGCTTGTGCAGACCAGACTTGTGTACAATTGAAGGGTATCGCGAGTAGGTTCGGTGGCAGGAGGAGCAAGGAATTTGAGTTTTGAGATGGTGTGTGAGGGAAGACGGAGTTTCTTGACGCCCGTCGGTAGCGGGGAGAGGGTCAATCGGATCGGAATTTGAGTCTCAACGCGAGATTTGAGGGAAGTTGGATGCACAGTAAGAACAGGTCGTGGAGAACGCGCGTTCAATTGAGGTTGAGCCGGGGAGGAGGCGAAGTTGACAGGAAATTGATACGATGCCGGCGAGCCGAAGTTCATAGCTGGTGATAGGGAGGCGTGGAGAGGTGATTGGCGATTCATGTTTATGCCACCGAAACTTTCTTCTAGAAACGACGAAGGAGACTGTCCGCCCCATTGCGGAGCGGCTCTATCCATATCTTGAGGCATTGCAGTCGAGTATGGCGATTGTCCGTTGAGTCCAAAAGCGAAAAACGGAGATCCGGGAGCATGGACCTGTGATTTGTTAGCAACGCGAAAAACAAGAACGCGGTTCAAATGACCAACCGAAGGCACCGCATCAACTGATTCCAGCCCAGTGTTATTGCTCGACGGACTCCAGAGCTGAGATTTCGAGCGCTTCGGGGGTCTGGGCCGTGACCCATTGTCCGTCTTCAATGGACTAGGGCTACTTGCTGCACTTTCAAAATCAAAGGCTGCATCCATTGCCTTATTGCTGACCTCCAGATCAGGATCCATAGAGAAACTACCGTCCATCTGAAAAGACGGATCAATGTTGAACGGCGATTCCTCCTTGACTGACGATAATTCCGGGTGCATCCAGTCCTCCGACGGATAACTAATAGAAGCTAAGGGATTCTCACTATGTGCTGCAGAGGTTGTCGAAGCGATCGATGTTTGTCGCAGGTGGTTCCGTGGCGATTCGGAGGAAGAACTGCGACCTGAATCATCTGGCGATTCGGCTGGCGAGTCCGCGGCAAGAGTCGACACTTGCCTCATGGGGTTTTGATCTTGGTATGGCTTCGAAGGCCCTGAGGCGCCATTCGGACAGGAGGTTGTGGCTCGAGCGAATAGGTCGTCAAAGTCTCCCCCAGCATTTTCAGTTGACATCTCGAGTTTTGTGGGGTCCAAAAAGTCCATGTCGTCGTCCATAATGATGGGGTCCAGGGCGGAAAAAGAGGGCGAAAAGGGTGCCTGCGCTGATACCATGCTTCGTTTTTTTCCCCTTCCGGATTCTTGGAAGTCGCAGTCGATTTCAACCGTTAACGGCCCCCCCCCCTTCGCAACAATTGAATATGACTTGGCGGGTCGAAAATGAATCTCAGAGACGGTAGAAGTCCAAAACTACGACAATCAGTTCTTGACACTGTTTAAACCGGGACCGGTCTCTGTAACCATGGCCCCGAGAAAGGTGAGATAATGAAGGTGTTAGGGAAAGTTACTGCCTTGCGGGTTGTCCTGTAGGAAAGGAGGCCGGGAAAACTGTGAGCGCCGATCCAGGCCGGCAGAACCTCAAACGTAATCAACGACTTTACTTGGAAGTTATATTGAGTTGAGTGACTGAAGGATTGGATTTTGTTGAAGGGTTTTGACTAGACTTGATTGGAAACTAATCAGAGGGATATTTTTTGAGATGCTGACATCCTACATTATCGCTCTGGAGATATTCGCGTAGAAAATTGACACCTTAGGCCTCACAAAGCGGTGACCACTGTAGAGCACACGACATACGCCCACTTTCCATCTTCCATCGCTTTGATTTGCTATTCCCCGTCTGATAAGCGGGACGAGGGGGGTCGGACTATCTGGTTTGAGGTCTCTTCTACGATGTTCTACGAAATAGTCCAGGGCTTAGAGGGTTTGGAGGGTTTTGGAAGACGCTGTGTAACCACCTTCTCATCACCTTGGGCCATTCTGCTCCCATCAAGAGTTTTTCATTATCGACCCAAGCTCACGTTGGCACTGGACCTTGACGAGCTGTTTTCCGTTATTTCCACTCACGACTAGACCTATACCGAAATTGGCTCCGACTTGGGTATGGATCATCCGTTAAATGAAACTGACAACGAACTACAACATACAAACACGAGTTAAAAAAAAGGAATTTATTTTTTACCGGCGTATGTTGTACTCCGTAGTCATCTTGAGAATAAGGATCAAATTGGACTGGAGAGTATATACACAGATCCAGAAAATTTAGCACAAAACAGACCGACCAAGAAACAGTGCAAGCAATTGAACAGCGTCAGCTTGTTTGAAGCCAAAAAAAAAATAAAAAAATAAATTACGGGACGCCCGACACCCGTAATATCAAAGTAAGAAGTCTTGAGGTACGTATGGACCGACTGTAGATTCCCAATCTTCTGGATCATCTCTTTGATACCGCTCTCCTTCCATCAGAATCAGTGACAACTAATTCCTGTGCGGTGATAAACCACTCAAAAAGCCCTGCACGCTTTGCCTGGCCAACCCAGTGCAATGCTGGGACAGCTGGAAGACTCCAGATAGCCTTGTTCTCCTTCCGTTGGAAAAGCTCCTCCGCGTATGCTGCTGTGACATCAGTCCGGAGAACCGCAGTGCCAGGATAGTCAAGGGTACACATAGCATGACCCGAATTGTCATCCTGGGTGACAGCAGTAGCTACAGCGACGGCCACATCATCAAGTGGGGCGACGTCGAAAGTGCCACCAAGCCTGGCAAAGTCTGGCCGAACACCGAGACGAGGCGAAATTTCGAGATAGGCGCGAACCAGGGCATGTTCTATCTCGTTGAGTTCAGGCGAAATGACATGATTGCCATCCATAACAGTCTTGGTAGGTCGATGTGCCGTCACCTGGAGGCCGAGATGATGTGCTGCGCTGGCGAGGTATCGCTCAGCTACCCACTTTGAAGAGACATAGCCATGAGCAGGATCCGGTCGAGGCAAGTCACATCTATCATCTGTCTGATAATCTGCCACGGCACCTGAGCTCAGAACATGCAATTTGGCACCTGTGCGAAGAGCCAACCTTGCAAGTGCCTTGGTGCTGGTAACATTGACAGGCTTGAGAGCATCATATCCATCCCAGAAGTTGCGGTCAGCAGCAATGTGTAAGATCACATCAAGCTCTGCCAGCTCAGGAGTTTCATCTGCGGGGAGAGATGGGAGCTCAGTTGATAGGATTTGGATTTTGCCCCAGAGATTAGAGAACAGGCCGGACGATTCCCGCCCCTCGATTGGTCGTGCCAAAATAATGATCTGCGTAACACGCTCATTTGCCTCCAAGTGAGGAATCAATTGCTTGCCCAGAGATCCGGTGGCACCTGTAACGAGTATGCGGAGTCCAGTAACACTCTTTTTCAAACCCCTTGCTTGTTGTCCTATCGCGGGAATCCCGTCTGATAAGTCCAGCGCAATCTCCTTATCCCAATCGAGGGAAGCGCCCTCATTCTCAAGAAGTGTAGCCATGCCTCCAAGTTCGGGAGTGCTCATGAGCTTGCTCAGACGTGGTGCACCACCAAATGCATCCTTGATAGTAGCCTGCAACTTGACCAGGAGCAAAGAGTTACCACCGACGCGGAAGAAATTAGATTGAGAGGATAGCGCTTCTGAGGCCAATGAGTGTACCGGAAGAACAGAAGCCCACAGGTCAGCGAGGCGACGCTCATTTGAAGTCCAGTCCTGCTGCAGCTCCGGTTGATTGGCGATAGAAGATTTTACCTCTGGTAGGGCAAGTGCTTGAACGGCCTTTCGGTCAACTTTACCGTGGGCAGTAAGAGGCACTTCACTGACAGGCACAATGATGGCTGGCACCATGTATTGAGGAAGACTGCTGTTCAAGCGAGTACGCAGCTGCCCAATGATTTTGGCAACCTGTGCCTCACTGTTCTCGTGGCTGTTCTGAATAACCACATGCGCACTGAGAATATCATCGTGGTCTTCTTCTCCAGTTCTTAGTGTAACCACAGCGAGGGCCAATGCGCCTCCAGCTTCCTTAATGATGACTGCCTCAATTTCGGCAAGCTCGATACGGAAGCCCCGTACCTTCACTTGGGCATCACCGGCGACGCGACCCTCGACCGCGAGTAGACCACGGGCATCGAGCCGGCCATAATCTCCGGTGAGATACATACGACCCCAGCCACTGCAGTGCTTATCATGCGGCGCAAAGGGGTCTGCGATAAATTGCTTTGCCGTAGCCTCCGGCCGGTTGAGATACTCGTTCAGGCCAACACCAGCACCGCCAATGACTATCTCTCCCGGAACGCCAACAGGAACTGGCTGCAACTCCCCATCGAGGACATACACAGCGTAATTAGGCAGGACCCGACCTGGAACTGGAACGGTCAAGTGGGGGTCGTTGACATCAGCCACACCTTTCATTGTGGACACAGATGCTTCAGTAGGGCCGTAAGTTGTATAAAAGCGCAAGTTGGGGAGTACTTTGCTCAACTCACGGAATGAGTCAACGAGACTTGGAGGGGATCGTTCACCACCGAACCAAGCAGAAGTCCAGGAAGTGCAGCGGCGGAGACCGTCCGAGGCAAAGCGAAACCACATGTTGTACTCAGAAGGCGTTGCTACTGTGAATGTCACATTGTGCTCAGCCATGAGGCGCGTCAGCTCTGTTGGGTCACCACGGGCATCGGCCGGGGCAACCAGGAGACAACCGCCAGTAGTAATTGCAGAAGCAATCTGCTTTAGCGAGCCATCAGAAGTCAAGGCAAATTGCTGAAGCACAACTCGGCCAAGGTTGGTGATGTCCCACTCGCGAACAAAGCCCTCGACCATGGCGCGGAAACTGGCATGCTTCACAACGATGCCCTTCGGCTCGCCAGTTGAACCACTGGTAAAGATGATATATGCCGGACGATTGCTCTGGGCTACTGTGACAGTTCTTCCTTTCTTGATCTCAGCGGCAAGAGGTAGGTCAGATACATTGATAATAGCAACAGTGCTCTCCGAGTCAACACCAATCTCTTGGAGGCGCTCACTGGTATTTTTGTCAACCAGGATGCAAGATGGCCGTGTTGCATTCACATAGCAATTCAGGCGCGAGGTGGAAACCTTTAGATCCAAAGGCAGGTATATAGCACCAACACGAAGAATAGCAACGAGAGAGGAAATCCAATCAGCAGATGGCGTCTGGAAAACGCCAACGATGGACTGTTCAGTGGATTGATCTGGAATTCTCTCTCGGAGAGCGCGTGCGATGCTCTCAACTTGTTCATCGAGAGCTGCATATGTCAGAGCACGACCGAAACCATCCTTGACAGCCAGATTGTCAGGAAATTGGGCAATGACCTCATCGATACGATGTGCGACAGTGGGCCACTGCAGTGGCAGGTCAGAACCTAGAACCGAGAAAGTAAACAAGAGTTCAGCGAAGGCAGGGCTTAAACTATTTAGAGGTAGACATACCCTTTCCAAGTTCCAACGCGGTCTTGACATCGGTCATATCCCATTTTTCCAACTTTTCAACCTTCGTTTTCTCACCACCTTGCTTCACAACCTCCTTCAGAACGTTGACATAGCTCCGCATGAGCAGATCTGTGGCTTCCTTGCTGTACAATGCCTCTTGTGTATGGATGGCCAGCAACGCACTCTCTCGATCCTCAACAATCTCAAGTGCGATGTCATATGCACCTCTTGCTGGATGCCACTTATGCTCACTTACTTTGCACCCAGCCCAAGGCATTTCCGCTTGCTCTCTCGTAAAGAGTTTGTAGTCCATGAAGATCTGGCACACGGGGGGATATGCATTAGATCGCGGCACAGCTAGCTCATCCAGAAGCAAATCGAAAGGCAGTCCAGAGTGCTCGAGAGTCGCATAAACATTGTTACGGGTATCTTCGATCGCTTGCCCGAAAGTACAACCACCAGAGTTGCGGTCAAATAGAACCGGCAGCACGTTGAGGAAGTTACCGATACTGCCCATGAATTTGCCGTCGATTCGATTGGCATCGGCAATGCCAATGATCAATTTCTCTGTAGTCTCTGTAGGCAACAGGCGGAAGAGAAGTGCTTGCAGTGCCGCTAGATACGCGTGGAATGAAGTAGATCTGTGACTGCGCGCAAGGCTCTTCAAGCGTGCTGTAGTCTGAGAATCGAGACGGACGCGGGTCACAGTGCTGTTGTAACTTTCTAGCGGATGACGGATCTGAGAGCGGGCAAAAGAAAGCAGTTCGACCGGGCGCGAGAGGTCAATGGATTTTAGGGCTTGACGGTAGTACATGATGGCTGGCTGGAATTTACCGGCCTCATAGGCGAGTAGCTGCTGCTGACCAAAATCACGGGCTTGCGAGCCAGCAGCCAGGGGAACTAGCGGGATTCCGGAGCCGTTGTAGACTCGATTTATATCAAGCATCAGCACGTTCATGCTAAATCCATCCATCGAGATGTGATGTGTTCCCATGAGCAAGTAGTGCACAGTATCGGAAAGCGAGAGCAGGCGTAGTCGCAGCTGCTTCCAGTCGCCAAGGTCCCACTTTTGTTCACGCATCGCATCCAGCTCTTCTAACGCCTGAGCTTCGGAATCAATTTGAATTGCCTCCAGATGCACGAGGGACTTAGACATGATTCCTTGCATAGGGGTCTTGGTATCGTCATTTGACCAAAAGAAGCGCGTACGCAGTGCTTCATGCCTATCAGCCACGGTTTCAACGGCCCTGGCAAGCTCGCCAGTACGAATGGTGCCATTGAGTTTAAATGAATAGGCAATGTTAAATGTTGTAGGGTTGTCAATGTAGTGATGGAGGAACCAGAAGCGCTTTTGCCCAAAGGTCATCGGCTCAACAATCTCGGTAGAACATCCGAGAACTGCCTTCCGTTTTGAATTTTCAAGCTGCTGCATCGGTGCAACATCCGAAAGTTCTTTTTGCTTAAAGGCATCCGAAAGATCAAGAGGCTTATTGAGAGGCGTCTCTGGGGGTGTGTCAGCTGAAGATTGCGGCGTTGGTATGCCGCGTGGGCTTGCCGACCCCTCTGAACTGGTTGCCGTCTCCACAACGACATTGATAGGAGGAGATGCGGGAACAACTGCAGCAGAAGTAGCGGCGGCAGAAGCCAGGATAGCTGGTGTACGACCTGGTGAAGCATCCCCTACGGTGCCCAATTTCTCGAGGTCGAGGAGGCCTGAAGGAACATTTTTGGTCACCTCACCAATCAAGGATTCAACCGTCGATGCAGGTCCCAGGATTTTGAGCACTGGAAGGTCGACATCGAATTCCTGTAAGAACCAGGTGCGAGCATCAACGGCCATGATGGAGTCGACACCTTGCTCCACGAGCGAAACCTTCTCGTTCATACTTTCGCCTTGAGGGATCATTAGAATACGCTTCAATCGATCAATCACAGCTTCACGAATAATCGCCTGTGCTTCATCTTGGGACTTGGCAGTCATCAAACGAGCTCTAGGATGCCCAGCTTTGCCAGCATTGCCACGAGCACCTTGTCGACCACCATCAGCAGCATCGTGTAGCAGAAGATGACTGAAACATGGATTGCTGAGTAGTGTCGCACCCTCGCGGAAGGGGGATACACCAGTGCAGACCTCTGAACCATCTTTCTCGCCAGGGCGTCCAGCAAGAACAGTCTCTGCAAAAAGACTGAGGAAATCTTGCTCCGAAACATTGCGATACCCAATGCGAGTAAAGTGATCCTTGTCCAGGTGGTTAGCGTGCTCAAAGTAACCCAAGCCCTGGATTGAGCTGATAGCCATGTCGGAGCCAGCAACTCCACGAACGTCACGGCGATGAGCTGCCAGAGCAGCCATGAACTGATTAGCCATTATGTACGCGGACTGACCTGTGTTTCCGACAACGTTGGCCAAAGAAGTAAATAGAATGAAGAAATCGAGCGGCGTATCGTAGAAAAATTCGTCTAGAACGACAGAACCTTCAATTTTGGGCGGCGCTGTCCGCTGGAGAGACTCAAATTTCATATCATCGAACAACGCATCATCCATCAACATGGCTCCATTAGCAACACCAATGATGGGCGGCAGCTCATTTCGGATCTCGTTATGGGCTATGCGCACAGACTCCCGGCTAGTGACGTCCATGGACACCGTTTTAATGATCGCCCCTTGGGTTGCACACGAATCAATGAAGCTCTGGCTCACTTTGGGTCGTCGACTAGTAAGAACAACATTTTGAGCTCCATGAGCTACCATCCAAGAACATAGTGACTGTCCTAGCTCACCCGTCAGACCAACGAGCAAGTAGGTTCCATCGGCTCGAAATATAGGCCCATGGTCAATCGGCCGCACTAAAGCTTGCACTGTCGAAGAACTCCAATCAATAAGAGTGAATGTATCAGTTGAAACAGGGAAGCCAGTTGTGTCCTGCAATGGTAGAGTTGGGACCTCTTCGCGAGCAAAGGACGCGGGCAGTCGCGCTCGGTTAGTTACTGCCCTCCAGGAAGCCTTGAACGCTTGACCAACATAGTCTACATCATGCTCATTTGCATCCGGAGAAAACCCAGATTTTGTACGCAGGAAATTAGTTGAAGTAAACCGTACTTCCAAGTTGGAATCTACAAGCCCAAAAGTAACAGAGTGGTAAGCAAACGTGCGGCGATGATTTGAGCAGAAAGGAAGATCGTTACATACCCTTTCCAAGACCCAAAGCACGGCCCATCAGACCAGAATCAAATTCTCCAGCGTCAGATGAGAAGTCAATGAGCAGGGACACATCGCGTGGTAAGAGAGCCTGTACTTGACGAGCAGGGAGCCTTTCATGAATGAAGAGAAATGGCGATCGATGGTTGGAGGCTGTTTTTTTCTTCAATGATGTTGTAAAGACAGCGCGAATACCTTCTCTAGCCGCCTCAATGTCCAAAGCATCTTTGAGACGCGGGCTTGCTTCGTGTAAAACAACACTACCAAAGTGTGGCGCACTGGCGATGATTGTTTGTGCAAGAATGTTTGAAGCAACATCGACAAGCGAGCTATTTATATTGCTGTCTTTTGCAGACAAGCGCACCGTCCATTCAACAGGCACACATGCGCGGGACTCAACAGCCACATCGGAGATTGCGGCAAAACGTTGTCCTGACGAAATTTCGGTGCCAACAAGCAAATGAAAATAGCCAGCGTCTCGAATTTTAATGGCCTGCAGAAGCGAACTTTCGACCCGAAGAGTTACGGTCTTGCCATATAGCCGAGACGGCACCACAACACGCAGCGGGGATACTATGGCAAGCTCAAAAGCATTCCCATCAACGGTTGGCTCTAGTATTACCATCTTCTCGCGGAGATCAACTTGACTTGACACTACACGGCGGTAAGTGTTGTACCGGTTGTTGGCGTCTATGTCCGGGAGTAGTCGTGGAATCAACAGGCGACCGTTAACATAATGATTCTCGGGCTCAATGGACCAGAGGAGGTTGTAATTCTGTTCTTTCTTGAACCGCGCCCCGAGTTCGAGGCGCACAAGGGCTTCCGCAAGAATATGGGGCGTCGCTGTCGTGGCCGCATCGAAATCGAGCAGCTGCAGTGTCATTGCCGGATACTCATGGCGAAGAACACGGGCTAAACCGAGAACAATGGACGAGTAAGGACGCCCGGCTCTGGCCTCGTATGTCACCCACAGAATACTGCTACCATGTCTGCAGACACTTCTGAGAGCGTCAATTTTGGCTTCAGTACGGGTCTCAAGGAACTGCTCATCCAATTCCGTCAGCGACAAAACAGAGCTCCCAGAATCGAGGCCTCGTTTATTTAGTTCCTCGAGCGATTTGATCCGAGTAACGGCAGCATATCGCGACCTCAGTAAATCACAGACATTCTGGCTAAGCTGGGCGATCGCCGCCGTCCTCCCGCCGACGACAACCAGGTGAGTTATGTTTTGTGTCGGACTGATCAAGGGAGTACGCAAGCAATTGATGCGATCATCAACAGCTTGACTGACAAAGACGGTGAACCATTGTGGCTTGCTGGGGTTGAAGAAAGGAGTGTGCGTGTCGATACCGCTAAATCCGTGCCTGCGGAGCAACGCGTCCCACCGCGACAGGGATAGTGCGCTGCGGCGGCTTGGGCTGGGTCCCTCGGGTAGCCCACCCAAAATGGTACCCAAGCTCAGGGAGTCGTTGGTGTTGATTTCAAGAATAACCAAGTAGCCGCCGGGTCTTAGTAGCTTTCTTACATTGGCTAGTCTCTCATCGAGGTCCTCGACAGCATACAAACTGTTCGATGCCAGCACAACATCATAGCGCTCTTCATCTAGCCCCTGTTCTGCAGCAGGCTGGCGGGGATCGTATGTCACAAGCGACAAGCGGTCACCGAACCCACGGAGACGCTCTTGTGCCTCTTCAAGAGCCTTAGGTGAAATTTCTGTGTATGTGTAATTTGAGAAAGAGTCACCTAGGGAGGAGAGGATTGATGCAGTCGAGCCAGCGCCGGACCCGCCCCCAATCTCCAGAATGTGGCCTCGTGGGAAACGATACGTGATCTGGGCCACCACGCGCGCGTACCAAGTATTCGCACTCTCTTGTCCCTGGTTTGATGTAAGATTTCGGTAGAACTGATTCAGCAACCCGTCTTTAACGAGGTTCTCCCTGACGCTTCCACCGCTACGGATTTGCTCAGCCAAGTGATCACCAGCTGCATCTAGCAGACGCATATAGTTGTGGCCATAGTGCTTTGAAAGAAGTGAACGGACAAAGGCCGGGGAATCTTTCAACGCCTCACTCGGTATTTGAGGATGCCGCCCCTGCGACACAGATTCCACGGCGCGACGAGCGAAGTCCAACAAGACCTGGAAGTGGGCCGGAGCGTCCGACCTTTCCGATTCAGTAATGACCTCCTCCAATTTGCGAAGATAAAAGAACGCCACACGCTCGGATGCGAACAGCATATCGTCGTTCTCTGTAATAGCATTAACTATACCCGAGGTCGCATCGGGAGCTTCCGAGCGATAATGATAGCGTGTGTATATCACGGCGTCATCGCGAGGTGTGGGTGCAGCAAATGGCTGCATCTCAATCGATTCAAACTGCACAAATGGGTGCACTTGGGATGAGCCGCCAGAGAAGATATCAATGTCGACTGTCATATGACCTTCGGGAGCCGGACGGGACGATGTCTGGTATTGTAGGACACGATCATGATTATCCGCAAAAAACCACGGATTGATGACAACGGAGCGAATGGACGTCGGCACGCAGAGGGTAAAGAGACGATTGTCATGTGGGTGGCTATAGGCTGCAAACCCAGTCTGGATGGCCGAGTCGAGCCAGCCCGGATGGACTAGGAGCTTGTCTTCCCAAGCACCACCTGACTCATCCTCTATATCACCAATAGCCCAGCTCATTTTGCGTTTTATTGATCGTACGCCTGTGAATGGGGAGCTGTAGTTGTATCCAAGCTTGACGAACTGGGAATAGAGACGCTCGGCTTCCGCATCCACCAGATTGATCTCGTCACGGCGAGCTGGAGGAAGCATGTCAATTTCTGGCTCATGAATGCTAACCGTAACTATAGAACTGAAGTTCAAGACAAGCGGGTTTGCGCTATCAAATGGTAAACCAGAGTGACAAGAGATGCGAGCCGAGAGTTCGTCACTGGTAGATCGAACCACACGGAGAGTTATCTTAGTCTCCACGCCGGTATTTTCATCATCAAATGAGAGAGCGCGGCCGATAACGACATTTTCAAGCCTTATAAGTCCCAGTTTGCGATCTCCGGCGGCAGCAGCGACAGCTTCCACAGCCAAAGAGATATAACCCATAGCCGGGAAAACACTCTGACCTTGCAAGGCGTGGCCTTGAAGCCAATTATTCTCAGACAAGCGCAGGACATTCCGCCAAGAGATCTCTTCATCTGTCTCAGTTTCCACTAGACGTCGTCCCAAAAGAGGATGTGGCAACGAGTGCAAATTGCGATGGCCGCCAGAGACTCTAGTGAGAGAGTAGAAAGAGCGCGAGTGATCGAAAGGATACGTAGGCAGATTTGTCAAAATATGATTTTCCGGGGATCCAACTCCAGATATGAGCTTTTCGAAGCCATTGAAGTCAACTGAAGAGGCACCAAGATGCAACCACAAGTAGCCAAGTGCCGAGGCAAGTTCATCAACGTCGCTTTTGTTACGGGCTAGCAGACCCACGTACGGAATTTTATGACTAGTGGACTGTTGGATCGTGTCAAGGGCAGGTCCCTTCAGTGCCGGGTGGGGACCGAACTCGATGGCCATATCAAAAGGTCCGCTTTCCCCAACAACTTTCGATACAGCTGGCTCGAATAGAACTGCGCTTGTCATGTTATCAACCCAGTACTGTGATTGTTCAACATCCTCTTTGGTCATGACATGGCCGCCTTCAACAACACTAGAGAACCATGTTGTACCATTGCCCTCGTCAACACTGTAACCGGCTCTAGCCAGACCCGCAAGGTAGGGCTTCGCGCACGGCAACATGTGGGTTGAGTGATAGGCGGTGTCAACCCGCAATCGACGCGCAAATTTACCTTCATCCTGGAAAATGGCAACTGCCTCCTCAATGACTTCTTCATCACCAGAAAGCGTGATGCTGGATGAGGAATTACGCGCTGCAACCTGGATTCGGCCAACGAAGTCGTCCAACTCGCAGAACTCTTGTGCATCCTCATATGAGGTGCCAACCGCCATCATGGCACCTGGTCCTCCAGCCTGCGCCAGTTTGGCATAGAGACCCCGATAATAAGCAACACGGATAGCATTAGAGGCTGACAGAAAGCCTGCAGCATACGCTGCACCAATTTCACCAGATGAGTGACCGACAACGGCGCACAGATCAATTCCTGCTGCTCGAAGTAAATCAACGAGCACAATTTGGACAGCAGTGCACAATGGCTGAGCGAGAGCTGCCTCAGCCAGCCGAGAAGACTTCGAGTTAGCGAGGAGCTGCGAGTACAGTGTCCAGTCGGGCCGATCTCTATCCGGTAGAGTGGCAAGGGCTCGTTGAAGCTCCGCAATGCGTTGTGAAACAAATGGTGACAATTCAAGTAGCTGTGCACCCATGCGAGGCCACTGAGCGCCTTGCCCTGTGAAGATACCAAGAACTTTGGGTCTTATGACGTCGTAGTAGCGAGTGGCGAAGCCACCATCTGTGTTGTTGGTATCGTCGGCCAGCAAACCATCGATCTTCTTGATTGCGTCCTCAACATTGGTGGACACGATGGGCTTACGGTAAGGAAGCGTTGACCATCGTGTCTGCAGGGTGTGTGTTAAATCCCGAATGTTGGTGCTTGGATTTTTCTGAAGGTAAGCTCGAAGATTTTCAAGCATAGCCCGCAAAGTAGATTTTGAGGCGGCCGAGATCGTGAGTGGAGTAAATGCTGGCACCACGGCCAAGGAAGAGTTGATGACAGGATCCTTCTTGGGAGGATACTCGAGAATGGCGTGAGCATTAGTGCCCCCAAACCCTAGTGCAAAGTTGATTAGCTCTCGAAATAACCGACGAAGCCATTTTCGATGGTGATAATTGACTTACCAAAGCTGTTCACGCTGGTTCGACGTGGCTGGCCGGGTAATGTGGCTGGCCAAGGCACGGCTGACGTTGGGATTTGAAGATGTTCAAAGAATGGGGCAACGCGATCGCTGAGCTTTTTAAAGTGAAGATTTGGGGGAATAAAGCCGTGCTGCATAGCCAGAGCCGATCCAATAAGACTAGCAAGGCCAGCAGAACCTTCCGTATGTCTACAGAGCAAAGAAAACGAGATGATTAGTCTGTATAACGACAGCAGAAAAGGATTTCGCATGCAATAGATAACACGTACCCAATGACAGTCTTGATAGAGCCAAAGTATAGCTTTTCGGCTGTTTGACCATCTCCAAAAAATGATCGTGAGATGGCTTCGGCTTCCTGTGGGTCACCTGCAGGAGTTCCAGTACCATGTGCGTGGAAAAACTGGGGTCGGTCTTTGGGATCGTTGATATCGAGCCCAGCACGAGCATACGTATCCTGAATCAATTCTGTCTGGGCGATGTTACTAGGCATTGTCATGCCAGCAGTCTTACCATCCTGGTTCACTGAAAGGATGATCAATTAGTCTTGGCAATGTGATTGAAATCAGACAAAAGAAAGCCACCTCACCAGCCGTCTCTCGAATGATGCATTCGATGTTATCACCATCCCTCAACGCAGCACTAAGTGGCTTCAGCACTACAGAAGCAATGCCCTCACCCCGAGCATACCCATCTGCTGCGGCATCCCACATCTTGCTGCTCCCAGTAGGCGATAACATATGAAGATTGCTCTCCGCAATGAACATACCAGGAGCAATTATCAGATTGGCTCCTGCGGCGATTGCAATCGGGCACTCGCTATTTCGCAGGGCTGTTACAGCCTGATGGACCGCAACAAGCGACGATGAACAGGCCGTGTCGATGGTCATACTGGGCCCATGCCAGTCGAAGAAGTATGATACACGGTTGGAAATGATCGCACGACTCTGGCCAGTCGCAGCGTATGTCTGCATCAGATCCCAGTCGCGGTTAACAAGCTGGTTCCAGTCATCACACATCATGCCGACATAGACAGCTGTTTTTGAGCCTTTCAATGCTTCAATTGTTTGACCACCAGCACACCTATAACGTATCAGATAAAACAGCTCGTCTTCTATAGTGGAGGAGTAAACTTACAGCGAATCATATACAGTTTCCATGACCAAGCGCTGCTGTGGATCAATAGCCTCGGCTTCCGCCGGTTGGATATTGAAAAACCCATTGTCGAAGCGAGTCACATCTTCTTCGATGAAATATGCCTTGGTGGCATCTGAAGCTCCGTGCTGTGATCCGTTGGCATGATAAAACCCAGTTGTGTCATAACGGTCCGTAGGTATACGCTTGGATAAATCACGCGGTGACTTGATCAGTTCCCAGAGCTTTGAGGGAGAATCACATCCTCCTGGAAAGCGACATGCCATACCAATTACGGCAATCGGCTCCTTTTCCGAGAGTAGCATTTTGGGATATAGTGGATGGGTGCTAATGGAGCGATGATAGAAGGACACGCGATATTAGATGCGAGTTTCGAAGATTGTCCTGTATTTGGTCACAATAAACGAAAACATTAAACACGACGAATACAAGCAAAAAAAAAAGATGTTGAAAACCCCCAGCGAGGTAAGTAGCCGTTTAAGCCTTGACAGAAAGGAAGTAAGCTCACGTGTAAGAGCCCTGGAACGAGCGTTGCTTATTCCGACCAGATCGTCGTGTTTCACATTTGCCATCGAGCCACCAAATCTATCGGCGAGATCAACTGAATACGAGCAGTAGGACTTCCGAACATCGACGTAGCTCTAGTGGGTCCGGTTTGTGCCAACGTCTTTCAAACGTGGAAGACAAGTCCACTGGGCAGATACTAGCGTGGCCCCCAACTTGGAGACCCGATAAAAACCGACTTTTTGCGAGTGCTTAGCAACTAGCCTCTTTTTTTTGGGGCAAAAACTACGGACCTTCGTAAACGAGGCTTCGCTGCCTATGTGGAACAATTCATCAATCGAAGTTCAATTAACTTGTTGCAGTCTAATTGCGTAAGACTATGCAGGCGCTTAATCCAACTGAAGCAAGAATTCGAAGTCAAACGCCGAGTTAGTATCTCACACTGTAGAGTATCTCAGGAGTATGCCTACGCTGATTGTAAAGAGGGTGGAATCAGCTCATTTGGTAAACCCACAAACCGACACATTAAATATAAAATGAAAGGGCATTCCCTATGTTCCATGTCTCATTTCTCACTCTCTTCTATCCGCCTCTAAACCCTCTCCTACCTCAGTTCCAATTGATGGTGAAGATTTCGTAGCCAGTTGGGTAGACTTATCGACGTGTGGCTGCGATTCTCGTTCTACAGCATATTTTGTCGTCATAAAATAAAACCCGTTGCCTTCCACACCTAGGTCCATAGCCGCAAGGCCTAGAGGTTCGTTATCGTCGTCGTCCTACTTGAGTCCCACATGTTGAAACTGCTGGATGAGGCCTGTTCGTTGTACAAAGTTGACCACATGGCAGGTGGCGTACAGGTGAGAGAAGTTATTGCCATAATCCATCCCATTGATCCCCACTACACACAGCTGCTGCCTCGGCTTTGTGCGCGGAATGACATATTGCAGGCACTGCACTCATAGTCACTAGCTCGTAGGGGATCTGTGATAGAATCCATAGGGTTATCTTTAATAGTTGAATTGGTAGTAAAAATTTAAGAGTGGTCTACTATATACTTCGACCGGGTTTAAGTAGTTGCGCCTTTTCTCATGTCCCAACAACTAACCAGTCCCATCCAAAACTAAAGTAGAAATGCTATCGTATCCTATTGCAAGATTTGTTTTTTTTTTTTTACCTACAGGATTCCATAGTTGAATAGTACAGTGTATTCAAGGTTGCTTTAGCGCTCTGCTGTCAATTTTTTAATTCGCGTCATTTGGACTCGTAGGTTCGCCCTTGTCCCTGGAGATAGATTGCAGTTAGGCTCATTCACGTTTTATGTTCGATCTTCCATAGTCAACACAGTTTGGGTCCATAGTTAATTCATGATTTGGGAATGAAGATCAATTAATGACTTAATGGAAACTAACATTCATCCACTGATCAAACTCCGTCGTGTTTGTGAGCAACAAATCTGCCATAGAGACAACTGCCGTAGTTGAAGACGACATGAGACCGTCCGAGTACCGAAAATCCACGCTGTTAGGAAAGGTGGGCATAGATGAAAAGTTTACAATGGAATCTAAAGGAAAGAAGTGGTCAGTTTCGAATTCAATTTATCGGGAAGGGGGGAGGAAAGAAATGGGAAATCCTCTGAAAGTTATCGATTTCGGTTTACCTTCGTACGGTTCCCACGCAGGCTGATCCAGGGACATCATATCCCTAGATACAGGAAATGGAGAAACCGAGTTAGGAGTAGCGACTGGGGTCTGATCGTTTTCTTGTCCGTCCATCCCCAGAAGCGGATGCAAGAGCTGAACCACTCGCCGTGCCCCGGGAGAGATAGCACTCAAACGTAGCCAGAGAGGATAAACGTTCTGCAGCAGATCATTTATGCTGTTATCCGTCTGTTCACCTAAGGATACGTCTGGATGTGTCCTTGTCAACTGAACATAGTAGCAGAGAATACTAATGCCCAGTAGAAAAACAGCATTCAGTCGTGATGACGTGAACATCCATCGCACGGGGTATAAAAGTCCATCTTTTTGAGTTTCCTCATCAACGATCTGCTGGAATTCGAGGATTCTCATGGCGGATTTTATGCAGGCCTTTCGTGAATATTCGAATTGTGCTGGATTGTAATAAGAAGGCGTAAGATACTTCCGATGAAGCCAAACAGTCACACGCTGTATTGCAAGCTGAAGTAGCACTCTGTGCATGACGATCTGTGGTAAAACCATAAATGATTGACTAAGAGGCTGCCAACGGAAAATGGGTGATAGCGACGCTTCGGCTTCCTGCAATTTCCGGTCGAGATCTATGATCTCCGCATATGGGTGCTCTCGTGTGTCGTTGACAAGATCACTGACTAGCCCGTTCATTTGGTCTATCCTGGTTCTTGCTAGACTGTACAAGACAGGTGTGACCTCGGTTTCGGGGCGCGATTCAGGTAGCTCAGTGGTGTTCTCGTCAAAATCAGTATCGAGCAGATTTCGAGGCTCGGCAGTATCATATTGTTGCAGCTTAAGGAGACGTGGCAGTGCCATCTGGCTAGATAATCGCAAGTCCATCTGCACTATCACAGCCCATACCCTTCGTCGCATCTCTCCAGCGAAAGGAGAGATACTGGAGAAGTTTTGGGGGTCTCGGTGATACCCTAGACTCAGAGCGAGCTGAACAAGCATCCCTTGTACCAACCACAGACCAATCTCTGAGTCTCTAGAAAGAAACAGCTCACTTGTTAGATAATTGATTAAAGTTTCCAGCACGTAATCTCCACCCCTCGTCCACTGACAGAGCACAAGGCAATGAATGACATTCTCTCGAAACATGTGCACGCGCACCGGTGTCTCCGGATCCTCAGAGCCCTCGATTGATTGTTGATACCGTGTTGAGAGGGACATGACACTGAACAAAAGGCCAATCCAAGCTATTGATACTGCATTTGGGTCTTTCCAGAAATTTTCATACTAGAGATCACGGGGAAAAAAAATCAATCGTCACGTTCGTAAGTGGTCACTCGGAGCAATTTAAGCAGGTAAATGACCGTGGGAGGGAAAAATAGGTTCTTGACATCTGTTTCAAAAGAACCGAGGGTAGATGGTCCGTACCTCTCTGAGAAAACGCCCGCTATGAAGGACTTCTGGAACAACACCCTGGGCGTTAAAGTACCGAGCGACCATCCGATCCACCGCAGGTTGAGCAGGAATGGCAGCTAGTAGATCGGCCTTTGTTGTCTGAACAGGCTCATAAAGAAGCCTGGGGCCAGGGCTCTCATGTAGCACATGATCATTCGCCGCCAACAACCTCGCCTCCTCCTCCTCTTCGTAATGATCCCTCAACTCCGAGATGCTGTCAAGAACGGCAGCCCAATGAAAGCTTCCAACATAGTTTGCACCATTTGAATGGAGGCGGATACTACCATGCTCCGAGGGTGCAGGGGACGTCGGATAGTCTCTGTTATGCGACAAGGATGCATGCCGCATAGCTGGCGCGACGTTGTCTTCGTCGACCGAGGCCAATGGGGTTGTTGTGGATAAACCCTGTGGCGATGTTCCTAGCGTACCCTGAAAGGAGTACGCCAGGTCAGTTGCTAAACCATCTGAATAGGCATTCTGTACTTGCGGAATATGCTGCTGTTGTGGGCTCTGCTGTTGCTGAGCTAGAGAGCGCACCATTGACTCGAGCTGCTGGATGCGGTCGCCGACGCTTACTTTGCTTTTATTGCGAGGTGCCCTGGATCGGTAAGAACATGTTGAACCAATTCCTCGTCCCAGACAAGTCTTGCATGGCAATTGACGATCACATCGAACTCTGCAAGACGAACGGACAGGTGAGAGGACTTTGGTCAGTTTCGATTTTCGCGACAACGAAGAATGGCATATTCAAACGGGGCGTAGAAAAAAAAAAGGGAAAAGTTTACTTGCGACTCCGGCAGAAGGTGCAAGATAGCAGTGGCTTCTCTCGACGGCGATCTCGTAATTGTGGCAGCGAGTCTGGTATAGAGGCCGCATCAGGTTGTGGTAGTATGGAAGGACCAATCTCCACCAATTCGGATGGCTCGAGGGCTGGAGGATCCATCGATGCCAAGATGGGGGCCTTTATTTTTTAACTTTGACGAATTGAAAGTGCATGAGGTTTAGAAAAAAAACCCCCAGTGAACCCCTGTGTAGGGAGTAAGGAGAAAAGCAATGGAGCGGAGGCGGAGCAATCCACGGAGGAAAATGATCGGAGCAATCGACGGAGCAGTGTGGGGCGTTCAACGGGAGCTCTGAGCTCTTTGTGGCGTTGGGTAAAGTGGAGCCCCATCAGTCCCCCGGAGACCGCAAATCAGAGAAACGGAGCAAACCCGGGGCATTGTACGATTTTATGGACCTAAAGGATCAAAAGGAATGCCCTTTTCATTTCGATCTTTCTTTTATTTATTACAGGCTGAGCACCACAGCAATTAAATCGAAAGTCAAAATACAGTGCAGCTGATCCTGTTCCTTCGCAACGACTAGACCACATTGAGATCGCCAGACTATCTCTCGTCAGATTACAACAGGCCAGAACTTCGGAAGCCCTACCGAGAATGCCTTCAAGCTCGGCCGAGACGGATCGAACTGCCTACAACCAGGAAACGAAGAGTACGACAGCCGCAGAATCTGGTTCTATCGAAGGGTTCCTGGGGCAAAAGGCCCCAACTACTGCGAGCAGTAGCTCTGAAAACCAGCACCCGTCGGATTTTGCGAAGGATATCGAGAAAGGATTTCCAGCAGGCAATGATGCCTCCACCGCAGATTCAAACCTCGTCGACTGGGATGGACCGGATGACCCTGCCAATCCACGGAACTGGTCCAAGGCATTCAAAATGGCCAACGTACTGCTGGTCAGTTTGTCCGTGTTGTATTGCAATCTTGCAACCACGATGTTCTCTCCGGGTGCCAAACTCATGCAAAGGGAGTTTGGCTTCAAGAGCGACACGGTTGAGATCCTGACAATCACCATCGCTTCCCTTGGCTTTGCGGTGGGTCAGTTCTTTGTGCCACCCCTCTCTGAAGTTTTTGGACGTGTGCCTGTTTATCGCGTGAGCTCAATATTCTATCTTGGATTTACTGCCGGTTGTGCACGAAGTACCCATGTCGCAGAGTTCCTAGTCTTCCGCCTGTGTACTGGCCTTTCTGCTGCGTCCTACATGTCAACGGGAGGCGGTACTGTCGCAGACTTACTGCCAAAGGAGGAGAGAGGGGTAGCAATGGCTCTATTCACTGCGGGGCCACTTCTTGGGCCGGTATGTTTTTCATTCGACAACGTTAGAAAAAGGCTTGGAATCAAGAGACTAACACGACTACCAGGTTCTTGGCCCTATTGTTGGAGGATTTGTGACCGAGAATCTGAGCTGGAGGTGGACATTTTACATCATTCTCATGCTTGTAAGTCATGCCACTCCCTCGTCCAGCTTTTCCTTTACAAATATTAATCCATGAGCTACTAGGCCGGCGCCATCACGGTTGCCTCGTTCCTATTTATGAAGGAGACAAGCGCCGTCACCATTCTCAAGGGAAAAGCTGCCCGCTTGCGCAAAGAGACAGGGAATCCAAATTTGCGTGCAAAGGGGGACAAGCAAACCCCAATTAGTCATCTTATTGCTCATGCTGTGACTCGTCCAGCCACTTTCCTGGTCCACTCACCTGTTCTGTTCCTAATCTCTCTTTACATTGCGTTCAATTTTGGTGTAACCATGCTGTTGTTTGCGACCTTTCCACTCGTCTTTGAAACCTACTATGGCTGGAGCGTTGGTGTCTCCGGCTTGGCCTATATCGGTGTCGGCATCGGTTGTGCCGTTGGTGTATTGATTTTTGCCAATCTTAGTGACCGCTTGCTACATGCTGAAGGTGGAAATTTCCAGGCCGAGCGACGTCTGATCTTGATGATGTGGGTCTCCCCTCTTTTTCCCATCGGCCTGTTTCTGTATGGGTGGACAGTCCAGTACCGAGTGCAATGGGTTGTTCCCATCATTGGAACGGCTATCTGTGGACCTGGCGCCGTGGTCATCAGTTCCTCTGCACAAACATATATCATTGATATCTTTGGGCCTCAGACAGCCGCCTCCGCCATGGGTGCCCTCACAATTCTTCGTAACTTGACAGGAGCATTCCTGCCTCTTGCCGCTCCTTCGCTCTATGCTCATCTAGATATGGGCTGGGGAAACAGCTTGCTCGCATTCATTACGATTGGTTTCATCCCCATCCCATTCTTGTTTTACTGGAAGGGAGAGTGGCTGCGTGAGAAGTTTCCAGTCAAGGTCTAAAGAGGTGATCCGGTGTTATTTTTCCCTTCATTCCCTGTGAAGGTTTCTTCACTACCCCTTCCTAGTCACTTCCAAGTTTGATTCTCTGATTCCTCCAAATCTTGTACCGTCCGCGCCTTTACTATCTTTTAATTGTTTTCTTTACAACCTCTTTCTCTTTTCCATTTACCTTGCCTTTTCAAGGCACAGCCTTTTTTCATCCCTTGTTGCTGTGATCCCCTGCTATCCCGTGTTGCGTGGACTGGATACTTGATTCTGTAAAATAGAATTTTTCATTAACAATTCAATACGATCACCTCAAGTCTTCCCGCTTGCACAATTTAGATCTTATAATGAGGTTGGTGAGCCATTAAATCAGGACTGGCACGATCTACAGACTATAAACCAGGGACTTTTAACAGCTACCAAAAATAAAAATTCTTCTAGAGAAATCCACGTCGTACGAGTATTTATGCTTTAGGTTCGGCACGGAGTGCTCCATTGCAGCCACGCTGCAGCGAGAACCAATCTTATTGGCCAGTAATACGAGAATTTAATATACGAATCCTTGGCCTTGATGTACCCCCCGAGGCAAAAGTTATCGTCTTACAGCGGTTATTTATTTATTTATAACAACCGTCGGTCGTAAGGGATCTTTTCCCTTTCTTTCAGGGAGCCAGTTTATCCACCTGCTCAATGCGGGACGTTTACGGGACGTAATGACTGGAGATGCATGTTTCACATCAGCGCTGAATCATGCGGTTAATGTACAAGTTCATCGCTATATTTTTTGATTCCGAACTATTAGAGATGGATAAGATTATCCACGAGTCCACTTGGCAGGCAGAAAAAGCTTCGCGATGACCAAGAAGCAAGTGGAGAGATCCAGAAGCGTAGTTAGCCGAGGCCTCAACACTTAAGCGTAAGAAATAATTCCGAGTTAAAAGTGGGACACCCAAATAAACAATTGATGATTGTCGTGCTGAGGGGTTCAAATTTGAGAAGCTTGGTCAGTTGGATTAAAAATACGAAGTATCTGACCAAGAATTACAGACCCGGGGCGTCTGTCAATCTGTCAATTTTCTTCTATTTTGGGGCTCCAATGCAAGTAAGATCAACTAGAGCAAAGCAGTGCAACAATCAAAAAAAGGCTTAATGATTAACAAGCATTTTACGAACTTATACCATGTATTGGCCGGGATCATCGCTCGTCAAAAGGGTGCTTCGGGGGCCGCGACGTCAGCAGAGCTTTCTGATGAACGCCAATATTTCCGCACGTCATATCAGAGTGCTGTTGAGTCGGTCACAGTTATCGTGCTCGTTGTCTGCAAGGAGCTTGAGCAGAGAGAATCGATGTCGAGACACGTAGACAGTGACCAGGCACATTCTTCACTGAGTGGGTGTTGAACGAAATACAGCGTACTTTTCCACTAGACCATAACAAAAACTAAGGTTCCTGTTTATGGCCTAGGGAGGCCGTATTTGAGGTTTGACAGTGGGTCAACGGATCCTAATTTAACCAGCGGAGCTGACAATGCAAGATGGATCGCCAGCTTAGGCAATGATCATTTCCATCAATGGAGTGTCCTCTGTTTCTAGTCTTTATAGCCTCTGACGCCCAGAGCAACCCGATTGGTCTATATTTATAGAAATATGAGTCCATGCTTACAAGATTCTGCGAAAAACACTCAGGCCGTTTCCGAGGGACAGTTGTGGAAAGATAACGCGATCATCGTTGAGACGCGTCACATTTCTTGGCCACTGCATGGTCAGCGTAATGGGCCCCGCATAAGCGTATTCAACGGTTTGTCTTTTGGAGAAGCTTTTCGCAAACTTGTGGCCATGCTTTGAACACTTCGTTACAGAAGGATGCGGACTCCGGCGGATCTGTTTAACTGCAAGGGGTTTAATTTGTGTTTTTCAGTCGATACCTGGCGCTCTAGACCATGTTGCCAGGTTCATCAATCTACCGCAGTCCACTTCCTTCCTGAGACTGCACGTAAGCACCAGAATGTGCCGCATGGAGACATTGGGGGCGATATGGGCCGGAGGAGGGGTTCGGGGTTTCCAGGCCAATGAAGAAAAGTTGTTGATAGTAAATCTAAACCCAAAAAAAAGAAGTTGATGCACGCAGAGAGGCCGTGTGGAAACAAGCCTCTCCAAAAGAGTCCCCCTTAGTGGGTCTCTGTCAGCACTTGTAAAAACAAGAAATGGCATCAACGGTCGAATACGAAGATTTGATCCTGCCAGAGTCGCGGATGACTGTAGAGGTACCATAGGTGAGGTTTGATATACCGTTTTGGTATAGCGACAATCTTCAAGCCCCAAAGGTTACATCAGGGTCTTGCAACCGAGAGCCTTGACACTAGCATCCGGTGCCTGCAGCTCAGACAGACTTGTTGGGGGCCGTGGGATCCTTTTAAACCTTTTGATAGCTCATGAAATTTAATGTCAAAATTTGGATAGATAAACGGGCGGGGATTTCTTTCCGTCCCCCACATCCCTGGAGTCTGAGATGCCATCCGATGCTGTCAAGACTTCCAATGACGGCGCTTCCCTGTCGCTGCGACTGTCGTGCGACCGGTGTCGGATTCAAAAGTTGAAATGCTCCGTGCCAACGGGATCCAGCGACTGTCAGCGTTGCATGCGGGCAAGAGTTTCATGCGTTTTCGGACGACGAGCTCCGTCAAAACGAACAAATAAACGTGCGGAGCAGCAATCTGCCCGCCCGCCAAGCCCGCCAAGCCCGCCGAGCTCACCACATTCCTCCGGATCGATAAGCTTGGCCTCGGCATCCACCCGCGTAGCCCCTGTCCCAGGCACACAGCTCGATGACAAGAGTGACTTTGATTCGGTGCTGCCGTCCGGGTCTGATCTCTATCATCTCGAGCATAACTCATGGGATTTCCAAGCCCCATGGGAGAATGCGAGTCTAGGTCTACAGGGTGTTGGGCCTGATGTACCGGAGTACGATGCCGCGATGCACGGGTTTGACTGGTTTGATTCAGGGATTGCTGTTGATGACGGAAATTTGTTTGCGCATGGGGGCTCGGAGTTGACCCAATGGGCGCAACTGGCAACAACTACAGCCACGGCAAGCTGGCCGGGTGATAGCTCGATGTCAATGGATCCTCCACCAAGCAATATTAAAAACGGCAGCACCGGACAAACGAGCCAAAGACTGACCACCCTTGTTTCAGAAATCCAGCAGCAGCTGAGAAAGCTCGAAGAAGGACCGTGGCATGCAGACAGCACTTGCAGCCTTGACGATTATCCAGTTGGCACCATCATCGAACTGTCCCAGCAATTTAGCGCCATTGCTGGCCCAATCCTTGGTAGTAAAGTTTCTGGCGGTGATGCGTTAGATATTCATCGTCCTGGTGAGCCCGAACGAAACATAACCAGTGCCGTAGCCGACACACCGACGATGCTGCTTGTCATGTGCGGATACATGTGGCTGGTTCGCACCTACGGGGTGGTTCTTGGTCATTTTCACACACATTTGAATGTTATGCCCACCGGAAGCCTAGGGGCAACGACCGGAATGCAGACGCCTATTGGGGGAAGAGGCACAATCACCCTCGGTTCACTGACTGGATCGGCTTTGAGACTGAGCGATCTCCCTTGCACAGACACGGCACTTGGGCTACAGCAGATCCACACGGCGGTGCGTTTGTTGTTTGATGTATTGCACGATATCGAAAATCATCTGGGCCGCGAAGCCGTAATGGTTCGGGATAGGGCGGTGGCTTTGCTTCTTCAGCCGGGCAAACTTCAGGATAGCAGCTCTAGCGGACTGGGAAAGAAAGCCACAGCAGTGAGGGAGCTTTTGCGGGAGAAGATGGGTCTTTAATTTTTCAATTCTCACATGTGAAAAATGAGACGATAGGAAAAATTTCCGTCGGTTACTTGCACACAGCACGAAGTTCTATCCATCTTTCTAGATTCTTAGCCATGAATTAACGAGTCAAATAAGATCTATCCAAGTTCTTTTGCATTCTCCATTGATCTATCAATTCAAAAGTATCGAGAAGCCCGTGCTGTAACCATAAAGCGGAATCTGCCATCGACTTTTCTCTGAAAAACAGCATCATACCAATGTGAACTTTTCTTTGCCTTCTCAGACAACACCAGCAATAAATAATTCACTAAGCAGAGCGCGTTCGAGTGTTTCCCAGCCCCGCCAATCAATAGAGGAGCCGCTCAGTAAGTCCACTGAGATGCAGACCGGAGTCTTTCGGGGCATTTCGGCTCTGGTCTGAGTTGACATTTTCCCCCAGTAGATGCAGAGACCATTAGATAGCCAAGGGCACATAATGCAATTGAGGTGTACTTTCAAAAGAAAATCCATGTGATTATTCAGTGATCGTCATGGGTCAAGAGGAACGAATACTGTTTTTTTCCCATCTGCAATAGCCGCAAATACATATATCAAGTCACTTTCTGGTACCTGAAAATTTGTCTGACCCGTCAACCTCTTATTAAATCCCCAAGAAAACGAAGATATGGCCGTTCAAATCCAGACACAGACTGCCTTGATTGGCGGTTTCAATGACAGCATCACCATTTCTAGTTCAGTCCCGCTTCCTCCACACCCACTTCAGGATCACCAAATGGCGGTAGCTGTCAAGGCGATTTCTCTTAACCCAGTCGACACAAAAATGACTGGGGCCTACCATACCCCAGGAGCTGTTCTAGGCTGCGATTTCGCTGGAGTTGTGACAGCCGTTGGCACAACCGCGGCCGAGAAATGGGGATATCGCGAAGGAGATCGTGTTGCCGCCACGATCATCGGCATGAATCCATTGCAACCACACATCGGAGCCTTTGCCGAGCATACGGTGTGCTCAGCATGGGGAACCCAGAGGATTCCCGAGCACTGGACTTTCGCACAAGCAGCAGGGGGGATGGGCGGCCTTGCGTGGATCACGGTTTCCTGGGCTTTATTCCATAGCATGGGCCTCCCAGCCGGTCCAATTCTCGAACCGCTCAATACTCGGTTGCCTCCACCACAGAGAGAACCCAAACTCAATATCGTATCGGATCTCAGCAGCGATGGCTCGAAGCCAGCCACGTCAGTGCTGGTCAATGGAGGTGCCAGTTACACTGGCACATGTGCGATCCAGTTGCTTAAGCTGGCGGGGCTTAAAGTCATTGCGATCTGCTCGTCGCGGAGCTTTGACTTGGTTCGTTCGTTTGGTGCGGATGCTGTTTTTGATTACGCTTCCGCTACTGCAGCAGAAGAGATCCGTTCTTACACACGAAATTCGCTGCGGTTGGCGATCGATTGTATTACAACGGCCGAGACGACCAAATTGTGCTATGCTGCTCTGGGGCGCGCAGGTGGTCGCTATGTAGCACTTGACCCGTACAGTGACTCGGTCACGGCAACTCGACGAGTTGTGCGTCCGGACTGGGTGTTTGGTCTGGAGCCGCTTGGAGAAGAGATTGCCTGGCCCTCGCCACACAGCAGGAAGCCAAATACGATTGCACAGAATTTCCTTGAAGTGTGGAATCCCACAATGCAAAACCTTGTGAGTCATGGTCTTATTCGCTTCCATCCACAGGTGGTACGCGATACTGGGCTTGCGGGTGCGTTGGAGGGCTTAGAAGATATTCGATCAAAGAAAGTATCAGGGCAGAAGTTGATCTACACTTTGTGAAAGGCAAGTTGAAGCCCTCATCCTTGAGTTCTGCTTTAACCACAGTGGGAAATAAGGACCAATTTTGGCGTAGCTCAATTTGGACTGCCTTTTTTTTTGATCGCTGTAGATCGGCCTAGTTAAATGATATTTTCGTTTTTTGGAAATTTCAAGTTCTCAAGTTAGATTAACTACCATCAGAAAAGGTAAAAACTACAAGAATTGGAAAGAAAAGAAAGATAACTTTTCTGAATGCAAAATGTAAATGGAACAGATGATCTACTGTCCAATTTACAGCATACGAGGAGGGATCTCGAATCTCACATGTCTTCTGGCTTAGCTGTTGTTGTACGGATATGCCGGGCGATGACTGCAAAACATAACGGGCTGCCAGGTATCACGCAGTGCTAAAGGGGTAATTTAACAGGAACATAGAGAGGGAAATGATGGGCATTGGACATTTAACGCACTTCATCAAAAATTGGTAGCTCTCCTCTTGCATAGTAACGATCTGCCTGTGGTGATTCCCAGTTGAGGGAACGGAAGGGGATTTCCGACATTATTGAAAATGGCTTTACGCTTCGTAATGTGATAAAGACGTGCAAATGAAGTTATAGTGACTGATTAAGATGGTGGCAAAAATTTTGGAATCATTGATTCAGACTCGACGCCACCTAATCTATGGTCACTTTCTTAATGGAGCGATGGTATCAAAACCTCCAAGTTCGCGCAAATCAAATCCGCTATCGCGAGAAAACTAACAGAGTGAGATGAATAAGGAAGACAGCTCTTTAGATTTGTTCTGAATATCATGAATGTCATGGGAAAACGAAAAGCCACCGAGAGGAACTTTGAGCTATACATCGAGGCTTTTTTCAACGCTGGGCAATTTCCGGAGACACTCAACTGCCCCACTGGCAATGAGACCCGAATCCTGTTGACACAGCATAAATCGGACCCCAAGCGTGTTAATAGCCCAGTTCTGAATTTGATAATTGTCATATATGCCAGCCAGTCCCATGATTTTGCCATGCTGTCGACATGCTCGACTGATTCTTTCCAAGGCCGAGCGAAATATCGGAGTATGAAACCCGCCTGGTATGCCAAGGTCGATTGCCAGATCATTGGAACCGACTAGGAGTACATCAGCTCCATCCACAGCAGCAATTTCATCGACACTGTCAATCGCATCTTTGGTTTCGATCATGAGAATCACAGACGAAGCGATTGAATTGCTCTCATCGATAACTTGACCTGTTGGAGTCGTTTTCAGCGAAAAGAAGGGCAATTGTCCAGTCATCGACCGACTGCCCATGGGTGGATACTTTGAAGTGTTCACAGCCCTCCTTGCATGTTCTAGGATCAGTCGTGTCAGTTTGATAATGTTCTTCTACGGATCCAGGTGTATTTTGTACCTACCCGCCGAGTGGATGTGGGGGAAGATAACACCCATCGCACCGCCGTCAAGAACTTTCTGCACAAAGCCATTGCCACATTGATACGGAACTCGGACAAATGGCGTTATTTCGCCCAGAAGGCCAGCACAGCATAGCTGACTGGCATCATCAATGGACAATGTCGAGTGCTCCAGATCGATGAACAGGCTATCAAACCCGGCATTTTTAGCAAGTTGGACTATCTGGGGATTCCGATTTAGTTTTATCCCGAATGCCTAGGAGAGTATTAGTTTAGGTAGCTTGTGCGACTTATCAGGTGTACTATCTCCTGCGCCGAGTAAATACTCACAGTGCATAGGTGCCCGGCAGTGGTCTTTTCCACCAAGCTATTGATAAAGACCGACATTGGGTGCGATTGAGAAAGAATTTCCGGATTTCTGTCGGCTAGTTGTTTGGCTATGCACGGAGTCCTTTCGGATAAATGCAGCGCAGTCCCCCCCTTTCACCGAGGTAGATAGAGCAACAACATAGTATTATAAGAATGGCGATACTTGTCGCATCTTGCCAAATATTGCGTAGTATTCAGATAAATGATCCATGAATCAAATTCTAAGGATGTGATCTCCAACCGGAGTTTATCGGGGATGCTCGCGGTTTATCGATTTCCGACCTGGTCCTCCACCCACTTGGGGGCATTTCCCTTAGCCTCGGCACCGATCCGTATAGCTCACCAACCGAACTCAGGGGACCTGATACCGGGACCGTGCTTGGCAAGGAGTAGTTGTAGGATGGTTTGAAGTTTCAATTCTAATATTTCTACTCTTTTTTTCATTTTTTTAGTGTTGTGAAGTCCTCTTTTTTTTTTACCATGTCCTAGGTGTTGATGGGGCTTTTCTTTTCGATTGTATTTGTTGGTATTCTTGGTTGTTCGCAATGCTGCAATTCAAGCCACCATCGAGTCTTGTGCCGAGGAGATCTAAATCGCAGCGCCGATGGATCTCCTCACGCAGTTTGCACGAGTCGATGGGTGTTGGCACATCAAGATTTTTAGAATCGCCATCCTCAAACGTTAGGAAGCAGAGTACCTCTGTGGCAGTCGAGCGGTCTACCTCAATCAGTTATGACCCTGTGTTTGAAATGTAACTATTGAAGCTATTGACTCGAAATGCAGGACGATCCCCCTGAACTAATAATTAACTAGCTCCCAGAAAAATGTTCCGCTGTTGATGAACCCTCGTCGCGAAGAAACCGGTGAGCTGTCAGTTAATCACCCCATTCACCTATACTAGAGTGGCGAATGTTGATCTTCTCGGTCCAGATATATTGGAATGACCGGCGGAGAGATATTCCATGAGATGATGATAAAACACAATGTAAAACACATATGTATGTCGGCAAGGATTCAACCCAGTGCCATGAGACACTTAATATTAACCAGAATCTAGTCGGATATCCTGGTGGTGCCATCCTACCAGTCTTCGATGCCATTTATAAATCGAAGCATTTCGACTTTATCCTTTCAAGGCATGAACAGGGTGCTGGACATATGGCTGAAGGCTACGCTCGAGTCTCTGGAAAGCCAGGCGTGGTAATTGTAACCTCCGGTCCCGGGGCCACAAATATGATTACTCCCATGGCAGACGCTCTAGCGGATGGAACACCCATGGTCGTCTTCACCGGGCAAGTTGCGACAGGAGCTATAGGTAGCGATGCATTTCAGGAGGCTGATATCATCGGGATTTCCCGGGGCTGCACAAAGTGGAATATCATGGTGAAGAGTGTGGCAGAATTACCCAGAAGAATCAACGAAGCATTTCATATTGCGACGAATGGCAGGCCTGGCCCAGTGCTTGTCGATCTGCCTAAAGATGTTACTGCGAGCATCTTAAGGCATGTTGTGAACACTGAGTCGATTCCTTCACCCCGATCAAGCCCTATATTGTGGGCAACGTCGGAACTTCAGCAAAGGCAACTGGACCAGTCACTTCAGAATGTGGCCTACCTGGTTAACGCCTCCAGAAAGCCGGTGATTTATGCCGGTCAGGGTATAATCTGCTCAAAATTGGGACCGACAATGCTAAGATCTCTCGCTGACAAAAGTTCCATTCCCGTGACAACCACTCTGCACGGCCTGGGAGCCTTTGACGAGATGGATGAAAAGTCGCTTCATATGCTGGGCATGCACGGAGCTGCGTATGCGAACATGGCTGTCCAGGAAGCGGACCTGATCATCGCCCTCGGGGCTCGATTCGATGACCGTGTCACTGGAAACCTGGCAAAATTTGCCCCGGGGGCAAAAGACGCAGCTACTCGGGGCTGCGGGGGTATTGTTCAGTTCGAAATAATGCCAAAAAATATCAACAAGGTGGTGCAAGTGACCGAGGCCGTGGAAGGGGATGTTGGTACTAATCTCAAACATCTTTTGCCGAAGATTCAAACCCGATCAATGGCCGATCGTCAGGGTTGGTTTGACCAAATCTCAGCCTGGAAAAAAACTTGGCCACTCTCCGACTTTGAACGGACTGAGAGAGCTGACAGGATAAAACCTCAAAGCATGGTTGAAGAATTGAGTAGACTCACATGCGATCGGAAAGACAGGACCATCATTTCCACCGGTGTTGGCCAGCACCAGATGTGGGTGGCGCAGCATTTTCGCTGGCGGTTTCCTCGCACTGTAGTCACGTCAGGTGGACTCGGCACGATGGGCTATGGCCTACCAGCGGCTATCGGGGCCAAAGTGGCACGACCGGACGCTCTAGTCATCGATGTTGATGGTGACGCTTCGTTTGGAATGACACTAACAGAATTATCAACGGCAGTTCAATTCAACATTGATGTCAAAGTCATTGTGCTCAACAACGAAGAGCAAGGCATGGTGACTCAATGGCAAAATCTGTTTTATGAGGACCGCTATGCGCACACACATCATCAAAATCCCGATTTCATGAAGTTAGCCGACGCCATGGGTGTTCAGCATCGACGGGTTATGAAGCCTGAAGATCTTGTGGCCAGTCTGGAATGGCTTATTGGCACTGATGGACCCGCCTTGCTGGAGGTGGTGACGGACAAGAAGGTATCTGTCTTGCCTATGGTCCCAGCTGGGTGTGGGCTTCACGAATTTATCACGTGGGACAGTGGTAAGTTCCTCTTCGAGTGCAATACCAATGAATAGAATGCTTAGCTGCGAAAACAGTCAACGAGAAAAAGCGACGGGAATTGATGAGGGTGAGAACAGGTGGTCTTCATGGTTGATCAAAGTTTCTCAAAGGAATCTGTCGAAAGTGCAAGGGATTTGAAATTAAATAAAAGTGAAAGCACTATAGGTGCTGTCAATTTTAAGATTTTGAGGCCTTTCTTGACTTTGCGTGTGTTGCTGCAACAAATGCTGTAGACGTGCAGAAGGAGCTATATAAATTCTCACGGGTTGGCCCAACCATTACTGATATGCAGCAGAGAGCACAAGACTGTTCCATTTCAGGTCCAAGGAGACTATGAAAATAAATTCAATCTCTTAAGATATTCCAAATTCAGATTTGAGTATTCTACCATGGCGCTGCCAGGACTTTTGGGATCTGGGTGCGAGTGTCCAACTTCGGTCTCAAAGGGTCATCACTTGGTGAATCGACTCAGCAACGTACTCTACATTGTTTTGGGTCACTGGCAGATGTTAGTTAAAATTCATATAAGAGCAAATTTTGGATTGCCGAAACAACACCTACATCCAGTGAATGAAAGTCGACCGGTGGGGAGAAGGTAGATATGAAACTTCTCCCTCAAGGCAACAACCTGCTTTTGAGACAACCCCATCATAGAAAACATGCCGACCTGGTATTGTGTCAAAGCTAAGGGTCTCATAACAGGAACATTCCGTGCTTACGTCTGTCAGAAGATGGCCCCAATTTCCAGGAGTGTTTCTCTGCATGAGTCCGTCATACAGTTGCTTGCGCATATCACCCAAGCGGCTGCTCATAGTCTTCAGATCTCTACACCACTGCTCTTTCAGTTCTGGTGTATGGAAGATGGATGCCACAATTTTCGCACCAAAGCTCGGCGTGGAGGTAATTTCAGCTCGCGAGATTTTCTTCAGTACAGCTTCTACCTTACCAGCACTTTCCTCATTGAGAGCAACAATGTGAAGAGCACCAATTCGTTCTCCATAGAGACCGAAGTTCTTGGAAAATGACTGTGCCACTGCAAATTCCAATGTGCCATTTGAACGCGTCGCAAAGTGACGAATTGGCCAAGCGTCATGATCAGCATCTCCGGTGGCAAAGCCTTGACTGTCAAGTTGCGATGAGAAAGTTAGTCCTAGATTCCTGTATGAGATTGTTCAGGGATTTAGTTGGTGATGGACTGACTAGGCGGAATCAAAGATCGGGAAAATTCCCTTTTCTTCACAAACTTGACCGATTCTTTCCCACGATTCTCTTGAAAGCTCTAGACCCGTCGGATTATGCGCACAAGCTTGAAGGACAATAATATCCCCCCGGGATCCATCCATTCTCAAAGTAGAGATCATACCTTCAATGTCTAGGGTCGAAGTCTTGTAGTCGTAATATGGATAGGTACGCTGCTCGATGGCAGAACTCACATGAGCCCAGATCTTTGGGTGATTTTCCCACGAGGGATCGGACAACCAAACTGTCTTGGGTTGAATAGTTTCGGACAGAAATTGCGCGATGAAATGATTTGCACCAGTTCCAGCGATCGTCTGCATGGAAATGATAACACGGGCACTCAGTGTGTCACTAAAGGTCATTTGTCGGGCGGCAGAGACCAAGCTAGGGTATCCCAACTGTGGAGATATATCATGGTCAAAGGTTTGATTGACTTTAGCCTATCAACCATTCGTTTTGAAATGAGCAAAGGTATCTGAGAAGAAGCCAACACAACCTCCAAGGAAACTGGATGTGAAAAAAGTAGATCTGAAAATGGCTCTAACCTGCTTCACGGAAGGAAGAACCCAAGTCTTTGCATTCTCATCGCGGTAGATCCCTGGGCTCAAGTTCACTTTTTGATCGTGGTTGTCTGCCTTGAATTCTTCAATCATGGCAAAGCCGCCATCCGGTATCTCGTCAGGAATTTGATCAAATAATCCCATTTTTATACAGGGAGGTATGATTGTGTGCTAAGAAAATGAGAATAGAAATTGCCCACGACTTGGTGATTGTAGAAGTGCGAAATTATGATAATCAAAATGTAGAAATGGAAAGAAACGAGGCAGCCCAAAGTGAAAAGAAAAAAGAACGAACGAGTCTTAGATATCAGCTTCAAGGGACAAGATTTGATGAGAGCGTCGCGAATGCTTTGCCGAATTTTTGAGAGGTCCAATGCCGAGATGGTCGTCACATCCCGGACCGAATTGCCCCGATTAAACGAGAGGAATTATCCCATCCCTTGACCTCAAGCAAATTTTCGCGTATTCGTTGTTGTCAAATGTCACCATGAACTGATTCGAGAGGTCAAACTTGTGTTGAAGTGCAGTTGCGTTTCTCCACCGAAAAGTTCCGAATCTTGTTTGAGCTTCAGAGGCTATTAATTGCAAACAACAGATGGCCAGATTCTCACGAATTTAAGCATTTCCCATACATACCTTCAAGCTTCAACTCCAGTTTCAAACCCACTTTTAACGGTTTCACCAAAATGACGACCGACCAAGATGCAGCCCGTGCCCGCATCCAGGAGGCATACCACGACATTGGCAATCCTGTCTTCTCTGCCGCAGAGTTCACCCTCATCAAGGTCTTTATCGACTATAAGGGATTTGATGCAATTCCAGATGAAGGCGATATTCTCATCTCGGAGCTAGCCAAAAAAATTGGAGGTTCCGAGGAAGTAGTGGAGCGTTTTACAACGTTCTTCCTTTCGGGCGAGATCCTTACATCCCCTGCTCCTGGCCGTGTTGCCCATACCGAAAAATCTCGTCGTTACAAGTTCGATCAGCCGACCGCCTGGCTGTACATTCACATGTTCAACAATGTGTTTCGCTCTTTCGCTCAGATGCCAGAGTACTTCGCCAAGTACGGTCTGTCTTCTCCCAAGAGCGCCAGTACCACCCCTCTAGGCCTGGCGCATGGCTACGACGACAAGCCTGCATATGAGATTATCGTTGCCAATAAGGTCGTGCACAAGGGCTTCAACGAAGCTCTGCGCGAGCTCGGAGTCATGTACTCCCTGAAGGGTATCTACGATTTCTCCTGGATGAAGCCTGCCCTCGCGGCTGGATCGCGACCTGCTATCGTGGATGTTGGCGGTAGCCACGGTCTCGCCTTACGCGACGCCATCTCCAACAACCAATTCCTTCCCGCGGAGCGATGCATTCTGTTCGATCTTCCCCAGGTGATCGAGAATACCAAGGCGAACGTAACAAAGGACCAGGACGAGTGTCTGGGAAAGATCCAGATGGTCGGTGGTAGCATGTTCGAGCCTTATCCGGAGCCCGTTCAGGGCGCTTTGATCTACCAATTTCGTCGCGTTCTCAACGACTTCCCCGATGATGATGTGGTGCGAACTTTCCAAAACGTTAGGAAGGCAGTTGCACCAGATACTCGGATCTTGGTTATTGAGGAGATGTTGAATCCCCAGCGAATTCCTATGAATGTTGGGCTGGACATATGTCTGATGTGCGCGGCGGGCAAACGTCGTAATGCTGCTATGTTTAGTGAACTGGCTGGTAAAGCTGGCTTCCGCTTAAACGCGGAGTACCAGCAGGTCTCCTCCCAGTTCGATGACTTTGGAGTTCTCGAGTTTGTCCTGGCCTAAAGTGTGCTGCGCAGAGGCTAAGACCTACAAATTGGATTCAGTCTGCAATAATAGGACTAGATAGACTAAATCATAATGCGCGGACGTTTAATTCAACCATCCATTTCGCAAGATTAGTAATTCAGATATAATTGGCAGTATAAAACTCGTTTCCATCAAACTGGCCGAATGTGTCCCTGACAACCAAATTAGCTGAAGAGTTTGGATTTTCTTGTAAAAAAAACGAAGTCTCCTAATGTTTGATTATCAACACAGTCTGTTTTGAAATTTACTATGCTTTGTGCCTTGAGGGTCTGTTGAATTTTTGTACAGTTCAGAAAATTCCAGAAGAGGAAAGGATAAAAGGAAGAGAGAGCATTCGTCGTCGCCAAATTTTCCATCCCGCTTGAGGGCAAAGAAATCTTCTCAATATCAATAACGATGGCAATCTAATGTTCTGGTAAGACCCGAGTATTTGCAAAATCCATCATTTCCTCAAGCAATGTTTACATCTAGACCCAAACTCTAGTTCAGCAGAACTGTTCTATCAACACTTCCAATCCTCTCCACGCAATCCTTCGCTCCAACTGCAATTAGGTTCGAATCGACATGTCCCAGAATCAAGCGGGCGCCCAGGGTGTTGATCGCCCTGTCTTGAAACTTCAGATCGCTGTAGTTACCAGCTTAGCCAAACACCTTGTTATGCCTACGACAGGCCACACTGACAGCCTCCAATGCCGCACGGAATTCCGGCGCGTCAATTTTCCCAGGGATACCCATATCAGTTGAGAGGTCAATGCATCCGACAATGAGAAGATCAACTCCCTCCACAGCCGCAATAGCATCAGCATTCGGAATACTATCCGCAGACTCAATCATGACGCCGACCGCTGATGCCTGCGAGTTGACCTCATTGGCCATTTCCTGCATCGGCAAAGTCTTCAGGCCCACCGCCGCCTGCTGCAACCACAGGGACCGTTTTCCAAGAGGGGGGAATTTGCACATCTTGACACATGACCTGGCAGCCTCGACTGTCTCGATGTGAGGAAAAACCACTGCCATTGCCCCGGAGTCGAGAACTTGTTGGACGTATCCCATACCGCACTGGTAGGGTACGCGAACAATAGGCGTTAATCCGGCCATCATGGCGGCACTCGTCAGGCCACTTGCTTCGGTAATAGAGTAGGTAGAGTGCTCCATCTCTATCCAGACAACATCAAAGCCTGCGTTTCTGGCGAGTTGGACCACCAGAGGATTCGTCACAAGTCTGAGGACTAAGGCCTGGAGAAAATTAGTTGCCTTTTTCCTTCAAATGCCACTATCTCAACGGAGTTCGTTGTTTGGTGAAGCTTATAGTTGGATGCGTTGCAATCTTACATTACATAGCTTTCCAGCAGCAGCCTTGGTGTATAGAACATTTTCGCAAATCGTCATGTTGAACAAGAGGGTGAATGATACTGTGAAAGCAAATGTATAGTCGTTGAGAAAAATATCGTCTCCGTAGTTAGACTCAGTTGTCGTAACTATAATTTAACTTGGAAAGAATGACGAATATAAAAGCTACTAAGCTTGGATATTTACGTATAAAATTGAGAGTGATAGTGGTTTCATCCGAGTTCGCTGACTTTTTGCCTGACATCCGAAAGCACTGCTCTGAATGGATTTCTCATGGAGTAATCTACCGCGCCGAGTTGATTCACAAGGGGCTTAGTTACGATGGACCGCGAATTGCACTGCAATTGAGATGAGCCGGAAAATTTCGGTCAGTTTCGGCTCTCCATGGGACATGGGGGCGCTAGACAAAAATGGAAAAACTAGCCCCAGCAATTTACGGACCTGAACACTGCACCTCATATTCCACCTTCCTTAAAACACTCTCACCCCTTAGAACTGGACACACAGGGTATTCAGAATGCAATCTTGGGTGGGAGGAACTGCCTCTTTATCGACGCGATATCAGCTTTCTCCTATATTTAGTTGCTAAATCTGGTTAGACCAAATGGTCTGAATAGAGCAGAGAGGTGATGGATCCTTGTCGTCCCATTTTAAATGAGTGTAGATCTCTCTAAGATAGGTTTAAGTACACTAAGCAGAGCTAGGCTCTTCGCATTGGGTGTTGTTGTCAGCAACTCGATAGACCAACATCTGCAGTTTTCATGGTCATTTCCTCATATGGCTTCCAGTGCATTGCGATAATGGCCTTTTTAGTCTTGGCGTCGGGTCCTCGATCCTTTTTATGCAAATTGGAGAAAGTGGACTATGTAAATCATAAAAGGTTGCACGATTAGTTTCAAAGGCGATACTAAATCTTTCTGCTAGATCTAGGATCTAAAGATCAACTCAATTTATAGATCTAGCCACATAAGAAACAAACAATCGACACCATTTCATTGGTATTGGAGTTGCATGTACCTGATAGACCTATCTAAAACACCTGCAGGTGTCTTATTGTTCTTGTTCTTCGGTTAAATGACTCCATCAAATGGAAAGAACTAAACTCGGTTTTCATCAAAGATGATATATTTCTCTGGAAGATAGATTTACGCCAAGCAGATGATCAAACCATATATGTTGTAGTGAGTAGTTTGCTAAAATCTCTAGAGAGAAAACTCTTCGAATCTCTCATTGAACTACTCTATGTCTAAATCAAATGCGAATTGGTAGACACCAAGTTGAGAGTTGTCCGAATTCGGGGCGCGATTGATAGCCTTGTGCGACGACATCGAGAAAGGGTAGTAAAGCCGTAGAATCAAAATGGCAAGGTGGGGTCAGAAGAGATTTCTATCAAGTGAAGCAAGGTTACGGGAGTCTCCCTTCAGGGGGATCTGTCCTTCAGTTATGCTTAAATTGGTTTTTCTCAACTCCAAAAAGTAGGGCTAAATCCGAGAGCGCCTTGAGCTCCGATCGCAATCCGACCTCTTCCGCTCCGTTCCGCCTTCACCACAGCAACGCGTTTATTCTGCAAGGCAATCGGGATTATTCTAGATCGCCATTCTTTCAAGCCCCGCATATACTACATCTGGAATGAGTTCTCGCCAACTCAGTCCTAACCCTAAAGTTACGCGACTGCGGCCACGACGTGCGTGTGACGAATGCCGAAAGCGAAAGCGAAAATGCGATGGCGGATTGCCTTGCTCGACGTGCGTCCGATATGAATACACCTGTAGACATGAATTTGGGAAGTCGCCAAGAAGTGGTCGAGCTGCGCCTACTGCGTCACAGATGACGCTCGCGGGGCGCTTACCACTAAGGCCCGAACACCTTCCGTCAAATGCCCCAGTACCAACCAGAGGCATTGAAGAACAGGCGAGCTTTCTGGAACGCGAGAAAGGAAGATTTATAAGCCACGCCTCTTCAATTTCCCAGGCAAGATCATTAGGATTAGGGCTTGAACTGCCTGATCCTCCACGCCTTCATTCATTTGGGTATCATACTGGAATTCGAAAAGAATGCGAGAGCTCCTTGTCGATTCGACTTCCAAGGCTTCTTTCCTGGGATCAAGCAAGCAGCTGCATCGATGCATTCAGATCCGTCGTTCACCCAGTCTTTGGATTTTTGGAAATGGAAACGGTGTTTCAAAGGGCTGAGGCACACTGGCAGGGCCAACTCGAGGAATTTCCTTTCGAGGCAGTGATCACCGGTGTCATTGCATTGGGGTCTTTATTCTCCAACCATCTTGACCAAGAAATGGAGCTAGACATTGTGCTTCATGCAAAAAATGTGCTTGATGATTCTGTCATCAGCCGCCGACCCTCGCAGGATCTAGTCGTGGCCTGGATATTAAGGACCATTTATTCTCGCGCAACTGGTCGACCCAATGTAGCATGGCTGCAAAGTGCTACCACTTTACACTTGATCGAGATTACCGGAACATATTACGATGGAACACCACTAGCCTCTTCTGTAGAGGGTGCGAATAAGTCAACGCATGACGACTCTGATATGCGTGCTCGCATCACGTCCGTTGCGCAGAGCCTTCACGTTATGATTGCATATGATTATGGAAAGAGTATGATATATCTTGACCCTGCTATATATCGACATATCAGACCACGAAAGGGTGATTTCACATTGCAATTATCTGAACTGACCAACAAAATCTCGACTGCAACAACTCATCTGGATCCTATCGCCAACCAGACCCATCTTTTGCAGGCCATGGAGCAGTTGATGGCCATACCAGTAGATCATGACTTCCTGCTCCTAGTGAAGGCGGAGCTATGTTTCGCCATTCATCGTCGTCTCCAGATCACGGGCCTTAGTCTTACGAGACAACAAATCAAGCTCATAGTTGAAGCAGGCACTGCGGCTCTGCCTGCAGCCCGGCGTTTGTCAACACAACTCCATCCTTGGTGGAATATCACCAATGCGCTTTTTCAGTTCGTGTGCGTATGTCTCTCAATTGGGACAACAGAGACACTAACACATGTCCAATTAACAATTGAAACTTTCGAGTTGGTCATTCAGCATTTTAACACCCATCTTACTCAGGAAGCTTTCAGCACATTGCTACTATTAACTGGTGCATGCCAGGGTGAGAAGCAGAAACAAGCTGACCTCCTTCGGTTAGCCAAGGGAGTGCGATCAGAACATGATGCTCCATTTCGAGGACAAGGTGATTTGGCAATGTTTGATCCACAAGTTGCTTCTCTCTTTGAGCTTTACCCTGAGTCTCCATTCACCGATCTACAAACAATATTCAATATCTAAAAAAAATTTACAATTAAACTCGGCCGCTTGTGCGGCCTTTTGATGTTTTTTCAACTGATTTTTTCGGGGTCTCTTTTTTAGATATTTGTGAAGGTTATTTCAAAAGCATGGTTTGTGCAAGAGAGTTCTCTATGTATTAAATTTGCTATGTAAAATCCGTGACATACATATCTCACATTAACATATCATCAACCTTCTTCAATGCTCGAATTATCCGCCAGGGTTGTGGAGTGGGTCTTGCCACGTCGAGTCAAGCTTCGAATGACGAACATAGTCGCAACACCAACCCCCAGACCAGCGAGGCCAATTCCCATGTAGCTTGCACCCCGATAGCCTCGTAATGGGTCTTTACCGCCGTGGTTCACTTGGATTTCGACGGTTCCAGCAAGCCCGAGTCCGATCGAGATAGAGTAGTTCACAACGGTGTTGACAAGTGACGCAGCAAGCCCTTGATGCTCCCGTGGCATGCTATTGCTGAGAATTAGTGTTCCGGATGGGAAAGACATGTCCCTAGTAGGAGATTAGTTCATGACACCTATCCAATATGGCACCGGAGACTATGTACTTACATGCCCCATGGGGTCAAGATAGAAAGGACAAATGCCTGAGCCCAGTATGTTTGGTGAGCAGGCAGCGTAGCTAAGAGGATTTGACCACCCGTAAATGCAAGCATGGCGATCAGCATGATTACGCTGGGACGCAGGTGGGCCAGAACAAACCCAGTTGTAACTGCAGCGATAACACCAGATACAGCCGATGGTGACCACTTCGCAAGCACCAGAAGCGGTGCCTCTCCCTTGACTACTACCATGAATTGGAAAAAATAAAAGACCACAACCCCAAAGCTAGACCAACCGGCAGCTATACAGCCTAGTACCCACGCAACATCCTCAGAAAAGATCTCCCGAGGAAGTAAAGGGCAGGTTGCATGCAGCTCAATCCACAAGAACAGAACTAGACACAAAAATCCGATGATCAAAAGAACGTAGACATAGACGGTCGGCCAGCCGACGCTTGGTCCTTGATTCCAAGCGAAATTAATGAGAAGCAGGGCGGCAACACCGAGTGCACCCCCCAGCAGATCACATTTGACCCACCATGGCGTCTGGTCCAAAAGTTTCGGAGACGGTGATTTGGGGATAGCCAGGAACCCAAAGACCGAAAAAGCAATGCAGAAAATTCCCATTATCCAATATCCCCATGGCCACCAGGCGCGCTCAGCTAGAAGAGCCGAGAACGCACCCCCGATAGTGTATCCGCATGGTGCGGTCGCCCCAAAGATACTGAAAACCATATCTTTCCGAGGACCGGCGGGGTATGTGCGTCCAAGTATAGCCAGGGCATTTGGTAACAAGAAGGCCGGTCCAATACCTTGTAATGCACGGCAAATATCGAAGAAGATTTGGTTCGACCATACGGAAAATCCTCCAAGGAGGGACCACAGGCCAAACCACGCAAAACCACCAATAAACATAAGTCTATGTCCATAGAGGTCTCCGAGTCTTCCAGCAATGAGAATGAAGGTGCCAACAGTTAAACTGTAAGCCGCGGCATACCAGCTTAACTGCCCAGGATTGGTGACGTGAAAGCTATCACCAATGATATGAAGAGGGACAATGGCAATGGCAAGGCCTGCCTGTGTCATGAACTGAGCAGCACACACCACGCCAATGAAAAGGTATTCACGGAGCAAGCTCTTTGGCTTTTCCATCACTGACTGGTTGGTGATCGCCCGAGCGAGATCTCCCTGGTGGGAGTTTGAACGCTCGGCATTAGGGTGGTATCTATTATGCTCATTTGAAGACTTTTCATTAACTTCTGCCTCTGTTCGTGTATCTGACATATTCGCAAGCAAGCTCCAGCCGAAGGGAGGCGAAAATGAAACAACCGGGGCGTTGAGGGTGGTGGCCGTTCGAGGTTTGGCTAGAAGCGAGTCGCATGCGCGGACTAGGAGACTGGACGGATGTGGAATGACTTCAGAGAATGATATTTACATATACAGATAGCAAAAGACAAGCATCGTTGTAATTCAACGCTGAATTTTGAGACAAGTCGGCATCCATCAGCTTAGGGGCGTGGTGGATCGGATCGGATCGGAGTGGGAACGGAGTTTCAAGCGGCTCACCAGAAACACAAACCAATCTCAAGATCTATTGAGCTCCCGTCTTTTGTTCTTTTGTTTCGTAGTGCAAATACTTTTCCTCTCTCCTACTTTGCTATCGAGTCTAAGCAATTACCGATTATTTCTCATCCACAATGATGAAGGCTTTGCAACTGACGAAAGAGCTCGAGGCTTCTCTGCCAATTCTTTCACTTACCAATGTCCCAATTCCGACTGCCATTCCTGGCTTCGCTCTCGTTAAAATCCAATACTCGTGCATTAATCCGTCGGATAGATTCAACAGTGTTGGTGGGTTCCCGAAGACAACCTTCCCCCGCATTCCTGGTCGCGACTATTCCGGCACGGTGATCGATCTGAAGAATGAGTCAGATGCCATACGCTCCAAATGGATCGGGAAAACCGTCTACGGAACTGGTGGTTCCGAATTCGGGTTCAAAATGGATGGCCCACACGCGCAATACTGCCTCATCCCCGAGAACATGCTAATCGAGAAGCCTGACACAATTTCTCTCGTTCAGGCTGCTGCAGTTGGGGTTCCTTTTACAACAGCTTTGCGGTGTCTCACCCGAGCAAAGACAACAACAAACGATGCCGTTCTTGTTCTAGGCGCCGGTGGGGCCGTGGGATCTTCCGCTGTTCAAGTCGCCCGAGCAATAGGGTGCAAGCGCATCTTCACTGCAACTCGAGACAAGCGCGACAATCCAGATATCCTATTGGAAGGAGACATCGCTGCAGAGCTTCAGAGCAAAATTCCATCACTCACAAACAATCAAGGCGTCAACGTGGTGATCGATACTATCGGAAATCTCGATATCATGAATGCTGCCATCCAGGCTTTAGCTGTCAAGGGTCGGTATGCATGGATTGCTGCGCCTAAAGGAGGGGGTTCCACTGAGATCAGTTTCGACATTTTCGCGGCCTATCGAAAGGAAATTGAACTTGTGGGCCGTAACTCTGGTCTTGCTACAACCGAAGATACTGCGGAAGAGATGCAAACTTTGACCCGTTTCTTTGAACAGAATTTGATTCACCCGCGACCTGAGTCTTTAATGACTGTGGTCAATTTGGATGATGCCATTGAGAAGGGATATAAGGCCTCTCCAAGTAAGAATCAGACTGTGTTGAGGATGGATTAGACACGTTCCAGTATTTCTACTTCGGTTTTCTTGTTTGATCTGTATCGATGCCTCATCATAGAAGTGAATATCTAGATTGATGTGCATCTTAAAGATGTGATGGGTTCCGTGGTCAAGGCGGTTGGTTCTAATGCGAATGAAAGTTGCCAACTCTGCAAAGGAGCGGAGCCGACATCAAAGTACTTGGAAGTATGGATACATTCGTTGATAACCAAGTTACCTAGGTGGTAGATGGCGTTCGGGGCATAAAGTGGATCGGTTTCGGCTCATGCAAGGGCCCATGACCTCATGTCTAGACTTCTTCGTCTATAGAAAGCTGCCAAAAATACCCAACACAGTCAGAGGCATCCTAATGCTTATAGAACTATACCTATATCTTATTTTGGATCCACAAAAAACAACTCCATCAAGTGAATCAAATTACTCGGTGACTTGGCCGTTTGGCTACCCATCTTTGGGCTGACCTATGAAGTGATGTACAATGTTTCGAAGGTAGAAATACGAATGGACGTAACTGGCTGTAGATAGCTCCACCTGATGTGTTTTTCAGTTGAATCATCCTTTCTCTACCTATAACACTACGAGCTAAAAGTGACTGAAAAAAGGATTCCCGACAAGATATCGAGGGTAGTTTGGTATATAGTGTTGCAAATACCAGCTTGAGCCATATGTAGGTAATTCAGATTGAAAGTCCTACGTTCTCAATGACAGAGGCCATAGATGCAGCCGACTGTCGACTGTTATATCCTCCTGTGGTTAATGTTTGAGTTCTTTTCCTCTTCGGGCAATGTGGAGCCGTCCGGGATATTCTCTCTTTGCACGTCACCTCTTGACTCAGATTCACCTTCTCCCTCTTCAGATCTTCAGTTGGCCTATTTGAATTGAACCCTTCGCCGCGCTTGTTTTTTCTAGCTACAAGCTTACAATTATGTTTAAAAAGAAACCTACGGTAAATGATCTCACCCCGTACCCCTCCAAGCTGTGTGTGCTAAAAATAAAAATAGATCAAAAACCTTTCTCCGCTACGATCTTCTGATCGCCGGAAGATTGCCGACCAAATTATCAAGGATTACCAGATTCACGTCAACTCAGACACCACCAACACAGACTCGTCTGAGCCCAGCACAGCATCTGCCCCCGCCTTAAGCCTTACATCGATTCGAAATGCCCTTCTACCCGATAACACCCAGACTGCTCGTTTCACCACCACTGCCGGTCCAGAGCTTCGCGAACTTCAAGGGATCGTGTACATTGGCACACATCCCGACGGCGATGAGCGAGTGCTATGGTTCAAGCTGGAACACGGCCCGGGGGCTGACAAACGACTATACCCCACAGTCTACACATTATGGCAGAACCCGAACTTAGTTCCCTTACTCTACACGCCGGAGTTTGTGATGGGGAAGCTCCATGGTGGAGCTGACCTTATGACACCGGGCCTCGCCAATGAACCTCCATTTCCCGAAAGGGCGATCAAGGGTGCCGTTGTCGCGGTCGCGAGTCTAGACAGACATACGGTGCCCCTTTTTGTAGGAATCTGTGAGATCGACGTTTCGGCATTGGGAGAGGTGCAAGGCACAAAAGGTCATGCGGTCCGTGGATTGCACTGGGAGGGTGATGAACTTTGGGCGTGGAGCTCTGCATCACTGCCGGGCCGTCCAGCTCCAGAGTATCTGGAGGGCTGGGATGAGGACAAAACTGAGGGTGTCGAGGAAAAAATGGAGGAATTGAGAATCGAGGATGATGAGGCTACAATCGCCTCGGGGAACACTGAAACGCTAAGCAATGATCCAACCGCATCAGAAGAACCCGTCACCGAGGAAGAGGTGCCGACAACAGAGGGTGAGTCATCCATATCTCCCTCTTGCGCAGCGAGGAGTTAAATTTTGAAATAAAATCCACCGAGTACTGACAAGTAATAGAAATCGATGAGGCGTTTTTAAATGCTTTTGTCTACGCCCTGTACAAACTTAAGCAGGATAACCCATCAGCAACCGACCATGGCCTTCCACTGCCAATCACAGCTTCGGCATTGATAGCCAACTTCACTACTCCTTATCTTCCTGTGTACACCCCCCAACAAGCCCTGCATTACAACATCAAAAAAACCAGTTGGAAGAACGTCAAAAAGTTCATGAAACACCTAGACAAGTCGAAGCTTGTCAAGACCAAGGAACGCAACGGCCAGGAAACGGTTATTTTGGATGTTGACTTTGGAGACCATCGGGTCGAGCGATTTGTGCCATACAGACTACCTTCACCGCGTGCCTTGGAGAACAATAAGACGGCCACACCTGAGGGCAAAAAGTCAGTTGCTACTGATGGGTCCGACCCTTCGGTGGGCCAGGCGATCACGGTGCAAAGTCTATATCGGCCATCAGGAAAGCTGGTGCCCACTGTTTTCCCTGCCCTCGCTGCTAGCGACACCAATAACTTTTACAAATACTCCGAAGTGTCCAGTCACTTGGATCAATATCTCGAATCCCAAAATCCGCCGATCATTGCAAAAGAGAACCGGCGCATCATAACCCTCAACCCGTTCCTCGCCAACACCATCTTCAATTCATCATCAACCGAAGATAAAGGGACCCTTGCACGCGGCAAGGTCACTCGCGATGGTCTTTTAAAGCGATTGATGGATGATAAAACACTGCTCTCGCCGTATCATGCCATTTTAAAGACTGGTCAAACTATTGCAGACGTCAAGCCGAAAGCCGGTACCGCACCAAAAGTCCATGTCACCCTCGAGAAGCGGACAGGTTCCAAAACAGTTACCAAAGTCATGACTCTGGAAGTCTTTGGCATCATTCCTAGTCTATTGGCACAGGAGCTTCAGAAGAAGTGCGCCGGCAGCACGAGTGTCACACAAGCTGTTGGTGCCCCTAAGGGGATCATGGAAGTTTTGGTTCAAGGTGACCAGCGAAAAGCCATTGAGACGGCCCTTGTTCGCCGTGGATTGAAGCCACAGATGATCGAAGTTGTCGATAAGACCAAGAAGAAAAAATGATCACCACGCAAACGTTCATTTGTTTACTCCACCGCTAGATAGATTGCCACTTTTCCTGTACCAACGATTCATCAACCGTCTGCGGCTCACTGCGAGAAATGAAAAAGATGCTCATGATGAGATGGATTAAACTACCTTCCCAAGATGACCCTCCCCAGCGCATCGCCGCAAACCTGTTTGAATCGCGAAACCCCTATTCTTTCACTTAACATTATATTGACCGTCACCATCGCTTTCCTTCCTCCTCATACCCCTTCCCCGTCCCATTTGATAGGTTCAATCTGCTCTCGCCGCCTTGCCTTCCATTGTTGTTTCCGTTCTCACCATCCCCCCGCTTCTCTGTACCATTCATATCACCAGTATCAACAGCCTCCCAGACATCCTGGTCCTTGTTGCCTGTAAAAAAGGACGTCAACGTACTCTTCCAAGTTGTTACAGTGCAATGATTCGGTGAGTCGAAATTCTAGTATTTAGGCTATACATAGAGTGGCTGTCACTGTCTTGTGAGATTTGTACTTCTCACCGTTCTACAATTAGCACCCCAAAACAAACCTTGGAAGATGCCTGCCGAGCCCTGCATCTTCGGGCATAGTGGACTTGCAAGTAGACAACAGTAACGCGTCTAAGGAAGTGACTCACTATAATTCTAGAGAAAGACATCATCGAGTTAACATGATACTCGAAGTCAACTATAGTGCTAGTCTACTACGAGCAGACATTTTCTTACAACATTGTCGAACTGGATTTGTGCCCTTTACAAATCGAGGCTTTGAGGGCTTGGGGAAATTTTAGGCTTTGTTTTCAAGAGAACGTGCGGTGTCTGTCTTCCATCTACGATATCGTAAATTTGAACATTTCATAACTTCCATTCGTCAAGATACTGTAGAAAAAGAAGACCAAAAAAGGCCCATCGTCTCCCATGTACAATGTGCATGGAAGAAAGAGAATGAAGAAGAAATCCGTGACAGGATGTTGCTGCAATCAGACCGAACAATCAATGAAGAGAGAATCTATCCGATCCAAATTTCACAGATATTCAATGACAAGATCCACACCGAGAAGGTATATAAAGGAAGATGTAAAGTTCTCTACATCTATCAATCTAGGATCTATGGCGAACATCTCAGTAAGCCAGGGCACGGGCGTGCACCTTCTTGTCAGAGACAAGCCACTTCAGGGTCGAGCGGATATTCTCGAGGAGGTTCTCGGCGTTGAGGGAGCTGAGGTAGGAGGAATATTCACCGGGGCTGGAAGAAGACTCGGAGCTGGCGGCAACGGTGGGTGCAGGGGGATCATTGTCACTGGCACTGGCACTGGGCTCGGAATCGTCACCACTGGAGGCAGGGATGGAGCTCCGGGCAGACTGGCCACTGACGGTGGAGGTGATGGTGGCGCTGTTGGTGGGAGAATTGGAAGTCTGTGTATCCGGCTCGTCAGTAACATGAAAAGAAGAAGTAGTAGCATTGGCAGTCTCAGTGACAGTAGAAGCAGTCTCGATCGACTCAGAACCAGGCCCACTAGTGGTGGAGGTTGAAACAGCAGACATGGGATCAAATGAGGGATTGAGGTGTCAATGGGGCTACAGGTAGGACGGAGAGTGCAGGTGCGGGGTGAGGTGGCAAGAAGATGAGCTCTAGATGGAAGAGACACTCACGGTAGTGGCAGTAGCAGTGGTCGCGGAGCCGGATGAAGAATCGGATGTGGCGCCGATGTACAGAGCGGGGCCAGGGATCTTGTAGGAGTCCAACGTAGTGTAGATGTTGATCTCAATACCTGGGTCGGTGGCCTTGTAGAGCTCTGTGCCGAGGACGCCGTCGGGAGCGTCGCTGCCACCACCGGTGACCTTCAGGTTGAGACACTGGGGGTAGTTCTGGGCACCGTTCAGCTCACCGGCAGAGTGCAAGGCAATAATTTCGTTACGGATAACATAGTTGCCAGCGGCGATGGAACTGGGGATGGTCACAGTAACGCTGTTGTTGTTGGCAATAAGCTCGTCAGATGCCCACTTCCCGGGTACATTGCTGTCGTCGATCAGACCGGCTTCGGCAATTTTGAAGAATTTGAGGGTAGTCTTGTCGACCTTGGAGCAGTCGCCATTGCAGTTTGCCAGGTAGCTGATGACCGGGCCGTGGTGGCTCTCGGGCCACATGGTCCACTGCAGCTCGACCTTGTCACCGGCTTTGACCTCGGCGGAAAGCGCACCTGGGGTCGCCTCCTTGTGGCAGATGATGTCGGGACTAGAGTAGCCACTGCCATCGATGAAGCCGAGATCGGTAGCCTTTTCAGACCACCCAATGTTCGGAGGCACCTCCTGCATGTAGTTGTACGTGTTCACAATGAAGCCGCCATGGTACGTGCCATCAATAACAGCCCCCGACACGTAACCGTGACCAGCAACCATAGCGGCTGAGCCAAGCAGGACACCAGCAATCTTTGAAACAGACATCTTGAAGAAGTAGGATAAAAACGCACAGCGTTTGGATCGAAAAGGATAGAAGTATCAACGATGATAGACAGGAAAAGAATTGAAAAGGGGACTTCAGTCAATGAAGTCAACCCCACAGAGAAAGAACGAATGGTTCTGGACCTTGAAATGAATAGAATGGAAAGGATAAGAAAAATCAAGCAGGTTGGACGACAGGGCCTTTTATATATGCGTTTCTCACGACCATCATTCCTATTTCGAAAGAAACGGCACACTCCATTGCCAAGAAATACCTATCAAAGAGGAGATCGCGAATTTCGACAAAGGTATCTCGGGACTCCGCTTTGTAGGTGCGCCCATAGGTGGAGAATTGTGAGCGATCAAAAAAATCTGCATCTACGAGGTGACAGATAGATGAAGCATGTGGTTTCTAAAGCGCCGGACGTTCCCAAGACTGCACGAGCGCAAATCCGTGATTAAGCTATGCCATGTCAGGATAAAGACACTGTTTCGTATCTCTTAGAGGACTGGCGACTGTGGGCGGTTGTATGTGACCGTCCAAGTTTCATCGAACCCCCCTTAAGTGATGACACAATGCCTTCTGACAGGTCGTCTACTCAATTAAAACAACGTTCCAAAGGTCCCTCCATGACCAACTTCGATGGGATTTCCTATTTTAATCAAGTCAACTTCCTTTCAGCAATCTTCCAGCCGTGGAGCCATGGTATTTGCCTTCTTCAGACCCTAGGAGTTGTGACTCTATAGACTCTGCGCTAAGAGAGGGTATTCTGAGACACTCCACCCACATGTCCCTCTCCTGCATGATAGGGTAAGAGAGTGGGTTTGACCCAGAATCTCGGTCGATATTCAGCGCTTTTTGTCAGATCTAAATTGCAGGACAAATGAGAAAGGTGTAAAAACAAGGAACTCACAGAATTGTTACAAACCATATACGAAGTACAAATCACGCTTTTCCAGGGTTTATGCCTTGCATTTAATCACTAGAGGATATGGACCTCGTGAAACATTTCTTAACCGGATTGAACCGCTCTCAGCAAGATCGTAAGCGAAAAGATTCAATGTGAGTCTCGATCACGTCTAGCCAGTCTCAGCCGTGTGATTTGCCCGAGAGGAACTAGATCTTCAGGTACTCTATCTACGGGCTCGTTTAAACTCCCGTTGAATCTGAAGTGCACTGCTGCCTTCGGGCATCCGCCAAGAACCCCACCTCCACCCCGCATATGGATACAATTGCAGGATACCTAAACCTGGGCCAGATACGTGTGTCCTTCTGGTCTGTCAAGCATCAGCCAAAATGCCAGTTTATCACATCGGTGAGTTCAACGCAACCAAGTGTCCACAATGACACAGAACGGACCTCGATCACTGACCAAGCTTCAAGTCCTCTTCCGCTTGAAGCCCGGCGTCACCCCGGCCCAGATAGCTACCTGGAAGGAGACATGTCATGGGATGGTGGGGAAGATTCCCGGTAAGGAAGACCCTGAAGTTCAGATTGGGGTATAGTCTCATCGAAACATCGCAACAGGACTGCTATCGCTGAAGAGTGGTCCCCCGCTGCCGATTTCGATTCCCCGTGCCCACGGCTTCGATATGGGACTGGTTGCTGTCTTGGAGACTGCTGAGCATATCGCTACCTATGCGGTGCACCCTGCTCATTTGGAGTAAGTTGTCTTCGTCATTGGGCCAGGTAAGACCACGGGCTGATTTGCTGATATGTTGAAGGGTTCATAAGATGCGCGAGGAGCTGTGCGACGAGACTTTGGCCTATGATCTAGAGTTCTAAGAATCCGACATATCAAGTGAGGTAGGCGAGTCTAGTCCTAAGGATCTACTTGAATTTCCATGATGGGAAGAATTGTGAGAACAGTTCGTTCAAAAGTCTCATTTGTACATATCAAACTCCAGGCCCTGGTTAATCGTAGCCATTGAGGCCTGCCTAGCCAACCCGTAGATGCTCGTAATGAAATGACCCAACGCCGAGAGAAGGTTCACCTCTATGAAATAATCGGAAAACAGAGGCAGGTCGGATCTCCAATCCGCAATACTTTTTGCATCAACCCCACCAATTGACCGAATCAGAGAATAAGAATTAAAGACAAGTCATTGCAACCCGCCGGAAGAAACACTTCATTCCTTGGCATCCACCTTCTTGGCGGGGTGGTCACCACCGTTGGTACCCTCATCCTCGCGGGGGCGCTTCTGGGTGCTCTGCACAACGGGGACACCACTATGATCAAAGTCAGCACTTGGACATTCACTGCAGAATCAGATCAGTTGGACTTACCGTGAGTCCTTCTGAGCCTCACGAGGAGCCTGGAAGCCATTCTTCTGGTCCTCGGTGCGGCGTTCGCGCCAGTCACGACCATCACGGTCATTGCGATCACGGCCATCACGTCCACCACGGCCACGGCCACCACCACGACCACGACCGCCGCGACCACCACGGCCGCCACGTCCACCACGGCCACCACGGCCGCCGCTGTTGCGAGCATTGGAGGGGTAAACGTTGCCATTCTTGATCTCCTCGACCTTCTCGTCGCAATACTCCTTCTTGCTCTTGTATTCCAGATCAGTGCCCTTCCACTGGGGCTTCTTCTCCAGAGCGAGGAATGCCTTCTGCTTCTCCTCGGACTCAAACTCAACAAAGATGCTGCCCTTGAAGGTCTTGTCGTTGTGAGTGCGGCGCAGGCGGATGGCATTGGTAGGACCGTAGGGGGCGAAAAGAGCCTCGATGTCGAGCTGTGTGGTGGGCTCTTCCGCGCCGAAGCCGAAGCCCTTGGCGTAGATGGAGCGGGCCATGGAGGCATCTTCGAAGACCTTGATGGCCTTGGAATCGTGCTCGTCTACGGACTCGGGCAGAGGGACCTTGCGCTTAACAGCGGTGTCGTTTTCAGTCAGCTCGACGTTCTCGGCGGTCTTGAGGGCCTCAACGATGGCGCTGAAGGGTTGGAAGCGGCGCATGCGCTTGAAAGAGTGAAGGAGTTCAAGGGGCACGGCGTTGTTGGCGCTGCCGCCAACCTTGGAGAGCAGGAACTTGTCCATGGGAAGGTTAGAATCGGAGAAGTAGAATTCGACCTAGGGTGTGCGCATTAGTTAAGATCTAGCTAGAGAGAAATTCAAATGGTCGTACCTGCTTGCGGATCTGCACCGGGTCATCAGTCACCTCCTGGGTAGAGGGATCGAACTTCGCGTTGTTCTGGCGAGGACCACGGCCACCGCGGCCATCGCGCTGGAAACTGCGGGTCTCGCGCTTCTCGGTCTGAGACTCTGCAGCCTTCTCCTCGGCCTTCTCAGACTTCTCTCCGAGCTTAGCAGCTTCGGCGACAATGCGAGCCTCATCGGCATCCGGAGCAGGTTGTTCAGTGGCAGTTTCCTCTTTCAGCTCTGCGAGGACGTTCTGAACATCCTTCTCAGCTTCGGTGTTGATAACGGGGGTCTTTTGTTCTTCGGCCATAGTTGCGAATCGTATGTGGAGACTACTATTTCAGAGGTTGAAAAAAAAATTGATAAGCAGGAGGATTCGACGCGACGGAGATGAGTCGGGAAAAGCGGAAAGTGAACAACCGATCGATGGCAATTTGTAGATTATATGGGGAAATTCGATAACAATACCTTTATAGATTGATCAATGCGCTATTCAGAATGCTTTTGCGCTTGTGACAATCTCGCAGCGGGGAGAATCTGGGATTTTTTTTTGAGCTCCATTGGCGCCTGAGGCAGACACTAGTCCACATTTGGTTAGCGTATATTTGAACGAGATCCCAATTGAGTAATTCGATCTTCTCTATGCATTGTCTGCCATTGCATTTAAGGATTTGGACTGAAGAAGTGACAATTAAAAAGACTGAATGGAAGAGCTTCAGCGGAGAACATCAGTTTGACCTCCAGTACCTACAGTTCGTCCTCATATCTTTCGTCAACATCAACAAAGTGGAAGGGACCTATGGCACATCGCACCTTCCCAATGGCGGAAATGCGTAGATTTATTGATATGTGGCTCCATTTCACTCCCATCCATGATGGCTGTCGTATTCATCCGGTTACAGAAGATCCACGCTTATCAAATATCAACACATATCTTGAGTTGAGTATTCTTCCAAGAACAGTTGCAATCTGGGGATCTCACCGGATTTTGACATTATCAGGCCTTGAGCTGTAAGTAGCAGTCTGTCAACTTTGAGATGTAAATGTCTGTTAACCAAATTTCGTATCAAGGTTTTCATACTTGACGTACAATACTTTCGGACTCTTTAACCTCGCCTTGAAAGGTTGTTTTCAACGTTCAACGGGCTAGAAAGCGGTTTCATCAAATTAAAATGATAATCCTACAAAGAGATTCATCAGTTGAGGGGAAATGGCTCACCAAAGATGTATCCTCTCTTTCCACGGAACTTGAAATACCATCCTGACTACCCTCGACAGATTATCTACCTCGCAATCGTCGGCCCCTTGATGCTTGCAGCTTTGTTCGAATGGATACTCTGGCTCGGCGCCTTCATCTACTGCCTGATTAAAGTATGGATGAAAGCAGATCATTGGAGCATCAGAGTCCTTGCTGTGGTGATGATCATTTTGTTCACAGTGATCAGGTAGGTTCCATGGACACCGGGAGTTCATTGCCCAGCAGGATCATTCAGGCACATGGCTGACGAACTCCCACGATAGACTAGCATTCCTTCCAGTCATGCTCGTCACGCTGCCGTTGCCGCCACTGATCACGGTTGAATTCCCCCACGAGATGATACATGGATTTCAAGTGTTCGCTTTTTGGGCTTTTTCTGTTCTTCTGATCGGCCCATGGCTATTTTGTGTTTATGGACTTGCTACTAATTCACTAGGGAGGAAAAAGAGGATCAAACGAGTGCTTGATGATCGGACGGCCCCGAAGACTGTGGTGGTGATGCCAGTATACAAGGAGGACCCAAGTGTCCTGATCAAAGCCATCAACTCCGTGGTTGACTGCGACTATCCTGCGAATTGTATTCATGTTTTTCTTTCATACGACGGCGGCAAGGTGGATGAGCCGTATCTCCGTGTCCTCGACCATCTCGGTATTCCGATCACACTGGAGAGCTATCCTCCGAGCATTGACTGCATTTACAAGGGGGCACGGATCACGGTATCTCGCTTCAAACATGGTGGGAAAAGACACTGCCAAAAGCACACTTTCAAGCTTATCGACAAGGTTTATGCTCAGTATCTGAAGAGACATGACAATCTGTTCGTTCTCTTCATCGATTCCGACTGCATTCTTGATAGGGTTTGCTTGCAAAACTTCATGTACGACATGGAACTTAAACCAGGCAGCAAGCGCAATATGCTGGCAATGACAGGCATCATTACGTCCACAACGGAGAAAAACAGCTTGTTGACTATTCTTCAAGATATGGAATACGTCCATGGTCAGCTGTTTGAACGATCCGTTGAGTCTGGCTGTGGTGCGGTGACTTGTCTCCCTGGGGCTTTGACTATTTTACGCTTCTCGGCGTTCCGCAAGATGGCCAAGTATTACTTTTCAGACAAGGCGGAGCAATGCGAAGATCTCTTCGACTATGGGAAATGTCATCTTGGGGAAGACCGATGGCTCACTCACCTCTTCATGATTGGCGCTACGGAACGGTATCAAATCCAGCTATGCATGAGCGCCTTCTGCAAGACCGAAGCCGTCCAGACCTTCAGTACTCTCCTGAAGCAACGTCGCCGATGGTTTTTGGGTTTCATCACCAACGAGGTTTGCATGATCACTGATGCCCGGCTCTGGGTGCGCTATCCCCTTCTGTGTCTGGTTCGATTCATGCAAAACACAATCCGAACCACCGCTTTGCTCTTTTTCATTATGATCATCGCCTTGATTACAACTTCAAAGAAGGTGAATGATCTTCCTGTGGGATTCATGGGGGTCTCCTTAGGGCTAAATTATTTACTCATGCTTTATTTTGGCCTGCGTCTTGGACGCTATAAAGCCTGGCTTTACCCGATCATGTTCACTGTGAACCCATTCTTCAACTGGATTTATATGGTCTACGGTATTTTTACAGCCGGACAGCGAACTTGGGGTGGACCACGGGCCGATGCTGCCACTGCCGATGACCATACCACGCCAGGTGAAGCAGTCGAACGGGCTAAAGAGCAGGGCGATGAGCTCAATGTGAACGTCGATACGTTCCGCAACAGTCTTGTGCGCCGAAGATCCGTCCCCATCCGCCCATCGGAGAATGTGGAAGGTCGATTTGCACCTGCCAAGCAACTGCTTGATGGATTTTATGTCAACACAGCCGGCCGAGGGCCCGCACTTGCACGGATGGTCAACGCGATGGAAAATCCCGAAAATCCCGAAAATCGCCAGTACCAATCACCTCCTTTCTTTCGCAATTCGAGCGACTCTGTGCTCAGTGCATCGTCGGATTGCGGCTCTAGCTCGGCCGCCACGCCGCAGGACGTGGAAACCCTCCTGATGAGTGAAGAGGACCAAAAGAAGCTCTATTATGCCCGCCAAGGCCGGTCATCAGCGGGCTCGGTGACCCTTGACGGTCACACTTCGGAGAACCACTTTGATGATGGAGTCGCTCCTCGGCCTATGATTTCTGCATCCGAGCATGATGCCCTGGGGCTCACCCACCCAGCAGAAGTATACCACATTGGGCGCTCTTCAAACACCCCTCCGGTCTACACAGAGCCAGAACGAATGTTGCCGAGCTACTAGGCACCGGGCTACTTTCAAACCCCTTGACCCATTTCATGATATTATTGTCTAACAGGAACATATGTCCCAGGTGCATGACGTCAGTTTTCTTTTTTTTTCTCCTTGTCCTCTTCTTTTCGTCCCTTTGGCTTTTTTTTATCGTTCCAACTGAATCGCCTCTACAAAGGTTTTTTGACCACCCTATCCTTATTTCGATTTTTTTTTAACCAGACGATTCTGCTCTGTATCGCTTCTATAGCTTTAGCATTCAAACCACATTCAAGCCCAAGAAAATGCATGATGTAGCCAGTGATCCACCATAGAATCCTCGTAGGGCGGTGATTGAATTTTTATTCTGCCAGTTGATGGTGGGCGGTGAAAGTGAGTAGTCCAGCAGCCGCCAGAAGGTTCGATGAGGTGCCAGCACAGTCCGGATGCTAAGAAAAGTATATAGACCAGTCGGAAAGAAGAAAAAGAAGACAAGAAAGCCATTCTGTGATACATTTTACATTAATACCCCAAATTTGAAATTTCTTAGTTTGGCGCCTAAAGATCAGCCAGACCGCTCGACACTTGGTCATCGCCCCTCCAATAATAGTGGAGTGGCGTGCAAATTCTCCCCTCCAACTTCTCTCACTTTTCTTCCTTTGAATCTTCCATCCCCCTCCACCTCCCTACCTCCCACATCCCCCTACTTTCTTCCATAATGAGTGTCGTCGGCATAGATCTGGGCGCGCAAAGCACCAAGATTGGTGTTGCCCGCAACAAGGGCATTGACATTGTGCGTGTTGTTACCCCACGGTCTTGATCGGGACTTTCATTTTTCTCTCGAGATGAATCATGACCTCACCAATCTCCGGGCAAATGCGCTAACTCATTGTTGTTGACACTATAGATTGCCAATGAGGTTTCTAATCGTCAGACCCCGTACGTCCTCACAACCCCTCGCTGTTCACTAGACATCAAATACTAATTTGAATTGTAGCTCCATCGTTGGATTCACACCTCGCAGCCGAAACCTCGGTGAGGCCGCCAAAGGTGCGGAGATCTCGAACCTGAAGAACACCGTCAGCTCCCTCAAGCGCCTGATCGGCCGTTCTTTCAACGACCCCGATGTCGCCATCGAGCAGGAATACAACACATGCACCCTGGTCGACGTCAATGGCCAGGCTGGTGTCGAGGTCAACTACCTCGGTAAGAAGGAGAAGTTCACAGCGACTCAGTTGGTCGCTTCTTACCTTTCTAAGATTAAGGACATCACCGCTAAGGAATTGCGCGCTCCCGTCTCCGACGTTACCGTCAGCGTTCCTGCTTGGTTCACTGATGTGCAGCGCCGGGCCATGCTTGACGCTGGTGATATTGCTGGTCTCAACATCCTGCGTCTTATCAACGACACCACCGCTACCGCTCTCGGCTGGGGTATTACCAAATTGGATCTCCCCGGCCCTGAGGAGAAGCCCCGCCGTGTGATGTTCATCGACATTGGTTACTCCGACTACACTGCCTCTATCGTTGAGTTCCGCAAGGGTGAGCTCAATGTTAAGGCTACCGCCTACGATCGTCACTTCGGTGGCCGTAACTTTGACAAGGCTTTGACTGAGCACCTGGCCGTCGAATTCAAGGAGAAGTTCAAGGTCGACATCCACACTAACGGCAAGGCCTGGACCCGTACCCTGGTTGCCGCCGAGAAGCTTAAGAAGGTCCTGTCCGCCAACGCTCAGGCACCTCTGAGCATCGAGTCCCTTATGGATGACACTGACGTTCGCGCTATGATGAAGCGTGAGGAGCTCGAGATCATGGTCAAGCCTCTCCTTGACCGCCTGACTGCTCCTCTGGAGCAGGCACTCTCCGAGGCCAAGCTTTCGGTTGAGGACATTGACCAAATCGAGATGGTTGGTGGCTGCACCCGTGTCCCCTCTATCAAGGACACCATCAGCAAGTTCTTTGGCAAGGGTCTGTCCTTCACTCTGAACCAGGATGAGGCTATTGCTCGCGGTTGTGCTTTCAGCTGTGCTATTCTCTCCCCCGTTTTCCGCGTCCGCGACTTCGCCGTTCACGACATTGTCAACTACCCCATCGACTTCACCTGGGAGCAGTCCCCCGAGATCCCTGATGAGGATACCAGCCTCACTGTCTTCAGCCGTGGCAACGTCATGCCTTCCACCAAGATTCTCACTTTCTACCGCAAGCAGCCTTTCGATCTCGAGGCCCGCTACTCCGACGTAGAGGCTATGCCCGGCAAGGTCAACCCGTGGATTGGCCGCTTCTCCGTCAAGGGGGTCCAGGCTGATGCCAACAACGACTTCATGATCTGCAAGCTCAAGGCCCGTCTTAACCTGCACGGTATTCTCAACGTCGAGTCTGGATACTACGTTGAGGATATGGAGGTCGAGGAGCCCGTCGAGGAGGAGAAGAAGGAGGGTGACATGGACACTGACTCCAAGGAGGAGCAGCCCAAGAAGACCCGTAAGGTCAAGAAGCAGGTTCGCAAGGGTGATCTCCCTATTTCCTCCGCCACTGGCGGCTTCGATCAGGCCACCAAGGAGACCTGGATCGAGCGTGAGAACGCCATGTACATGGAGGACAAGCTTGTCGCCGAGACCGACGAGAAGAAGAACGAGCTTGAGGCCTCTATCTACGAGCTCCGTGACAAGATCGACGGCGTGTACTCCGAGTTCGCCAGCGAGGAGGAGAAGGAGAAGTTGAAGTCCAAGCTTATGGACACCGAGGTGAGTTTCGGACCAGCATTTGGGAATAATGATCATGATCAATGACACTAACGCATCACCTTAGGACTGGCTCTACGAGGATGGTGAGGACTCCACCAAGTCCGTGTACGTCGCCAAGATGGACGACATCCGCTTTATTGCCGGCCCCATCATCCAGCGCTACAAGGAGAAAGTCGAGGCTGAGCGTGAGGCCGTCCGCAAGGCCGACGAGGAGGCTGCCGCCAAGCGTCGCGCCGAAATCGAGGCTAAGAAGGCGGAAGAGAACGCCAAGAGCACCGAGGGTGACGCCGAGATGAAGGATGCCCCCGCCGAAGGCGATGCCCAGGGCGAGGCTGAGGAGAAGCAGTAACTGCATTTCCATGACGGAATGATTTACTGACGTTTTTTCTTGTTTGTTTTGGGATGGGTATAAAAAACCCCGATTCCATAGCTGCGCTTTACTCTGATCCAATTCGGATTGGCGGTGAATCGCCGCGTTATGATGAAAAGGACCTTTTAAGAGATGTTTCATGGAGCTAGACATTTCGATCGGCTTCTAATCGTTGGCCACTATTTTTCTTTCATGTTATGGCAAACGGTTATGATGTAGATGGTTCCTGTTCCCTTGAATGTTATGAATAGATGAAAATTTTCTTAACGTCTTGATCTTTCAACTCCTGAGACCTGAACTTGTATAACAAGTATCGACATGCCACGTAAGTGAAGTGACTCGTCCTTGCCGCACCTCATACCTTGTGTTCAACTTCGAATTGCAAGTCCCGGGATCTCTGCCAAGTTTGAAAGTCGCTTTCCTCCTGAATTCCTGTTCTTGATGCACACCAGACCTAGGCCATTCTAAGTGAACATATTGCAACTACATTGAGTGACACGGTGGATTTGTCGTTTGGTAGACAAGCCCACATGGATAGAGCGTTTTAAATTGTCCATCAGTGACCTAGCAGGAGAACTAGTAGAGAAAAGATTTGAAAATGGGTCCTATGCGCCCACCGGAACATCTACGAGGGTGTTGACATTTCTATCAAGGCAATTCCGAGAGATGATGAAGCCAATAAACTCGAAGGCGACAATCTGGTCTTGGTGAGGAGTGGCCTGGACATTAGTACAAGCCGAGCACGCCCTATTATTTAAAGCCCCAAGAGCTTTGAGGATTGCAAATTGTCAACAAGTGTGATAAGCATGAAGTTTGCTTCCCGGTAATGGCAACGTATAGTGGGATGTAGGATTTGACAGAGGGAGATGGAGAATAAGGATAGCCTCATGAACAAAAACATTAGATTCTCAGATCGTTTGCTATACAAACTGGCCATAACATCCTAGGTCCCTATTTGAGGCTTTGTAGTTGCTTTGATTCTACTAGCACCCATATAAGGCACAGCTATCACAGCAAGCGCAGGAATCGTCAACATCAAGGTAGTTATATAGGAAACGAGACTGAGATTATTGGCCAAGATGGTGCTCGTGGTGCACTGAGACTATGCTCCTAAATGAATGACTTGCCGCAGATAGTATGGAGGCAATACCAATACTTCACTGTTAAGAGACAAAGGCCTTGAATATTATACATCAAATGCCAGAAGCGAGATTTCATAGCGTGTCACCGTTGTGAGTCTTCTATGTTGACAACTCTCTAGATGCCTCGCGTGTCTCCCACCAGACTTCTAAAGAATCACTCTACCTCATCTCTTCTCCTCCCTCTGCTGGAGTCAACTCTCTCTCTGTTTTTCACCCTCCCCCCTCTTTCCCTGTATCCCTTTGATCAGTTATTTCTGCTTTCATTAAACCTCCAGGTTCCACACTCTCAAAATGGAGCGAGATCAAGATAAGCAAACGATCCTCCGGCTTCTTCTTGAAGATCTGGAGGACCTTGAGAACAGGCAGAAAGGAAAGCAGGCTGTAGGAAAGGAAACAGATCTTGATATTGCCATCGCGTGCTTGAGGGAGGATATTCGGACCACACAGGTTTCCATCGCAGATGAGGTGTTGGCAATTAGTACCAGTACCGCAATTGCCAATGATCAAAAGATACTGGCATTTTTCCAACATCAAGAAAGAGTGGCTAATCAGGACCGCCAACTCGCCCTCGCTTTACAGAATGGAACCTCGACTTCTGATCACATTTCAAGCTCCTCGGTGACAACCGAGATCATGTCAGCCGACGACGATGACGACGTTGTTTCCATTGTCATGGAGGATCTCATAGACCGGATGGCTCTGAGCGAGAAAGCATCTAATAACGGAGAAGGTCCCTCGCGCCTACATTTACCCCGAACCAGCAGCCTTATGAGAGAGTGTGCATCCTGCTTCACAAAGGTCACCAACATTATGTTCACGGGTGCGTGCGGCCACGAGTTTTGCTGCGGCTGCACAAGACAGATGTTTCTCGGTGCCGTCAAAGATGAGGAGTTGTACCCGCCTCGTTGTTGCGGAAATATCGTTCCACCTGGAGTTGCCTTGAGAATTCTTAACTACGAAGAGCTTCGAAATTTCGGTGAAAGAGCCATCGAATGGACTGCAAA